>NC_140940.1:26936351-27536351 GCF_014529385.1 Adiantum capillus-veneris | reverse complement strand
TCTCGAACCTCAAAAAAATGAAGCGCTAGGTTTCTTTGAGGCATTCGATTTGTGTGAGAGAGAGAGAGAGTGTGTGTGAGAGAGGGAATTGGACCTTACCCTTGGACACCTCACCAAGAGAACCCCATACCTAGCAAGGCCTTGGTGGTATGTGTGGCGACTCTCCAACTTTAGAAGAAAGCCTTCCCAAATCGAACCTCCCTCTAGGAGGCTATATAGGAAGGGTTTCACCCCTCTCTAGAGGACACAATCTCCAAGATAGTGCAAGGAAGTGCTGCTGCTAGAGTGAATTTTTGTGAAGCCTTCTCTACATCACATAGGACACAAAGGAGATCTTAACAAAGGGTAATTAAATTATGTTTATGCTAATCCTATTGCTCCATAGCCTCTTTTCTCTAAAGGATTCCTATGTTGAGCCTAATTATGCTAGCTGGCTATAGCATTAAGCAATCTATTCTCTATTATAATCCATGTGAGGTATTGTCAATGTTTCCATCCGTTGATTGTATTTCCATTGTTGGATTAAGGAACACCTTGCTTCTTAAATATATCTAATTTTTCTTAATTGAGCATGAGTTTATGCACATAATTATCATTGCTAGTTAAGGATGTTGTGCATAATTATGTTGTAAAGCTCTTTCACCTATGATTCTCTAAGATATGGTGAATCTTTTTCTCTTTGTTATGCACCCATATTGAAGCATAATTAAAGTGATAAAAACCTTGATTTATCCATGAAATTAGGGTAAAATTATGAGAATTCTTGCATAGTAAAAGATGCATAGTTAGAATCTTGATTTGCACTAGTAAATTATGCATAATCTATGTATGATAGTGCGGATGTTAATCATTTAATACAGCTGGTATTTGCATGGTTATAGTCTATCATTGTGTGAAATATAGATGCATCTAGTTAGTGCATTAATCTTGATTTCATATTACATATGGGAGAAGTCTTGGTTATGATAATCTTAGTGAGAGTTTATGAGTAATTAGGGCATAATCATCTTGTTGTATTCTTGAGTTAGCTTGCACACTTATAATTGTGAAAGCTGTGTAAATTAGCCTAGTATTAAGTATAAGATTAAGGCTATCCTTGTCATGTTTTCTCATTGGTTGTTGTGGGAATTTTTGTACCACACATAGTCTCTTCGTTTTTCCAAAAGAACTAATCTCGTTGTATTCTTGAGTTAGCTTGCACACTTATAATTGTGAAAGCTGTGTAAATTAGCCTAGTATTAAGTATAAGATTAAGGCTATCCTTGTCATGTTTTCTCATTGGTTGTTGTGGGAATTTTTGTACCACACATAGTCTCTTCGTTTTTCCAAAAGAACTAATCCTAGTAGTGAGAAATGGCTCCCAAAAGAACTCGGTTTGATGGTGCTAATGACCGCGAGGCGGAAACTAGCAACATGGTAACCAACGGTAAAGCACCAATGAGAGAGGGAAATCCGGCCATCTCATGAAGCAACAAGGAGGAAATTCATGAGGTAGGGTTGATTTTATTTTGTAAATTACATAAGCATTGCATTACGATAACTTTAAGAATGTCTAAGCTCTCCGAAATATGTTGGAAATCCAATTGAGACAACGGCCTTAGTACTTTTATGGTTTTTATCTAAATTTAAGTTTAAATTAAATAGGAAAGAAATGTTTTATGGAAAGACTGTTTTGAGGTAGGAAAGAATGGTTGTTAGGAAAAACTATCTCAACCAAATTTCATTCATTATTCCAATGTCGACTTAGTCTGAACCTCCTATTGATCACAGGGCGGTAGCTCGCGAAGTTATCGCAGGAGCTAAATCCACGACTTGCTTTTCATGCGGTGGATATGTCCATGGCTTGCTTTTGATGCGGTGGATACATGATTTTACCCGGAGACTTATTCCAGGAATTGGGTGGATCATGGACTGGTTGTATGGGCGGCCAGTTGACAACGGGTGGAGTTAACACTCGCTGGAGGTCCTCACGACTCCAACATTGAAATTTTTAATGAAGTATTGTTTGTTGAGTACTTTTTCCTAGGAAAGATATGTTTTGGTGCCGATTTTTCTTGATTGAAGGGATTGTCTTAAGGAACTTGTGCCGAGGAAATATAAAGAAGGAACCCTAAGTGTTGAACAACAATGTGTTACTAATTAGGCCACACAAAGACTCTGTGTGAGTGCGGGGTGGAAAGTGGCCGCTTGGCTCGGTGTGCCAAAGCCTACTAGATGGGTGGTCCCGATCAATCGGGAATTCTCTGCCCTGTGTAATAGAGTACGAAATTAGATATCTTATTACGCCAGAGCAACAGGAACTCGGTGTACGTGCCTCTGAAAGCTACGGGGAAAAAGGCACCGAGGTTTCTTCTCCTCCTGGAAGATGAGATTAGGACCGATAGTACGTAGTTATGCTTCCCCTATGGGGCGGAGCTAGATTCCTTTCACTGGTGGCTTGGACTCAACTCACTAAGTGATGAGAGACCATCCACTTGTTTTCTTCTTAGCCAATTTTTGTTTGCTTCCGCATAGGATCTAGAAACCGTCAAGTGTCCTCCAGTTCCATCAAGGTGAGATCGGGAGGAGAGCGTCCCCGAGATAAGCGTGACTGGAAAGACTGTCTAGCCCAGGCCCAAGAAGAGCGTGCCGTGCACAGGGAAACCTCCTTTGTCTAAGAGTCCTCATGTATGTATACATAGCATGGTGGGCTCTGCGTGTCAGCAAAGAAGTGTACCACAATGTGTCTACATCCTGCCGAGTCTGGAGGTGTGTCACAAATGGGTGACGTGGCATGTTCCTCGACAAGCGCCGACAGACTGACATGGTAGGTTGTACGGACTGCTGTACGGCAGTTCCGGATTTTCCGTCGCAAAACGCGCTGACAGTGTTGACGTGGCCTGCCATACGGATTTTCTTGCTTTTGCGCTAGCTGAAGTCTACGCTGGCTGAATTGGCAGCTTTTGGATAATTGCTTTATTTTAAAAGCTTTTAAAAGATGAATGCTTTTGGGGCTTTGCTTTTGGGCATCCCTTGTACCAACAAATAAGTGGGCAGGGCCTTACTTCTCAGAGCATCTGGACGCAGAGTTTGAGAGTGAGCACCTACCCACTCTCTTGTACTTTGAACACAGATTAATACAAAAAGAAATACCGAAAGGGACGCCAGTCTTTGGGGCCAATATCTCTAGGCATGGAACTACGCCGGGCCGTGTCGACTCAAGTGTGAATTGTGAACTGTTTTGAAGTAAATCTCTGTTGTGCCGCGGTAGAATCGTGACTTAGGGTGTCCAAGTTTGTTACAGTGGTATCAAAGCGCGACCGATTTCTCTTCTACTGGGAAATTCGATCCAGTGGTATCAGAGCGCGACCGATTCTCTTCTACTGGGAAATCCCCGATCCTTTTCTCTAGACACTTATGGATTCCAACAGAGATCAGTGGACTTCTTCTGCATCTGGGAATGTTGGAGGAGATCACGAAGAAGATTCTCATGAGGAGTACGCCGACCTCGGCCTACTCAGGCTGAGATTGAAGAGATGGAACGTCGACGAGTGGTTGACGACGCAACAAAGATGATGATTAACATTGTGAAGGATCCAAACCGGCACTCAAGAAACCTCCCTCTTCGAGGATGTTTACAGAGCAAGAATTAGAAGAGGTGGTTCAGACACAGATCAATGGGCTCTTGGACGCAAACAACAAAGCCAAAAAGCACGACAAAAAGTAGAAGAAAGGAACTGACTTCCCAGGTTATTTGGGTCGTCCATCTACTTTTGCATTGGCAAGAAAGCAGAAGAAGCGTGTACGATTTGAAGGACTACCCAATTCTTCTTCTTCTTCTTCTTCTGACAATTCTTCTAGCTCTTCTGACTCGAGTGAAGAAGACAAAAAAGGGAAAAAGCAAAGCAAAAAGCAAAGCTTCGGAAAGGGCAAGAAAAAGGCAAAGAAGCCTGAGTTTCTCCCAATTTCTGACAGATAGTTCTACAGAGGACTCATCTTCAGATAGTTCGGACTCCGATGATCACATGTTGTACGCAAAGAAGAAGCATTTCTATAAAGCTAACCAGTATGACTTCCTCGAAGATAAAAGCAAGAAAGTTAGAGAATTTAAAGAAGGTGGATAGTCAATTAAGTTTGACACCTTTTCTGTTTCGAGATGCTCCGAGGGCTTTGGCCTTCCTACAGCAATTTGACATAGCTTTCTCTGGAGGGCATTACTCAGGAGTCAGAGCACTCCAAGATTCGGAGGGCTACCTCTTTCATCAAGGGAAATGCTCGAACATGGTGGTCCACCCTTCTACTGAACAAGGAAGCTCCAGTTAAATGGTTGAAATTCAAAAGGATTTTTATTTCTTCTTGGCTGACTCGGGAGTACGAACGAGATATACGAACTGCTTGGAATCATCTTTGAATGACCAAGGGAGATTCTCTGGACACATATTGCAAGAGATTTTGGAGCTCTTTTCTACTAGCTTCTTCATTTAAGAAGATTTCGTTTAAAGAACAGATTGAGCGGTTTTGCTGCGGACTTCCTACAGAGATCCGAGATTACTGCTTAGAACAAATGTCAAATTCTATTCAAGAATTGGTGGGTCATGCGAAAAAGGGTTCTGCCATACATTCAGGCAATCAAGAAAGATAAGGATTCACGACCCAGGCTCACTCTTCGGGAGAGGGCCAACTACATCAAAGAGAGGAAGTGTTTTGGATGCGAGGAACATGGCCACGTCTCCGCGAACAGAATGAAGACAGGCCAGAAAGTTCAAGAGCAGCTGAGAAACGTGGACGAAAAGGCAAGATGAAAGTAGGACTGGTTTCAGATTGCATGGGTACTGACCCAAGCACGATTGATGAAAGTACAGAACTTTGCCGAGCTTGGGGCAAAGAGAATTGGCAACACGGCTCGAGATTACACCCGATCGGATGGGACCACAACCAGAGGCAGTTCTAGCGGCACTCGGACGGGACGTGGCCATTACACCTATCATTGGCAAACTTCAGTTGCATTGTCAGGGGTATTTGGGGCACGAGGACTTCTACATAATGCCCTTCGAAGGTTGTGACGTCTCCTGGGAGTCCCTTGGTACCATAAGAACAATGTCGTGGTCGATTATCAGGCGAAGAAAGCAACATTGACTAATGAAAAGGGCCGAAAAATTGTACTTGATGTGAAATTGAAGGGCGAGTGTCTTTATTGTATCGTCTTCGGTCGTTTCGAAATTAACAAAATCCAGTCTGTTTGTTTACTCGATCTTTTTGAAAGAGAATGATGAACATGGGACAAATATGTCTGAATTTAATAAAGAATGCCAAGATTTTCTCCACACTTATGCCGATTGCTTTTATGAGGGCCTACCAGGCGAGTTGCCACCAGCTCGTCTTGAGGATCATACCATTGATCAGATACCTGGAAGCACATTACCGAACTGGCCACCTTACCGTGTGAACCGAGCCCAGAATGAAGAAAATATGAACCAAGTGAAAGACCTCTTGGAAAAGAGTCTTATCCAGCCGAGTACTTCACCTTACTGCTCTCCGGTGTTGTTGGTTTTGAAGAAAGACGGATCTCGGAGAATGTGCATTGATTGTAGAGCCCTCAATAAAATTACCATCAAGAATAGATTTCCAATTCCAAGGATCAATGATATTCTTGACCGACTACAGGGATCCTATGTTTCAGCACGATCGATTTGAAGAGCGGATATCATCAGATCCGAATCACGCCGGGAGATGTCTACAAGACAGCACGTGCTGTGAGTATAGACTCGCTACACTAGATGACAACGCTGGACCATATATGAGAAAGATGATAATCATGACCCAACAACTACTCATATGTACAGCCATAAAGAGCCACCAACGGCTCATAAATGTAAGCCATCTAAATCTATCCCCAAACTGAGTGGTGGTGACCTGGCCACGCTGTCCACTAGACCACAGTCCGTATCCCTACTGCCACGTGTCACTGCCCATCCCATAGAATCCGGCCAGTGTGAACCAGCCTAGACCAACTGTACTGTGTGTCCTGTGAAAGTGACACTGTAGCCTGCTACAGGTTGCCGCCACAAAACCGCTCACCGTCTCGGTGAGAGAAACAACTGAAACTGCTAATCGACCGCAAAAGAAACCACTACTGCACATCACTGTCATTATAAAAGCTGCCTTGCAGTCGCCCAAGTGAAAGATTAGTCGCCACACCACTCGAAGCATCATTTTCTGAAGGTGGAGCCATCGAATCAATGGTGGGGCCCTGCTGTATGTGGACTCTCTTGTCCCTAATTGTGGGTCGCCTGGGAAGGGGCCAACCATCTACTGCTGGGCAGAGGGTAGCACCTGTCCTGTAGTGTACTGAGGACGTCGAGTAACACAGCCATGGTGGTGTGCTCCAACAATACCGTCAGCAAGGAATGTTCTGCATCTGAGGCAATGGTGACGACTGAAACCCCTGAGGATACTATTGATTGTAGTACTGAACTGGAGTCTGTGGGTAGAGTCCCATAAATTGCTGAGAAGGATCTGTTGTTGCATTCTGCACTGGTGTACCTGCTCCAGTCCATCCATACCCCATACCCATCATCGTAGGCTGGGTTGCCCTATTTTCATGTAAGAGAAGTTCTCTAAATCTTTGTACCTGAGCTTGAAGGTCATTAATCACTTAAGACTTTAACTTTCAAGGCCTGTTGGAGTGCGAAAATAGTAGCATCCTGATCAGCGATGGCGCTCTCAGCGACTCGCAGAGATCCCTCCATAGTTGCGTAAGTAGCTGCGTGACGTTGGTGTGTAGCTGTCAATCGCTTTGCTCCAAGCTCAATGGTGGCAATGACTTGCCTGGACTCCTGCAGTATATCCTCAGATAAGCGAAAAAGTGATGTCGAGTCGAACACTTTGGAAGATCCTGTAACAGTGTCAGGTGGGAGAGGGCTGGCAAGTGGTACTGCTGCTGGCATTGGGGTGGCAAGTGGCACTGCTCGTGGTGGACTGGGAGCATGCCTCTCTGGTGGAGTAGAGACGGTTGGAGTGGCTGCAGCAGAAGGACTAGGCATAGGAGAAGAAGCAACTCCAACTGGGGCTCGGGAGCTAGTCACTGTGGTAGGAGTAAAAATAGCAGTAGTAGCGAGAGGAACACACACTGTAGAAGCCACAACTGTGATATGCATAGTGTCATCTGCAGCCCCTGAACTTACCATCGAACAAGTAATTGGAGTATGCGAATACCGCCGAACAGGTTGCTTCACTCGAAGCTGCTAGCTTTCTGGAACTGGCAGTGATACTAAAGATTCTACTGTGTCCTTCACTACTTTCGGCCTCTTTTTCTTCGGTTTCCCAGGTAGATCCTTTGTCTGTTCAATAGCTTTTCCTTTTGCCTTAAAGCTTCTACGCCGCAAATCCGCATCCACATCCATGGGGCTAACATGTATAGTCAGCATGACTTAGAGCTTTTTATTTCTTGCATAGTCAGCATGACTAGTACTAAGTAGCTCTTTGCATGCTTCAATGGTCGCATCTTTCGAAAGTTGTGGATAGGTTCTCGTAGCCGGTTTTACTGCAGGAAAGGTTGTCATTCCCAAAGCGTGACCAATGCGTGTAGCCGTCAGTGGGTGCCCTCTTACTTTGGGAAAAAGCTTGAGAACCTCATGCACCATATCCATGGGAATATCAGTAGGCAGATCGGCCTCTGCTAATGCTGACAGACCTAGCGTATGTAGTTGATCTTTTGATAAAACTTCTCGAAGAGACGGATGAGACTGCTGCAGATAAAAGTTCAAAGTGAATTTGGTTTGAGTTTTGGAGGAAGGAGGCCGAGGAATTTGATGGCTCAGCACCTGCGTGATGATCTTCTTCTTTTTGTTTTTCAGAGCATCTTCCTGTTGGCTAGAAGACTTTGAGTCAGAGTCAGAGGCAGAGCCGGAGTCAGATGCTTTGTAACTCTCATCACTGTGATTAGTGGAGGACAGATCGGTGAGGCCATGGCTGGAGGTTTCACGTCTTCTTCTTCTGTAGAACTTCGAGATGTTTCAATGCGTCTCTGGCGAGATAAAGCTTTCTTCCTAGTCTTCTTGCTTATACCCGCCATAGTGAATTGTACTTGGATTGTGCTCGAACTCTCTTTTGTGTTCCTCAAGCACTTCAAAACTGAAAAGGGCCTGGTTGAAAATCATGAAAGCACTTGAACTTCTTGAAATAGGGCATGGTTGAAAATCGTGGAAAGCTCTGCACTTGATTGGATGCGCTACAACCTGCAACGCAATGGGATAGCCTATAGGAGGGGCGAGGGGATGGGGTTAGGGTAGGGGCATAGCAGAGAGGACGAGGGTATCCGCGAGGGGGATTAGGGTAGGGACAACAAGTATTAGATAGGAGGCAAGATTGTAAAATTGGATAGGGGCGAGTGGGAGATTAGAGCGTAGGGCCGAGGGAATTAGAGGGTAGCCGCGAGGGGGATTAGGGTAGGGACGACAAGTATTAGACAGGGGCGAGATTGGAAAATTGGATAGGGGCGAGTGGGAGATTAGAGGGTAGGGCCGAGGGAATTAGAGGGCAGGGGCTGGTGGATTGGTGACGGGTGAGAAAATTAGAGGGTAGGGGCGAGGAACTAGAGTGGAGGGCGAGGGGGAGGTGGTTAGCGGCGAGGGGGAATTTGCTCGTGAGGGGGTATGTTGGGTAGGGACTAGGGGGGTATGTTGGGTAGGGGCGAGGGGGAATTGGGGGCGAGCGCTAGATAGGGGCGAGGGGTGGGAAGGGGGGTCCAGGGCTAGATAGGGGTGAGGGGTGGGAAAGGGGGTCGAGGGCTAGATAGGGACGAGGGCTAGATTAGGGGGGCAAGGGGTGGGTAGGGGCAAGGGGTAGAAAGGGGGAGCAGACAGGGAGGGTAGGGGTACAGGCTAGGACCAGCTTCTTAGCTTTTTTCAGAATACTTCGCTTGATAGAGTAGCACACTGCGTTATTTTTGGCTTTCTGAGATGGCGATCATGCCACGCTTTGCGACGAAGTTGCTCGGCTTGGAGAGCATGTGAAGCTAACATCCTGCTTTCTTCTAACATTGAGAGACGAGAGAGGTTTGCGGAAGTAGTCCCCAATGTGACGGGAACACTTCCCACTCTTGCTGAACCTGAGTTGAACTCATAGGTGCAATTGCTTCTAGACCGAAAGCTAGCTGGAATGGGGTGCAGTTAGTGGTTGCCTTGAAGGAGGTGCGATAAGCCCAAACTGTGCCGAGGATAGCCAGAGCCCAAGAAGTTGGATGCAAGTGACAAGCTTTTCTGAGAAGCGCCATTAGCACTTTGTTAGTGCTCTCAACTTGCCCATTTGCTCTAGGATAGTAAGAGCAAGATTTGCGATGAAAAATCTTGTACTTCGTGAGGAGTGTGGAGATCAGGTCGTTGACGAAATGACTACCTCGATCACTGGTGATTTCCAGAGGGCACCCAAACCTGCAAAAAATATTTTCATACAAAAATTTTGCGACAGTGGCAGCTGTACAGTCGATGGTAGCCACCACTTCGGTCCACTTTGTTGCATAATCCATGGCTACCAGGAGATACTTATGATTGCTGGGTTGAGCAGGTGGAGTAACTGGACCAACAAAGTCCAAGCCCCATCGCTCAAAGGGCAACCACGCCATAGATACCTGCAGAGGACGATTGGATTGCTTGCTAGGCTTGGGCGCACATCGTTGATAGACATCACAAATCTTGACATGAGCAATAGCATCTCTAAATATATAGGGCCACCATAAACCGGTCTGTAAGATTTTTTGCGCCGTGATGTGACCAGGTAGTGGCCACCTGGAGGACCACTGTGTGCATCCTCCAGAATGTGGTCTACTTCATGAGGGGAGACGCACCTGCGCAGCACACCATCTGGCCCAGATTTGTAGAGCTGTCCGCCACTCAAAGAGAAGGGTCTAGACTTCAACAAGAGTCTTCTTTTTTGCAAGGGAGAAGCATTCTCAAGATATAGGCCAGTAGAGAGCAGATGTAGCACATCTCCATACCATTCTGGGGTCGTGTCGACCTTAAAGAGATGACTATCCGGAAAGTTATCATCAACCCCAGTATCGGGCTCACCTGTATGTATGCGAGAGAGATGGTCGGCCATGACATGCCGCTTGCCTGGACTAAGAACTACTTTGAAATCGAATTCCTGGAATATCAGTAGCCACCTCCAGACTCGTCCTGCAACTTGGGGTTTATTCAGAAGATAGCGTAGCGCATGATGATCCGTGATAATAGTGAAGTGAACCCCTAACAAGTAATGACGAAACTTTTGTAAAGAATACACCATAGCCAAACCTTCCCTTTTTGTGGTGCTATAGTTGCACTCTGCTTTGGTGAGCAGCCAAAGCAGAGTGCAACTCGTCCTGCAACTTGGGGTTTATTCAGAAGATAGCGTAGCGCATGATGATCCGTGATAATAGTGAAGTGAACCCCTAACAAGTAATGACGAAACTTTTGTAAAGAATACACCATAGCCAAACCTTCCCTTTTTGTGGTGCTATAGTTGCACTCTGCATAGTGAACAGGGCGATCCAGGTTGTACTCCTTACTAGGTTGAGTCAGCACACACCCACAACCAGTTGACTGGCATCAATATGCACATGAAAAGGGAGAGACCAATCTGGAGTCACTAAAATAGGTGCTTCAATGAGGCGTTTTTTGAGGTATGCAAATGCTTCAACCTCAGGTTTTGACCATTGAAAGGGTACAATAGCACTAGTCAATCGAGTCAATGGTTGAGCCACCTACATTCGTATAAACCTGCGATGATAGCCTGTGTGGCCTACAAAGCTCTGAACACCTTTCGGGTTGATGGGAGGTGGTAACTTCAAGATGGCTACGATCTTCTCTGGGTTAGGTGCTAAACCTTTGGCAGACACCACATGGCCTAGAAGTGTGCCCTCATTGACTGAAAAGTGACATTAGTTAGGATTGAGCTTTAGACGTGCCTCTCTGCACACCTCAAGAAGACAGCAGAGAGCTGAGCGAGGTGCTCCTCTAGATTTTCCACTGGGGCAGAACATCGAGCACCCGAGAAAGTCAAAAAATTGTCCATGAAGATGCGAAGATAATTGTCGAGAACGTGGCTGCTAACCTTAGTTGTTGGTTTCTTTCCAATGATTTTTGTTTAATTTTTGAGACCCTCCTTTTGAAGTTGCAAATGGTCGGACATTGTATGGCCAATGTGAACGGTAGTTTCACCCGCAGACGGGAAGTTGGTCAGCACTGAAACTCGTAAAGTAAAAGAATGTCTAGGCTCAGTTCAAGATCATGTAGGTCCCCTCGTCGCTCTTAACAAGTTGGTGGATACTAGGAAGTGAACTCAATAAAGGCATAAAGTCAAGGTGGGATCACCAACAGAAAGTATCCGACAGTTGGGCCACATTGCACTTTTGGATGCGGTCCCAATGAGGATAGATGGTCAGAAGACCAGTGGAGCCCAACAGAAGCATCTCCTAAAAATTAGGGAACTGCTATTTTGGGCCATGAAATGTGTTCGCGTCATTACCTTCGGAATGACAAGGGGAATATTTTATTACTCTGCTGCAAAGTCAACTGATGCACCACTTGAGAGATTTTTAAGCAGGAAGCCCAATGCGGAGAAATTGCATGTATGAGTGCCAAGTGACACTTTTTGACCAATTTACCAAGTTTGGGAGAAGAGATCTCGTAACTGACTTTTTGGAGCAGTTTTGGAGGCCGATAACTGTGATTTTCAGCCATTTCTCTTCATTTTTTAGCTTCCCATGACTTTATCTAGGACCAAGGAGCTCATTTTCAGCATTGGAAGGCATCAGATGCGTGTTTACAAGGCTGTTTTGTTGCGTTTTCAGCGATACGCAAGTTTTGGAAGCCATGGAAATCTTCCCTTTTCGCATCTATTTGTTCACAGATGCATTACAGGTCAAGGGCAGAAGAGAGGGCACTCGATTTATGCTGGGGGGGATACTTCATTGAGAACCTGTCACAGGTTAAGAGCTATGGAGTGCTTTCTTTCCCTCCCATGTACACTGTGGTGCTAGGAGTGATGCCCTGCACGCTACACGTTGCTCTCTCTCTCCTCTACATGTAGTTATGTGATGCCCCACAAGAGGGCTCTTCATTTGACTGATGTACAGTTGTGTGGTTTCATGCTTTTGTGCTGAGGCAAGAGCCTCCTTGAGTAGGAACGGGGGTAGCTAGCTGCTACTCCAAAGCAGGCACCGGTGAGGGTCATAACCTCACCATATAGGTGCAAATTCAGCGCTGTGTATGCGTAAAATTGACTGTTTTTCAGCCATACGGATGCCAGCTCCATTGAGATCGTGCCCCACTGGCAGAGGATAGTTAGGGGACTATTTGGGGCTGAAAACAGGGCAAAAACCAGTAAATACAGCGTGCTGAATTTACTGTTTTTGGGCAGGAATCAGAGGGTTTATGCCAGTGGAAAAGAGTTCTAGCATGGGAATTGGTTTCGCGCAAGTTTTGGGGCTGTTATGTTGCCGAAATTTGGCCAAAACAGGTGGTATCTAGCTCGATACAGATAAAGGATTCCCAGGACTCTTCTTTGTAATTCCCAGGACTCCCAAGAATAAAGAAATACCGAAAGGGGCGCCAATTTTGGGGCCTACAGGTTGTCGGCGTCTACTCGGAGCATTCTAGCTTCCGAGCCGTGTGTGTGATAGTGTTAATTCCCGTCGCAGGTTTCCTTTGCAAAGTGCTATGTGTGTGTGTCTAAAGTAAAGAATTTCGGGTGAAAGCCAACGACTACCGCCCCACAGGCCGGTTTCAAGGTTCCGTTGCCGGGACATCAATCACTTTTTCCTCAAAGAGTGAGCCTCGGTTGTTTTGGGTAAAGACACAGAGTGCAGGAACGCGGGATTACACTATGGCCGACAAAGGGAAGGGCATTATGGAAGAGGGTTCCTCTTGACAGGACAGACAGGAAATTCCTCATGTACGCCCTGCCAAAAAGTGGTCAAATTAGGACTGATTTTTTGCTACGTTTTTAGGGTTTGCAAGTATGAACCGAGATGAGATAGGGAGAGGTCTCACGGTGGTAGATTGGCCACTAGATCTCCTGCAGGAGTGATGTGGGTCTGCCAAGTGGCACGCTGCTCGCCGATTCTCTAAGGCGATTGCTTGGATTCTATGACGCATTGGTAAATCATCTTGAAGTTTGAGCTTACTTGGTCGTGGGTGGTACATCAGTGTTGTGGATTATGCTCGTTTGCAGAGACAAGATCCTCTTGCACAGGTAAAAAGTTAAGGGACAGGTTGCAAGATGCTATGTGGTGAGGTTCAAGAACTATCCACCTATGGATGCAAAGTGGATGGAAGAGCATGAACTGTCAGAGTCACCAAATGTATTACAGCTTTACCTTGAGGCCTTTGGGTTACAGCCTACGTATGCCCCAACCCAATGTCTGCAAAGGAGGGGTAATGATAGAGCTAGCACATCAAATGTACTCATGGATTCAATGCAACAGCAGTGTACAATTTGACAAAAGTATGAAGGTCTCATTAATCATTTGTACATATGTTTTGAGAGTCTTTCTTGTGGATACATGCGATGATAAAAGGGTGCTTACCACACAAGATCATCTATGGCATGTATTTATGGTATGTAATCGAGGACGTTTGCGATTTCAAGAGGGGGGTATGTCACGAGGACGTGGCAACTGCTAATCTTAGTTGTTGGTTTCTTTCCGATGATTTTTGTTTAATTTTTGAGACCCTCTTTTTGAAGTTGCAAATGACCGGACATTGTATGACCAATGTGAACGGTAGTTTCACCCGCAGACGGGAAGTTGGTCAGCTCTGGAACTCGTAAAGTAAAAGGATGTCTAGGCTCAGTTCAAGATCATGTAGGTCCCCTCGTCGCACTTAGCAAGTTGATGGATACTAGGAAGTGAACTCAATAAAGGCATAAAGTCAAGGTAGGATCACCAACAGAAAGTATCGGACAGTTGGGCCACATTGCACTTTTGGATGCGGTCCCAATGAGGATAGATGGTCAGAAGACCAGTGGGAGCCCAACGGAAGCATCTCCTAAAAATTAGGGAACTGCTATTTTGGGCCATGAAATGTGTTCGCGTCATTACCTTCGGAATGACAAGGGGAACATTTTATTACTCTGCTGCAAAGTCAACTGATGCACCAGTTGGGAGATTTTAAAGCAGGAAGCCCAGTGCGGGAAAATTGCATGTATGAGTGCAAGTGGCACTTTTTGGCCAATTTACCAAGTTTGGGAGAAGAGAACTCGTAATTGACTTTTTGGAGCAGTTTTGGAGGCCGATACTTGTGATTTTCAGCCATTTCTCTCCATTTTTGAGCTTCCCATAACTTTACCTAGGACCAAGGAGCTCATTTTCAGCATCGGAAGGCATCATATGCGTGTTTACAGGGCTATTTTGCTGCGTTTTCAGCGATACGCAGGTTTTGGCAGTCATGGAAATCTTCCCCTTTTGCATCTATTTGTTCAGAGATGCATTACAGGTCAAGGGCAGAAGAAAGTGCACTCGATTTATGCTGGGGGGATACTTCATTGAGAACCTGTCACAGGTTAAGAGCTATGGAGTGCTTTCTTTCCCTCCCATGTACAGTGTGGTGCTAGGAGTGATGCCCTGCATGCTACACATTGCTCTCTCTCTCTCCCCTACGTGCAGTTATGTGATGCCCCACAAGAGGGCTCTTCATTTGACTGATGTACATGTGTGTGGTTTCATGCTTTTGTGCTGAGGCAAGAGCCTCGTTGAGCAGGAACGGGGGTAGCTAGCTGCTACTCCAAAGCAGGCACCGGTGAGGGTCATAACTTCACCATACTGGTGCAAATTCAGCGCTGTGTATGAGTAGAAAATTGACTGTTTTTCATCCATACGGACGCCAGAACCATTGGGAATTGTGCCCTAGTGGCAGAGGACAGTTAGGGGACTGTTTGGGACTCAAAACCAGTAAATACAGCGTGCTGAATTTACTGTTTTTGGGCAGGAATCAGAGGGTTTATGCTAGTGGAAGAGAGTTCTAGAAAGGGAATTGGTTTTGCGCAAGTTTTGGGACTGTTATGTTGCCAAAATTTGGCCAAAACAGATGGTATCTAGCTCGATACAGATAAAGGATTCCCAGGACTCTTCTTTGTAATTTACCCTCCTAAAGAAGAAAGAAATACCGAAAGGGGCGCCAATTTTGGGGCCTACAGGTTGTCGGCGTCTGCTCGGAGCATTCTAGCTTCCGAGCGGTGTGTGATTAAGTGTTAATTCCCGTCGCAGGTTTCCTTTGCAAAGTGCTCTGTGTGTGTGTCTAAAGTAAAGAATTACGGGTGAAAGCCAACACCTACCGCCCCACGGGCCGGTTTCAATAATCCGTAAGTAAAGGACAGAATATGAGATATACTGCTCGATTGAAGGAAGGTGGAGCATTTTTCAACCCAAACGACATTCTAGTGTAGATAAAAATACCCCAGGGAGTCACAAAGGTCATTTTAAGCTGATCACCTGGATGGATACCCAATTGATTGTATCCACTGAACCCATCCATGAAACTGTACAATACATGCCCTGCTATATCTTCTAGCATACGCTCAGTGAAAGGTGTGGGAAAACCATCTGGAATAGTTACCTTGTTCAGAGCACGGTAATCTACGTGCACACAGATTTTATTGGACTGCTTCTTAAGCGCTATCACCATGGGTGATAACCACTTAGAATGCTCCATAGGTACAATGATCCCTGCCTCTTGTATTTTTTCGAGCTCGAACTTGAGAGCCTCCACATACTTTGGGTTGAGCTTGTAAGCTCGGCCTCTGTGACAGGCTTAGCCCCTTCAACCAGAGGGATAGTGTGGACACCCAATTCTGGTGGGATCCCTTCCAAATCCTTGTAGGACTAAGCAAAAACATCTTTAAAAGAGTGTATAAAAGAAACTACCTGATCAAGTAATGCGGGATGCTCCCATAGCCAAGCTGCTAAGAGGACGTGCTGAGGGTTGTCAGGGTCGCCCAGGTTGACTTTTTTGACCAGGTCAGGAGGTGTAACTTTGGAGGGTACTTCGGAAGTTGAGAAGTGAGCTGCCTCGTGGAGCTTCGAGACATCATGGGCTGGTGTTTGATCGATTGGAAACTCTGCATACTCTTCTTGTAACCATCCTGGTGGAAGCTCCTCAAAGGATAAATCTTCAGACACAGGCATAGCCGAGTGCTTTTGAGGGGGCACGGCGTCCGACTTGGGAGATGTTAGAGGAAGGGGGGGATCATTGGCGAGCTCATGCAGAGGAGATTTCTTCCCCCTTCGGTGATATGTTATAGGTTCACCAAGGCCGACGGTTTCCATCAGAGGAACACTTGAATCATGGGCATCAGGGGCTAACACACTTCTTCGACTGGCACACTTTCTGCTGTAGGGCTTGGGACATTGGTGTCCGCCTGAGGAGGTCGGAGAGAGAGTGTTACTGGCACAGGTGAGGTTTGAATAGAAACCACATAGCATGGCATCGATGTGGTAGCTTCCAACCACAGCAGCAGGTCTTCGTCAGACCCGTCAGGTGGGATGGGCTGCTCAAGGTCGGGGTTTGACTGTAGTGACAATGAGCTGTGATGAACCACTGGATCCATACCTCCTTCGAGTCGAATTGGTTGCATGGGGGAGCCAGGAGTATGTATCCACAGGGCGTTGTTTCCCCAATCATGAAGTGCCTTAGTATGCCGCAACCATGGTCTACCAATAAGTAAAGGAAATCCTCCCTCCACCTGAGGAAGACTGACCACCACAAAATCCAAATGTGAAGTCTTGTACCTTCAGAGGCACCTCTCTACTATGCCCACAGGGTAGACTGTCCTCTGGCCCGCCAATGTAACCGTGAACGGAGCAGGGCGGGTAGGTTGCAGACCTAAGGCAAACATAGTAAATTCTGGCATCAGATTGATCCCAGATCCACCATCCACTATGACGCCTGAGAATTGATGCGATGCCCAAGAATAGACACGGTGAGACAAGGACTTTTGTAGTCGGTGAGGGGAGCAGCTGGATAAGAAATCATGTAGGATTCCAAGGGCTGCACAGGTAGGTGCCCGCTACTAGGCCCTGCACTAGGATACAGAGACTGGATGATGGAAAGGGTGTCACTTCGAAACTTTACATCGAGTCGAAGCATGTCGTTCAGTGACACTTGTTGAAAGGTGTTTTTCAAGATAGACTCTGCTGTAGGCTTCTCTCTTTTGATCAGATCTTGCTCTGGTATCTTAAGCTTCTGCAAGTCCTCTACTGCTTCCATGAAAGCACCATCAATATCTGATAGAAGAGAGGTAGGTTGGCTCTTGGCACTACCTGTTGGTTTGTCAGCTACTAAGGGAGTTTGACTCATTTGTGTGACTGGAGACGAAAAAATTTGACTGCCAGGGAGACTGAGACCAAGAGCAGCTCTGTGCCCGTGTGAGCACACCAGCCGGCTCTTCCACCCGTTTTTTTTTTTTTCCGAGAAAAAGATCCTTCTATTAGTTAATGAAACTGCCCATAGGGCTACAACCACCTCTTCGAGAGAGGGCTACAACAACCATGATGGGGAGACTCTCCCAATGAAAAAACAGCATATGTACAATGAGGCTAAATCAAGAGATGGGAGGAGGGAAAAGCCACACAGGTGGTCGGTAGTGCCATCGGAGTACACCCTGGACCATGGTGTAGAAAGGCCCAAGACGCCAGAGTCGAAGGAAATCCTCTCTGCGCTCCGGCATGCGATCGGAGCAGCCCTGTAGTCTCTCGAGCTGTCCTCTGAGAGTGTGGATCAGCTCTAGCCAAAGATCGCCAACAGTCTCTGCTGGTGGCACAAGGCGAGCCTCAAAGATCCGGAAGCAACGGGCCCGCCAGATGAACTAGAGTGTCAGGCCACCGATGAGCTCCCAACACTCCTCTCTCTCACTGCACCACTCCTGTGGAGTAAGGTCTGTGGGGTAGGCTGGAGTGTAGGTCGCCCCCCCTGCATCACTATTATCCTGCTGGTGGAAGATAGCTCAAACTGAAGTGCCGGGCCCGTGAGGGTGGACCAAGCCACTGGGGACCGTGGAGAAAGCAGGCATCAGCTGAAGAACACGAAGCCACACCTACTGTGCCAAAGGACAGTCCCAAAGACAATGACGTTGACTCTCCACAAGATGGTCACAAGCTGCACATGCGGCCGAGAGACCACTATGCACTAGCCAGCTCCCAACTGCTGTAGCTCTGTGTGCGACCAACCACTGAAACAAGGTGACTCGCCTCGGCTGTCTGGAGTCCCACAACCTCTCCCAAAAGGCTGCCAAGAACTCAGCTATGAGACCCTCCTCCTGCCAATGAGGTGCTGCAGCAGGGCGAGCCTCTCTCTGTGCTGCTAGTATGTGATGTCCCAGTCGAACAGTGTACTGAAAGAACGGGACACCTTGGTGGTCTGCAGAAGAGAAAGGGTCCCTCCAAAGCCACTCTCTAGGATCCCACTGTACTCGTGCCAGTGGACAACATTCCCAAGTCCACAGTCTCCAGTGTCCAGTCTCAAGAGCTGTTGGGTCAGGATCGATGACACAAGTCCTCCCACAGATGCCCACCACTCGGATCCTCTGAAAACAACACTCTGCCACCTGCGGGGCCTCTACTGCAACTTGCTGTAAGCGTCCCTCACCCTGTAACTCGAAAAAAAGGGATGGAACAGTCTCTGAGCAGGCCTGGACTGAGATGAGAATCTCCAGTCGTGTGAAGGCTCCCATCCACCTGGGTGCTACTGGCTCGAGAGGTGTGAGCCACTCAGCTGGAACTGCCTCTGAGATGTCCTGGCACATGCTCTGTACCCCTCTCATGCCCTGTAGTAGCTGGAAACCCTGCAACTCCTTTGATAAGCCTGAAAACTCTAACCAGTCACCTAAAGAGCACGGTGGACCCGCTGCCATGGGACCCCAGGAGACATGAGGCCGACTACCAACCAAGTGGCCTCTCTGAGTGCTAACCATGGGGTTCCAAACAAGGGGCTGTCGTCGTAGGCGCTCCTCCATGCAAGTAGGCTGTCGCTTCTCCAAGCCTCGCCGCAAGTGCTCCCAAGATCGAAGCAAACTCATAGCAAAGCGGTCCTCCAGTCTCTTGCTCAAACCAACTCTGCGCATCTCTGTGAAGATCCATCTGGTCGAAGGTCGCCAGGGGGCTCCAGCCTGAGGCACCCTAGCACGAAGCCGCTGTAGCAAGAACTCCTTCCAGGGCTCCTCACGCGGAAGAAGTCCTCTGACTATGAACTTCCCAAGAAGGGCTCTGCTTTGCTGTGCTGGGTCAATGATCCCAAGCCCTCCCTGTGAACAAGGAAGAGTGATGACCTGCCAAGCCACTTTGGCTCGGGCTATCTGATTGTCACGTCCTGACCAAAGGAAGTTCCTGATCAGCCTCTCTACTTGGCTGATACAAGAACTCGAGAAGATCCAGCAAGAAGTGATGTACCACATAGTCGCCAACAACACCTGGTTGGCCACTACTACTCTGCCAGCCAAAGAAAGTCGTGCTGAGCTCCAGTGTAACAACTTCCTCCTGATAGACAGGAGGAGGGGAGCAATCTGCTGCTCGGGAGACAAGTCCAGACCAACCTAACAGCCCAAGTACCGAACTGCAGTCCCGAGGGAATCCACCTAAAACCCTCTCCTGGCATCCAATCGGGCACATGAGCACTACCAACCGAGAAAGCAACTGTCTTTCTCCAGTTGATCAGTGCGCCAGATGCACAACAGAAGGTCTCAAGAGCTTGCTCACACCTGTGAAGGTTTGCCTCCTGGCCATCGAAGTACAAGGTTGAATCGTCAGCAAACTCAGCGTCCAGAAGCTCATCTCCCCGAATAGGAAGTGCTAAGCCCCGCAAACCAACCTGCTGCGACACCAAGAACCTGCTCATCGCCTCAGCATAGAACAGAAAGAGGAAGGGGGCAAGAGGGCAGCCCTGTCTGACCAAACGTGTGAGCATGAAACGATCGCCTCTACCTCCTGACAAAAGTACCTGACTGTGTGCTCGTATGTACAAAGCTGACACCCCTCTGATCCAAGCATATGAGAAGCCCATCCTGCGTAGAGTGCCCTCCAGAAAGTCCCAGTCAACTCTGTCGTAGGCCTTCTCAAAATCGAGAGGAAGAATCACCAGATCCTCACCACGAAGACTCGCTAGGGCAGAAGCCTCCCAAAAAGTAAAGATGTTGTCAAGGATACTACGCTCCTTGACAACACCAGTCTGGGTCCCATGTATAAGGCTCTCTAGCAGTGGCTGGATACTCAAACTCAGAGCCTTGGTAAGAATTTTGTAGGCTGAGTTGAGGATGGTGATGGGGCGCCACTGTCGAATCTCATCCAAGGAGCCACACTCATTGGGAATGAGGTAGATCAGACCCTCACTCATGCTGTCAGGCATCTCTCCTGTGTGCAAGATGTACTGGAAAGCACTACAGAGATCAGGGCCAAGCAAGTCCCAGTACTCCAAGAAAAAACTGGGAGTCAAGCAATCCTCACCTGGACAGCTACCATGGGGGAGTGCACTAAGAGCCGTGTGAAACTCCTCAAGCTGAAGTGGAAGCTCAAGTCTCTGGCGCATCTCCTCAGTCACAAGGCAAGGCATCTACGCCCACACCTGCTCCCTGCATGCATCCTGACTCTTTGACTGAGGCTCTGATAGTAACTCACGGTAAAAGTTAGTAGCAATTGCACGCATGTCCTCTAGCTCAGAAGAAACTAACCTGTCAGGCCTCCTCAACTGACTGACCTTGGCATGCGTATGCCGAGGTCCCACTGCCTCGAAGAAAGCACCAGTCACTTTGTCACCCACCTGCGTCCACTGAGATGCCTGTCGGTGAAAAGCAAACTCATGGCGCCGCTCCTCTATGCTACCAAGCTCCTCGCGAGCCTGCTGTAACTGCTCCTCCAACCAAGGACTGTGTGGATGCTGCTCCTGCATCCTCTGCAAGGAAGAAACGCCCCGTCTGAGACGCTGCTGCTCCTCTCTCGCTGCAGTCAGGCGAGTCAAGGACTCCTAGAGAAAGAAACGACTAAGCTGAGCTAGTCCTGAGGCCACTCTGTCATCAGGAGAATCCTGCATGTCCAAGCTCTCTCTCCAAAGAGCCTCTACTCGCTCTCTGAGTGCAGAGTCCAGCAAGACCCTCTCAGGGATGCGTGGCATCGTGCTCCCCGCCTCTGCCTATCTGTCACTCTGAGGATCACTGGTGCATGGTCCGAGAAGGAAGCCCCTGCCAGGATGCCAACTGTCCCACCTGAGTCACAGAAAAAGTCACTAGTGTAGAAGCAATAGATCCGTGATAGATTCACTCCTCCCACTCTACGGTCCGAACGAGAGAAGGCCAGGATGTCTGGGGGCCTCACAAAGCTAGAGTGCTGCCACACATCCAAAACCCTCAGTCATACAAAACCTCTCCCAAGCTGCCAGCTCAACTCCCTGCACGGTAGCGTGGCTACCACCAATCCTGTTAGAAGGGTCCTCCAACATGTTGAAGTCACCCCCAATGCACCACTGCACTGCTTACGGCAGAGATGCAACAATCTGTGACCAAAACTCTGCTCGTGCACTCGCCACATTGGGCGCATATATGTTAAGGAAGCCCACAAGGCAACCCTGAACCTGCATAGTGATCCACTAAGCCCAGTCTGGCACAATAATCCCTCTGCCCACAATGGCCTGCTGTAGAGACTCCGCAATAGTCATACATACCCCACCTTGGATGCCTCCAGGTCCAAAAGTAGTTGACCAAAAAGTCTCATAGCGACCACGCAAAATCTGACCACAATGCCAAATGCGGCTCTCACAAAGATGATGCTCCTGCAACATAAGAATGTCAATCTCACCACCCACAAGGCATCTCTGCAGCTCCTGACGCAGCCGACCCCTTTGTCGCTGAAACTGGGGCCCTCCTAATCCCTGCACATTCCATGAGATGATCCTCATGGAGTCAGTGAGAGATAACAGATGTTGCAACAACAGCCAACCTCGCTATCTTTGAGGCCGGTTTGGATGGGGAGTAATCCGCATCCGAATGACCTCTAGATTAGCGCGCAAGAAGTGACTGTCCCGCCTAGGCGCAAGCCGAGCGTGCAGCCCGAAGGGCTACATCCTCTGTCCAAGAATCCTCATGTACAAAAACATAACACGGAGGGCACTGAGTGTCAGCAAACAAGTGTACCACAATGTGCCTGCAACCTACTGCATCTGTAGATGTCATGATGAACTTGGCAAGAGGCCAAAGTGTCTGTACCAGATCTGTCACTGCTAGGTCCCCTGTGTGATGTCAGAACTCAATAGCCTATGTCTTAGAGCCAGTCCAGGACTGTGTGCTGGGTCCACTTCGTGGTATCCCTACCACACAACAGAAAGGAGAAACCCACCGCTGTGTCCAGGGCCTCACTACCTCTAGCTGCAAGAAAGAGGACGTGGACTCGAAAGCTGGCCTCCTTCAAGTCGGAAGAGTAATCACCCAGAAACCGAGTGAAGCTGTAATCGAAGAAATCCCAGAGTCTGTGAATGTCGAAGCTGGTCAGAACTCTTGGGATCGCTGCAAAGGGAGAAGTGAGCACCAAAAAAGGCGGCCTCAAGTGGGGTTGTCCCTCACGAGCCACACGGCTCGTAGCGAAAGCACTACCAAGAGAACGCCTCGCGGCAGAAGCGTGGCCAGTACCCTGTGTCTGAGGAGGAGTGGCGGAGGGGTCCGGAGACGAGGCTGTGGGCCCCATCGAGGAGAGGGGAGGGGCGGGGGATGAAGGTGGAGGTGTGGGGGGGGGGGGGGGGGGGGGGGGGGGGGGCGGGGTGGCAGCGGTTGAGGGAGGAGGAGGCGGTGGTGGAGGAACAGAAGTGGACGGGGCCTCCTTAGGGAGGTCCTGCTGAAGGGGGTCGGAACGGTTCCCAGTCGGAACCCAGTGCTGCTGAGTTGCAGCAGGTCGGCCACCAGGAGGAGCAGTGGGGTGAGCTCTCCCCTGATGGCGGCGGCCAGGCACCTGCTGCCAACCATTAGTTGGCTGGTCACTAGTCTTTGTCGAAGTACCAGCCTGCGTATCCTGTGTACCTGGCTGCTTGGCATGCTCAGCCTTGGGCAGCTGCGCATGCGCTGTGGGTCGAGGTCTCCTGCGAGGACAAGCCTTTGCCATATGGCCCGTCTGTCTGCAAATGAAACACTGGTTCGGGAGATCCGAATACTCCACACTCTGTCTAATCCATCCCCCACTCACCCTAGGTAGTAGTACCACCTTGGGGAGGGAGTGTGTCACGAACAAGAACCCGCACAGTAGGTAGACCTGCGGCCTTGGCCACAACTGAAGCTGCCGTGCGTGGAGACTCCAAAATTGTCCCGAACATGGAACCAATCCTGGGTAGGAGGGGATGGTACTCTCGCCTCAGACCTGGAAAGCAAACCGAAATCGGCAAGTCTGCCTCCTCCTCGAGCACATTTGTAGTAGGGTCGAAACCGTGATGCCAACGTCGGAAGTAAGCTCGAGCTTCTCTGATGCCGAGCGGGCTCATCGAGATCACTTTGGTCGCCATGTCTGTAGACTTGAACTCGACCTGGTAGTACCCTCTCCCGAGGATCTGGACATCTGTAATCTTGCCCACATTGGAGAGAAGACGGGCCTGCAGTAAATCCCGAACTTCGCCCCGACTAGACCGAGTGCCAATGATTTTACAGATAACCGAAGTGGCTTGCAAGCGCTCCACTTCGGCCATCAACCTCGCTTGCTCTTATGGCAAAAGAGCAAGTCGAACGGTCGGCTCCGCGGTGTCGGGCGAGGGGGCTTCTGTGGAGTCCCTCTGAGGTGGAGCAGAGGCTGCCATTCTGTGTCTGCTACTGAGAGGATGGGGTCGGTGGCGAGGCTAGGGGCGGGGGGGTAAGAGGGCTGAGGCCAAGGGGCGGGAGGCTGAAACGGCGCCAAATGGGGGTGTGGGGGCTGGCTGTACCAGCGCGTTGCTGCGTTGGGGGCTGGCCAGCGGCGGGCAGGGCAGCGGGCAAGGGAGCACGCAGCGCGAAGGAGGAGGGGGGAGGTGGGAGCAGTGGCGAGGGAGCTGCACGTGCAACGGGGGGGGGGGGGGGGGGGGGGGGGGGGGGGGGGGGGCGTGAGCAGCAGCGAGCTCTTCAGTCCAGGAATTTTCAGCTGGTTATTACTGACATGTAAAAGGAATGTCGATGCCCCTACCCAGAACTTGCACATGTTCGAGTTCCTTTTGAGGCGTAACCATGCCGAATTCTCAGGATGGAGGTGCTCTTCCACCTGCTTCACCCCATCTTGAGAGGCAACTACAAGAGTGGAAGGCAGGGCCTGTGGAATGGTGCTTACTATGATGAGGTTAACCTTTGGGAATGTAAACTCCTGCTGGTTCTGGCTTGTGCTTGCAGATGTGGATGCACGTTGTTTTGGGCAGTCCTTACTATAGTGATCCTTAGCTTCAGGGCAGTGTCGGCAAGGAGGGGACCCTTCTGGCAAAGGACATTTGCTCTGATAATGTCCATACTCCCTGCACCTGTAGCACAAATTGGCCTATTGGAGGGGCGAGGTTGTCTCGGACCTTGCTGCATGGGGCCGGATGTTGACGTGTAGAAGCTTTGGGGAACTGAAGGAGTACTAGCATGATAAAAGCTAGGGGATGCAAAGTTGTTGTGTATACCTTGCATAGGTGTTGTCAGCAGAGGTGGCATTGGGTTTTGATGGCCATAGGGTGCAACCATGTTGGATGCAGGTGCTATCCCTTGTTCGAGAGAAGGACCTAGACTTTGTTGTATTTGACGCAATCCCTTGATATAGTAGCAATCCTTGTCTTCATGCTCAGACTTTTCGCAGAAGTGGCAATACGCCCGAAGGGGACAGTCCTGTGGAAGATGTCCTGTAGAGCGACATGAGCTGCACCATACAATAGCCTTAGTCTCTTGCTGAGACCGAAGCTCTTCTAGCTCTCTCTTGATTTGATCCAAAGCCTCAAGATGTGGTGGTTTCTCCTATCTAAGAGAGATTGATTTCTCCTCTTGAAGAGCGCAACTGCGACGAACTCCTCCAGAGTGGCGTCGGGTCGGAGACTCTCTCGGAGTTCTTGCTTAGAAGTTTTGGGAAGAGTCTTCTCTACCCACTTCTTAACCATAAATTCACCGGGTTGCCGGGGAAGCTTGGCAACCAGAGACTTGGTTTTAGTCATAAGTTCTGCAAAAGTCTCCTCTGGCTGGAGCACCATGTTTGCCAACTCATCCAAAACCTTCTCCTTGTAGTCACCTGGCCTGAAGGCTGCACAGAACTGTTGTCTTAAAGCTGCCTAGGTTGCAAAATGGTTCTCTGCAAACTGACTGTACCATTTGTCTGCTAAGCCATCCAAGGTAGATGGAAAGAGTACCAAATAAGCATCTTCTCTATTAAGACCATGACCCCTATAGAGAGAGACAAACCTTCTTGCATGGTCGTCTGCATCTTCTGAAGAGAGTCCCTTGAAGGTCGGAAATTTGATGTTTACCTTGGCCAAAACACTGGCCAACGCCTCCATGGCCTCTTGCTCAGGAGCCTGTTGCTCGATAGCTTGCTGTAACAAAATGGGGGAGAGCTTTACTGGGGAAGGTGACCTGGAAGATGTCGAACTTGATGGAGGAATGGACGAGGCTGTATGTGGAGGTATGGGTGATGAGGTTGGTGGACTTCTACCAGGTACCAAGGGTTGACGCCTTCTGGTACTTTAGAGGACTTAGTAGTGCGCTTTGACGCTCAAATGAGCGCCTTGTATGTGTCATGCAGTGACCACAAACCCAACCAAACTTTGGGCAAGAAGACCTTTAATTGCTTTAACTGGATGAAGACACGTCTAAACTCTACTAGACTAGGCAAAGTGACTAGACCCCGGTGGGACCAGGGACGAGGAGGGCTGGGACCAGGGACGAAGAGGGACTAGACCAGGGACGAGGAAGGACTAGACCAGGACGAGAGAGGCCTAGACCAGGACGAGAGAGGACCAGACAGGACCAGATAAGTAGGCTACACAGTGCAAGGCAAAGTAGGCGAAACCAACTAGCTTCACGATTTGTATCTCAACAGAGAGTGAGACTTCAGTTGAGATCCCATCATGGTCGCCAAAAATGAGAGCACCTGTAGCGAGGATAGTGTGTCGTGCTCTCTACAGTGGGTGCTCCTCAGTGCAATGTGTGTGACAATCTCACTCAAAATAGACTGAAAACAAAGGAACAATAGACAACAACTGAACAACTGAGCTCACAGAGACACAACAGCAGACCAGAACATGTGACTCGCCTATCTCAAAGAACTGATATAGACTCTGGCGTGGCAGCACACTCAGCTCCAGCCCAGGACTCACAGGTACAATGGGGTATCGAGGCTCAGATGTGCTGGGATGGTGAAGACGTGCTGTGAGTATAGACTCGCTACACTAGACGACGACGCTGGACCATATATGAAGAAGATGATAATCATGACCCAACAACTACTCCTCATATGTACAACCATAAAGAGCCACCAACGGCTCATTAATGTCAGCCATCTAAATCTATCCCCAAATTGAGTGGTGGTGACCTGGCCATGTTGTCCACTAGACCACCGTCCGTACCCCTGCTGCCACATGTCACTGCCCAGCCCAGAGAGTCCGTCCAATGTGAACCAGCCTAGACCAACTGTACTAACTGTGTGTCTTGTGAAAGTGACACTGTAGCCTGCTACAACGGAGTGGTGGAATTCCACCCTAGAGAGTATTGGCCCCAAACCTTGGCGCCCCTTTTGGTATTTCTTTATATTGCATCAACACAGTACAAGCCGGTACTCGAGACTCTGCACCTTCTCCAGGAAGCATGCCAGAGAATGAGCCCTAACCTCATATTTAAAGGCCCTTGTCCTAAAAAGCAGTTTACAATAGAACGCCTTCAAACTTAAAAGCATTGGTCCAAAAGCAAAGCCAAAGAGCTACCAGCGTAAATCACGGAAATCCGTACAGCCTGCCACGTCATCAGCCAACGCAAATCGCGGAAATCCATACAGCCTGCCACATCATCATGTCAATGCAATTTTCAGAATTCTGCCACGTCATCAATTCTTGTGTGTGTGCGGAGGTCCTGCTTTATTGTAATCCTTTGTCACTTGGGGCCCCATCGAACAGGGTCCCCATAAGTTGGTAGGACTTCTTCTGTTACTTGTTCTTCTTAGGGTTTAGGCCCCTCGGCCGGCATCTGTAAGTTGGCTCCATTCTTTAGGCTTTGACACGTCAGCAGTTTGTTACATCTCCCCTTCTTGAAAGAGAGTAATCGTCCGCGATTACAACATATCTGCAAACAACTCAAGTTAGCTCAAAAAATTTCCGAGGGACATTTCGAGGGACAATCAGTTTGCTCTTTTTATTAAGGAGTTCGCTTCTCCTTTCTGCTCTTTTGATCAAGGAGTTAGCTTCTCCTTTCGGCTGTTTTGATCAAGGAATTAGCTTCTCCTTTCTCCAGATCGGAACTCTTGATATTCCGGCGTAGTAAAATTAGCCATCACACCCAGACCGTACTAATCTTCCACGGGTGTCTTGATGCACTAAAAATACATACCCAGGCAATCTCATCCAATTAGAAATAATCAGTAGTTGGCACATCACAATGCAACACAAATGCTCACATATGCATGTTACAAGACATAGAAACATAAAGTCGCCGATGAACACTCCTCCCGCATAACCTAACAAGGTCGGGGCCGGGAGATATTCAACGACTTCCTCATCACTCCTCCCGCATAACCTAAAAAGGTCCGGGCTGGGAGATATAGAGGCCTTTTACAACCAAACGCCCCCCAGATCGCAGCCTGCATCGTTTGGAGGTGCTGAGAGTAACCATTGCTCAGACTTCTTAATACTCCTCCCGCATAACCATCCAGGTCCGGGCCGGGAGTCACAACAACAATACTCCCCCCGTAAATAACCACAAGGGTCCGGGCCATGAGTAAAAAAAAAAAAGCACTTTTCAACCATTCAATACTCCCCCCGCAAATAACCACAAGGGTCCGGGCCATGAGTATGAATAAGCATTCTCAGACATAATTTCTCACTACTCCACCCAGGAGTAAAATCACCAATCATTGAAACCAGTATTAAAACTAGAGTCAAACAATTCAAATCGGCACCAAGACAGGTTCAAAATAGATATCATCCATTTCAAACAAATTCCAAACAGGATCACTGAACAAGTTCAAACAGAACTCAAACTTAAAAAGCAATCTCGACATCAGTCGAGCTCGAAAAGTCGACTGACTTTCCATCCTGAAACAATTCAAATCGGCACCAAGACAGGTTCAAAATAGATACCATCCATTTCAAACAAATTCCAAACAGGATCACCAAACAAGTTCAAACAGAACTCAAACTTAAAAAGCAATCTCGACATTAGTCGAGCTCGAAAAGTCGACTGACTTTCCATCCTGAAACCTGCACCAAAAATTAGGGTTAGGTGCATTCCATAAGGTCGTAGCCGAGCACAACATGGTCCATCAGCTCCTGGACAAACATTGTTTCTTTGGCGGCGATGGTAGTCCCAAGATAGCAATCGCACTGGACCTCCAAGGTCATCTGATCGTGAAGAGTCATCTACTGGGAGATGTCGAGAAACTTCAAGTTATAATCTGCTAGGGTTTCCATGGAAAGCATTTGGGATACCCCACTCTGCCAGAAGTTGCACTCCGAAGGAAGATGTCAGAAACCACATAACTTCGGGCAATTTTTTTTTTTCTTGAAAGCTTGCCAAGTACTTGGAGTATGCTGCTTGGTAGCTATCAACATCTGCATGGCACTGCCTCTGAGAAAAACAACAGCTCGAAACAAATCTTGGATCCTTCTCTTGCAAGTGATCTTTATGGCTTATGCCCTGTAAAACATGAGCGGTGAAGACGGGAGCGCGCTCGATGTGTGATGAAGTAAGGGTGGGAGTGGCTAATAAGTCTGGGTTGAAGGGCGAAGATACCTCGGAATAAATTCCAGATGTCGCTGGTTTGCTCTGTCTGCTCTTTTGTGGGACCGGTATGCTTTTAGAAAAGCACACGCCTGATGCTCTGATACCACTATCACAAGATGGGCACCACGTGCCAATAGAAAAGAACAGACTGAATAGACTTTTAGCACTTCAATAACAACTGAACTGAAAGAGATAGACGACACGCGACACGGAGTGGCGGAATTCCACCCCAGAGAGTATTGGCCCCAAACCTTGGCGCCCCTTTCGGTATTTCTTTATATTGCATCAACACAATACAAGCCGATACTCGAGACTCCAGGAAGCATGCCAGAGAATGAGCCCTAACCTTATATTTAAAGGCCCTTCGCCTAAAATGCAGTTTATAGTAAAAAGCCTTCAAACTTAAAAAAGCATTTGGTCCAAAAGCAAAGCCAAAAAGCTGCCAACGTAAATCACGGAAATCCGTACGGCCTGCCACGTCATCGGCCAGCGCAAAACGCGGAAACCCATATAGCCTGCCACATCATCATGTCAGCGCAATTTCGGAATTCTGCCACGTCATCAGTTCTTGTGTGTGCGCGTAGGTCCTGCTTTATTTTAATCCTTTGTCACTTGGGGCCCCATCGAACGGGGTCCCCATAAGCTGGTAGGACTTCTTCTGTTACTTGTTCTTCTTAGGGTTTAGGCCCCTCAGCCGGCATCTGTAAGTTGGCTCCATTCTTTAGGCTTTGACACGTTAGCAGTTTGTTACAGTCCTTTCTCGTGGGGACCCACAGAGGTGACTGCCTTTCAGACTTTGAAAGAGAAATTGACTACAGGACCAATCTTGACTTTGCCAGATTTTCATAAGTCATTTAAAGTATATTGTGATGCTTGTGGTCGTAGTCTGGGTGCAGTCTTAATGCAAGAAGGCCATGTCATTGCCCATGAGAGCCGATTGTTTTCAAGGCCGGAATTGACAGCACATATATATGAGAAAGAGCTTTTGGCGGTTATCCATGCTCTTACTTAGTGGCGACATTACCTACTCGGAGCCGATTTTACGGTCTTCACTGATCATTAGAGTTTACACTACTTGTCAGAGAGCAGCTACCGAAAAAGCAGATGCGGTGGGCTAACATCTTGTCACAATTTCACTTCCAGATTGTCCATGTGCAGGGACAGAAGAACATGGTGGCAGATGCTTGGAAGCCATTGGTCTTGGCTATTTCTGCGATTCATCATAGAAGCTTCGAGGACATGGTCGATCAGTACGCCACAGATCCATATTTTCGGTCGAATACATAATGGGGAGGTAGTAGCGGGACATTCCATTTGGGAAAACGATGTTGTGCGTTACACAACCGTTAAGGGAAAAGGTTCTCTAACCGAATGCTACACTGTCCACCATTTACGGGTCACCGCGGCATTGATACCACCTTGAAAGGTGTGGAGCAATACTTCTTTTGGCCGAGACTCAAGAAGGACGTGGACGATTTTGTACGCAGTTGCTTGGTATGCCAAGGTCAAGTTTGACAGGCATAAAGCACAGGGATTGTTACAGCCTTTACCGATTCCCACCCGCCCCTGGGTGCTATGGATTTCATTTTTGATCTCCCGAAGACACAGAGTGGGCACGATGGTATCTGGACTGTTATTGACAGATTTAGCAAGGAAGCTCATTTCATTCCGGTGAAGAAAACAGTCAAGCCGGATCATTTAGCGAGACTGTTCATTGCCCAGATATTCAGATTACATGGCATGCCTCAGACAATAGTCTCTGACAGAGATCCCCGATTCACGAGTTTGTTTTGGAAGGCTATTTGGGAGATTGGAGAACATTGGCACTCGGTTGCAGTTCTCGTCATCTTTCCACCCGCAGACAAATGGGCAATCTGAGATTGCAAATATAGTCGTACTGGATTTATTAAAGTTTTACATTTCGGATCAGAAGACTCACTGGGAAAAGTTTTTGCCTTTGGTGGAATTTGCCTACAATAACATGATTCACTCTTCGACGGGGAAGGCGCCATTTGAGATTATTGAAGGTGCTCCGAAGGTTCCACCCTTCCTAAGCACGAAAGATAAGATTTTTGAAGCCGACTAGTACACAAGGGACTTGGACACTGCTTTTGCCAAGGTCCGGGAGGCTTTAGCAAAATCTCAAGAAAGACACAAGAAGGCAGCAGATCGACACCGTCGCGATTTGAAATTAAAGGAAGACGATTGAGTGCTCTTACGATTTGAGAAGGCATGCCTGAGAAAGAAAAAGGGAAAGGAGCGGCTTTTTCCAAAGCTTAGCATGAGATACTATAGACCTTTCCAGATGTCTCCTTTAGACTGAAGCTGCCCAATACTTAGAGAATTCACAATGCTTTTCATGTGAGTCTTTTGAAGCCTTTTAAAGGCGATGTGCCCGATGATGGGGAGCAAGATGAGCAACCCGAAGTGGAGGAAAGCGAGAAGATAATCGTTCCAAAACAGATACTGGCACATAAAGATAGAAAGATTAAAGGTAAAGTGATAAGGCGGTTCTTGGTTAAATTTAATAACTATCCTGCATTGGATGCGAAGTGGATGCAGGAGGAGGACCTTACAGATACTCCTCAAGATTGTGAACCTTTACCTTGAAGCATTCGCTTTAGCATAAACTACTCCGATAGAACCTCGATTTCAGCATGGGCGAATCTAGTGCAGTGGGTTTGCACAAGAGGGGAGTCACTCCGCTCCTTTGTCAAAAGATTTTCCCGATTTTTGATATAGTCACTGATGTATCTTTGGGTTTCAGGGATACTGCTGAGCTGACAGTCTTCTGCTGTATGACTTTATGAACCGGAATTCCTGATAATGAATATGATATTGATTGAAGTGTACTTAACTTGTTTAAGTGCAAGAACTGATAGACGAAATGACTGCAGCATTTCGGTCTTATAAATCTCTATAGACATGATTGCAATATGGATTAGTTAATCGGGCATCTATGAGGTCCCGACTGGATCTAGATGCGATTGCTAAATACGTTGCCGATTAATCATGGTCTGAGATTTGGAATGAGTTTGAATGTGATTTGTCATGTGATGTCCTGTGATGTGACCGTCGATTGGTACATGTGCTAGATGTGTTGTTCCTACTGCATCGGTAATAACAGTCAATGTCTGCTAAGACAGTTTATGGCCTCTGACTGTTTTGCAGGCGTAATTGAGGGCAATTACAATGCTTTCAAGGGGGGGGTACGTCATAAATGGGTGACATGGCATGTTCCTGGACAAGCGCCGACAGGTTGACGTGGCAGGTTGTACGGACTACTGTACGGAACTTCCAGATTTTCTGCCGCTAAACGCGCTGACAGTGCTTGCCGTACGAATTTTCATGCTTTTGCGCTGGTTGAAGTCTACGCTGGCTGAATTGGCAGCTTTTGGATAATTGCTTTATTTCAAAAGCTTTTAAAAGATGAATGCTTTTGGGGCTCTGCTTTTGGGCATCCCTTGTACCAATAAATAAGTGGACAGGGCCTCACTTCTCACAGCATCTGGACGCAGAGTCTGAGAGTGAGCACCTACCCACTCTCTTGTACTTTGAACATAGATTAATACAAAAAGAAATACCGAAAGGGGTGCCAGTCTTTGGGGCCAATATCTCTAGGCACGGAACTACGCCGGGCCATGTCGACTCAAGTGTGGATTGTGAATTGTTTTGAAGTGAATCTTTGTTGTGTTGCGGTAGAATCTTGACTTGGGGTGTCCAAGTTTGTTACAAGGTGTCACTGAGAATTTGGCCAGCGGCCACAAAGTCTGTACCAGGTCTGTAACCCCCAGGTATCCCATGTGGTGAGAGAACTCGAGGGCCTGTGCTTGCAGCCACTCCATCACCGAGTCGAGAGTCCACTCAGACTAGTCCCTGCCACATAAGGGAAAAGAGGTCTTCTATCCCTCTACCTGCAAGGAACAATATATGAACTCTGAAACAAGCTGCCTCAAAGTCTGGTGAAGGGTCGCTGAGAAACCGCGTGAAGTCGTAGGCAAAGAAATCCCACCTGCGACGAATGTCGAAACTCCTCAGTCCATGAGGAACTTCTGCAAAGGGAGAGGTCTGCACCAAAAGGGGGGTACGCAAGAAGGGCCGTCTCTCTCTCGCCAAGCGACTCATGGAAAAAGCGTTGCCAAGAGATCTCCTTGCGGCCGAGGAAGGTCCTACCCCATGGGTCAACTGCGGGGTAGGAACGAGGGGAGATGTGGAAGCAGGGGGGCTAGTGGGAGATGGAGGAGTTGGGGGGGGGGGGGGGGGGGGTGTGTGGCAGAAGAAGAGGGGCAAGGCGGGGAGGGGGGAGGAGGAAGGGCGGAGGAGAACTCAGGGGGAGGAGGGATTGTCGAAGGTGAGGCTGAGGTGGAGGGTGGAGCTGGGACCTCGTCCTACTGAAGAGGGTTGAAACGGTTCCCTCTGGGAATCCACTGCTGCTGGCTTGGATCCTGGCGACCACCCAGAGGGCCAGGTTGACGTGGTGGCCCCTGTTGACGTCGACCATGAACCTGTTGCCAGCTCTCCTCTGCCTGAGCCCCAGGCTGGGAGGGTGAGTTTGCCTGAGTACCCTATGACTTCGTCTTCTAATGCTGGCCAGCCCTAGGAGGCTGGGGCTGAGCCTGAGGTGAAGGTCGAGGCCTCCTCCGTGGACATGCCTTCACAAGATGGCCCATCTGACGACAAATGAAACACTGATTCGGGAGGCCCGAATACTCCACGCTCTGGTAGAGCCAACCACCACTCACCTGAGGTAGTAGAATGACCTTGGGGACGGTGTGGGTGTCCCGAACCAGAACACGTACTGTGGGAATGCAAGCTGCCTTGGCAGCTACAGAGGCTGCCGCGCGAGGTGTCTCCAGAGCAGTCCTATCCTGGATAGGAGTGGAAGGTACTCCCTCCTCAGGTCGGGGAAGCAGACTGAGATGGGAAGGTCTACCTCCTCGATAAGAACGTCAGTAGTTGGGTCGAAACCATGGCGCCACTGTCGAAAATGAGCTCGAACTGCTCGGATGGCCAAGGGGCTCATCGTAATGACCTTGGACGCCATCTCGGGGGTCTCAAACTCTATTTGGTAATAGCCACGCTCGAGAAGCTGAACGTCGTGGATCTTGTCCACCTCTGCTAAAAGGCGGGCCTGGAGGAGATCACGCATCTCTCCTCTGCTAGGGCGGGTGCCGATGATCTTGCAGTAGATGACGGAGGTCGCCTGGAGGCGTTCCACCTTTGCTGCGAGGCTTGCTTGTCTTGTCAGCGAAAGAGAAGGTCGGATGGTGGGCTCTGCAGGGTCGAGCGAGGAGGCTTCTTGAGAGTCCCTCTGGGGTGGAGCATGAGCCTCCATCCGTGTCTACTGCTATGATGGAAAGGCGCCGAGTGAAGACAACCCTACGAGAAGCTCCGACGGGTAATGTTAAAGAAACGTCACTGTTGATGCAAAGCAGAGTGAGGCCTAGCGAGTGTCTCGAGACCGTCACCGATAGGCTGTAAACAGCCCACCACAACGGAGGCGGGGCTGGGCGGGCAATGAAACGAAATGGGGGGCAAGGGGTGGCAGTGAGCAGAGTACGGGTAGAGGGCAGCGGGCAGGTGTCGGGAGGGAGAGCAGTGTGCAGGTGCTGGGCGGGGGGCACCACGCTGAGGGCTGGCAAGGGATTACGCGTAGGGCACAATACGCTGGGACGGGCAGAATGACTGCGCGCAGGAGGTGGGGTTGGAAGGGGCTACGCAAGGACAGGGAATGCAGTGATGGCAAGGGGGGGTGCGGGTAGCAGCAGCGAGCGCGATCGGGTATATTTTTCTCAGCACAAATACAAAGGACAATTTTGATTCCATTGAACCAGTATTAAAACCAAAGTCAAACAATTCAAATCGGCACCAAAACAAGTTTAAAACAGATACCATCCATTTTAAACAATTCCAAACAGGTTGTCAAACAAAATTCAAAAAACTGCTAAATCAAACTGAAAAAGCATTCTCGACGTTAGTTGAGCTTGAAAAGACCATTGGCTTTCCATTCTGAGACCTGCACCAAAAATTAGGGTTAGGTTTCTTCCAGAAGTTTGTAGCCGACCGTAGCATGGTCCATAAGCTGTTGAATGGTTGAAACTGGCTTGGTTCGACAATGTTTCTGTAGCGATGATGGTAGTCCCAAAATATAGCTATAACATTGGGCCTCCAAGGTTATCAGCTCGAGAAGAGACGTCTAAGAATTTCAAGTTGTACTTTGCTACGGTTTTCATGGCACGAATTTCAGGATACCCGACTTTGCAAGAAGATGCACTCTGAAGGAAGATATCAGAAGGCATGTAACTTCGGGCAAAATTTTCTTGAAAGATTGCCAAGTCCTTGGAGTGTGTGGCTTGGTAGCTATAGACATCCACCACTGCATGGCACTGCCTCTAAGAAAAGTAGTGGCTCGAAAAATCTTTGATCTTTTGGAGTAATTCCATATGGCATGGATCGTGTCAAACTGTTGTAGAAACTCTAAAACTTTCCTTGAATCTTTCTCCCCCGAAAAACGATAAAATTTTCTTGTGAAATTTGGACGCGCCATCTTGCTCTGTTTGCTCTATGGTAGGACCGGTATGCTTTGAGAAAAGCACATGACTAGAGCCCTGATACCACTATAACGGGACGGCCACCACGTGCCAATGGAAAAGAACATACGAGACAACTTTAAGCACTGAAAGAGATGCACGACACATGAGACACGAAGTTCCACCCCAAGAGAGCACTGGCCCTAAACCCTGGCGCCCCTTTCGCTATTTCTTTATATTGCTTCAACACTTTACAGGGGGGGTGGCTCGACTTTGCTCTTCTCCTGATCCCGCAAAGAGGCCAAAGAGATTCTACTGCGTGGAGAAGCAGAGCAGAGCCACAAAGTTTGTACCCTGTTGAAGTAATATAGAGAAATACCGAAAGGGCAGTCGTCCGGGCCGGGAGATATTCAACGACTCCCTTGTCACTCCTCCCGCATAACCTAAAAAGGTCTGGGCCGGGAGATATAGAGGCCTTTTACAACCAAAAGCCCCCCAGACCGTAGCCTGCGTCGTTTGGAGGTGCTGAGAGTAATTACTACTCAGAGTTCTTAATACTCCTCCTGCATAACCATCCAGGTCCGGGCCAGGAGTCACAACAACAATTATTTTACAAGCATACAACCAAACGCTCCCCGGGAATTGGCTTGTGTCGTTCGGAGGTTTTCTAGCATACAACGGAACGCTCCCCAGGCATCTCCCTGCGTCGTTCCGAGGTTCAAACAATACCAAAACAGTATTTCTCACTTCTCCACCCGTGAGTAAAATCACCAATCGTTGAAACCAATATTAAAACCAGAGTCAAACATTTCAAATCGGCACCAAGACAGGTTCAAAACAAATACCATCCATTTCAAACAAATTCCAAACAGGATCACCGGACAAGTTCTCAAACAGGTTTCAAACTTAAAAAGCAATCTTGACATCAGTCGAGCTCGAAAGGTCGATTGCTTTTCCATCTTGAAACCTGCACCAAAAATTAGGGTTAGATTCCTTCCATAAGGTCGTAGCCGAGCATAACATGGTCCATCAGCTCTTGGATAGACAATGTTCCTCCGGCGGCGACGGTAGTCCCAAGTTCTAGCAATCACACCGGACCTCTAAGGTTATCAACAAGAGGCACCTGCTGAGAGATGTAAAGAAATTTCAAGTTATAATCTGCTAAGGTTTCCATGGCAAGCATTTCAGGATACCCCCCTCTGCTAGAAGTTGCACTCTGAAGGAAGATGTTAGAAACCATATAACTTTGGGCAAAAATTTTCTTGAAAGCTTGCCAAGTACTTGGAGTATGCTGCTTGGTAGCTATCAACATCTGCATGGCACTGCCTCTGAGAAAAATAGCAACTCGAAACAAATCTTGGATCCTTCTCTTGTAAGTGATCTTTATGGCTTATGCCCTGTAAAACATGAGTAGTGAAGACGGGAGCGTGCCTGATGTGTGATGAAGTGAGGGTGGGAGTGGCTAATAAGTCCGGGGTCGGAGCACGAAGCTACCTCAAATAAATTCCAAAAGTGTCTGGTTTGCTCTGTCTACTCTTTTGTGGGACCGGCATGCTTTCAGAAAAGCACACGCCTGATGCTCTGATACCCCTGTCACAAGATGGGCACAACGTGCCAATAGGAAATAACAGACTGAATAGACTTTTAGCACTTCATAACAACTGAACTGAAAGAGAGAGAGAGACGACACGCGACACGGAGTGGCGGAATTCCACCCCAGAGAGTATTGGCCCCAAACCTTGGCGCCCCTTTCGGTATTTCTTTATATTGCATCAACACAGTACAAGCCGGTACTCAAGACTCTGCACCTTCTCCAAGAAGTATGCCAGAGAATGAGCCCTAGCCTCATATTTAAAGGCCCTAGGCCCCAAAAGCAGTTTTACATGAAAAGCCTTCAAACTCAAAAACTTTTGGTCCAAAAGCAATGCCAAAAAGCTGCCAGCGTAAATCACGCAATTTCGTACAACAATCAACCCAAAACGTGGAAATCCGTACAGCCTGTCACGCCATCATGTCAAAGGAATTTTTGAAAATCTGTCACGTCATCAGTTTGCGCAAGTCTTTTGTGTGTGTGTGAGAGTCCAGCTTTATTTGAATCCTTTATGTCACTTGGGGCCCCATCGGACGGGGTCCCCATAGGTTGGTAGGACTTCTTCTTCTGTTACTTGTTCTCTTAGGGTTTAGGCCCCTCAACCGACATTTGTAAGTTGGCTCCATTCTTCAGGGCTTTGAAATGTCAGCAGTTTGTTACAACTGCCCTCAATTGCGAACGCTATACAATTGAACTTCCCTCACCATTACATGAATACTGTCCTTCTAAACAAGTATCTACTATGCAAGAACTCATGGACCATGCTGCGGTTGGTTACAAACTTATAAAAGGGAAATTGGAATTTGTTACGGAAGCGCAAGTGACCAACACTCAAAATCCTCGACCCCAACGAATCATTGCGTGGGATTCTCGTGACAATTCAACTGAAGTAGCAAGACCTCGTTTGACTCAATGCCAATGAGACGCCCTACTATAGGAAGGTCGTTGATTTGAATGCTTCTAGACATGGGACACTTGTAACAATTGTCCTACTAGGGGGGATATACACCTCTACAACAACCACCTGCAAAGAGAGCCAAACTGCGGTGGGACTTGAAACCGGCCCATGGGGCGGTAGGCTTTGGCTTTCACCCAAAATTCTGTACTTTAAACACACACAAAGAGAACGTGCGAAGGAAACCTGTTGACAGGGATTAACACTTAGGTACACACACGGTCGGGAGCTAGAATGCCCCGAGCAGACGCCGACAACCTGTAGGCCCCAAAATTGGCGTCCCTTTCAATATTTTAGCACGCTGAATTCTCTGTTTTCTGCCCCGAAAATGCGCTAGATCACCTCCACAACGGTGCCCTCGCATCCCTGAACCTCCTGGGGGTTATTAGAGACCGTTTAGGGCCGAAACCCTAAACCTGCAAAAATACACAGCAGGCTGTAATTCCCTGTTTTGGGCTCCGTTTCGCGTGCAGGTCGCATCTGTAGCAAGTCCTCGAGTTCCTGCACCTGTAGGGCTACTTGCCCTTTGAATCGGACGAGATTTCTCACGTGAAACCTCTCCGAATTTACCTACCTGCGGGGGATTAGCCACTAGCTAATCCAACACATGTGCAAGAGGCTCTTGCCTCGGCAATCGCGCATGAACCCACACAACTGTACATCAGTCAAATGAAAAGCCCTCTTGTGGGGCATCACTTAACTGCACGTAAGGGAGAGAGAGAGCAGTGTGTAGCGTGCAGGGCATCACTCCTGGCACCACACTATACATAGAGGGAAAGGAAGCACTCCATAGCTCTTAACCTGTGAGACAGGAAACTCAAAAACGAGCCTCTCAGCTATAAATTCAGCGCTACCTCTTCTTTGCATTGGGAAAGTTCACTAAAATGCGCCACTTGGCACGATTACATGCATTTTCCCGTTTTGGGGTTGCTGCCTAAAAATCTCCCGAGTGGTAGAGTTGTAAAATGTTCCCCTAGTCATACCGGAGGTGATGACGCGAACACATTTTACGGCCCAAAATAGCAGTTCCCTAAATTTTAGGAAATGATTCTGTTGGGCTCCCACTGGTCATCTGACCATCTATCCTCATTGGGACCACATTCAAAAGTGCAATGTGGCCCAACTGTCGAATACTTTCTGTTGGTAGTCCCGCCTTGACTTTGTGCCTTTATTGAGTTCACTTCCTAGTATCCACCAACTTGCTAAGTGTGACGGGGGGACCTACATGATCTTGCTCTGAGCCTAGACATCCTCTTACTATACGAATTCCAGTGCCGACCACTTCCCGTCTGCGGGTGAAACTACCGTTCACATTGGCGATACAATGTTGGACCATTTGCTACTTCAAAAAGAGAGTCTCAAAAATAAAACAAAAATCATTGGAAAGAAACCAACAACTAAGGTTAGCAGTTGCCACGTCCTCGTGACATAGTTAACAGCTGCCACGTCCCCGTGACATACCCCCCTCTTGAAATCACAAACATCCTCGATTGCATACCATAAATACACGCCACTGATGATCTTGTGCTATTAACACTCTTTTATCATCGCATGTATCCGCAAGAAAGGTCGTAACACATAGATACAAATGACTTAATGAGAACTTCTTACTTTTGTCATTTCCATCTATTACACTGAATTCATATGTACATTTGATGTACTAGCTCTATCATTACCCCTCCTTTGCACACGTTGGGTTGGGGCACTTCAAGATAAAGCTGCAATACATTTGGAGACTCTGACAGTTCATGCTCTTCCATCCACTTTACATCCATAGGTGGATAGTTCTTGAACTTCACCAAATAGCGTCTTGCAACTTGTCCTTTAACTTTTCTGTTCTTATGTGCCAAAACTTGCTCAGGTACCAGGATCTCATCAAGTTCCTCAACTTCTGGTTGATCCTCATCTGGCATATCTTCTGGCACATCACCCACGAAGGGTCTTAGTAGACTCACGTGAAATGCATTATGAATCTTCCACCCATCAGGCAATTTCAGCCTGTAAGCCACATCGCTGATCTTGTCAAGTACTTGAAAAGGCCCATAGCAACGCATACTGAGCTTAGGAAACAACCGTTCCTTGCCCTTCATCTTCTTTAACCTTGCCTTTTCGAATCTTTTTTCTCTCCGAGAAAAAGATACTTCTATTAGTTAATGAAAACTGCCCATAGGGCTACAACCACCTCTGCAAGAGAGGGCTACAACAGGCATGATGGGGAGACTCTCCCAATGAAAAAACACCATATATACAATGAGGCTAAATCAAGAGATGGAAGGAGGGAAGAGCCACATAGGTGGACAATAGTGCCATCTGAGCACCCCCTGGACTATGGTGTAGAAAGGCCCAGGGCGCCAGAGTAGAAGGAAAGACTCGCGGCGCTCCCGCATGCGGTCGGAGCTGCCCTGTAGTCCCTCAAGCTGTCCTCTGAGAGTATGGATCAGCTCTAGCCAGAAGTCACGAACAGTCTCTGCTGGTGGCACAAGGCGAGCCTCAAAGATGCGGAAACAGCGGGCCCGCTAGATGAACCAAAGTGTCAGGCCACTGATGAGCTCCCAACACTCCTCTCTCTCACTGCACCACTCCTGTGGAGTAAGCTTTGTAGCAGGCTGGAGTGTAGGTCGCCCCCCCTGCATCACTATCATCCTGCTGGTGGAAGATAGCTCAAATTGAAGTGCCGGGCCCGTGAGGGTGGACCAAGCCGCTGCCCCCCAAGTGTACTATCGAGCCGTGGAGAGAGCAGGCATCAGCCGGAGAACTCGTAGCCACACCTGCTGGGCCGAGGGACAGTCCCAAAGACAATGACGTTGACTCTCCACCAACTGGTCACAGGCTGCACATGCGGCCGAGAGACCACTATGCACAAGCCAGCTCCCTACTACTGTAGCTGTGTGTGCAACCAGCCACTGAAACAAAGTGACGCGCCTCGGCTGTCTGGAGTCCCACAGCCTCTGCCAAAAGGCTGCCAAGAACTCGACTGTGAGGCCCTCCTCCTGCCAATGACGTGCTACAGCGGGGCGAGCCTCTCTCTGTGCTGCAAGTATATGACGTCCAAGCCGAACAGTGTACTGAAAGAAGGGGACTCCTGGGTGGTCTGCAGAAGAGAAGGGGTCCCTCCGTAGCCACTCACCAGGATCCCATTGTACTCGTGCCAGTGGACAACACTCCCAAGCCCATAGCCTCTAGTGTCCAGTCAAAGAGCTGCTCGGTCAGGGTCTATGACGCAAGTCCTCCCACATATGCCCACAACTCGGATCCTCTGGAAACAACACTCTGCTACCTGCGGGGCCTCTACTGCAACTCGCTGTAATCGTCCCCCACGCTCAAGCTTGAAGAACAGGGCTGGGAAAGTCTTGGAGCAGGCCCTGACTGAAATGAGAACCTCCAGTCGTGTGAAGGCTCCCATCCACCGGGGTGCTACTGGCTCGAGAGGCGTGAGCCACTCAGCTGGAACTGACTCTGAGATGTCTTGACACATGCTCTGCACCCCTTTCATGCCCTGTAGCTGGAAACCCTGCACCTCCTCTGACAAACCTGTGAACTCTAGCCAGTCACCTAGAGAGCGTACTGGACCTGCTGCCATGGGACCCCAAGAAACATGAGGCCGACTCCCAACCAAGTGGCCTCTCTGAGTGCTAACCATGGGGTTCTAGACGAGGGGCTGCCGTAGGCGCTCCTCCGTGCACGTCGGCTGTCTCTACTCTAGGCCATGCCATAAGAGCTCCCAAGATTGAAGCAAACTCACAGTGAAGCGGTTCTCCAGTCTCCTGCTCAAACCAACTCGGCGCAACTCTGTAAAGATCCATGTGGTCGAAGGTTGCTAGGGGCCTCCTGACTAAGGCACCCTGGCACGAAGCCTCTGTAGCAAGAACTCCTTCTAGGGCTCCTCTCCTGGAAGAAGTCGTCTGACTACGAACTTCCCAAGAAGGGCTCTGCTCTGCTGTGCTGGATCAATGATCCCAAGCCCTCCCTGAGAACAAGGAAGTGTGATGACCGACCGAGCCACCTTGGCTCGGGCAATCTGAGTGTCACGACCTGACCAAAGGAAGTTCCTAATCAGCCTCTCTACCTGGTTGATACAAGAACTCGAGAAGATCCAGCAAGAAGTGATGTACCACATAGTCGCCAACAACACCTGGTTGGCAACTACTACTCTACCAGCCAGTGAAAGTCGTGCTGAGCTCCAATGTAACAGCTTTCTCGTGATGGACAGGAGAAGAGGAGCAATCTGCTGCTCGGGGGACAAGTCCAAACCAACCTGACAACCCAAGTACCGAACTGCAGTCCCTGGGGGAATCCACTTGAAACCCTCTCCTGGCATCCAATCTGGCACAGGAGCACTGCCAACCGAGAAAGCCATTGTCTTTCTCCAGTTGATCAGTGCGCTCGATGCACAACAGAAGGTCTCCAAAGCCTGCTCACATCTATGTAGGTTGGCCTCCTGGCCCTCTAAGTACAAGGCTGAGTCGTCGGCAAACTCAGCGTCCAGAAGCTCATCTCCCTGTATAGGGAGTGCTAAGCCGCTCAGACCAACCTAAGCCGCTCAGACCAACCTGCTGTGACACCAAAAATCTGCTCATCGCCTCCGCATAGAACAGAAAGAGAAAGGGGGCAAGAGGACAACCCTGTCTGACCGAGCGTGAGCATGAAGTGTGAAGGAGTACGAGCGGAAGTGCGACGCGAGAGAGAGTGCGAGAAGAAGAGCACGACGATATGGTGAACTCGCTCTACTGTAATGTGTAGAGCATAGTGAGTTCTTATTAGGTTTTTACAAAAGAATATGTGTACATACCTGGCGGCCCGCCCACTTACCTGGGCGACCACATCGGGCTTTATACCCCAACAACCTCCCACGTAAAGTCCAATGTGGTACTTTAAGTGTGAGAGAAGCTACTATACAAGCTAATATACAAGAGATGTAGAGAAGTGATGTACTACCCTACACCTAACTGCTTGCGAAAATGCGCAAAGCTCTCTGAGGGAAGTCCTTTTGTAAGTAGATCAGCAGGATTTTCTGTGGTGTGAACTTTGACAAGCTGAAGTTGCTTATCCTCGAGCATTTCCCTGATGAAATGATACTTCACATCCACATGCTTTGTCTTTGAGTGATAAACTGGATTGCGAGCCAATTGTATAGCACTTTGACTATCACAATATAACACAGGCATCTCTTCTTTGATTCCCAAATCTGTTACTAGTCGATTAAGCCAAATTGTTTCTTTGCATGCCTCTGATGCTGCAACATATTCAGCCTCTGTAGCAGACTGAGTAACACAATCTTGTAATCTAGAACGCCATGATACTGCTCCACCAGCCAATGTAAAGACATACCCTGACGTAGACCTTCGGTTGTCTAAGTCACTTGCATAATCTGAGTCTGTAAAACCCTTTACACTTAGCTCCTGACTCCCATAGCATATACGCATACTCTTTGTAGCTTTCAGGTATCTCAATATTCCTTTCACTGCCTCCCAATGTTTCTTGCCTGGGTTTGACATCTATCGACTTACTACTCCCACTGCAAATGCAATGTCTGGGCGAGTAGCAATCATTGCATACATCAAACTACCCACTGCAGACGCATATGGAATCTTATCCATTTCAGCCTGTTCTTCCTCACACACAGGACAATCTTGTTTGCTAAGTTTCACATATGGTGGCAATGGAACACTCAGTGCCTTTCCCTTCTCCATATTGAAACATTGCAAAACCTTGTCAATATACTCTGTTTGAGATAACCAAATCAACTTCCTTGATCTGTCTCTCTCAATGCGCATACCAAGTATATGACTTGCCTCACCCATGTCTTTCATGTCAAACGATTTTGCCATCTTTGACTTCAAAGCTGAAATTTCTTCCAAGTGCTTGCCAGCAATCAACATGTCATCCACATACAAAATAAGGATCAGCCAACTGCCATCCTTAGCCTTCTTTGTATATAGACAGTGATCGAACTCACTACGTTTGTAGCCTTGAGAAAGCATAAACTTGTGGAATTTATGGTACCATGCCCTCGGTGATTGTTTTAAGCCATAAAGACTCTTTAATAACAGGCATACCCAATCTTCCTTGCCTTTCTCAACAAACCCTTCTGGCTGCTGCATGTAAATTTCCACATCTAAATCACCATGCGAGAACGCTGTCTTGACATCCATTTGGTGCAACACCAAATCTAATATGGCAACCAATGCAAGAAAGCATCTCAATGTAGTCATCTTGACCACCGGAGAGAAGACTTCATTAAAGTCAATGCCTTGTTCTTGCTTAAAGCCCTTGGCAACAAGCCTTGCTTTGTACTTTGGCTGACTATCATGAGCGGTGATCTTATACCTGTAAACCCATTTACAAGGTAGAGCCTTTTTGCCCTGTGGTAATTTAACTAGCTTCCATGTCTGGTTTTTATGCAGAGCTGTCATCTCTGACTGCATGGCCAATTCCCAATTCCCGGAGTCCTTCATTTGCACTGCTTTCTTGTAACATGAAGGCTCATTGCAATCAGTGAACATGACATAGTTCATATATGGAACAAACCTATCAGGAGGTCGTGTGACACGTCCAGATCTACGCACAATAGGTGGCTCAGGCTCAGCCACAACCTGTGGTTCCAATCTATCCTGTCCTTGCTCCTCTTGAGCCCTGACATTTTGTCTTGCACGTGCAGGTCCATCTTCTTGGAAGACAACTCTTCTAATCTCCTCAACCCTCTCCGGTTTAGAATGATATTTGGATTCATTAAAGTGAACATCATTGCTGCGGACAACCTTTCTGGATTCGGGATCCCAAAGTCTGTACCCCATCTCACCAGAATTACCATAGCCTAGAAAGATGCACTTTCTACTCTTTGGCTCAAGTTTGTTCCTAAATTCCTTTGGAACGTGAGTATATGCCTCACAGCCAAAGACTCTGAGATGCTTGTATGAGGGCACCTTGCCTGACCATACCATCTCTGGCACTGAATCCTTCTGCAAAACCTTGCTAGGAGAAGTATTTACAAGATAAACAGTTGTTGATACAGCTTCAGCCCAAAACCCATTTGGCAGCTGTGCATTAAACAACATACTTCTGACCTTCTCTTGTATGGTCCTATTCATCCTCTCAGCAACACCATTTTGAGGAGGATTGTAAGGAGCAGTAAGTTCACGTTTTATACCTTTTGACTCACAAAAGTCCTGAAAGGCCTTTGAAACATACTCTCCACCATTGTCAGTGCGTAAGCATTTAAGCTTCTTGCCACTCTGATTCTCCACAAGTGTCACAAACGTTTTGAAAACACTAAACGCTTCATCCTTGTGCTTGAGAAAGTAAACCCATACTTTCCTCGAGTAATCATCTATAAATGTCATAAAGTAAGAAGCTCCCCCTAGAGATAGGTTAATATTGGTCCACACAAATCACTATGAACAAGTGCCAACTGTGTATCTCTTCTACTGCTTCTATGCTTATGTGGCTGAGTCCATTGTATTCTTCAAGAAGTAGATGTCTCCTGACACTAGACTGTCATCCTCTGCAACAGTGTTTGTCACATTTATTTCTTGAATCTTCACTGAGGACTTGTTCTTCTCACCATGGTCTTCAGCTTTCTCTTTGCCTTTTTCTGCTTTCCATTCTCTGCAGTCTCTTTTCATGTGACCCTTCTTGCCACAATGGTAGCATTCTATGTCACTCTTGCCTTTAGCACTGCGGGACTTGCTACGAGACTGATTCCTCTTTCCACCTTTGTACTTTTCTTTGGTCCTTCCCCTGACAACTAAGGCTGTTCCTTTGCCTTTGTCCATTGTCTTTCTATTGGTTTCTTTAGTAAGCAGACTTCCTTCTACACCTGCTATGTTCAAACCATCTGGAGGTGCAGAATTACTCAAAGCTGTGCAAAAAGTGTCCCAACTTTCCGGCAATGTGATCAACAGGAACATAGCTCTAACAGGTTCATCAAACTTGACACCTTGAGCTGACAACTGACTGTAGATTGTGTTGAATTCATTCAGATGATTGGACATAGGTGTCCCTTCTTTCATCTTCAAATCAACAAGCTTCTTAAGCCAGTATACCTGTGAAGCTGCACTCTGCTTCTCATAAAGATCACTCAGCTTTAACCATGCTTGATAAGCCGACATCTCGTCTGCTACATTGAAGTAAACGCTTTCTGCCAAAGTCAGCATAATGGTAGAAAGTGCCAATTCATCCATTTCGCTCCATTCATCTTCGTCCATATCTTCTGGTTTTATCCCTTTGAGCTTTATAGGTTTTATCTGCTTCTTTTGTACCAACACGTGCCAAATCTGCTTCTTCCACAATGGGAAATTGGTTCCATCCAGCTTCTTTATATTGTAAAGAGCAGTGTCCTGTGATCTAGCCATAGCTACGCTTCACAGTGGTTTACTTTCCTGGGAAAAATTCGGCTGAGTTTCCCCTGTAAACTGACCTCTAAACCAATATCAACCTGTCAAATGAACCAAAAAAGCTTTAGATTCTGCATAAATTTCGGCAGAGTCTCCTTTGTAAAATGGCTCTGGTGTACTCCAAAAACAGCTCAAAAACAGCTCAAAAACATTGTCTCTCTGACACTGTAAGCTGCGGGTAAACCTGTCCTGCACCTGTACTATCTCTGACTGTCCTGTCACTGTCCTGTAAGCATAGACTGCGACAATGCCTCAACGGCAGTAAAGCAAAGATGCAATCCCAACTGTCTAACTCACAGTCAATACATCCTAGCTGCCTATCTAAGGGTGCTCGAGGGATCGCTCCAAGACCTGTATCACCGAAAGAATCTCAACATTCGAGAATCCCCCAGCTCAATAAAACCTCACTCGACCCTCAACAAAGGCTGCAGTAGATCTGACAGTACATAGACTTCCCACAAAGTCATACATCCACAAATTTCCCACTGTATGCTGTAACCCTTGCGGCGGTTGTTTACTGCGTGACTCACAGCCAGCAAACCCTCAACAGACATACATCATCTCTGACAATACATCCCATGTGGAAGTACCTGCAATGTCAGGATGAAATCTGGAATATCAAGCAGCAAACACAAGCTACCTGATGAGCTAGTGGATGTCGCCTACAGACTGTGTGTAGATGCGCCCGTGTCGTATGTGACACGTCTCCAAGAACTGTGAGCCGTCCTTCGATGTGTAGACAGCCACAAATCAACACTCTGGGAGTGTCGATATCCTCAGCACCTGCAGTCGTAGGCCGAAAACCCCAAATTTGCTGAGTCGGATCTGCACCCGCCAAGACCACGTAGTCGAAAATGGCCTGCGCAGACCTTTGTCGAAGCCGAACGGTGACCGAGATGACCTCAGAATGAAATTCTGAGCACACCAAGCCCTTCGAGCTCTCCCACGAGATTTGGGGCCTTGTCTTCGCCTATCGAATTTCACTCCAATCTGAGTTGGTGACTCTAGCCTCCTGCAGTGCTGCCCCGAGCCTCGATCTGAGCTCTGATACCAGTTGAAAGAGTACGAGCGGAAGTGCGACGCGAGAGAGAGTGCGAGAAGAAGAGCACGACGATATGGTGAAATCGCTCTATTGTAATGTGTAGAGCATAGTGAGTTCTTATTAGGTTTTTACAAAAGAACATGTGTACATACCTGGCGGCCCGTCCACTTACCTGGGTGACCACATTGGGCTTTATATCCCAACAAAGCGCTCACCTCTACCTCCTGCCAAAAGCACCTGACTGTGAGCCTGTCTATACAAAGCTGACACCCCTCTGATCCAAGCATCTAAGAAGCCCATCCTGCATAGAGTGCCCTCTAGAAAGTCCCAGTCAACTCAGTCGTATGCCTTCTCAAAATCGAGAAGAAGAATCACAAGGTCCTCCCCACGGAGCCGTGCCAGGGCAGAAGCCTCCCAGAAAGTGAAGATGTTGTCAAGGATACTGCGTTCCTTGACAAAACCTGTCTGAGTCCCATGTATAAGGCTCTCCAAAAGTGGTTGAATCCTCAAACTCAGAGCCTTGGCAAGAATTTTGTAGGCTGAGTTGAGGATGGTGATGGGGCGCCACTTTCGAATCTCATCCAAGGAGCCACCCTCCTTTGGAATGAGGTAAATCAGGCCCTCACTCATGCTATCCGGCATCACTCCTGTGTGCAAAATGTACTGAAAGGCACTACAAAGATCTGGGCCAAGCAGGTCCCAGTACTGCAAGAAGAAGCTGGGAGTCAGCCCATCCTCACTTGGACAGCTACCACGAGAGAGGGCCCTAAGTGCCGTGTGCAGCTCCTCAAGCTGAAGTGGCATCTCTAGCCTCTGGCGCATCTCCTTAGTCACAAGACAAGGCATCTGTGCCCAACCCTGCTCCCTGCATGCATCCTGCCGCTCTGACTAGGGCTCAGCCGACAGTAACTCACGGTAAAAGTCAGTAGCAACTGCACGCATATCCTCGGGCTCACAAACAACTGACCCATCGAGTCTCCTCAACTGATTGACCTTGGCATGCGAGTGCCGAGGTCCCACTGTCTCAAGAAAAGCACCTGTCACTCTGTCACCCACCTGAGTCCACTGAGATGCCTGTCGGTGAAAGGCAAACTCATGACGCCTCTCCTCTGTGCTAGCAAGCTCCTGTCGAGCTTGCTGTAACTGCTCCTCCAACCATGGACTGTCTGGATGCTGCTCTTGCATCCTCTGTAGTGAAGCAATGCCTCGTCTGAGACGCTGCTCCTCCTCTCGCGCTGCAGCCCGGCGAGCCGGAGACTCCTGGAGAAAAAAGTGGCTAAGCTGAGCTAGGCCTAAGGCCACTTTGTCTGCAGGTAGAACCTGGCTGTCCATGCCCTCTATCCAGAGAGCCTCTACCCTCTCTCTGAGTGCTGAGTCCAACAAGACCCGCTCTGGGATGCGAAGCATCGTGCTCCCACTCCTCTGCCTGTCTGCCACTGTGAGGATCAATGGTGCATGGTCCGAGAAGGATGTCCCTGCCAGGATGCCCACTGATCCCCCCAAGTCACTGAAGTGGTCACTAGTGTAGAAGCGATCTATTCGTGATAGATTCACTCCTCCCACTCTGCGGTCCGATCTAGAGAAGGCAAGACTGGCTGGAGGCCTCACAAAGCCAGAGTGCTGCCATGTATCCGAGACCCTCAAAGTCATACACAACCTCTCCCAAGCTGCTAACTCGACTCCATGCACAGTAGCATGGCTGCCTCCAATCCTGTCAGAAGGGTCCTCCAACATGTTGAAGTCCCCTCCTACACACCAATGGTCAGCCTGCGGCAAAGACTCAACAATATGTGACCAAAACTCTGCACGAGCACTCGCCACATTGGGAGCATAGATGTTCAGGAAGCCCACAAGGCCACCCTGAACCTGCATAGTAATCCACTGAGCCCTGCCTGGCACAATAATCCCTCTGTCCACAATGGCCTGCTGCAATGAGTCCGCAATAGTCATACATACCCCACCTTGGATGCCTCCAGGTCCAAAAGCAGCTGACCAAAAGGTATCCTATCGTCCATGCAAAATCTGACCACATCGCCGAATGCGGCTCTTAGACAGATGGTGCTCCTGAAGCATAAGGAGATCAATCTCTCCTCCCACAAGGCAACGCTGAAGCTTCTGACGCAATCGGCCCCGCTATCGCTGAAACTGGGACCCACCTAGTCCCTGCACGTTCCACGAGACGATCCTCACGGGGAGCGAGAGAGAACAAATACTGCCGCAGCAGCAAGACGGGCTATCTTCGAGGCTGGCTTGGATGGGGAGTAATCCGCATCCGAGCGTCCTCTAGATAGGCGAGACTGCAGTGAGTGCCTAGCCCAAGCCCAAGCAGAGCGAGCCGTACGTAAAGCAACCTCCTCTGTCCAGGAGTCCTCATGAATGTATACATAGCAAGGCAAACACTACGTATCAACAAAAAAGTACACCACAATTTGCCTACATCCTGCTGAGTCAGGGGGTGTCACCGCAAACTTGGCCAGTGGCCACAAAGTATGCAGCAAATCTGTAACTCCAAGTTCTCCCATGTGATGAGAGAACTCGAGAACCTGTGTATGCAACCATCCCAACACTGAGTCGAGGGACCGCTCTGTCTCGGCCCTACCACAGAGGGGGAAGGAGAAACCAACTGCTGAGTCCAAGGCTTCTATCCCCCTAGCGGCGAGGAACAAAGCATGGACCCTGAAGTAGGCTGCCTCGTGGTCTGTTGCGGAATCGCCGAGAAAGCGAGTGAACCCGTAGTCGAAGAAATCCCAGCGGCGTCGGAGGTCAATGCTCGTCAGACCACGAGGGATAGCTGCAAGGGAAGATGTCTGAATTTGCAGAGGGGGCCGCAAGAAGGGTTGACCCTCTCTCGCTAGGTGACTCGTGGCAAAGGCGCTGCCAAGAGATCTCCTAGCCGCCGGCGAGGGACCAGTCGCTTGAGTCGACTATGGAACTGGAGCAGGAGGGGGGGGAGAAGGAGCTGGGGGGGGGGGGGGGGGGGGGGGGGGGGGTGGAGGGGAAGAGGAGCGGGGTGGGGCGACAGAGGTAGAGGGGCGAGGTGGAGAGGCGACGGCGGGGGGGAGGATGAGGAGGAGGAGGGGAACTCTGAAGGGGGGGCGGCTGTCGAGGGTGAAGTGGAGGTGGAGGCTGGCATAGGGGACTCCTCCTACTCAAGAGGACCAAAGCGGTTCCCCGTGGGAACCCACTGCTGCTGAGTAGGCACCTGAGGGCCACTGTGAGTGCCAGGCTGTTGTTGTGGCCCCTGGCGTCGACGGCCATGGGCCTGCTGCCACCCCTCTTCCGCTGGAGCCCCAGGCTCGGAGGGTGGCTCTGAATCTGTGAGCTGTGCCGTTGACTGTGGCTACGGCCCAGCCTTGGCAGGCTAGGGCTGAGGCTGAGGCTGAGGTGCAGGTCGTGGCCTCCTCCGTGGACAGGCCTTCGCTAGGTCATCTGTCTGCAAATGAAGCACTGGTTCGGGAGGCCCGAGTACTCCACACTCTGTCTAAACCAACCCCCACTCACCCGAGGTAGAAGGATGACCTTCGGGAGCGTGTGGGTATCTCTGGCCAAAACTCGAACTGAGGGGATGCCAGCCGCCTTGGCAGCTACTGATGCTGCCGTACGAGGTGTCTCCAGGACAGTCCCGATGGCGGAGCCAATCCTGGAAAGAAGTGGTAGGTACTCCCTCCGTAAACCCAGAAAGCAGACTGAGATGGGGATGTCTGCCTCCTCTACTAGCACATCCGAAGTCGGGTCAAAACTATGTCGCCACTGTCGAAAGTGGGCGCGTGATGCTCGGATGGCCAGTGGACTCATAGCTATGACCTTGGAAGCCATCTCGGAGGTCTCGAACTCGATCTGATAGTACCCCCGTCCGAGAATCTGGACATCCAAGATCTTACCCACCTCTGCGAGAAGGCGGGCCTGGAGAAGGTCTCGCAGTTCTCCTCTGCTAGGACGGGTGCCGAGAATTTTGCAGATGACCGAAGTCGCCTGCAAACGCTCTACCTCAGCGGCTAGGCTCGCTTGCTCTGTCGGCGATAAAGCAAGTCGAATGGTGGGCTCAATGGGGTCGGGCGAGGGGGCTTCTGGCGAGTCCCTCTGTGGCGAAGCTGGAGCTTCCATCTGTGTCAACTGCTGTGTCGTAAGAAAAGGTCGACGGGCGGACGCTGCAATCAGGCGCAGGAGACGCTGCCCCAAAAAATGAAGCAATGCCGAGGAGGCCGAACTGCAGTGGTTGACGGGGAGAAACCGAGGCGGGGGGGGGGGGGGGGGGGGGGGGTAGGGGAGGGCGAAAACGCTGGCGGCAATAGGAGGAGGGGGTTACCGGGGGGGGGGGGGGGGGCAGGTAGCAGGCGGGCGGGGGGCAGCGGGCGGGGGGCGGCGCAGGATGAGAGGCAGCGCGGGGCAAAGGGGTAGGGGGGAGAGGCAGCGGGCTGAGGGGGGTGTGTGTGTGTGTGTGAAGCTAGGCGTGCGCAGCAGTAGCGAGCTCGCGATATGATCAGAGAAACTTGTCAGTGGCAGGAACTTGGAATATTAATTGCAGCTACCTGTGTGTCATTGTGTAACGATGACCTTTGATTCTGTTTCTGCACCCTTTTCGAATCTTAACAGAACCCAATCACCAGGTGATAACAACAATTCACGACGGTGACGATCAGCAACCTTTTTCTGTTTTGCCCGAGTCTTCTCCAAGGCAACTTTAATTTTCTTATACATTTCATCCATGTTCTCAACATATCGATCTGCCTCAAAGATCTTGTCCTTTGTATGCAAAATGGGAGGAACTTTTTTGCCGCCTTTAACAATCTCAAAAGGTGCCTTGCCTACGCATACTCAAGCGTAGGCAAATACTGTTCCCACTTGCCCTTATTATCTAACACATAGCATTTCAGCAGATCTAAGACAATAGAATTAACCTCTTTCGACTGTCCATCAGTTTGTGGATGAAACGAAGACGAGAACTTGAGCGTAGTGCCCATGTTCTCAAACAATCCTCTCTAGAACAAACTGGTCATGTGAGGATCACGATCACTGATAATCGATTGTGGCATACCATGGTACTTAAACACATTATACATGAACAATCATGCCATCTGATTAGATTTTATCTTCTTCCTGATAGGGATAAAATGGGCCTGCTTGCTAAACCTGCAGATAATGGTCCATATACCATCATTCCCTGTTGGCGTTCTTGGAAGATCAAAGATAAAGTCCATAGCAATGCTTTCCCATGGCTTATCCAGAATCGGCAGTGGTTGTAACAGCCCTGGTGCCTTTTGCCTGTCAAACTTGACACTTTGGCAAATTAAGCATGCTTGCACAAAGGCATCCACATCTCTCCTCAAGGTAGGCCAATAGAAGAATGTCTCTACCGCTTAAATTGTCGCATCAATACCACGATGCCCTGCATACGGTGGGACATGACTCTCTTCCATGACCTTATGCCGCAGTGGCCTATTGACACAAAGTCTGCCATGTATCATCATAAAACCATCTCTGAGGAGGTAGTGCTCATGATGTTGCCCCTCTTGTAACTCTTCAAAGATCCTTGCAAAATCTTCATCAGCAGTATACTATTCCTTCATGTCATCTAGCTCATGATGATAAGGAATTGACACAGCTGAAATTTGTGGCTTTCTTGATAACGCATCAGCCACAACATTCTTCTTGCCTTCCACATGCATAATCTGAAAGTGGAACATGGAAAGAATGTTAGCCCATCGCATATGCTTTTCGGATAACTTTGACTGTGTCAGGAAGTATCGCAAGGTCTGATGGTCTGTTTGGACAACAAAATCAGCACCTAAGAGGTAGTGCTTCCAGCTAGAAAGCGCATGAATCACGGCCAAGAGCTCTTTCTCATAGACTTGCATAGTCTTCTCTGGCCCTTGCAAAATTCGGCTTTCATAAGCTACTACCCGTTTGTCTTGCATTAGCACTGCTCCGATGCTACTGCCACACGTGTCACACTGGACCACAAATGACTTCTTGAGATCTGGCAAAACAATTACTGAATCTGAAGTCAACTTTTCCTTTAAGAGACTAAAGGCTGAAATCTCTTTTTGGGTCCATCTGAAAGTGACCTCTTTCTTTTGCAAAGCGTTAAGAGGCGATGCCATCTCTGCAAAATTCCTGATAAACCTTCTATAATAGGAAGATAATCCCAAGAAGCTTCTGACATCGTGCACAATCTTCAAGTCTGGCAATGTCTTAATAGCTTCGACCTTTGCGGGATCCATTCTGACACCATCCTTTGAGACTATGTAGCCAAGAAAGTGGATCTCTTACAAGAAGAATTCACTTTTCTTAATATTGCCAAATAACCTGTGATTGTGCAGCTCTCCAAACACAAGGGTCAAGTGACGCCTATGCTCCTCTCTATTCTTCGAATACACTGTCATGTCATCAAAGAACGTCCCAACAAATTGTTGATGCGAGCGGAAAATCCGGTCCATCATTCTGTTGAACGTGGCAGGAGTATTTGTTAGACCAAACGGCATCATTAGAAACTCATAAAGACCAAATGTCGTTCTAAACGCAGTCTTGTGCACATCCTCTGGCCTTATACGAATCTGATGGTACCCACTCTTAAGGTCTATCCTGCTGAAAATTGCAGCACCCTCTAAACAATCGAGAATATCATTAATTCGAGGAATAGGAAACCTATTCTTGATGGTATTTTTATTCAAAGCACGGTAATCAATACACATGCGCCATGAGCCATTCTTCTTCTGCACTAGGAGCACTGGGGAGAAAAAGGGTGAAGAACTAGGTTGAATCAGTCCCAACTCTAACAACTCCTCAACGTGGCCCATAATCTCTTTCTGCTGCGCTGCACTAACCCTGTAGGGAGGTCTATTTGGTGGGCTACACCCTGGCATCAAATCTATCCGATGGTCCTCAAGTCTCTCTGGCGGCAATTGCGACAGTAACGAATCAGAAAAACAGTCACTAAACTTTTGCAAAAATGCAGCCCTTTCTTTATTTAACACAGATAAATTTGACTGATCATTATCTGAGACATCACGTGCAAAAATCAAGTACACAGAAAGATGATTCTTTATTACAGAAGTGATAGCAGAAGAAGATACAATAGGGACTGACTCTCCTTTTAGCTTTACATCCAAGATGTGAGTTTTGCCCCTATGCTGTACAGTGATCTTTTTGTTGTAGGCATCCAAGACTCCGTGCACTCGGAACATCCACGGGATCCCCAACAAGGCATCACATCTTTCCAACGGCATGATGTTGAACTCTTTTGTGTCCACATACGACTGAATATGTAGACGCAGCTTTTCCAATGATGGGAGTAACACACTCTGAGTGGCCAGGACATGCCAACCCTGCCTCTGCTGTGTACCCCATCTCTTCAGCTTTGATGCCCAGCTTCATAACTAACTCCGGTGAGATAAAGTTGTCTTTGGCACTTGGATCAAAGAAGATGAGTGCCGTCTGATCCCTAACTTTACCCCATGCCCTCCATAACTCACTGGCATCTGTACTCAACCTATCACCCACCATATCTGGCACCAAACCTGCCGTGGGTTTAGGCTTCTTGCCTTTCTGGTCCTCTTTATCCTCTGAGTTAGCTGGTCTTTTCCTTTGTGGACAATTGGTAGCAAAGTGACCAGGCTGCTAGCAAATAAAGCATTTACTTTCAGCCATTAGGACCTTCTTTTCCTCGAGTGACTTGCGCACAAAAGGCTTCCTTTTCTGTTTCTTTGCCTGCGCTCCAGAAGTCCCGACTGAATCCTTGTCTTTGGTGGCCTTTTTTGACCCCTGTGACGCATTAGGAGCCGTTTTCACAAAGGGCTTCTTCTCTGAATTTTTCTTTTGCTGGCCTCCTTTCTCGTTGCTCGGAAACCCACTGTCCTCTCCTTTCAGCAAGGCAAGACCAGTGTTAGCAACTTCCATTAGCTGAGTGAGGGTAGCCACTTTGTTCTTGGTACAGTAATCACGAAGCCCGTTAGGCAGCCCACAACAATACTTCTCTATCTGCTCTGTCAATGGCACAAATCTATAGGAGGTCACTGAGAGTAACGCTTTACAAAACCTCTGATCGTACTCCAGCAAGCTCTTGCATGTAGCCGAAGTAAGCTGGTGCCAATCTGTCATGACGTCAGCTTCAAATTCATTTGACAGCCAAGCAGATGCAAACATTTGCTTAAAGTAAACCCAAGTGGCGGGTGCATGTCCTTGCATTAACAGTGTCGTCCACCATGTAAGCGCATTGTCCTTTAAGAAAGTGGCAGCTTTCCTGAATTTCGAGGCCTCTGTAAAATTCCCTCCTGTATAAGCTGTATCAAACTACTGGAGGAAAGTGAGAGCCTTTGCTTTATCCTCAAAGCCACTGAAAGTACTGAATTTTACAGCTGCACCACCTTCTTTGTAAGCTTTTGGCTTCTCTAGTGCCCCCAAGTTGTCATAAGGAATGGTCTGCAACATAAGCATGTAGTAGGCATGATCGGCACATCTTGGCCATTCACATTTTGTGTCAGAGGTGCGATATTTGGCTGCTGTCCAGAAAAACCAGCCATGCCAAAATGACCCTGTGGCACCCCAAACTTGCCCTGGCTGCACTGAAAACCCTATTGCATGCCGATACTACCATACATGGGGTTTGCCATCATGCCTTGCATACCCCCAAACACTGTTCCTGGCATGTACGGGTGACTTCCAGGCGCATAACCAGCCATACTTTGGAACACTGATCCACCCCCGAAATACCTAGGATGTACCGTGGGTGGTGGAAAAACTGGGTGCATAGCCTGTATCCATTTTCCCTGTCCATTCAAAACAGCATGCGGACTCTGAAAGGTGGCGGGCTGAACTGGCATAACCTGTGGAATAGGCGTTCGAACTGGCATAGCCTGTGGAATAGGCGTTCTAGCCACCTGTTCAAGCACGGCAAGAACCTGTTTTGGAGCCCTTGACTCCGCAACATGCGAGTGTTCCCTATCCTGCTGAGTCGCATTAAGTACTTGGACTTGAGCCTCAACAAGCTCCGTATGCGGTGTAGGTTGCCTATTTTGCTGTTGCACTGGTGGTGCTTACAAGAACACCATAAACCTTGGATTCTGCACCAATTGCGAAAAGACATTCACCGCGGCAACTAACTGAGTCTTGAATGCATCATCCTCAAGTTGCCGAGTCATAAAGCCCTGTGCTACTGGAGGGACATTCACATTCACAGGAGGTACAGTCTGACGTGGCCATGAGCTCTCACCAATCTCCAAGACCATAGGAACTTCCTGTTTGTCTTTCGAAGAGGAACCGTCTTCCATAATGTCCTTCCCTTTGTCGGCATAGTATAATCCCGCATTCCTGTACTTTGTGTCTTTACCCAAAACAACCAAGGCTCAGCTTTTGAGGAAAAAGTGACTGATGTCCCGGCAATGGAACCTTGAAACCGGCCCGTGGGGCGGTAGGCTTTGGCTTTCACTTGAAATTCTTTACTTTAAACACACACAGAGAGAACGTGCGAAGGAAACCTTGACGGGGATTAACATTTAAGTACACACACAACTCGGGAGCTAGAATGCCCCGAGCAGACGCCGACAACCTGTAGGCCCCAAAATTGGCGCCCATTTCGGTATTTCTTTATTCTTTAACAGATGGAATATAACCTGTGATTTCCTACGAGCTGTCCCGTATAATCCGGGCTGAAATACACCTGTTCTGGCCCGATTTCGGTAGCATAACTGTACTAGGACGCTTCACAGTCAGTATCCCCATGCAATAGATGACTTTCCCGATGCATACGGACAATTTGCAAAACCTGGCGAGAATCTGCAGCACGCTGAATTCTCTGTTTTCTGCCCTGAAAATGCGCAGGATCACCTCTACAACGGTCCCCTCACGTCCCGGAACCTCTTGGGGGTATTAGGGACCATTTAGGGCCAAAACCCTAAACTTGCAAAAATACACAGCAGGCTGTAATTCCCTGTTTTGGGCTCCGTTTTGCGTGCCGGTCGCATTTATAGCAAGTCCTCGAGCTCCCGCACCTGTAGGGCTACTTGCCCTTTGAATCGGACGAGATTTCTCACGTGAAACCTCTCGGAATTCACCTGTACCTGCGGGGGATTAGCCACTAGCTAATCTAGCACCTGTGCAAGAGGCTCTTGCCTCGGCAATCGCGCATGAACCCACACAACTGTACATCAATCAAATGAAAAGCCCTCTTGTGGGGCATCACATAATTGCACGTAAGGGGGAGAGAGAGCAGTGTGTAGCGTGCATGGCATCACTCCTGGCACCACACTGTACATAGAGGGAAAGGAAGCACTCCATAGCTCTTAACATGTGACAAGAAACTAAAAAATGAGCCTCTCAGCTATAAATTCAGCGCTACCTCTTCTTTGCATTGGGAAGTTCACTAAAATGCGCCACTTGGCATGATTACATGCATTTTCCCGTTTCGGGGTTGCCGCCTAAAAATCTCCCGACTGGTTGCTCAGCTGACTTCGCGGCAGAGTTGTAAAATGTTCCTCTAGTCATACCGGAGGTAATGACGTGAACACATTTCACGGCCCAAAATAGCAGTTCCCTAAATTTTAGGAAATGATTCCATTGGGCTCCCATTGGTTATCTGACCATCTATCCTCATTGGGACCGCATTCAAAAGTGCAATGTGGCCCAACTGTCAGATACTTTCTGATGGTAGTCCCACCTTGACTTTGTGCCTTTATTGAGTTCACTTCCTAGTATCCACCAACTTGCTAAGTGCGACGGGGGGACCTACATGATCTTGCTCTGAGCCTAGACATCCTCTTACTATACAAATTCCAGTGCCAATAAAGAAATACCGAAAGGGGCGCCAAGGTTTGGGGCCAGTGCTCTCTTGGGGTAGAATTCCGCCACTCCGTGTCTCATGTGTTGTGCATCTCTTTCAATTCAGTTGTTATTTGAAGTGCTTAAAGTTATTCACTCTTCTTTTTCGGTGGCGTGTGGTGCCCGTCCCCGTTACAGGTCGAGGTGCCTAGAGGGGGTTAGAAATAAAAAATCCTAACCCCTACCAACTTAAAGATCTCCTGAGCATCGGCCGAGAGGCCCCACCTAAAAACACCAAAGGCTTGACCTCTGAGGCTGATTTTTGTAAATCATGCTGGCATGCCACATGGCATAGCTGTACGAAAATTCCGTGATTTGCGCTGACCTGATGACATGGCAAGCTGTACGGATTTCCGCGCTTCACTCTAGTAGCTTTTTGCAGATTTACATGGAGCTGTTGGTGCACATGCTTTTTGGGTGCACGTCACAAACTGCTGACGTGTCAAGCCATTGAAGACTTGAGCCGACTCTTAGACCCCGGCCGAAGGGCCTAAACCCTAGAAACAATAGAAGAAGGAGAAGTTCCCACCAACTTGCAAATCCTCGTTGAGTGGGGCAAATTATTGAAGTCTTACCAACTTATGGATTCCAATCCGATGGGGCCTATGGGCTCTCACTCTAGCAGTCTACCCGCCAAGAATGCAGAGCAGAGCCATGGGAGTTGTACGTTGGTGAAGCAATATAAAGAAATACCGAAAGGGGGTTTGGGGCCAGTGTTCTCTTGAGGTGGAACTCCGCCACTCCTCGCCTTGTGTGTCGTGCATTATCTCTTTCAGTTCAGTGTTATTTAAGGTGCTAAAAGTTGTTCACTTTGTTCTTTTCTGTTGGCACGTGGTGCCCCTCCCATTATAGTGGTATCAAAGCTCCAGTCGTGTGCTTTTCTGAAAGCATACCGGTCCTATCAAAGAGGAGACAGAACAAGATGGCGCTTCCAAATTGCAAAACTGTAAATAGGGGCTGATGGGGAGAGGGGCAGGCTAGAAAAATATACATTTTTCCTAGCAGAAGAAAATAAGAGCAACCTTGGAATGCTCCTAGTTTTAGGTCAATATTTGAAGCTGTTGCAAGTAATTACACTAAAACTTGTGTAAATTTCCCAGTTTTCTTCCAGGAAAGCTCAAAATCTAACGGGGATATTAGGGTTAAAACACCTTCCAGCCAGTGAAAATACCGCGGACTGAGGAGGTGGGTAGGGCACTAAGGGTCGGTGAGGGCTAGGGAAGAGGGGAGGGGGTGAGGAGGGTAAGGGTGAGGGGAGGGGTAGGCAAGGGCGAGGGGTGGTGAGGGACGAGGAGAGAGGGAGGGAGTGGAGAGGGGCGAGGGGCTAGAGAGGGGCGAGGGGGTGGGTAGGGTCTAGGGGGGAGTAGGGGCGAGGGAGGGTAGATAGGGACGAGGGGCGAGGGCGTGGGTAGGGACTAGGGAATGGTTAGGGTTGAGGTGGTGGTGAGGGACGAGGAGGGGTGGAGGGGGGTAGGTAGGGACGAGGGGGTAGAGAGTGGGGTAGAGAGGGTCTAGGGGTGGGTAGGGTCTAGGGACGAGGAGGGGTGGAGAGGGCCGAATGGGTGGGTAGGGGTGAGGGAGGGTAGGTAGGGACGAGGGGGTAGAGAGGGGCAAGGGGGTGGGTAGGGACTAGGGGGTAGAGAGGGTCTAGGGGGTGGGTAGGGGCAAGGGAGGGTACGTAGGGGTGAGGGGGTGGGTAGGGTGTAGGAGGTAGAGAGGGTCTAGGGGATGGAGAGGGGCGAGGGGGTGAGTAGGGGCAAGGGGAGGGGTGGGTAGGGGCGAGGAAGGAGGAGAGAGGGGAGGAGGCAAGAGGGGGGTAAATAGGGGTGGTGAAGTTGAGAAAGAGGGGGAGGGAGGGAGGGACGAGAGAGGGGTAAATAGGGGTGGTGAAGCTAAGAAAGAGGAAGAGGATGTAAGAAAGTTGAAAGTGTTCTGTTCCAATTTGTGAAAGAAACATCCCCTTCAAGGTATGCCGGTTCTAATTCCATATAGCCGTATACTCCCTGGTCTCCCCAGAGGTTTTACAAACCAATATCTTGCAAAATCATCATCTGTACCTACAAAAGGGGCTACTCTGATCTCTGTGACCTAGACCAGAGCAAATATGATTGTCTGCTCTGCATTTGGTCTAGTAGAGTCGGGTGTGCATCAGAGTTGTTGAAGGTGTCTCGCTTTACTTGGTTTGGAGATGGCACTGCTGAAGAATTCGCGGTAGGTGAAGAGGTTGCTGCGTCTAGGAGTAGAGAGACATCATAAGCGGGGAACTCATCAAGCTTGAAATCAACATCTTTTTGTTGGATCCCGTTTTGAGGAAGCTTGGGGAAGGGTATTGCGCTAGACACAGAGGAGAGCTTTGGCATGGTCGGAGAAGCATACCCGAATGGGGTTGAGGTTGAGGTGTGGATGAACTCCTGTAGAGGAGATTTATTCCCCTTCTATGATTCTTCATAGGCTCATCAAATCAAAGGCTTCCACCAAGGGCGCATGGTGAGTAGCCTCTATGACCTCCACATTTGCTGCTGAAGTGGCTCACTGGGCTCAAGTATTACAGCAACTTTGAAAGAGGATGTATCCTCAGGCATTCAACTTCCGGTAGTCAAGAAGACTTGTCGCTGCTGCTGCTCCCTCTCGCGCATGCCATCGCTGCCTTCCTCCCTGCTTCCCTTCGCGCTGCCCTGATCCTGCCAGCCTGCCCCATCCACCACCCTCGCGCGCTGCCTTGTGCTGCCCGCCCGCCCCACACACACTCCTTGCGCTGCCCACAGCCTGCCCTCCATTCCTCCACTCCCTTTGTCACAAACTGGCGATGTGGCAGACCCCCAGACACACACACACACACACACACACTCTGCTGGAAGGCTCCGTAAAATGCACCGGCAGGCTGATGTGGCAGACTCACAGTTGTTCTAGCTCTTTTGACTCGAGCGAGGAGGACAAAAAAGGCAAAAAACGAAGCAAAAAGCAAAGCTTGGAAAAAGAGAAAGAAAAAGGCAAAGAAACCCAGATTTCGCCCAGTTTCGCCCAGTTTCTGACAATTCTACAGAGGAGTCATCCTCTGACAGTTCGGACTCCGATGACCTTATGTTTTATGCAAAGAAGAAGCATTTTTACAGAGCCAACCAATATGACTTCTTTGAAGACAAAAGCAAGAAAGCAAAAGAGTTCAAAGAAGGTGGACAGTCGATTAGATTTGAATCCTTTTCTGGGTTCTGAGATGCTCCAAGGGCTTTGGCCTTTATTCAACAGTTTGACATAGCCTTCTCTGAGCGCACTATTCAGAACACTCCAAGATTAGGAGGGTTGCATATTTTCTTAAAGGCAATGCTCGAACATGGTGGTCCACTCTTCTTCTGAGGAAGGAAGCTCCAATCAAGTGGTTGAAACTCAAAAGGCTCTTTATTTCTTCTTGGCTGACCCACGAGTACGAACGGGATATACGAACCACTTGGAACCATCTTCGGATGACCAAGGGAGATTCTCTGGATGCTTATTGCAAGAGGATTTAGGATTCTTTTCTACCAACCTCTTCATTTAAGAAGGTCTCTTTTAAGGAAGAGATTGAGCGGTTTTGCTGCGGACTCCCTACAGAGATCCGAGACTACTGCTTGGAACAAAAGTCATTCTATTCAAGAATTAATGGGTCATGCGAAATGGGGTTTCTCGATACATTCGGGAAATTTGACTTACCCCACTGATGAGATTCTGACTCAGAGAACCCGACAGACCTCCAACAATGAAAGTAGAAAGAAAAAGAGTTCCCAAGAAAAGAAGGATAAGGATACACGACCCCGGCCCACTCTTCGTCGAGAGAGGGCCAATTATTTCAAAGAGGGGAAGTGTTTTGGTTGCGGGGAACATGGGCACATCTCCGCAAAGTGCCCCAAAAAGGCATAGCAAGAACAAACTGAAGACATGCTAGAGAGTTCGAGAGCAGCAGAGGAATGTGGCAAAAAAGGCAAGATGAAAGTAGGATTGGTACCGGATTGCATGGGTTCTGACCCAAGCCTGATTGATGAAAGTACAAAACTTTGCCGAGCTTGGGACAAAGTGAAAGATCAAGAAGCCCTGATTTTCTTCGATGGAGGAGCCAAGGCCAACTTCATTTCACCTGAATTGGCGGCGCGGCTCGAGATTGCACCCGACAGGATGGGACCACCAACAGAGGCAGTTCTAGCGGCACCCCAACGGGACATAGCCATTACACTTGTCATTGGCAAACTTCGGTTGCATTGTCGGGGGTATTTAGGGCACAAGGACTTTTACATAATTCCCTTGGAAGGTTGTGATGTCCTCTTGGGAGTCCCTTAGTACTATAAGAACAACGCCGTGGTCAATTATTGGGCAAAGAAAGCAACTTTGACGAATGAAAAGGGCCGAAAAATTGTACTTGATGTAAAACTGAAGGGCAAGTCCGTCCCTTTTGTATCGGCTTCGGCCATTTCCAAGTTAATGAAATCCAGTCTCTTTGTTTACTCGACCTACTTAAAAAAGTAAAATGATGAACACAGAACGAACATGTCTGAACTTGATAGAGAACGTCAAGATTTTCTCCACACTCATGCTGGTTGCTTCTCTGAGGGCCTGCCAGGCGAGTTGCCCCCATCTCGACCTGAGGATCACACCATTGATCTGATTCTTGGAAGCACACGACCGAACCGGCCACCTTACCGTGTTAGCCGAGCCCAGAATGAAGAGATCATGAACCAAGTGAAAGACCTTTTGGAAAAGAGTCTTATCCAGCCGAGTACTTCACCCTACTACTCTCTAGTGTTGTTGTTCTCAGAGAAAGACTGATCTTGGAGAATGTGCATTGATTACAGAGCTCTCAATAAAATCACCATCAAGAACAGATTTTCGATTCCAAGGATCGATGATATTCTTGACCGACTTCAAAGATCCTCTTGTTTCAGCAAGATTGATTTGAAAAGCGGACATCATCAGATCTGAATTGCGCCAGGAGATTTCTACAAGACAGCCTTTCGGAAGAGCTTCCATTTGTAGGAATTTTTGGTGATGCCTTTTGGCCTTACCAATGCTCCATCGACTTTCAATGGAATGATGGATAGGATTTTCAGAGAGTATAGATCATTTTTCGGCACTTTCTTTGATGACATTATAATCTTCTCCAAGGAAGCAAAACATAGACACCATCTGCTACAGGTCTTTCAGGCATTGCAAGATCACAAGTTAGTTATCAATGCCAAAAAGAGTGAATTTTTCTTGCCGGAGATACACTTTTGGGGACACATCGTCTCAGCAGCAAGAGTACAGAAGGACCCGGCCAAGATTGAGACTATACGTGATTGGCCCAATTTGAAGAATGTTCATGAAGTTAGAAGCTTCTTGGGCTTGTGTTCTTACTACCGGCGGTTCATTCAAAAGTTTGCAGAGGTAGCTTCCCCTTTGCACATTCTGACACAGAAAAGAGTCCCTTTCTCATGGGGACCCACAGAGGTGACTGCCTTTTAGACACTAAAAGAGAAATTGACTACTGGACCAGTATTGACTTCGCCGGATTTGCAAAAGTCATTTGAAGTATACTGTGATGCTTGTGGTCGTAGTCTGGGAGCGGTCTTAATGCAAGAAGGCCATGTGATTGCCTATGAAAGCCGATTGTTTTCAAGGCCAGAATTGACAACACAGATTTATGAGAAAGAGCTTTTGGCAGTGATCCATGCTCTTACTCAGTGGCGACACTACCTACTTGGAGCCGACTTCACAGCATTCACCGATCATCAGAGTTTACGCTACTTCTTGTCACAGAAGCAGCTTTCGGAAAAGCAGATGCGGTGGGCTAACATCTTGTCACAGTTTCACTTCCAGATTGTCCATGTTCACGGACAAAAGAACTTGGTGGAAGATGCTTCGTGTCGGAAACCATAGTCTTGGCTATTTCCGCGATTCATCATAGAAGCTTCGAGGACATGGTCCATCAGTATGCCACAGATCCGGATTTTTCCGATGTATTCACTCGAATACAGAATGGGGAGATAGTAACGGGATATTCATACGGATGGCTACTTGATAAAGAAAACGATGTTGTGCGTTACACAGCCATTGAGGGAAAAGGTTTTGATTGAGTGCCATTGTCCACCTTGAAAGGTGTGGAGCGTTACTTCTTTTGGCCGAGACTCAAGAAAGATGTGGACGACTTTGTACGCAGTTGTTTGGTATGCCAGAAGGTCAAGTTTGATAGGCATAAGGCACAGGGATTGTTACAACCTTTACCCATTCCCACCCACCCCTGGAAAAGTATTGCTATGGATTTCATTTTTGATCTCCCGAAGACACAGAGTGGGCATGATGGCATTTGGACTGTCATCGACAGATTTAGCAAGCAAGCTCACTTCGTTCCAGTGAAGAAAACAGTCAAGCCGGATCATTTAGCGAGACTGTTCATTGCCCAGATTTTCAGACTACATGGCATGCCTGAGACAATAGTCTCCGATAGAGATCTCCGATTCACGAGTTTGCTTTGGAGGGCTATTTGGGAGAACATTGGCACATAGTTGCAGTTCTCATCATCTTTCCACCCGTAGACAGATGGGCAATCTGAGATTGCAAATTGAGTCGTAGTGGATTTATTGAAGTCTTACATTTCTGATCAGAAGGATCAATGGGAATTTTTTTTGCCGTTGGTGGAATTTGCCACGATCCACTCTTCGACGGGGAAGGTGCCATTTGAGATCATTGAAGGTGCTCCGAAGGTTCCACCCTTCCTTAGCACGAAAGATAAATTTTTTGAAGCCGACCAATACACGAGGGACTTGGACACTGCCTTTGCCAAGGTCCAGGAGGTTTTAGAAAAATCTCAGGAACAACACAAGAAGGCAACAGATCGACACCGTTGCGATTTGAAATTGAAGGATGTAACATTTTAGTGGCCTAGTAACTTGTGTGTAGCGGAAAATAGCATGAACATAGTGAGCATTTCATTAGAATAGATTCCTAATGAGATTAACAAGAGTGCTTGGGTGGAGAGAGCAACAAAAAACATAACACCTAGTTAGATAGCATGAACAATACTTCAAAAGAGAGAGAAATTAAGCAATTGACAACAGTTGAGGACCGGATTTGCATGGAGCCGGTCCCCCCTCCAAAAGGCTTTGTATTATGGTTTTTCCCATCAAGAGAGACATTTTACAATACAATTTCTTGCGTTCCTTCAATACTAGATAGTGCAATGAAGATGAAAACTTCATGCATTACGCAAAACACTTATCAAACACAACATTAATTCCCTCACTGTCTCAGACCCAAGACCTCACACACCTTCAAAGCTGGTGAGAGCTAGCGGGGTATGAGAGTAGATTGAGAGGAAGGAGTATTCTTACGAGAAAGATGTACATCTCTTCACATAATCACTCATATTAGCATAGCTTAGCTTAGTAATCAGCATGGTAGAGGAGATGAGCATGCATTGAAGCTTGGCTCTTGGTTGGATTTGCATCACAAAGCCAAGAGTTGTTGGTGTAGGCCTTCCTTCTCACAAGCTTGGAGTAGGTGATAAGCTTTCCATTAAAGCTTGAGAAGGAGAGAGAGTCTTCTTTACTTCACACATGAGCTAGTGTGAGTATGTAAGTGATAATGCCTTGTAAAACTCAGCCCCCTCTCTCTCTTGGTCGACCCCTCATGCTCTTTGCTCTTGCTAGCATCCTATTGGACCTCCCCGGGCTTAGCCAATGGTAATTAGGTAGAGCATAAGTGATAGCCTTCTGACATGTGTCTCCCTTTCCCCTTTTGTGAGAGCTTTAGGTAATTATTTAATTCAACTAAACTCTCATTGGACCCCTTTGCCTCCTGGCCAATAGGAATCAGGCAAGCCATAGGGCTCTGTTGAATGCTCATTGGTCCCCTTGGGAGACTGTCCAATAGTCTTCTAGAGAGCTTAATTCTTATTGGTTCTTTTATCAAGTGTTTTTAAATTAATTAAACTAGATTTACTCTAGCCTAATTCTCATTGGTCCACCTCCAAGGCCATCCAATAGGAATTGGGTACACCTTGTGAGCATCTGGGCTAGGGAGCTGACATGTTTCCCTCATTCCCTTTGTGTAAAGGGAGCTTGTGTGTGTGTGTGTGTGTGTGTGAGTTTCTCTCTCATCCCCTACTTGCAAGGCTCGCCCCCTCCTATGTAGGGATTTGCAAAGACTTTGGGGACACACACAAAGCATCCAATTCCCCCAATGTTTGACCTTTGGACACAACCTTTGAATTTTGGAACCTTAGCATTTTGGAAGTCTTAATGGGCTGAACCTTAGGGTCTTTTAAGCCCATTGTTGCACATCTTTGGATCCCTATTTTCCCTCCTTTGGATCCCTACTGTGGCCGGTCTGCTAGCTTAACCAATTTCTAGCTTTTTCTCCCCTGGCACTTCCCCATATTAAATGATCAGTTTAACATGAGAAAATCATTTAGGAGAATTAGATATTGATTATTATGACATTACCTCTCTCTTGAAATCATAGTCGTCCTCGACTATGGGGTAGAGAAGATAAAGCATATTCATTAGTCCTTTTCTTAGCGGGTAGAGGATCCCTATGTTACCCCACGACATCATCTTACAATGGATGACTAGTCCATTTGGCGCTTGAGAGCCTGAGGCTGCCGCAAGCATGTCTGCACATTAGTCCTATCATCTTCCATAGTAGAGTGACAAGCTCTACTTGGTGTTCGGGAGACGTCGTCTCCGCAAACTTGATCTAAGCATGCATACTACTTCATTTTTGTGCACAATAAAGAAAAAGAGTGTCTTATAAGACAAAAATTTGTTCATTTTAAACATTTGTACATTTGCTTACTCTTGGGAAGCATTGTAAGCATTGACAAGGTTTAGGTTATCCTTTAATTGTATGCCTTGTATCCATCTAGCATCTTCAAAAGGATAATTCTTAAACTTAATAAGATATCGTCGGATAGTCTTACCGCCTCTTAGTACCTTGTCTTCATGTCGGAGAATGGACTCGGGCTGCAGCATCTCTTCTTGATCCTCGATCTCCGGTGGGTCTTCAATTGTTGGTTCTTGTGGTGGCTCTCCTTTGTAAGGCTTTAGTAGGCTCACATGAAAAGAATTGTGTATGAGCAAATGGTTGGGCAACTTGAGTTGATAGGCCATCTCATTGATTGGCCTAAGAATTTGGAAGGGACCATAGTACCTTTTTGCTAACTTAGCATAGTACTTTTGGTGTCCTGTAGGATTCTTGCCTGTCGTATGCCTTAATCTAGCCTTGGGAAATTTGAGTAAGACCCAATCATTTTCTTTAAAGGCTTGGGCTCTTCTGTGCTTGTAAGCCAGCCTTTTGCTTTTGTTGTGAGATAGAGATAGCATCCTTAATCTTTTGGAAAGATTCTTGTAAGTCTCGGCTATACTCATCTGTAGCGAAGATCTTCCCATGTACCTTAAGTAGCAAGGGACTTTTTGATCTTCCCTCAATTACCTCAAAAGGTGCTTTTCACGTGGAAGTATGTACAATGTTATTGTAGGCATACTCCACTAAGGGTAAGTACTTCTCCCATTGGGATCTTTGATCTACTTCTGTTACATAGGCTTTTAGTAGATCGAGAATTGTTAAGTTAGCTATTTCACTTTGGCCATCCGTTTGCGGGTGATAGGCCGAAGAGAAGTTTAGCCTTGTTCCTAAATTCTCAAAGAGACCCTTCCAGAAATTACTGGTCATTATAGGATCTCTATCCGACACTATGGACATTGGCAAGCCATGGTACTTGAAGATTTGTGAAATGAAGAGGGTTGCCATTTGATGGGCTTTGATAGTCTTTTTGACAGGTATAAAATGAGCTTGTTTACTGAACTTGTCTACTATGGTCCATATTCCCGTACTCCCATGGATAGACTTAGGGAATCCAAAGATAAAATCCATGGATATGCTCTCCCATGGTGAATTAGGGATTGGCAAAGGTTGAAGCAATCCAAGTTGCTTCCCTCTATCAAACTTCGACTTTTGGCATACCACACATTTACCAACATACTCTTGTATGTTTGCTTTCATGGTAGGCCAATAGAAATATGTTTGAATCCCCTTTAGGGTAGACTGAATCCCTCTATGCCCTGCATAAGGAGGAGCATGAGATTCATACATTACTGAGATTCACACATTACTTTCTCACGTAGTGAGCTAGTAACGCATAGTCTATTGCCATAGAGAAGATAACCATCTTGTAAAGTAAATGGTTCCTCTTTCTTTCCTAGTGCAAGGGCTGAAATCACATCTCTAAAATCGGGATCACTAGCATACTCATCTATCATAGAAGATAGATCATTGTGAGTTGCTATGGAAACCGCATTCACTCTCGGCTGTCTTGAGAGTGCATCGGCTACTTGATTATGCTTGCCAGCAATGTGAGCAATCTGAAAATGAAATTGCGAAAGGAAATTTGCCCACCTCATTTGTTTGTCGGAGAGCTTGGTATGCGTCATGTACTACTTAAGACTTTGGTGATCCGTTCGCAGAATGAAAGGAGTCCCCAATAAGTAGTGCTTCCATGAGTTAAGGCATGTAGAACTGCAAGGAGTTCCTTTTCATATATGCCTAGAGCTTGTTCAACAGGGTCGAGCCTTCGACTTTCATAGCCTATGGCGTGCCCTTCTTGAAGCAAAACAGCTCCAAGGAAATCACCATAAGCATCACATTGGACCTCAAATGGCTTTGAGAGATCCGGTAGTGTAAGCACAGGTTGAGAGATAAGCTTTTCTTTAAGCTTTTCAAAAGCATTGTTCTCCTTGGCAGACCATGTGTACCTAACGTTTTTCTTTGTTAGGTCATGTAATGGTTCTGCTATTAGTGAGAACTTTTCTATGAAGCGTCTATAGTATGCGCACATACCTATAAAGCTTCTTAACTCATGAAGATTCCTTGGTTTAGGCCATCCTTTTATTACCTCTAGCTTTGATGGATCCATTTGGATGCCATCTTGAGAGATATGTGACCTAAATATTGAATCTCTTGTAAGAAAAATTTACTTTTCTTTCGATTAACATAAAGTTTATTCTCTCTTAGAACTTGAAATATTACCTGGAGGTGTCGCTTGTGTTCGTCTAATGAATTAGAGTAGATGATGATATCATCAAAGAACACTCCAGTAAAGGTTTGGTGAGTCCTGAATAGCTTCTCCATCAAGCGGTTGAATGTGGCTGATGCATTGGTCAAGCCAAAAGGCATGACAATGTATTCGTAAAGACCAAAAGTAGCGAAATGCGGTCTTTACAATGTCTTGATCAACTATCCTTATTTGATGATAGCCACTTTTTAGGTCAATCCTACTGAAGTAGGTGGACCCTTTTAGCTTATCAAATAAGTCTTCTACCCGTGGAACGGGAAACCTATTTTTGATAGTGATCCTATTTAGTGCTCTATAGTTGACACACATACGATATGTGCCGTCCTTCTTTTGCACTAGTAGCACAGGAGAACAAAATGGAGATGAGCTATGCCTAACCATGCCCTTCTCAACTAACTCATGCACTTACCGCATAATCTCCTCTTGTTGAGCTTGAGAAACTCTATAAGGAGGTTTATTAGGCGGTGAACTTCCTGGAAGAAGTTCAATTGCATGGTCATCATTGCCTCGTTTAGGAGGTAGCTCACAAGGGATGTCGTCAATAAAGACATCTTGAAACCCCTTGAGAAAATTGGATAACTCTAATTCCTTTTGATTGTGTATATTTTCTTTTGCTAAAACATTAGGTTCATTTTGAGTACAAAAATCATGTACACGAAAATAGAGCTCTTTATTGACTTGTTGAAAGCTTGTCTATGTACAATGGGTATAGTGTTACTCATTTCCTTAGCATCTATATACATATCTTTTTCCCTGAACTTAAAGGAGATTCTCCTTTCAGGGAATTTAACATTGGCAGCCATGCGATCAAACCATGGTGCCCCTAGGATTACATCCTCATGCTTGAGAGGAGAGATAAAGAAGTCCTCTTTGTCCACATAGCTTTGGAGTGACTGAAGCTTCTTGCCCCTTGAAAGCACCGTCTGCGGGTAGCACGTCTCCCATCTCGTAAGCTTGTATGCCTAGCTTGGTGGCCAACTCTATAGATATAAAATTATGAGTAGAACCGCGGTCAAAGAGAATAAAAGCATCGTGTTCTCTTACCTTTCCCCAAGCATGGCATAGAGGAGATCCTTTGTGGTGAGTTTCCTCCTCTTGGATTTCGACCAAGGTAGCTCTAGGAGGATCATGGCGGTTGTTCTTTTGGGGACAAGCACGGTACGCATGCCCTTGTTCGCCGCACTTGAAACACCGGTTATCCTTGCGATAATGCTCAAGCTCTTTAGGAGAGAGTTTATTTTTGCCTTTATAAACTCCCTTCTCTTTAGCTTTGTTGGAGTTGCCCTTAGGAGACTTTTGGACATTGTCCTTCCCCTTAGGTTCATTGGAACCCTTGTTTTCAGGGGGCTTATAATTCCTCTTAGCCCCTGTTTGGAAATTGATTCGAGAGGCCACCATAGTATGATGTATTACCGCCAATATGGTGCGAGGCCTTTGGGAGTTGACATACTCCGCCATTTCTTCGGTTAAGCCCGCGAAAAATTGCTGCTTTTGCTCTCCAAAATCCTACTTTTTGAAGACAATGGCTTTGAGTTGTAGGTCCCAAAACTTGTCTACGTATTTGTGGATGGACTCATAGGGAGAGAGCTTCAAGCTTCGCCATTCGGTGAGTACTTTGTCTTTGGCATCGGTGGCCAAAAACTGCTTCATAATGGAAGCTCTTAAAGCTTTCCATGTTCATGGAGCTTCACCGTTGGCCCGTAGGCTAGACCACCATTGTTTGGTGGACTTTTGAAAGTGCATGGCTACATGGTGTAGCTTAGAGGACTCCATGAAGCCCTCATCTCCGAATGCCGCATCAAATTGTTGGATAAAGGCCAAGACTTTGTCCGTAGCACCAAAAGTGCCATCATAGGTAAGGAAAGAGATGCTCTTCCCTCCCTCTTTGAATTTCTTGAGCTTGGACGACCTCTTCCACGCGGCATAGGATTTCCTATGGCCTCTTATTTTTGATGGTTCAAAGGTTGCACCATCACTTTCTTCAAAAGATGAAGAATTTGGGAAGATGGAGAAGAGGGTGACCTCTTTCTCGTCTTTTTCTTGCCTTGATCTTCGTTGTCTTCACCATCACTTTCATAAGAGGAAGAGGATGAAGAAGATGGAGAAGAGGGCTTTTTATTCTCTTGCTTTTTGTCATCCCTCTTTGAAGTATGGTGTGGAGAAGTATGCGATGGTCTTCTCCGTTTTGGAGGTGATGGAGAGCGTTTAGCCCGCTGTCTTCGTGGAGCCATCTCCGGAGGTGTCGGGAGACTCACTTCTTTCTCGTTCCTTCAGTGGAGGCTCTTGAGTTCTCCTTTGAGAAGGAGATGCGTCATCAAGGAGAAAATTTCTGAGCCCTTCATAGGGATCCTCTTCTTCTTCCCGAATCGGAGAGAGACCTCTCTTGGAAGTCTCGCAAGGAGGCTTCCTAGGTGTTCTCTCGTCATGGTGGGAGCTTGGAGAATCCCATGAGCACGAAGCTGCCGTTGCACTTCACTTTGGAGGGATGGATTGCCCATGGCTTGTTGAAGCCTAGAAACAAGATAGTTAACAAGCATTGGGGCATCATTAGTAGCTTGCTCATTAGCAAAATCAAAATTATCAACATTAATTTCACTCTCTTTACTATTGTCAGCCATTCTAACAACTTTTAGGTGTAAACTTTTTAGGTATACTTTGGCACTTCAAGCCCTAGTTGCTACTCCTCTTTACCCCTTCAGAAAAAGCACTCAAGCTACTGTACCCGTGGCTCGAATACCATTAATTGCAAGGAATAGAAGAGAGGGTCGTTCAACACCAAAACAGCATCGGCTCCTGTCAAGCTTCTAATAGCTCAATAGTGGTTAAGCCGTAGGCAAGCCCCGTAGGACTCCACTATTAAGACCATAGCTCTCGACGGTGATGCCCCGTTAACTACACAAAGGCAGGTGTACTGCAAGGCTGAAAAATCCCTCTTCTACTTACTCACATGCAATTAATAGTACCAACCATTTATAGCTAGCTTGAGGACCTCCCTTCTTGAGCAAGAAAAGAGAAACCTTGTGCTCTGATACCAATGTAACATTTTAATGGCCTAGTCACTTGTGTGTAGCGGAAAATAGCATGAACATAGTGAGCATTTCATTAGAATAGATTCCTAATGAGATTAACAAGAGTGCTTGGGTGGAGAGAGCAACAAAAAGCATAACACCTAGTTAGATAGCATGAACAATACTTCAAAAGAGAGAGAAATTAAGCAATTGACAACAGTTGAGGACCGGATTTGCATGGAGCCGGTCCCCCCTCCAAAAGGCTTTGTATTATGGTTTTTCCCATCAAGAGAGACATTTTACAATACAATTTCTTGCGTTCCTTCAATACTAGATAGTGCAATGAAGATGAAAACTTCATGCATTACGCAAAACACTTATCAAACACAACATTAATTCCCTCACGGTCTCAGACCCAAGACCTCACACACCTTCAAAGATGGTGAGAGCTAGCAGGGTATGAGAGTAGATTGAGAGGAAGGAGTATTCTTACGAGAAAGATGTACATCTCTTCACATAATCACTCATATTAGCATAGCTTAGCTTAGTAATCAGCATGGTAGAGGAGATGAGCATGCATTGAAGCTTGGCTCTTGGTTGGATTTGCATCACAAAGCCAAGAGTTGTTGGTGTAGGCCTTCCTTCTCACAAGCTTGGAGTAGGTGATAAGCTTTCCATTAAAGCTTGAGAAGGAGAGAGAGTCTTCTTTACTTCACACATGAGCTAGTGTGAGTATGTAAGTGATAATGCCTTGTAAAACTCAGCCCCCTCTCTCTCTTGGTCGACCCCTCATGCTCTTTGCTCTTGCTAGCATCCTATTGGACCTCCCCGGGCTTAGCCAATGGTAATTAGGTAGAGCATAAGTGATAGCCTTCTGACATGTGTCTCCCTTTCCCCTTTTGTGAGAGCTTTAGGTAATTATTTAATTCAACTAAACTCTCATTGGACCCCTTTGCCTCCTGGCCAATAGGAATTAGGCAAGCCATAGGGCTCTGTTGAATGCTCATTGGTCCCCTTGGGAGACTGTCCAATAGTCTTCTAGAGAGCTTAATTCTTATTGGTTCTTTTATCAAGTGTTTTTAAATTAATTAAACTAGATTTACTCTAGCCTAATTCTCATTGGTCCACCTCCAAGGCCATCCAATAGGAATTGGGTACACCTTGTGAGCATCTGGGCTAGGGAGCTGACATGTTTCCCTCATTCCCTTTGTGTAAAGGGAGCTTGTGTGTGTGTGTGTGTGTGTGTGAGTTTCTCTCTCATCCCCTACTTGCAAGGCTCACCCCCTCCTATGTAGGGATTGCCAAAGAGTTTGGAGACACACACAAAGCATCCAATTCCCCCAATGTTTGACCTTTGGACACAACCTTTGAATTTTGTAACCTTAGCATTTTGGAAGTCTTAATGGTTTGAACCTTAGGGTCTTCTAAGCCCATTGTTGCACATGGCTCTTTTACAGATGGCCCCCCCTTTGGATCCCTATTTTCCCTCCTTTGGATCCCTACTGTGGCCGGTCTGCTTCCTTAACCAATTTCTAGCTTTTTCTCCCCTGGCACTTCCCCATATTAAATGATCAGTTTAACATGAGAAAATCATTTAGGAGAAATAGAAATTGATTATTATGACAAAGGAAGACAATTGGGTGCACTTACGTTTTGAGAAGGCACGCCTAAGAAAGAAAAAGGGAAAGGAACGGCTTTTTCCAAAGCTTAGCATGAGGTATTATGGCCTTTCTAGATAAAAGAAAAGATAAATGATGTCTCCTTTAGACAGAAGCTGCCCGATACTTTGAAGATTCACAATGCATTTCATGTGAGTCTATTGAAGCCTTTTGGAGCCAGATGAGCAACCTGAAGTGGAGGAAAGCGAGGAGATACTCGTTCCGGAACAGATTTTGGCACACAAGGACAGAAAGATAAAAGGTAAAGTGATTAAGGGTTCTTGGTTAAGTTCAAAAACTATCCTACATTGGATGCGAAGTGGATGGAGGAGGAGGACCTAGCAGATACTCCTTAGATTTTGGATCTTCACCTTGAAGCATTCGGTTTAGCATAGTCTACTCCGATAGAACCCCGATTTCAGCGAATCTAGTGCAACGGGTTTGCACAAGAGGGGAGTCACTCCGCTCCTTTGTCAACGGATTACCCCGATTTTGAATAGAGTCACTGATGTCCCCTTTGGGTTTCAGGGATACTAAAGGGCTGAGTAGTATTCTGCTGTATGACTTTATAACTCGAATTTCCGAAAATGAAAAATCATTTATTTGTACTTGAGTTGTTTGAGTGCACGACTTGAAAAACGGAATGATTGTAGCATTTCGGTCTCATAAATCTCTATAGACATCATTGCAATAAGGATTCGTTAATCGGGCATCCGTGAGTTCCGGAAGGGATCTAGATGCGATTACTAAATACGTTGCCCATTGATCATGGTCTGAGATTTGGAATGAATTTGTATGTGATTTGTCATGTGATGTCCGGTGATGTGACTGTCGTCTTGTACAAGTGCTAGATATGTCATGTCTAGGGCATCGGTACTAACAGTCAATGTCTACTAGAACAGTTTATAGCCCCTCTGTTTTGCAGGCGTATTCGACGGCGATTACAATTCTTTCAAGAGGGGGGTATGTCACAAACTGGTGACGTGGCAGACCCATAGACACACACACACGCACACACACTGCTGGCACGCTTCGTAAAATGCGCCGAAAGGCTGACGTGGCAGAATTTCCGCAAAACGCACTGACATGCTGACGTGGCAGTATACAGATTTCCGCAAATTACGTTGGTGAATTTGGCAGCTTTTGGGTTACGGTTGCTTTTGAGTTTAAACTTTTGGGGCTCTGCTTTTGGGCATGAGCATCCCTTGTAAGAATAAATAAGTCCAAGGGCCTCATTACTCAGGGCATCTGGACGTAGAGTTTGAGTGTGAGTTTCCGCGAACTCTCTTGTACTTTGCACACAAATTAATATAAAAAGAAATACCAAAAGGGGCGCCAGTCTTTGGGGCCAATACCTCTTGGCACGGAACTACGCCGGGCCGTGTCGTCTTTTGTGAATTGTTTTAAAGTGAATCTCTGCTGTGTTGCGATAGAATCTTGACTTGGGGTGTCCAAGTTTGCTACACCCTCCTCGTGCTATCCTTCGGTGTTGCTTCCCAGCGGCATCGACTTACCTTGCCACTTCACCTCGCTCTCATCGACGCCCTCGACTCCCTTTCGCTCGCCTTTGCAGCAGTAGACACAGATGGAAGATTCTGCTCCGCCACAGAGGGACTCCATTGAAGCCCCCTCGCCTTGACCCCGCAGAACCCACCATCCGACTTGCTCTTTAACCGACAGAGCAAGCGAGCTTAGAGGCAGAAGTGGCACGCCTTCACGCCACCTCTGTTATCTGCAAGATTCTCGGCACCAGACCCAGCAGAGGGGAGGTGCGTGATCTCCTCCAGGCCGGCCTTCTCGCAAAGGTGGGAAATATCCTCGATGTTCAGCTTCTCGGATGTGGCTACTACTAGATAGAGATTGAGACTCCCGAGATGACGTCCAAGGTCATTGCGATAAGCCCCCTGGCCATCTGAGAAGTTTGAGCTCATTTTCGATAGTGGCGCCACAGTTTCGAGCCTACTACCGATGTTCTTGTTGAGGAGGCAGACCTTCCCATTTCGGTTTGCTTCCCCGGCTTGAGGAGAGAGTACCTTCCGCTCCTATCTAGGATTGGCTCAGAGGTTGGGACCGTCCTGGAGACACCTCGCACGACAACTGGCATTCCCACAGTACATGTTTTGGTTTGGGACACCCACACCCTCCCGAAGGACATTCTACTACCTCGAGTGAGTGATGGTTGGTTCCGCCAGAGCGTGGAGTATTCGGGCCTTCCAAATCAGTGTTCCATTTGTCGACCTATGGGCCATCTTGCAAAGGCCTGTCCATGGAGGAGGCCCCGACCTTCTCCTCAGGCTCAGTCCCAGCCTCCTAGGGCTGGCCAGCAGCAGCAGACAGAGTCCCAGGGTACTCAGGCAGACTTGCGCTCCGAGCCTGGGGCTCAGGCAGAGGAGGGTTGGCAACAGGTTCATGGTCAGCGTCGACTGGGGCCACCGCGTCAGCCTGGCCTTCCGGGTGGTCGCCAGGCTCCAGACCAGCAATATTGGGTTTCCATAGGGAACCGTTTCGACCCTCTTCAGAAGGACGAGGTGCCAGCTCCACTTTCCACCTCAGTGTCACCTTTGACGGCCCCTCCTCCCTCCGATTTCTCCTCCGTAACCCCCCCCCCCGCCTCCCCCCTCTCCTTCAGCCGCTCCCCGCCCAACCACTCCTCCATTTCCCGCTACCCCCCCGCTTCCTCATCTTCTCCCGCTCTTGCCCTGCACCTGGCCCAAGGGGTAGGACCTTCCTCGGCTACTAGGAGATCTCTTGGGAGCGCTTTTTCCACGAGTCGCTTGGAGAGAGGGACAGCCTTTCTTGCGAACCCCCCTTCTGGTGGTGCAGACGTCTCCCTTTATAGCAGTTCCTCGTGGACTTACGAGCTTTGACATTCGTCGCAGGTGGGACTTCTTCACCTACGACTTCACACGGCTTCTCGGCGACCCTTCACCAGACTTTGAGGCGGCTTGCTTCAGAGTTCATGTACTGTTCCTTGCAGCCAGAGGGATAGAGGCCCTGTACACAACGGTTGGCTTCTCTTTTCCCCTATGTGGCAGGACCAGTCTGAGTGGAGTTTGGACTCAGTGATGAAGTGACTGCAGGCACAAGCCCTGGAGTTCTCTCACCACATGGGAGACCTTGGGGTTACAGACCTGGTACAGACTTTGTGGCTGTTGGCCAAGTTCTCAGTGACACCTCCAGACTCGGAAGGATGTAGACACATTGTGGTACACCTCTTTGCTAACACACATCCCACCATGCTATGTATACATACATGAGGACTCCTGGACAGAGGAGGTTGCCCTGCGCACGTCATGCTCTTCTTGGCCTGGGCTAGACATTCTTTGTAGTCACGCCTATCTTGGGGATGCTCGGATGCGGATTATTCCCCATCCAAGCCAGCCTCGAAGATAGCGGGGTTAGCTACTGTTGCAACATCATTTCTTTCTCGTTTTCCATGAAAATTGTCTCATGGAACGTGTAGGGATTAGAGTGGGTCCCAGTTTCAGCGCCAGCGGGGTTGATTGCCTCAGGAGCTTCAGCGATGCCTTGTGGGCGGAGAGATGGATCTTCTTATGTTCCACGAGCATCATCTTGTGAGAGCCGCATTAGACGATGTGGTCAGCTTTTGCGTGGGTGATATGAGATATTTTGGTCAGCTGCATTTGGACCTGGTGGTATCCAGGGAGGGGTATGTATGACTATTGCGGACTCTTGACAACAGGCCATTGTGGGCAGAGGTATTATCGTGCCTCGCAGGACCCAGTGGATTACTATGCAGGTTCAGGGCTGCCTTATGGGCTTCCTGAACATCTATGCGCCCAATGTGGTAAGTGCACGTGCAGAGTTTTGGTCTCACATTGTAGAGTCTTTTTTGCATGCAGAGCAATGGTGCATTGGGAGTGACTTCAACATGCTTGAGGACCCCTCTGACAAGATTGGAGGTAGCCATACTACTGTGCACGGGGCTGAGTTGGCAGCTTGGGAGAGGCTATGTACGACTTTGAGGGTTTTGGATGTTTGGCAGCACTCTGGCTTTGTGAGGCCCCTAGACAGCTTGGCCTTCTCTCGCTCGGACCGCAGAGTGGGAGGAGTGAATCTATCTCGGATAGATCGCTTTTACGCTAGTGACCACATCTGTGACTTGGGTGGGTCACTTTGCATCTTGGCTGGGACATCTTTTTCGGACCATGCACCAGTGATCCTCACGGCGACAAATAGACAAAGGAGGGGAAGCACGATGCTACGTATCCCTGAGAGGATCTTGTTGCACTCCGAGCTCAGAGAGCGAGTGGTGGCTCTTTGGACAGAAGGCTTGGACACTCTTGACTCTCCTGCTGACAAAGTGGCCTCTGGACTTGCTCCCCTTAGTCGTTTCTTTCTCCAGGATTCTACGGCCCGCCTGGCTGCAGCGAGGGAGGAGGAGTAGCGTCTCTGACGGGGCGTTGCTTCCTTGCAGAGGATGCAGGAGGAACAGTTGCAGCAGCATCGCTATGGCTGTAGCGAGGGAGGAGGAGTAGCGTCTCTGACGGGGCGTTGCTTCCTTGCAGAGGATGCAGGAGGAACAGTTGCAGCAGGCTCGCTAGGAGCTTGCCAGCATAGAGGAGAGGCGTCATGAGTTTTCTTTCCATTGACAGGCCTCTCAATGGACCCAGGTGGGTGACAGAGTGACTGGGGCGTTCTTTGAGGTAGTGGGCACCCTTCATGCACACATCAATGTCGGCCAATTGAGGAAACCTGACAGGTCAGTGGCTTCAGAGCCAGAGGATATGTGTGCAGTTGCTACTGACTTTACATTGACGTGCTATCAGCAGAGCCTCAGTCAGAGCGTCAGGATGCATGCAGAGAGCAGGTTTGGGCACAGATGCCTTGTCTTGTGATTGAGGAGATACGTTAGAGGCTTGAGCTGCCTCTTCAGTTAGAGGAGCTCCATACGGCCCTTCGAGCACTTCCCCGAGGTAGTTGTCGTGGTGAGGATGGTTTGACTCCCAGTTTTTTCTTAGAGTACTGGGACTTGCTTGGCTCAGACCTTTGCAGCGCTTTTCAGTACATCTTGCACACAGGAGAGATGCCTGACAGCATGAGTGAGGGCTTGATCTACCTTATTCCCAAGGAGGGTGGTTCCTTGGATGAGATTCGACAGTGGCGGCCCATCACCATCCTCAACTCAGCCTACAAAATTCTAGCCAAGGCTCTAAGTTTGAGGATTCAACCACTTCTAGAGAGCATTGTACATGGAACCCAGACAGGTTTTGTCAAGGAGCGCAATAGCCTTGACAACATCTTCACTTTTTGGGAGGCGTCTGCCGTCACACGTCTCTGAGGTGAGGATCTGGTGATACCTCTTCTCGATTTTGAGAAGGCCTACGACAGAGTTGACTGGGACTTCTTAGAGGGCACTCTACGCAGGATGGGTATCTCAGATGCATGGATCTCAGGTGTGTCAGATCTCTATAGACGTGCAAACAGTTAGGTGCTTTTGGCAGAAGGTAGAGGAGATCATTTCATGCTCACACGCTCGGTCAGATAGGGCTGTCCTCTAGCCCCCTTCCTCTTTCTGTTCTATGCTGAGGCGATGAGCAGATTCTTGGTTTCACAGCAGGTTGGTTTGCGTGGCTTAGCGCTCCCTATTCGGGGCGATGAGCTACTGGATGCTAAGTTTGCAGACGACTCAGCTCTGTACTTGGAGTGCCAGGAGGCCAACTTGCACAGATGTCTCCTGAGTCAGCCAGGTAGAGAGGCTGATCAGGAACTTTCTTTGGTCAGGGCGCGACACTCAAATAGCCCGGGCCAAAGTAGCCTGGCAGGTCATCACTCTACCTTGTTCTCAGGGGGGGTTGGGGATCATAGAACCAGCACAACAAAGCAGAGCCCTTCTTGGAAAGTTTGTTGTCAAAGGACTGCTTCCAGGGGAGGAGCCCTGGAAGGAGTTTTTGCTTCACAGGCTTAGAGCTCGAGTGCCTCAGGCGGGACGCAGAGACCTTCTATCAGATGGATCTTCACAGAGATGCGCAAAGTAGGTCTGAGCTGGAGACTGGAGGATCGTTTTGCTGGGAGCCTGCTTCGCTCTTGGGAGCAGCTGTAGAGAAGCCTGGAGCAGCACGATCCCACTTGCACGGAGGAGCGCTTGAGAGAGCCCATTGTTTGGAACCCCATGGTCAACACTCGGAGAGGCCACTTGGTTGGTAGTAGGCCTCATGTTTCTTGGGGTCCCATGGCAGAGGGTCCAACACGCACTCTAGGTGATTGGCTGCAGTTCTCACATTTGTCAGAGGAGTTACAGAGCATCCAACTGTAGGGCATGAGAGGGGTGCAAAGCATGCGTTAGGACATCACAGAAGCAGTACCAGCTGAGTGGCTCACACCTCTAGAGACAGCAGCTCCCAGATGGATGGGGGCCTTCACGCGATTGGAGGTCCTCATCGCAGTTCGAGCTTGCTCAGAGACTGTACCCTCCATGTTCTTTGAGAGTCAGGGCGAGGGTCGATTACACAGTCTTAGTAGAGGCTCCACAGGTTGCAAAGTGTTGTTTTCACAGGATCCGCGTAGTGGGAATCTGCGGGAGGGTTTGTGTCATCGATCCTGACCCAGCAGCTCTTGAGTCAGGCCATTGGAGGCTTTGGGCTTGGGAGACCTGTCCACTGGCAGGAGTGTAGTGGGATTTTGGAGAGTGGTTTTGGAGGGACCCTTGCTCTTCAGCCGACCATCCAAGGGTCCCTTTCTTTCAATACACTGTTGGACTGGGACGTCACATACTGGCAGCAGGGAGAGAGGCTCGTCCTGCTGCAGCACCTCATTGGCAGGAGGAGGGTCTCACAACAGAGTTCTTGTCAGCCTTCTGGGCAAGGTTGTGGGACGCCAGACAGCTGCGGCGAGTCAGTTTGTTCCAGTGGCTAGTTGCACATAGAGCTACAGCAGTGGGGAGCTGGCTAGTACATAGTGGCCTTTCGACAGCATGTGCAGCTTGTGACCATCCTTTGGAGTGTCAGTGCCACTGTCTGTGGGACTGCCCTATGGCACAGCAGGTTTGGCTTCGGGTCCTTCGGCTGATGCCAGCGCTTTCCACAGCATGACAATACACTTGGGGGGCAGCTGCTTGGTCCACTCTCAGGGGCCCTGCACTACAGTTTGAGCTATCCTCCACTAGCAGGATGATAGTGATACAGGGGGGTCGACCTACACTCCAATTGGCTACAGAGCTTACTCCACAGGAGTGGTGCAGTGAGAGAGAGGTGTGTTGGGAGCTCGTCTGTGGCCTGACACTCTGGTTCATCTGGTGGGCCCGTTGCTTCCGCATCTTCGATGCTTGCTTGTGCCACCAGCGGAGACTGTTTGAGATTTTTGGCTGGAGTTGATCCATACTCTTATGGGACAATTCGAGAGACTTCAGGGGAGCTCCGACCGCATGCGGGAGCACATATAGGCGTTTCTTCGACTCTGGCGCCCGGGGCCTTTCTTCACCATGGTCCGGGGTGAGCTCAGATGGCACTACCGTCCACCTGTGTGGCTTTTCCCTCCTCTCATCTCTTGATTTAGCCCTCATTGCACATATGCTGTTTTTCATTGGGAGTCTCCCCTTATGGTTGCTGTAGCCCTCTCTAGTAGAGGTGGTTGTAGCCCTATGGGCAGTTTTATTAACTAATAGAAGGATCTTTTTCTCGAAAAAAAAAGGATGTATCCTCAGGCAAATATTGAATAGAGACTCCATGACGAGGCATAGACTTGGTGCGCGTCATTTCCCAATCATGCAGTGCTTTAGTTTGGCGCAGCCATGGTCTACCAATGAGCAACGGAAATCCTCCCTCAACTTGCGGGAGACGAACAACAACAAAATCCAAGCTAGAGGTGAAGTCTTGTACTTGTAGAGGCACCTTGTCCACTATGCCAATGGGTAGACTTTCCTCTGGTCAGCCAACGTAACTGTGAAGGGAGCAGGTCAAGTAGGCTGTAGACCTAAAGCCAACATAGTGAACTCGGGCATCAGGTTGATGCCTGATCCACCATCCACTATCACTCCTAAGAATTGCCGCCCCAAGATGGACGCAGTGAGACGAGGGCATCTATAATCAGTGAGGGGAGCAGCGGGATAGGGTATCATATAGGACTCTGATGGTTGCACTGGGAGGTGCCCACCACTAGGACTTGCTCCAGGGTAAAGCGACTGAATAACTCCAAGGGTGTCACTTCGAAAAGTTGCATCTAGCGGTAGCATGTCATAGAGCGACACTTGTTGGAAGGTGTTCTTCAAGATTATCTCTGCTGTAGGCTTTTCTTTTTCAACCAGTGGTTTCTTTGGTACCTTGATCTGCTCTAGGTCAGCAACTACTTCCAAGAAAGCTTCATCAATATCGGAGAGCAGAGATTGGGATCCTTGCTTAGCACTAGGAGATGGCTTGTCGACAGTTGGAAGTGGGGTATCCACGAGTGGGATAATGTGTGGGGGAGTTGAACTTGCTTGAATGCTAAGATCGAGAGCTGCCTTTCTTTTTCTACCAGTGGTTTCTTTGGTACCTTGATCTGCTGTAGGTAAGCAACTACTTCCAAGAAAGCTTCATCAATATCGGAGAGCAGAGATGGGGATCCTTGCTTAGCACTAGGTGATGGCTTGTCGACAGTTGGAAGTGGGGTATCCACAGGTGGGATAATGTGTGGGGGAGTTGAACTTGCTGGAATGCTAAGACCGAGAGCTGCCCTCTGGGCCGAGTGAGGACATCCGCTGGCTCCTCTACCTACTGCAGCTTGTCTTGAGGGGCAACCACATGGGTAGAAGGTGACGGCTGAGGGATGGTGCTAACTGCTCTCAGATGGATCTTGGGAAAGGTAAAATCATTTTGGCTTTGACTTGGGCTCGAAGACGTGGATGCACGAAGTTTGGGACAATCCTTACTGTGGTGATCCTTAGCTTCAGGGCAATGACGCCACGGAGGGGACCCTTCTGGTAGGGGGCATTTGCTTTGGTAATGTCCATATTCCCCGCATCTGTAGCACAAAATGGGCCAATTCGATGGGCGAGGTGGTCCTTGCTCCTGGTGCATGGAGGTGGAGGTGGAGGCATAGAAGCTTTGAGGGGATGAGGGAGCATTCGCATGATAAAAGCTCTGCATACCTTGCATAGGAGGGGTTGTGAGCAAAGGTGGCATGTGGTTTGGATGGCCATAGGGGGAAACCATGTTGGATGCCGGTGCTCACCCTTGTTGAAGAGTAGGACCAAGAATTTGCTGTATTTGTTGCAATCCCTTGAGGCAATAGCAATCCTTGTCCTCATGTCCAGGCTTTTCACAGAAGTGGCAATAAGCTTGAAGGGGGCATTCATGTGGAGGGTGCCCTGGCGAGGGGCATGAGCTACACCAGACCATAGCCTTAGTCTCCTGTTGAAAACTGAGCTCTTCTAGCTCGCGCTTGATATGGTCCAAAGCCTAGTGATGTGGAGGCTTCTCCTGTCTGAGAGAGAAGGATCTCTCCTCTTGAAGAGCTCGTTGTAACTTTAGGGCTTCTAGTTCTCTGTTTAAAGAAGTCAAAGGGTTAGATGGACTTTCCAAGAGGACAGAGGCAATCTCTACCTAAGGAGAGTCGTTGAATAGCTTCCTTGCCCCCTCTATCCTAGTAGCAGCAACAACAAGCTCCTCCGGAGTGGCTTCACGTTGGAGACTCTCTCTTAGTTTTTGTTGAGAAGTCTTAGGAAGAGCCTTCTCTACCCACTTCTTGACCATAAATTCACCTGGTTGCCAGGGAAGCTTAGCGACCAGAGACTTTCTTCTGGTCATGAGTTCTGCAAAAGTCTCATTGGGCTGGAGCATCAGGTTGGCCGACTCATCCAGAACCTTCTCTTGGAAGTTCCCTGGTCTGAAAGCTTCACATAACTGCTTTCGTAAGGTGGCCCAAGTTGTAAAATGGTTCTTTGCAAACTAATTGTATCATTTATTTGCTAAGCCATCCAATGTGGATGGGAAGAGTACAAGGTAGGCGTCTTCTCGGTTGAGGCCACGACCCCTGTAGAGGGAAACAAATCTCCGAGCATGGTCGTTGGCATCCTTTGTGGTGAGACCTTTGAAAGTTGGAAACCTAATGTTCACCTTAGCCAGAACGCTTGTGAGCTCCTCCATCTGCGCAGGAGCCTGTTGCTCAAGAGCTTGCTGTAACACATGGGCGAGAACTTTACTGGGGAAGGTGTAGAACAAGTTGAGGGAATGGAGATAGCCGCGTGGTAAGGTAGGGGTAATGGGGCTGGAGGACTTCTACTTGGCACGAAGGGTTGATGCTTTCAGAAGCCTACTCAAGCTTTTGGCACGAAGACCGTTAACTTACTGAACACTGGTCTAGACTCCACTAGACCAGGGCGAGTGACTAGATGTCACAAAGTGATGACGTGGCTACCGACAGTAGAAACCCTAATTTCTGCCAGAAACCCTAAACTTACTGCAAACCCTAATTTCTGCCAAAAATCCTAATTTCCAAAAATTACGGAGGTGGAAAAAAAAAAAAAAAAAAATGGTTTTTTTTTAGCGACGCAAATCCCCGCTTTTTGGCTTTGCAAGGAAATTGGAAGAGAGGTAAAGAGAGAATATGCTTTAATTTTACTCTCATTGAGAGAGAGAGAGAATCTGCTTTTGCTTTCAAGCTTTTGGGGCTCTGCTTTTGGGCATCCCTTGTAACATTTAAATATGCGGTGAGGGCCTCACTTCTCAGAGCATCTGGACGTAGAGTCTGAGAGTGAAACCCTAACCGCTCTTTGTACTCTGACATTGATTTTAATACATAAAGAAATACCGAAAGGGGCGCTTGTCTTTGGGGCCAATATTCTAGGCACGGAACTCCGCAGGGCCACTGTAAATCTATTGTGATCTGCGAATTGTTTTGAAGTGGTTGCGATTGATTCTTGACTTGGAGTGTCCAAGTTTGTTACACTAGACCACCTGGCTAGACTTGGACGAGAGACGACTAGACCAGGACGAGAGACTAGACAAGTAGGTTGAGGGGAAACTGGACGAGACCAAACTGAAGTAGGCCCACACCAGTCGAAACCAACAGACTAGTACAAGAGAGCTTAAACCAGGTAGCTCCTTGACTCGACTTTCGACGGAGTGAGACTTCACTTGAGGTCCCACCTTCCAAAAATGAGAGCACCTGTAGCAGAGATAATGTGTCGTGCTCTCTACAGTGGGTGCTCCTCAGTGCAATATACTTGAAATCTCACTCTAACTGAATGAAACACTGAAAACGATGAACAACAAAGAAAACACAGCGACTCAATGGTAGAACCAGAATAGCATGGGACTTGACTAACCGAAATGAACCAGTACAGACTCTGGCATGGCAGCACACTCAGCTCCAAGCCCAAAACTCACAGGTACAATGGGGGTGTCGAGGCTCAAATGTGTGGAGGGATAGTACAGACGTGCTATGCCTGAACTCAAGACCTAGACTCAAGACGCTCGACCACACAAAGTAGATGAGTAGACGATGATCATAATGTCTGACGACTGGAACCAACCACACATGTCTCCTAAGGAGCCACCACGGCTAGCAGATATCCAATCCACCTCAGCCTATCTCCAAACTGAGGTGGTGGTTATCTGTCCACGGTGTCCACTAGGCCACCATCCATATCACTTGCCACATGTCACTACCTAGGCGAAAGTCCGTCCAGTGTGAAGTTCAGCCCAACTGTAACGAACTGTCTGTCCCGTGCCTGTGACATTGTAGCCTTGCTACATAGAGACATTGCTATGATTTCCCCGAAAAGAATCCAAAGTTAGTGATCTTCCACTCAAGATACTAGACCACCATCTATATCACTTGCCACGTGTCACTGCCCAAGCGAAAGTCCGTCCAATGTAACTTCAGCCCAGCTGTAACTAGCTGTCTGTCCCGTGCTTGTGGCACTGTAGCCCTGCTACATAGAGACATTGCTATGATTTCCCCAAAAAGAATCCAAAGTTTGCGATCTTCCACTCAAGATACCTCACAACACCGAACTAGCACCTCTGACACTGCTACCAAACGAGAGATGGCATTGTACCAATCCGAAAGAAGGTGTTACAAGTGTGGCATTCATGGCCATATTTTCCGAGTGCCCGAGAACCCCGAGTAGCAAATGACTACTTCTAATAACATAGAAAACAAGAAGCCATGACCTTCAATTGAGTGGATTTTTAACTTGATAGGCATCCCTACTTTTGATCCATCCAATGAACCATGGAAAGCTATGGGAAAAGTAGGGATCAAGATGCCCTTATCCTCTTTCATTCAGGATTCATGCAAAATTTCATCTCCCCACAATTAGCTGCAAGATTGGGCATTGATGATATGCCAAAGGAACTCAGATTGAAGCACAGATGGCCATTGGGACTTACACATCATCGACAACATTTATTGGATCACTTCGACTTCCAAGTTCAGGCATTTGCCGATCCAGTTGATTTCTGCATTATAGAGTTAACAGGATGTGATGTTTTATTGGGCATGCCTTCGTTTCACAAGTACTATGCCAAGATTTTGACAGACATGGGGACTGCACATGGACTGGACATCTTGAATGGCATACAGATATTTCCAGCAGCAGATGGGTTCACTTGTTTTCCTCACAGAGATGGGGCTAGCACAGTGGACTATGTTATGGCACAGCCTAGTTTTATACCATTTATTGAGGATTTTACGGTCGGCCCCATGCTTGTTGGGATAGCAATAGATCACATCCTCTTCAATTTTACAGTTTCATCCCAGTTTAGTACAGCTCCATTGGCCCAGGCATCTATGCATACTAGATATACTTTTACATCAGAGACTGACTCTGTCTACATGGATAGTATTTACAGACACATGGCCATAGAGGAGCTGAGACGCCCCTTAGAGGAGCTTACCCAGATATTGATAGACTTTACATGATGTAGCAGTAGAGGTATACCCACACACCCAACCCGAGCCATAACAGTTGGTATGATGAGGAGTGTAGAGAGACGAGAGCCCCACTTCAGAGAGGTGCTCCTGAGAGCCATTACTCATAGATAGTCAAGATAGCCTTCCAGCCCCTAGTGCCACGGAAGAAGAGGACTTACCTTGCTCGGTTAGAGGAGGTGTTGTACAAGCTATTCATGAGCCAGGAATCAAGCAAGGCATGGAGATTTTTTCATGAGCATTCCCCCCCCCCCACCACCACCGGCTATCACATCAACTGAGATTTGGGGCACATATGCAATATCAATTTACACAGTTCAAGGACAACAGTCTCTACCCGATCCCCCATAGCCATGCCCACAGACATGCACTTTCTTTACCGCTAAGATGGTAAAGAAAGCCATTGACAGGATGAGGACCAAGAGAGCATATGATCAGGATGGATTGATGGCGGAGCACTTTATACATGCTAGAGATATGCTTGCAGAGCTTCTTGCAGTAATGTTCGAACGATCCATGTGCAAGGGTTTTCCGGACACTTGAAGCATGTCTATTATTGTGCCTATCTTCAAGGGAGAAGACCCCATGATACTAGGGAATTACCGTACTATCATGATTGGGCACACACTAGCTAGGTTGTATGCATCCATTCTTGAGCAGCGGCTAAGTAGATGGGTTGAGAGAGCAGGCATTCGGGCATCGGACCAAGCAGGTTTTAGGAGGGGCTTTTCTACTCTTAATTGTATATTGACACTCAGAGCTGTTATTGAGGAAAGCACATCACATGGTAGGGATGTACCTTTGTGGATTTTTGCAAAGCATTTGATACGGTTCTCAGAGCTTGACTGATGCAAAGACTACAGGAGATGGGACACACAGAGCTGATTTGGGGAGTCATAGCTTTATACAAGACAATCGCGGGGTAGGTTCGTACTCCTAAGGGGTTATCCGAGCATATTCACTCCACTGTTGGGGTGAAACAAGAATGCCCACTCTCCCCTACATCTTTTGGTTTGCATGTAGATGAGGTTTCAGATTACATTGAGAGGGGAGGCGACAGAGGAGCTGTAACAGACTTGGACACTCCAAGTCAAGAATCAACTGCGACAGCACCAAATAACCACTTCAAAAAAATTTACAGATCACAATAGATTTGCACTGGCCTGGCGGAGTTCCGTGCCTAGAGATATTGGCCCCAAAGACTGGCGCCCCTTTCGGTATTTCTTTTTGTATTAATCAATCATCAAAGTACAAGAGAGCGGTTAGGGTTTCACTCTCAGACTCTGCGTCCAGATGCTCTGAGAAGTGAGGCCCTCACCACTAATTTAAAGGTTACAAGGGATGCCCAAAAGCAGAGCCCCAAAAGCTTCAAATCAAAAGCAATTGCTCTCTCTCTCTCACAGAGAGTCAAAACATGAAAGCAAAAGCATTCTCTCTCTCTTTCTCATTTAAGTAGAGAAAAAGCGAAATTTGCGTCGCTCATCATTTTCCCAAAATTTTTTATTTTTTATTTTTTTAATAATCCGCCTCCGCGATTTCCGGAAATTAGGGTTTCTGGCAAAAATTAGGGTTTGCAGGAATTTTAGGGTTTCTGGCAGAAATTAGGGTTTCTGCTGTCCGCCACGTCATCACTTTGTGACAGGAGCACAGCTAGCAGGGACCTAGATCTCATTACTAGTGTATGCAGATGATATTGTGTTGATCTTAGATTCGCCAGAGGGGATGCAGCGACACTTGGATGCATTGCACACTTTTGCTAGTGATAGCGGCTTGCCGGTGTGGCAAGACCAAAGTTATGGTGTTCAACACCACAACACAGTGGGTTAGGCGATCTGCACCAACCTTCACATATGGTCAGTAGACGGTTGAGTATATAGATGCATATACTTACCTGGGAGTGGTCTTTTGTGGTCCAAAGTTCTTCTGAAGGAGAGCAGCAGAGACCAAACTGACGAGAGCATATGCAGCTTTGGGGAGCATGGAGAGGATGTGTCCGCAGATTCAGTTTCACGAACCTCAAACAAAGCTCTAGCTATTTGACACATTGGTTACTTCAGCTATGCTTTATGGGGTGCAGATATGGGGACCTTCAGTAGACCATCATAGCCGAGCTAGTAAAACTGATGGATGGAGATGTATGGAGAGGCCTCTCGTCTCCATGATTTCCCGGATGATTAGGGCAGAGGCCTCTGTACCACATGAAATTATTCGTGCAAAAGCTTGCTGCTCCCCCGCTGGTCATAGAGGCACTTACCAGATCCATCTCTTTTATACACAGTATCTGGGATCTCCCCAAAGATAGATATGCTCGTCATTATCCAGTATACTATGAGATACGAGGCCGCTTTCACTATCTATTTAGAGAGGGCTTTGGACCACTAGCTAGAGTCATGACATATCAGGATCAAAGATGCCTCAGGTTGTATTTGCTAGAGCTGCGCAGACACAGGAAGAGTCTCTTGAGGAGATTAGACAGTGGGAGACATTCACAAAGGGAGATCACCAATTTCTTTAGAGCAGACTCGGCAATCAGATGAGCAAGCTTCACAGTAGACTTCAGGTCCACCTATACCAGATGTATATTGACTGACAGAGCCATTGAGCTTGAGAGAGCTAGACGCCCACGTCTACGAGGGCCACCATGACAGAGGCTCCATCAGAGGATCAGGACTATTTTAGCACGACATGGTATGACTATTTACAGAGGCGAGACATTGGCGATGCTCGTCGACGACAAATGTAGTACATCCTCGGACACTGATGTTCATTTTAGCTTTTATTTTAATTCATTTTATTTTGTACCGGATATTGAATTAGATCCACCAAGCTTGTATCAGTTTGGTCTCATAGGTCATTTTGGCCATTTGAAGACGTTAATATTACATTTCATTTCATTTCATTTCTCTCTCTCTCTTCTTCTCGGTGTGTGTGTGCGCGCTAAAAGATGAAAATGGTATAACCTTTCTATCACCCAAGTGTGGTAGATTGGTTATGCCATTTCCCACTTGAATAATAGGTCTTGAGTTCAACTCTCCTCGTCGGCTAGATCTTTAAGGTCTCTTGGGATAGTTTCCTACGACGTTAAAACTCTCTTCTTCTCGGGTGTGTGTGTGTGTGTGGGCTAATAAAAAGAGGAAAATGGTATAACCTTTCTATCACCCAAGTGTGGTAGATTGGTTATGCCATTTGCCTCTTGAATAACAAGTCTTGAGTTCAACTCTCCTCGTCGGATAGATCTTTAAGGTCTCTTGGGATAGTTTTCTACACGTTAAAACTCTCTTCTCTTCTTCTCTCTCTCTCTCTCTCTCTCTCTCTCTCTCTCTCTCTCTCTCTCTCCCCACCCCCACCCAGCTTGACCGCTAACGACGCTTAAGAATCTTCACATTATAGACGAGGTACATCGGAGGTTACAGAATATCATTGAGCAACATCGAGCCTCCCCACCCAGCTGGACCACTCACGACGCTTGAGGATGTGAGGATCTTCAAACTGTAGACGAGGTCTACATTAGAGGTTATAGAGCATCATTGAGCAACATCGACACCACCCCCCTCCCCCTGCCCCAACCGCTGCCGCAACAAATTGAGGCCTTACTACAGAGACCCATGAGAGAGTTCATGGAATGATCGCCATTGTCTACTTTCTCCATTTTGCACCTCATTCGTTCTCATGTGATTGCACCCCTCCTTGAGCTAATGTATAAGGTGATGAGGATGTTGATGATGATGAGGATGTACCTTAGGCTTACATACCCACCCACTCTAGGTACCCTCATCTATTTTTATCTTTACGTTCCCTAGACACTGTACTAGAGTCACACATGGATGTAACCTTTTGGTCTCATAGGTCATTTTGGCCTTTTGAAGACGTTACTATAACATTTCATTTCATTTCATTTCTCTCCTTTCACTCTTTGCTCCAGTTTACTTCTGAGATTGTGGAGACTGAAGCACTCCAAAAAGCCAAAACCGTCTGTGAAAAATGCCGGTAGGAAAATGCAGCCGAAGAGCAGTCGATACTTGCCAAATGAAGGATCTGGAGCAGCGACAACCCCATAATAAGTGTGGCACAGTCTCCTCGTCTTCATGGCATCTCAGGCAACAAGAAGGTGCAATATGCCGTGCATGCAAAAAGCTGCCAACAGGTAGAGCTCCCACTAAGCATTTCCACAAGAAAAGACGCTACTTCAGAGGTACATGACTCTGCCAAATGCTAGACAGTGTTCGTCGCCACCACAGTTGATTACCTTGATGCACAATCCACGCATCATGTTGCATGAGGACATAAACATTGCCAGCTGAAATGCATTCGAGTCTGGTAGTAGCAAGATTCCAATCAGAAAGGCGGGAGTCCTCATTCAAAGGAGGAATGGGTGAGCGATCAACAAGCAACTTTTGAATCTCCAGCCAAAGAGGAGACTAGTGGAGACCCAACCGAAATCGGGACACCGCATCAACGAATGAAAAAGCATGACCCGTGTCATCCACCACCTGATGCACCTGGTAGATTCCTTTTAGGGAAAGAAAATATGCTTGGCGAGGAGATCGCTGAACCAAAGTTGAAGAGAATGCCCTGCTCCAATGTAGACTCTCCAAACGAAGGGAGTTACCCAGAGGGTATTGTCTACCATGCCACGCCAAATGCAAAGTGACACCATGTTAAATGTGAAATGACAACCTTCCAATCAACAATGAGAGAAGAAGTAAAGGGACATCCTAGAATGTGTTCTTCAAGCTTGCCGAAAATGACGTCCCAATATGTGGGCTGCACACATGCACACGGATGCGCTCATATGTGTTCGCGCGCGCTCGCGCTGCGCACACACTTTTTTTCTTTTTGGAAATCTGCTTTGATTAATTTACAACTGGGAAACCTCAAAGCGAGGAAAACCCACAAAAATAAAGGGATACAAAAGACGGAGCACTATAAGGCTCCGAAGGCTAGAAACAGTCCAAGTAAATCCTGTAGGCATCAAGAGTGATGTCTCCAGCTTCATAGGCAAAATGCAGCGCTTGACCAAGAGATAATTTGAAATAGGGAAAGGGGTCAACAAAAGTGCCCTGGAACATTAAGGAGTTCCTATGATGCCAGATGGCCCACATAGTCCAAAATCTGACCCAAGTGAAGAAGACCGCAAACTGAGATTGTGGTGACAGAAGCACCCCAAAAAGCCAAAATCGTCTGTGAAAAGAGCCGGAAGGAAAACGTAGTCGAAGAGCAGCCGACACTTCCCGAATGAAGGCTGTGGAGTGACGACAACACCACAGCAAGTGTGGCACGGTCTCCTCAGCTTCAAGGCATCTGGGGCAGTGGGAAGGGGCAATATGCCGAGCATGCAACACACTGCCAACAGGTAGAGCTCCCACCAAGCACCGCCACAAGAAAACACATTCCTTCAAAGGCAGATGACTCTGCCAAATGCGAGACAATGCGTGTTGCCACCACAAGGCTGACTCGGAAAGCGACCACAGCTGATTACCCCAATGCACAATCCATACTTCAGACTGAAGAATGGCATAGACATTGGCAGCTGAGATGCAGTCCAATCTAGTAGTAGCCACATTCCAATCAGAGAAGCGAGAGTCTTCATCCAGCGGAGGAATGGGGGAATGAGCAGCAAGCATGTTTTGAATCTCCCGCTAGAGAGGAGAATAATGAAGACCCAACCGAAAGCGGGAGACAGCATCAGCAAAAGAGAGAACATAACCCGAGTCATCAACCACCTGATGCACCTGACAGATTCCTTTTTGGGAAAGAAAATACGCTTGGCGAGGAGACCGTTGAACCAAAGTCGAAGCAAAAACCCTGCTCCAATGCAGACTCTCCAAGCGAAGAGAGTTACCCCCAGAGGATTGCAAATGTGAAGTGACAACCTTCCAATCAACAATTAGAGAAGAAGTAAAGGGACATCCAGGAATGTGTCCTTCAAGCTTCCCAAAAACAACATCCCAATAAGTCAATTGCCAATGACCAAAAGAAGGGATGACAATGTGTGCACATAAATGTGTGACGTTGCGCGCGCACACACACTTTTTTGTAAATCAATTTGATTTAGCTATCTGTGGGAAACCTCAAAGAGAGGAAAACCCACCAAAAAGATGTACAAGGAAAGGAACACAACAGTGTTCGGCGGTATAGAATAGCTAAAAGCATTCATAAGAAAGCTGATGTATCTCTGCTATGATATCACCAACTTCCAAGGCAAACCGCAAAGACTGCCGAAGGGAAATCTTGAAGAAAGGTAGTGGATCCGTATGAATGCAATGGAACATATAGCCATTACGCTGCCGCCACAGGCTCCAGTATGCCCAAAACCTGACCCACATGAAGAAGGCTGCAAAGCACTACAACACCGGTGAGAATATACCAAAAATCCAAAACCGCTTATGGAAGACCGTCGTGGGAAAACGTAGCCGCATACACGCAAAAACCCGACGAAGGAATTCTCGAGTGACACAGCAATCCCACAAGAGGTGACAAACATCCTCATCGGCAGATAAGCAACGGACACATGATGAAGAGCGGATATGGCGCATCCTAAGAAAGGTACCCACTGGGAGCACACCAAGTAAACACCGCCAAAGAAACAAACGCTCTTTCAACGGCAAACGACTTTCCCATAGTGCAGATATAATCCTACGCTACCAAACATCTGATTTATGCATGTACCAAATAGCGTTGCAATGATCAGCAATCCATGGACGAGGCAGCAGAAGAGCATATGCCCGGCCAACAGAAATATCTCGAAATGGCATTTCCCCAAGCTTCCAGTCAGACATGCGATCACCATCAGCCAAAGGTGAAACCGGCAAGAAACCTGACAACATTTTATGTAATTCTCTCCAAATCTGGCGATAGTGCATGCCCAATCCAAAGCGGCGAGCGGCAAATGGAAACTCGAAAGTGAAACCATCTACATCCACCACATCCTCAACCACTCTAATGCCACGGCAGGAGAGGAAATACGCTTGGCGAGGCGAGCGGTCAACCAAAGTAAGAGAAAAAGCCCGACTCCAATGAAGACTCTCCGCACAAAGCGAATTTCCTTCCCTCCGAGCATTCCAGGAAAGATAAATCGTAGTAACCTGTTTCCATGCAGAAAGCAAGGTGGAAGAAAGAGGGCATCCAGGAATAAGAGCATCCATCTTACCAAGTACTGCCTCCCACATGGATGATTGCCAGCGACCAAATGAAGATGTAACCACATGCCGAGTCAAGTGTGCAAACATAAGAGTCCAAGGCTGAGATTGTTGCACAAGTGTAGGCAAAAGCATAGCCTTCCTAGCAATGACATGCCTACGCAGGTCCAATATATTCAAACCACCAAAGCGCTTTGGTGTACATAGTTTTGCCATCGATATCAAGTGCAACCCTTTTTTGTGAGCACGCATTCGCCACAGATGAGACAAAATGGCCGAAGTGAGAGAGTCAAGACAATGACGGGGCCAATGCAACAATGGCAAAAAGAACTGAACATATGCCACAAGGATACTCTGAACAATTCGTAGGCGAACATGTAGCGGCCAGGTAGAAAGCTTCCAGTAATGCAGGTTAACATTCAGGCGATTCATAACCCAATCCACTTTCTGCGTGTGAGTAACATTCCATCCAATTGGATAACCCAAATGCCTAGTTTAACCTTCAGGCGATTCATAACCCAATCCACCTTCTGCGTGTGAGTAACATTCCATCAAATTGGATAACCCAAATGCCTAGTGATTACATTTGGAAGAACAATCTCTCCTGGCCACAACAGAGCATGCCAATCACAAGAACGAAGCGACAGAAGCTTTGATTTACGGAAATTGACTTTTAGACCAGCCGCAAGCGCAAACAATTCCAAAGCCTTCATAATCTCTTGAACATCATTTTGCTGATTGCGGGGCATAAATAGCGAGTCATCTGCATTAGCCTGCCCAATAAAAGTATGACCCGAAGGTAGCTGCAAACCATGAAGACGCTGCGCAGAGGTCAATTGATCAAGATACATCAACAAAGGATGCGAAGCAATTGCATACAGCAAAGCACTAATAGGGCAACCTTGCCTAACCGAACAACCAAGCAGCCACGATTCTGTCAATTCCACGTCCAGGATGCCCGAAGACGTACTACAATCATACAAGAAATAAACCACATTTGCCAACTTAGGAAAAAATCCTAGACATCTCATTGTGGCAGCAATGAAGTCCCAATGCATAGTGTCAAAGGCATTTTCAATATCAACTTGCATGACGAGCACATCTTGTTGCGTATACTTAGCATATTCCATGCCAATCATAAGATTGGCCAAATTGTCCATGACTTGACGACGAGGAATGAAACCATACTGAGCCTGATGAAGCCCTGTAAACAAATGGTCCTTGATGCGGTGGACCAACATTTTCGCCAAAATCTTGTATATCACCGGCATCAAAGTTATGGGCCGCCAATGAGAGAGCTGCTCGCAAAGCGCTTGCTTGGGCAACAGCTTAAGTAAGCCCTCTTTCCATGAAATTGGCAAATCCTGTTTTTCCCATGTCACATTTATCATGAAGATCAGGGGTTGTTTAAGGTCATCCCAAAACGAGAGAAAAAATTCCACACTAAGTCCGTCCCAACCAGGAGATCTCCACCGGCCCAATGCAAGCAAGGCACCATGCAATTCGGCAACAGAGAAAGAATCTTCAAGGCATTATGCCTCCTGCGAAGACAGGATCGGACGAACATGAGAAAGCAACAATTCACGCGCTCGACAAGCTGCCGAAGAAGGCTGAGATGGGCCAACAAACACCGTACGGTAATGTGAAACCATAACCTCAGCCAATTCCCGCTTCGAAGAAGTCCAAGCACCCGAGGGAAGCATAACACGTTTAATCGACTGCGAGACTCTCGAATGATGCAACTCCTTAAAAAATTTCTTCGAAGCACAACCTTTATCCATAAAGGCCTGTTATCGGGCACGCGTCTGCCACTTAGCAATCTTTCTCTTATCATTTTGCTGAATACACACTTGAGCTTCACATAACTCCGTCATCTCAGAGTTAGACAATGGGCGAAAATCAGCCAGCTTATGTAATCGTTGACTAACCTGTTTCGCATCACCGACAGTCTCCCGAATATGCTGCATATGCTACCTACCATAGTCAGAAATCACAGTTTGTACTCTCATGACAAAACGATACCAAGCAGCATCCAAATCAATATACATTTGAGCCAACAAAGGGGGAATAATATCGGCAACCATGTGACGAAAAGATTCATGAGTAAAATAGGCATTATTAACATGCAACAAACGTTTCTTGTGAAGAGGCCGATCACAAAGAGACTGTCCAAAAGTCAACGACAACAAAAGAGGATAATGATCCGATAAGTGCAGAGCATAATCTATCCTCATGTCACATACAAATTCTTCATATTGTTGCCCATTAAGCAAATACCAACGATCTAATCGTGCTCTGTAAGAGGAATGAGCAGCATGCTGAAAGGTAAAACCAGAGGCATTAGGATGCAAAGAACGCCATATATCAATCATTTGAGCAGAGGCAACTAGAAGATCCCAGTTATGCTTCTCTGCAAGCAACATATGCGAATGTCCTGTGGTGCTGTCAAGTAAATCAGGAGTACTCCACACAAAAATGCATTCGATGTCCATGGGTGAGACGAGATTTCTCTCCACAAAGCATCTCTTTGCCCAGAGGCCGTATATGCATATGTACCTCCAAATTCATGAACTCGACCATTCAACAAACACTCTACAACCATCCACAGACCAAGCGGATCATTGTATAACATAACAGGCTGAAGCTCATGTCGAATCATCATCAATATACCAGAGAAATCTTGCAAGCCAGCATACGCAATCCAATATCAAGCAAAATAGGAACATTGACCAGCAAACTCGTGCTGATTGTGCTCTTGCAATACAACTACGTCTGCCCTACATGTATGTACATAGTGCCAGGTCAGCCGCCATTTGTCCAGGTTGCATAACCCACGCACATTGTATGAGATGCATTTAATATTACTTTGCATTGGAAACATATGTATATAAAGCAACAAGTTTCAAAATCATGTGGAGGTGCCCATAGACACGTCTCCATCCACTGCATCCGTGCGAGGACCCATCCTCTGAGTTAGGGCAGGAAACGTGTCCACAGTGTTCACATGCGATGTGGAAGCCTCACCAAGGAGTACATCTTTGTAAGAGTGCATCGCTTTATCCCATGCATCAATCAGCGTGCGATTGTCATTGCATGGAAGTTGCTTAAACGATGCATTCTTGTTAGCATTAACAGAAGGAACGTAATTACGAGCAGAAAGTGACGTACGAATCTTCAGTGCTTTTTTCGGCACCACCCATGTATTGACATCAGCAGGGCCAACATTTTTGCCTTTAACAGCAGTCCCAGTCCCAAGATTAGTAACTTGTTGTACCTTGCCTTTCCCTTTGTCCACAGTCGAAGCCACTTTAGCAGTAGAAACTCCACTTTGCTTGGCATCACTTGTGGGTTTTCCAGTAGGGAGAGAGGTGGACAAAGTAACAGCAGAGGGAGGGGGTTGCAAGACCGGCTCTGGACATTCGGATTGCATATGACCAAATTTGCTGCATCGAAAACAAGAATTCGCAAATTTTTCCCATCTAAGTTTAAAAGGGCGCTTGCCTACCCATGGATCACCTGAGTCAACCATAATACCATCAGGGGTAATCTTATCCGTGTCCCAAAGAATACAAAACCTGTTGGTATTCGCATCCAATTTTGGAGGACAGATAACCTTCCCAAGCTGCGCAGCCAACAACGGCAAGAAATGTCTCCACGTGCGAGGGAAATCAACAATTTCCACCCACACCGGGCATTTGTGACGAATAAGACTCTGGTAGTCTTTAGTGAGTGCCCACGGGAGAACATGTGTCATCTGCGTATTAAAAAAGAGGGGAGACATCTCAAGCAAAAGATTTCGAGCTTCTATATCTGTGAGCAAAACTTCATAAAATCCACGCGCTCTAAAGTAGACACCACGGATAGCTTGACGCTTAAGGAGAAAATCGACCCATTGGCCGACATCTTGCGCAGTAGGCATTTTTCCCTGGAAAAACAGAATAACTAAAACAGAATAACTGCATTCATAGCGTACTGCGCAACTGGATCCATAAGATCCTGCACCGGAATGCGCACCTCAAGAGCAGGCGCCTGACCATTCCATGGCTGTCGAGCCTCCTCAAAGTCCTCATACAAGCATGCCTTTATCTCAGAAGCTGCCTCCGACGTGGAATCCATCGCTTTCCGACGCTTCAAGACGCACAGTGAGTCAAACATAAATTAAAAGAAAACCCCCTTCTGCAAACAAAACCTACTGGTGAGAAACTTTTGCAGTCTACTGTTGAGCAAACCTTGCAAATAAGATACGAACCACAGCTATGTACATGCTTCACCGAAAGCAACAACCAAAAACCACAACAATATACATCTCCTGAATTCTGCCAAAAGAAATGGAGCTTGACTGAGACACTACCCTGTATACAAACTGCTTTGTCAGTCCTGCATAACGATACCCCAGTTGGCGTGCAAAGCCTTCTGCAACAGTCACCGACAATCTTGCTGTGCAATGCTGCACTTGTCAACAGCGACGAACAGGAGGGCGCGCTGCGTACTGCTGCTGCTGTGCGCAGGGAATTTATGCAGCAGGAGCTTCACGCGCTGTCTCACAGCAGTCCGCCTTCAGAGTCTGCCCACACACACAGCCTCGCGCGCAGACAATCACCCACCCTTGCTGGCGCAGGCACAGCGCAGGAAATACTCGCAGACGCGTAGGAATTTCATGCTCTCTCTCTCTCTCTCTCACACACACACACACCGCGCGCGCGCACGCGCACACACACACACACACACACACACGTGTGCGCTCACGCACACGCACACGCACATGCACACACTAATGCAATGCATACATGTGTACATGCACGAATGTCCACACACAGCCGATAGCTGAAATAGTAAAGATATCCAAACTTAAAGGCTAGTAACACGTGCCTGCAATCAAAAAGTCTATTCGAGAACATTCAACACTGCCATCAATGCTCACTTGCGATTTGATTTGAGATGTCTGCACACCCACTTCCTTTTTTCCTTTGGCAACATCTTCCTTTCCTGAAGACAACAGACTGAGTATACCGCCAGCTAAAGGTCCCCGTGCCAACACCTAATCAAGGGAAGAATAAGGTAAGCTACAAAACAATGATCATATGGTCCACATGCACATGAAAAAAGGTTCTAATCTTTAAGTTCATTTCAGTGACAGTCTGCTGAGTTTAAAACCACAGAAAAGGTAGCTTCAGAACGACCATACTACACACCATGGTGGAAGATCATGCAGCGGGAACATCTCAAATGAAAACTTATGCAAGCCCACTACTGTTGATATCCTTCAGAAATGGACAGTGGCAAAATTCTATACTGAGCAAAGTTGCACTCAAAAAATTCCGCACATTTCTGTACTTGACACCATTAAGCTCGTGATAGAAAGCTACTGGCCACTTTATTGAAGCCAAACCAGTACATTGTCATGTATTTCCTATTCACCCACTATATTCACCCTGTGTAGCAACCATTTCCATGGACACAACTAATGGGCTGTGCAATCAGAACAGGAGAGAAATTGCAAAGAAATCCTCCTCCTTGGATGACCCACACAAAGAGAGGTATGGTTCACTTGTGATTCACAGCAAGATCCCTGGCAAAGACAGCCAGCAGTAAACACCAACGTTCCTAGGACCCTGAGAGATCACAAGGGAGCACATGCTATGATATACCAACTATCCAATGCAATCATTTGAGAGCATTTGGCGATGTTTGCTTGAATTTACTGGCAATTAAAAGATCACAGAACTACATGGTGACCTCTGTAACAGATCCAGCTGCTAAACCTCTTCAACTTAGAAATTCTGTGGAATAACTCAAGTAGTGAGAGAAAACTTGATGTATGAGAGAAATACCGCTTTCATGGGCTCCAGATTAACCATGAAAACGTCTGCTGGAAGCATCAGATCTTGGGGAGAGATATTGAGCACAACATCTGGCATGTCCTCATCTTGCACAGCTGGCCCAACCACTTCTTTAAGTAAGGGATTAATTCGAGCTAAATAAAGTTGTGCAACCGCTGGACTCAAATCCATCTGACATAACAATTACTTGGATTAAACATGAAATGTGGAAGCCAGAAGAAACTGCATAAATGTTGGGGACCCTCACCTCTACTTTAAGAGGTTGCATAAGTTTAACCAACTGTTTTTTCAGATGAATAAAACCCATGGCTTCTGCCTGGGTGCCCTCAGACCACATACCAGCTTTGACAGGCATTAAGCCCGAGTGCATCTCATAGGCTTGTCTCAGATTATCATCATCTTCAAGAGCATACGACCCTAGTAAAACATCGATGAAAACCCTTTGACCTAATGTAGCTGCTATATCATCTCGTACAGTCAGCTTGCCATCAATCACTTTCAAACCTCCTCCTGTAGCCTTGACAGCAGCAGCAAGGGTAATGTCCACAGAGGGAATTCTTTTTGTGGCAGCCTGCATTGATGCTTTAGCTCGATGTGATGAAGAAGACAACTTGCTTACAGGAATTACTGCAAGAGCTAACTTTAAGTTGCCACTTTGCTCATCCTCCTGAAGGTCAACCCTTAAACGTTCTATACAACAATCACCTGATACGAAAACCAAAATCCCTGTTTTACTATGTCAATGGAATAAAGAATTTGAATGAAGGACATTTCAAATATTTGCACCAATGACATCAACATAGTATGGAATTAAGTTAACTGATCCCCCTTCTTTTTTGTTACTTAGGAGGGATGCAATCTGTTGCATTTATACAGTGGAATGGAGAACTTAAAAGAACCAACACAAAACGATTCTCCCACAATCATGATCCTGAGAATCATGTCCTTATTAAGGCAGATAGACAGAAAGCATCCAACAGAATTTAACCATAATTCTTGAGCTCCACCACATCTAACACAATCCTAGACATTCTCATCTAAGCTAACCAGTACCAACTGCCAAAGTCCTAGTGCTCAATCATCCAAAGGAAGTAAGTAGTCTTCGTTGGACATGACAACTCTCATAGTTTAGGGTGCAAAAGCTTCTCTCGAAGATGGCTTTCTATAGAGAGCATCTTCTCCACCTCACAAGAGATGGGTTTGTGATTCGACCCAGCTACATGGATACACATATGTCTCATGGTTTGCGTTGTGCCATTGGTCAGATACGCACATCCTCACATCAGCTGGAGATTGAGACAGGTAGATTCAGAGGGATACCAGCAGACAACAGGATATGCCGCTTATGCGAGCTAGAGCAAGAGATAGAGCTACATTACATATGTCATTGCACAGTGTACTATGAGATTCGGGGCCGTTTCCACTGCTTATTCAGAGAGCGTTTCGGTCCTTTCTCTAGGGTCATGAGTTATGAGGATCAGAGATGTCTTGGGCTATATCTACTTGAGTTACAAAGATATGGAGACACTTTACTGGGGAGAGCTAGAGAGAGACACAGATTATAGATTTCTTCACACTAGATATGGGACAGCCAAAGAAGCAGCCATCACTGCAGAGCTCGGCCCACACTCATTCGACACCTACCAGCACTCTCATCGACCGAGCACTGGAGCTACGGAGATCCAGACGGCCACGATTGAGGAGAGGGGCTACACAGCATTGACGGAGACTACAGTAGAGGATTTGAGACATACTCTCTCGACATCCAGAGTGCAGATGAGGATGGATTCTAGTAGTAGTAGTATTTTTGTTCTAGTCTTTTTGTACCCAGACATGGTATCAGATTCACAATTTTGTCACAAGTTTGGCCTATGCCTCCTCCACCCATCCACACCACTCTCAGTTCTCACATCACATATCTCTTCCGTTCTCCACACTTCAGCTATTAGCTCTTTTCCACACACCACTCACACAGGACGCACTCCCCCCCCCGGGACTATGCCTCAGAACCGCTGGTATGATGATGAGTGCAGAGAGCTATACCGACGCCTCCGTGCACGGCGAGCCTTAGGAGAGATCACAGAGAGAGAGGCCAGACGGCATATGAAGACGCAAAAGCGGCGAGCATTCGAAGAGGCACAGGAGCTTGAGCTATACCGCCTATTCATGAGCATGGATAGCGCGACGGCATGGCGCACCCTGCGCGTCCGACTACAGCTATTGAGGATCCACAGATATGGCATGATTATGCATAGCGACTTTATGAGGTGCCAGGGCAGCCTCCTATCCCACAGCCACACGAGCCACGTCCCACGTGCTCCTCCTTCTTTACAGCAGAGATGGTAGAGAGGGCCATACGCCGCATGCAGCACAGACGATCAGCTGACCATACTGGATTACAGAGTGAGCACATCATTTATGCGGCCTCCACTATAGCCCCGTTGATTGCACATGTCTTCAACCGGGCTATAGGGGAGGGCTTCCCAGAGGAGTGGACACAGCACACCATAGTGCCTATCCACAAATCTGGCGACACCCTGGACCCAGGGAACTACAGGACTATCATGATTGGCCACACGATGGCCAAGCTATATGGAGCAGTACTTGAGGCACAGCTCAGCTGCTACGCAGAGATCGAGGGTTTACGAGCTCCAGGCCAGGCAGGTTTCAGACGAGCTTTCTCCACCACTGATCACATCTTTGTTCTGCGCTACCTCATTGATGGGGCAAAGGCGCGGAAGAAGAGGCTTTACTGTTGCTTTGTGGATTTCCGCAAGGCCTTTGACACAGTCCCACACGAGAGACTCTTCCAGCGCCTTCACAGCATTGGGGTACCAACAGAGATGATTTGGGCCATATATGCTCTCTACGAGAGGGTGACGGGTCGGGTTCGTTGCCCAGGCGGTTTTTTAGAGACCATTGCTAGCACCATTGGTGTTAAGCAAGGATGCCCACTCTCCCCGACACTCTTTGGGCTCTACATCGACGAGATCTCCGACTACATACTGCGAGCAGGGGGAGAGGGGAGCGACTTGGCAGGTACTCCGGTCCACATCATGTTATATGCCGATGATATTGTGTTGATTTCAGAGTCACCCGAGGGCTTGCAACGCCATCTTGAGGCCTTGGACGAATTCAGCACACACAGGGGGTTGACTGTGAACCTTGGCAAAACCAAGGTTATTATCTTTCACACATCCAGTGCAGTGAGGAGCGCTGCCACCTTCACAGCAGCAGGAGGACAGTTTGATGTAGTCACCTCCTATGCCTACCTTGGCACCACATTCACCAGCCTACCAGGACCCTTCACTATGAGGCAGGCTGCTGCTGACAGGCTCACCCGAGGATATGCAGCTCTGGCCATGCTAGAGCGGAGATGCCACCAGGCACACTTTCAGGAGCCCCGCACGAAGGGGTGGCTTTTCGACACCTTAGTCACCCCGGCCTTGATGTACTCGGCGGCAGTATGGGCACCAGGATTGACAGCTGACCAATGGACACAGCTTGAGAGGCCACAGGTATGTATGATCTCACGCTTGCTCCGCAGCAAGAAGACAGTGCCACATGACATTATTAGAGCCGAGCTCGCCACACCACCTATGGTTGTAGAGGCACTATTCCAGACAGTCTGCTTCATCCAGAGGATGAGAGAGCTACCTCCTGACAGACTTACTCGTAGAGCATTTGAGGCAGCTATACAGCTATCAGAGAGTGGGCATGAGAGAGCATGGTACTCACAGGTCAGAGCATGGTTTGAGGGACACGGTCTTGACATGGAGAGCCTACCACCATTCCAGTACGACCCCCACTCACCATATGTTCACCTCTCTCGCAGTGAGAGGAACTTGGTATTGAGACAGGATCTGTGGCAGCTATACACTAGGAGAGTCTGGGAGTCACCTGGCTTGGGGACGAGGATGTCAGATTACAGAGACCAGTTTCTCACCATATTGTCTGGGGGGTTCATACAGAGACCACGCTACATGGACACAATATGCCACATAGCTCACGGGTGGCGATTGGTCAGCTGAGAGTGGCTTCACACAGGTTAGAGATTGAGATCGGGAGACATATTGGTGTTCCTAGGGAGGAGCGAGTCTGCAGAGCTTGCACAGAGGAGGTGGAGAGTGAGGAGCACTTTGTATGTAGATGCAGAGCATACACTGAGATCAGAGGCAGGTATGAGGCCTTATTCAGAGGACAGCCCACTCTCCGAGAGATCATGGACTCTCGAGATCAGAGACAGCTCGGACGTTTCTTACTAGAGATACAGAGCCATCGGGACACACTACTACGGCCACACACAGCTACACAGACAGAGGGGAGACAGTCGCAGCTCACAGACTTCTTTCAGAGGATTGCAGCCCCTCCCTCACCAGACACTCAGAGGGGAGTGACACTCCCATAGGCGGAGGTGAGCCGAGCTAGACGACGACCACGAGTCACAGGCTATAGGGGCGCGAGCTCCCACCACCGACAGATCGAGGAGATCCGAGCCCGGGAGCGCCGTGCCACTGAGGAGCGAGTGGCTCAGATGAGGGCCGACCCGACAGCTTTCATCCGGGTAGCCTTGGCACCAGACCCGCCCATGTACCACATCTTACATCCCCCCATTAGTACAGGATGGAGCTAGATAGCTTGATGCATTCTCATGATTGTACTACCTTGAGCATATAGACATGCATATACCCCTAGAGATAGAGCTCCATCCCTCCTCAGATACTCCACTACCTACATTCAGTTCAGTTTTGTATCAGTTTTGTTTCATTTGTCTTTCCGATAGACGGATGACATACACACTATGTACATTTGATTTGTCTCATAGGCCGATTTCGGCCTGACATAGACGTTAAAAATCTTTCTTTCTTTCTTTCTTTCTTTTCTCTCTCTCTACTGTTGTGCCTATCTTCAAGGTAGGTGATCCTACAGAGCCTGGGAATTACCGCATCATTATGGTTGGGCACACATTGGCACGTGGTTGTATGCATCCATTCTTGAGCAGCATTTGAGTAATTGGGCAAAGGGCCAGGCCGGTCTCAGGAGGGTTTTCTCCACTCTTGATCATATCCTGACACTCAGAGCCATCATTGAGGAGGGCAGGTCACATGGGAGACGGATTTATTGTAGCTTTGTGGATTTCCGCAAAGCATTTGACATGGTACCGAGAGCTCGATTGATGCGCAGACTGCAGGAGATGGGGGTGCCCATAGTGTTGATCTGGGGGATTATGGCTCTATACAGATCAGTGATGGGACATGTACACACCCAGAGGGGATATCTGATTTAGTTCACTCCGTCATTGGCGTGAAACAAGGTTGCCCATTGTCTCCTACTCTATTTGGTATGTATGTTGATGAGGTGTCTGATTACATTGACACAGAGGGGGATAGAGGTGCCCAACTGGCAGGGACGTGCATCTCATTGTTGTTATATGCTGATGATATTGTGTTGATCTCTGACTCACTAGGGGGTATGCGGCGACAATTGGATGCATTACACAGTTTTGCAGAGGATAGTGGATTGTCTATAAACCTTGGTAAAACCAAGGTTATGGTGTTTAACACCACACCACAATGGATCAGGAGATCAACACCGACTTTCACATATGGTCATGAGATTGTAGAGTATATAGATGCATACACTTATCTTGGGGTTGTCTTCACTGGGCCGAGGTTTTCCTTGGGGAGAGGAGCAGAGACTAGACTGACTAGAGCTTATGCGGCCTTGGGAGGCTTGGAGAGGATGTGTTCGCAGGTTCAGTTCCAGGAACCTCGCACAAAGTTATGGCTCTTTGATACTTGAGCAGCCTCAGAAATGTTGAATGGGGTGCAGATATGGGGACCTTTGGTAGGCCAGGATGGTTGAAGACGTATGGAGAGGCCCTTGGTATCTATGATCTCTCGATTGATCAGAGCCAAGGCTCCGTACCCACGCTATTATTCAAGCAGAGCTAGCTGCCCCTCCTATGGAGATTGAGGCGCTTACCAGATCAGTCTCCTTTTGGAACACCTTGTGGGATACTACTAGAGGCAGATATGCTAGACTGGCCCCTGAGTCTTCCAGACAGTTAGCTCTTCCGGGAGACACTTCATGCTGGTATGCACAGATGACATCATGCTTTCAGACGCATGGCTTCACCATGGACAGGCTGCCCCCTTTCCAGTACTCTCTTCATGCACCCTCGATGTCTCTTACACGGATGGAGATTACTAGACTCAATTCGCCAAGACCTGATCCAGGTGGATACCAAGAGGACATGGATAGAGCCGCCACAGGAGTTGGGCACGAAGATGGCTTTCTATAGAGAGCATCTTCTCCACCTCATAGGAGATTGGTTTGTGATTCGACCCAGCTACATGGATACACATATGTCTCATGGTTTGCGGTGTGCCATTGGTCAGATACGCATATCATCACATCAGCTGGAGATTGAGACAGGTAGATTCAGAGGGATACCAGCAGACAACAGGATATGCCGCTTATGCCAGCTAGAGCCAGAGACAGAGCTACATACATATGTCATTGCACAGTGTACTATGAGATACGGGGCTGTTTCAACTGCTTATTCAGATAGGGTTTCGGCCCTTTCTCTAGGGTCATGAGTTATGAGGATCAGAGATGTCTTGGGCTATATCTACTTGAGTTACACAGATATAGAGACACTTTATTGGGGAGAGCTAGAGAGAGACAGTGCCAGAGACAGATTACAGATTTCTTTTCACTAGATTTGGAACAGCCAGAGGACCAGCCATCATTGCAGAGCTTGGCCCATACTCATTCGACCACTACCAGCACTTTCATCGACCGAGCACTTGAGCTACAGAGATCCAGACGGCCACGATTGAGGAGAGGGGCTACACAGCATCAACGGAGACTACAACAGAGGATTCGAGCCATACTCTCTCGACATGGAGAGTGCAGATGAGAACTGATTCTAGTAGTATCTTTTTTTTTTTTTCCGAGAAAAAGATCCTTCTATTAGTTAATGAAAACTGCCCATAGGGCTACAACCACCTCTCCAAGAGAGGGCTACAACAAGCATGATGGGGAGACTCTCCCAATGAAAAAACAACATATATACAATGAGGCTAAATCAAGAGATGGGAGGAGGGAAGAGCCACACAGGTGGACAGTAGTGCCATTTGAGCACCCCCTGGACTATGGTGTAGAAAGGCCCAGGGTGCCAGAGTCGAAGGAAAGCCTCGCGGCGCTCCCGCATGCGGTCGGAGCTGCCCTGTAGTCCCTCAAGCTGTCCTCTGAGAGTATGGATCAGCTCTAGCCAAAAGTCACGAACAGTCTCTGCTGGTGGCACAGGGCGAGCCTCAAAGATGCGGAAACAGCGGGCCCGCCAGATGAACCAAAGTGTCAGGCCACTGATGAGCTCCCAACACTCCTCTCTCTCACTGCACCACTCCTGTGGAGTAAGCTCTGTAGCAGGCTGGAGTGTAGGTCGCCCCCCTTGCATCACTATCATCCTGTTGGTGGAAGATAGCTAAAACTGAAGTGCTCGGCCCGTGAGGGTGGACCAAGCCGCTCCCCCCAAGTGTATTGTCGAGCCGAGGAGAGGGCAGGCATCAGCCGAAGAACTCGTAGCCACACCTGCTGGGCCGAGGGACAGTCCCAAAGACAATGCCGCTGACTCTCCACCAACTGGTCACAGGCTGCACATGCGGCCAAGAGACCACTATGTACAAGCCAGCTCCCTACTGCTGTGGCTCTGTGTGCAACCAGCCACTGAAACAAAGTGATGCGCCTCGGCTGTCTGGAGTCCCATAGCCTCTGCCAAAAGGCTGCCAAGAACTCGACTGTGAGGCCCTCCTCCTGCCAATGACGTGCCGCAGAGGGGCGGGCCTCTCTCTGTGCTGCAAGTATATGACGTCCAAGCCGAACAGTGTACTGAAAGAAGGGGACTCCTTGGCGGTCTGCAGAAGAGAAGGGGTCCCTCCATAGCCACTCACTAGGATCCCACTGTACTCGTGCCAGTGGACAACACTCCCAAGCCCATAGCCTCCAGTGTCCAGTCTCAAGAGCTGCTGGGTCAGGGTCTATGACGCAAGTCCTCCCACAGACGCCCACAACTCCGATCCTCTAGAAACAGCACTCTGCTACCTGCGGGGCCTCTACTGCAACTCGCTGTAATCGTCCCCCACCCTGAAGCTCGAAGAAAAGGGCTAGGACAGTCTCTAAGTAGGCCCTGACTGAAATGAGAACCTCCAGTCCTGTGAAGGCTCCTATCCACCGGGGTGCTACTGGCTCGAGAGGCATGAACCACTCAGCTGGAACTGACTCTGAGATGTCCTGACACATGCTCTTCACCCCTCTCATGCCCTGTAACTGGACACCCTGCACCTCCTCTGACAAACCTGTGAACTCTAGCCAGTCACCTAGAGAGCGCGCTGGACCTGCTGCCAAGGGACCCCAAGAAACATGAGGCCGACTCCCAACCAAGTGGCCTCTCTGAGTGCTAACCATGGGGTTCCATACGAGGGGCTGCTGTAGGCGCTCCTCCGTGCACGTCGATTGTCTCTCCTCTAGGCCACGCCGTAGGAGCTCCCAAGATCGAAGCAAACTCACAGCGAAGCGGTCCTCCAGTCTCCTGCTCAAACCAACTCGGCGCAACTCTGTAAAGATCCATCTGGTCGAAGGTTGCCAAGGGCCTCCTGACTGAGGCACCCTGGCACGAAGCCTCTGCAGCAAGAACTCCTTCCAGGGCTCCTCGCCTGGAAGAAGTCCTCTGACGACGAACTTCCCAAGAAGGGCTCTGCTCTGCTGTGCTGGATCAATGATCCCAAGCCCTCCTTGAGAACAAGGAAGTGTGATGACCGACCAAGCCACCTTGGCTTGGGCAATCTGAGTGTCACGACCTGACCAAAGCAAGTTCCTGATCAGCCTCTCTACCTGGCTGATACAAGAACTCGAGAAGATCCAACAAGAAGTGATGTACCACATAGTCGCCAACAACACCTGGTTGGCAACTACTACTCTACCAGCCAGCGAAAGTCGTGCTGAGCTCCAATGTAATAGCTTTCTCCTGATAGACAGGAGAAGAGGAGCAATATGCTGCTCGGGGGACAAGTCCAAACCAACCTGACAACCCAAGTACCGAACTGTAGTCCCTGGAGGAATCCACCTGAAACCCTCTCCTGGCATCCAATCTGGTACAGGAGCACTGCCAACTGAGAAAGCCACTGTCTTTCTCCAGTTGATAAGTGCGTCCGATGCACAGTAGAAGGTCTCCAAAGCCTGCTCACATCTGTGTAGATTGGCCTCCTGGCCCTCTAAGTACAAGGCTGAGTCGTCGGAAAACTCAGCGTCCAGAAGCTCATCTCCCCGTATAGGGAGTGCTAAGCCCCTCAGACCAACGTGCTGTGACACCAAAAATCTGCTCATCGCCTCCGCATAGAACAGAAAGAGAAAGGGGGCAAGAGGACAACCCTGTCTGACCGATCGTGTGAGCATGAAGCGCTCACCTCTACCTCCTGCCAAAAGCACCTGACTGTGAGCCTGTCTGTACAAAGCTAACACCCCTCTGATCCAAGCATCTGAGAAGCCCATCCTGCGTAGAGTGCCCTCTAGAAAGTCCCAGTCAACTCTGTCGTATGCCTTCTAAAAATCGAGAAGAAGAATCACAAGGTCCTCCCCACGGAGCCATGCAAGGGCAGAAGCCTCCCAGAAAGTGAAGATGTTGTCAAGGATACTGCGTTCCTTGACAAAACCTGTCTGAGTCCCATGTATAAGGCTCTCCAAAAGTGGCTGAATCCTCAAACTCAGAGCCTTGGCAAGAATTTTGTAGGCTGAGTTGAGGATGGTGATGGGGCGCCACTGTCGAATCTCATCCAAGGAGCCACTCTCCTTTGGAATGAGGTAAATCAGGCCCTCACTCATGCTATCCGGCATCACTCCTGTGTGCAAAATGTACTGAAAGGCACTACATAGATCTGGGCCAAGCAGGTCCCAGTACTCCAAGAACAAGCTAGGAGTCAGCCCATCCTCACCTGGATAGCTACCACGAGGGAAGGCCCTAAGAGCCGTGTGCAGCTCCTCAAGCTGAAGAGGCATCTCTAGCCTCTGGCACATCTCCTTAGTCACAAGACAAGGCATCCGTGCCCAAACCTGCTCCTTGCATGCATCCTGCCGCTCTGACTGAGGCTCAGCCGACAGTAGCTCACGGTAAAAGTCAGTAGCAACTGCACGCATATCCTCGGGCTCACAAACAACTAACCCATCGGGTCTCCTCAACTGATTGACCTTGGCATGCGAGTGCTGAGGTCCCACTGTCTCAAAAAAAGCACCTGTCACTCTGTCACCCACTTGAGTCCACTGAGATGCCTGTCGGTGAAAGGCAAACTCATGACGCCTCTCCTCTGTGCAAGCAAGCTCCTGGCGAGCCTGCTGTAATTGCTCCTCCAACCATGGACTGTCTGGATGCTGCTCCTGCATCCTCTGTAGTGAAGCAATGCCTCGTCTGAGACGTTGCTCCTCCTCTCTCGCTGCAGCCCGTCGAGCCAAAGACTCCTGGAGAAAAAAGTGGCTAAGCTGAGCTAGGCCTAAGGCCACTCTGTCTGCAGGTAGAGCCTGGCTGTCCATGCCCTCTGTCCAGAGAGCCTCTACCCTCTCTCTGAGTGCTGAGTCCAACAAGACCCGCTCTGGGATGCGGAGCATCGTGCTCCCACTCCTCTGCCTGTCTGCCACTGTGAGGATCACTGGTGCATGGTCCGAGAAGGATGTCCCTGCCAGGATGCCCACTGATCCCCCCAAGTCACTGAAGTGGTCACTAGTGTAGAAGCGATCTATCTACGATAGATTCACTCCTCCCACTCTGCGGTCCGACCTAGAGAAGGCAAGACTCTCTGGAGGCCTCACAAAGCCAGAGTGCTGCCATGTATCCGAGACCCTCAAAGTCATACACAACCTCTCCCAAGCTGCTAACTCGACTCCATGCACAGTAGCATGGCTGCCTCCAATCCTGTCAAAAGGGTCCTCCAACATGTTGAAGTCCCCTCCTACACACCAATGGTCAGCCTGTGGCCTAGTAGTAGTATCTTTGTTTTAGTTCTTTTGTTCTTTTGTACCCAGACATGGTATCAGATTCAATATTTTGTAACAGATTGGTCTCATAGGTCATTTTGGCCTTTTGAAGACGTTAATACAATATTTCATTTCATTTCTCTCTCTCTCTCTCTCTCTCTCTCTCTCTCTCTCTCTCTCTCTCTCTCTCTCTCTCAGGTGGGGGTGCGGTGCCCATAGTGTTGATTTGGGGGATTATGGCTCTATACAAATCAGTGATGGGACATGTACGCACCCCGGAGGGGATATCTGATTTAGTTTACTCCACCATTGGGGTGAAATAGGGTTGCCCATTGTCTCCTACTATATTTGGTATGTATGTTGATGAGGTGTCTGATTACATTGATAGAGAGGGTGATAGAGGTGTCCAGCTGGCAGGGACGTGGATCCCATTGTTGTTATATGCTGATGATATTGTGTTGATCTCTGACTCACCAGAGGGTATGCAACGACAGTTGGATGCATTACACAGTTTTGCAGAGGATAGTGGATTGTCTATAAACCTTGGTAAAACCAAGGTTATGGTGTTTAACACCACACCGCAGTGGATCAGGAGATCAACACCGACTTTCACATATGGTCAGGAGATTGTAGAGTATACAGATGCATACACTTACCTTGGGGTTGTCTTCACTGGGCCGAAGTTTTCTTTGAGGGAGCAGCAGATACTAGACTGACTAGAGCTTATGCGGCCTTGGGAGGCTTGGAGAGAATGTGTTTGCAGGTTCACTTCCAGGAACCTCGAACAAAGTTATGGCTCTTTGATACTTAGTAGCCTCAACTATGTTGTATGCGGTGCAGATATGGGGACCTTCTATAGGCCAAGATGGTTGGAGATGTATGGAGAGTCCCTTGGTATCTATGATCTCTAGACTGATTAGAGCCAAGGCCTCCGTACCCCACGCTATCATTCGAGAAGAGCTAGCTGCCCCTCCTATGGAGATTGAGGCGCTTACCAGATCAGTCTCCTTTGTGCACAACTTGTGGGATACTACTAGAGAGAGATATGCTAGACTGGCCCTTGAGTCTTCCAGACAGTTAGCTCTTCAGGGGGACACTTCATGCTGGTATGCACAGATGACATCATGGCTTCAGATCCATGGCTTCACCATGGACAGGCTGCCCCCTTTCCAGTACTCTCTTCAGACACCCTCGATGTCTCTTACACAGTGGAGATTACTAGACTCATTTGTCAGGACCTGATCCAGCTTGATACCAGGAGGACATGGATAGAGCCACCGCAGGAGTTGGGCACAAAGATGGATTTCTATAGAGAGCATCTTCTCCACCTCACAGGTGACAGCAGATGGGTTTGTGATTCGACCCAGCTACATGGATACACATATGTCTCATGGTTTACGGTGTGCCCATTGGTCAGATACGCAGATCCTCACATCAGCTGGAGATTGAGACTGGTAGATTCAGAGGGATATCAGCAGACAGCAGGATATGCCGCTTATGCCAGCTAGAGCTAGAGACAGAGCTACATTACATATGTCATTGCACTATGTACTATGAGATTCGAGGTTGTTTCCACTGCTTATTCAGAGAGGGTTTCGGTCTTTTCTCTAGGGTCATGAGTTATGAGGATCTGAGATGTCTTGGGCTATATCTACTTGAGTTACACAGATATAGAGACACTTTATTGGGGAGAGCTAGAGAGAGACAGTCCCAGAGACGGATAACAGATTTCTTTTCACTAGATATGGGACAGCAAAGAAGCAGCCAATCATTGCAGAGCTCAGCCCAAACTCATTCGACCACTACCTGCACTCTCATCGACCGAGCACTGGAGCTATGGAGATTCAGACGGCCACGATTGAGGAGAGGGACTACAGAACATCGACGGAGACTACAGCAGAGGATTCGAGCCATACTCTCTCAACATCCAGAGTGCAGATGATTTGAAGCCCGCCGCCGGCCCAGGGGACAGGACCTTCCTCGGTAGCTTGGAGGTCGCCTGGCATTGCATATGCCACGAGCCGCTTAGCGTGGGAGGAGCAGCCATATCTGCGGACACCCTTGTTCAGACGTCACCTTTTGCGGCAGTCCCACGTGGGCTGACCAGTTTCGACATCCGTCGCCGAGGGACTTCTTCGCCTACGACTTCACACGATTCCTTGGTGACTCTTCTACCGACCTTGAGGCGGCTTGCTTCAGAGTTCATATATTGTTTCTAGAAGCTAGGGGGCAGAGGCCCTGGACTCCGTCCCACTATGTGGCAGGGATCAGACTACGATGGACACAGTGATGGACTGGCGTCAGGTTCAGACTCTTGAGTTCTCTCACCACACGGGAGACTTGGGGGTGAGAGATTTGATACAGACTCTGTGGCCGTCGGCCAAGTTCTATGTGACACCACCACATATAGCAGGATGTAGGCACAATGTGGTACACTTTTTTGCTCACATGCACAATGCACTCGCACCTTGCTATGTATACATTCATGAGGACTCCTGGATAGAGGATGTAGCTTTATGGACTACACGCCCTGTCACAAACGGGAGCGCATAACAATATAAAATACATTCGGACAAATAGTATTTATCACTTATTACTGAAGCCAGAGGATATAGAGAGAAATAGATAGAGAGAGAAGATCGACATAGTACTAGGGACCAGAAGATGGGCTTGTCCCCCCCCCCCCCCCCCCCCCCCTAATAGTATCTCTTTTACTGAGGAGAAGTCTATACAAGCACTTGAACCGAACGTATTACCACGTTCATTCTAGAATAAGAATTGATGGTTCCCAGAAGCCTCGGCTTCCTATTCCTAGGGCAAAGCCCTATTCCAAGGAACTTCCGTTCCTTATTCCAAATCCTCAAGAACCAAGGTTCTCGCCTCTAGATCTCACCTTCCAGACTCAGGGCATGATATCCTTGCAACTCTCTTTTCCAGCTCTGTTTCCAGAGCCCTCTTCCCGCAGAACAACTCTGCTTTGTTGGACACGAAGTCGGGAATCCCAACTTCCGGATCACAACTTGAGAGACTACCTCTCTCCGATCCACGGATCTACTTCCCAAACTTGGGTACGAAACCCTTGGGCTGATCTGGTTCTAGTTCCTCAGTGCGCTTTTCTCCTACAGAGGCTCATGCCTTCCTCTGCTCCTACTCTCTCACTAAGAGGAAGTACACCTGCAAACAAATACTCATAGATCATAACATGAAAATGTTACCTTCAAAGTCTCGACGCTTGAAACGCAACTCGGTTCTCGAAAAGCAATTCCCCGGAAGAGATCTCTACATAGAAAATCCTCTCTTCCAATCCTACACACAAAAGAGGTGTGTTCTCGGGTTCCTTCTCGTAAATCAGCCCCATCTACGACGTTTATGGGCTGAAAACAGAGAAAAACAGCAGCTTGTCACGATGGAAACACACTCCGTAGGCACTTCTTCGCGAGGGAACTCGCGCACTAGGTCTTGGCGACATCGGGTACACTTGCGACAGTCATGGGCATCACTGCAAATGTCTTCTTTGGATGTTTTACAGCATGCTGGCTTTGCACGGCCCTCAGACGGCCCTCAGACAACCTCTTGTTTTCCAGATCCAACCGCAAAATAGGTGGTGTGAATCTATTCAAGATAGATTTCTTCTATGCTAGTGAGCACTTTTGTGACTTGGGTGATTCAGTTTGCATTTTGGGAGGGACTACTTTCTCTGACCATGCGCCAATGATCCTCACTCTAGCTGATTGGCAGAGGAGTGGCAGTGTCATGCTACACGTCCCTGAGAGAATTTTGCTGGATAGAGCTCAAAGAGCAGGTGGCTACGCTCTGGACTAAGAGTCTCGATACTCAGGGAGATGTTGCTACTAGAGTGGCTAATGGCCTCAAGGAGCTTAGTGGCTTCTTTCTCCAGGAGTCGACAGCGCGCCTCGCTACGGCCTGATAGGAGGAGAACGACAGTTGAGGAGACAAGATGGGATGGTATCCATAGAGCTTGAGGACATACGGGCAGTAGCTACTGACTTTTTTAGAGAGTTGCTCTCAGTTGAGCCGCAGTCAGAGCGCAGGGATGCATGTAGAGAGCAAGTGTGGACACAGATGCCTTGCCTCGTCACTGAGGAGATGCTATAGATGCTTAAGCGCCCTCTCTTGTCAGAGGAGCTTCAAGAGGCTCTTAGAGCACTCCCTCGTGGTAGCTGCCCTGGAGAGGATGGTTTGACTCCCAACTTTTCCTTGGAGTACTGGGAGGTGCTTGGACACACGTATCTAGTGCATACCAGCACATTTTACACACTGGGGAGATGATAGCATGAGCGAGGGGTTGATCTATCTTATCCCCAGGGGGATCTCCTGATGAGATTCGGCAGTGTGGCGACCCATCACCATTCTCAACTCCGCCTTCAAAATTCCTGCAAAGGCTCTAAGTTTGAGAATTCAACCACTACTTGAGAGCCTCATACATGAGGCTCTGACAAGCTTTGACAAGGAGCGTAGTATCCTTGACAACATATTTACCTTTTGGGAGGTGATTGCCCTTGCCCACCTGCAAGGAGAGGATCTTGTGGTGCTCTTTCTCGACTTTAAGAAGGCCTACGACAGAGTTGACTGGGACTTCTTGGAGAGCACTTTGCACAAGATGGGTTTTTCAGATGCATGGATCGGAGGGGTATTTGATCTCTACAGATGTCCTCAGAGTCAAGTTTTGCTAGGAGGACGCTCAGTACTGTAGGGCTATCCTCTTGCCCCTTCCTATTTCTCTTCTACGCAGAGGTGATGAGCAGATTTTTGGCCTCACAAGAGATTGGTTTGCGTGGCCTACAGCCACCCATTCGGGAGAGGAGCTTCTGGAAGCTGAGTTTGCCGATGACTCAGGCATGTTGTTGGAGGGCTGTGAGGCCAATTTGCACAGGTGTAAGCAGGCTCTGGAGGTAATTTGTTGTGTGTCGGGAGCATTAATCAACTGGAGAAAGACAATTTCTTTTTGGGTTGGTGATGCTCCCACACCTGGCTGGATGCCTGAAAAAGGCTTTTGTTGGATCTCTCCAGAGACGCCCATGTACTACTTGGGCTGCCAAGTTGGCTTGGACTTGTCACCAAAGAACCAGACTGTCCCCCTTCTCCTAGCCATTAGGAGGAAGCTTTTACACTGGAGCTCGGCGAGGCTCTCTCTTGCTTGCAAGGTTGTTGTGGCCAACCAGGTGTTGTTGGCCACCATGTGGTACATCACATCTTCCCAGCTAGAGAGGCTGATCAGGAAGTTTTGTTGGACAGGCAGAGACACACAATCGGCTCGGGCCAAAGTCTCCTTGCAAGTCGTCACCTTACCTTGCTCTCAGGGGGGACTGGGTATCATTGATCCAGCACGACAGAGCAGATCCCTCCTTGGGAAGCTCATGTCAGGGGTCTTCTTTCAGGGGAGGATCCCTGGAAAGAGCTCTTGCTGCATATGATCAGAGGCAGAGTTCCGTAGACAGGAGGCCCTTGCAGCCCCTCCACCCGATGGATTTTCACAGAGATGCGCAGAGTGGGCCTGAGCAGGAGATGGGAGGAGTGTTTCGCATTGAGCCTACTTCAGTCTTGGGAGCATCTGAGGGGGGGACTTGAGCAGCACCTGCCCACATGCATAGAGGGGCGCTTGAGACACTCTCTTACATGGAACCCTTTGGTCAGTACACAGCGAGGTCACATGTTTAGTAGTAGACCACATGTCTCATGGGGTCTCATGGCAAGGATCCTGGCTGTACCTTGGGAGATTGGTTGCAGTTTATAGCACTCTTTGAGGAGAGTCGGAGCACCCAGCTATGCGACATAAGGGGGGTACAAAGCATGTGTCAAGACATCGTGGAGGCTATTCCAGCAGAGTCGCACATGCCTCTCTGGCTGGCAGCTCCCAGCTGAATTAGGGCCTTTACTCACCTTGCCGTCCTTGTTGCAGTTCGGGCCTGCACCGACTCGGGCCCTTGCATATTCTTTGAGGTTCAGCAAGAGGGTCAACAGCACAGAGTTGCTTCTGAGGCACCTGAGGTAGAAAAGTAATGTTTTCAGCGGATTCGAGTTTTGGGGATCAAAGGGAGGATATGTTTGCTTGATCCCGACCCACAGACCTTGAGACTGGACATTGGAGGCTTTGGGCTAGGGAGAGTCGCCCTCTGTCATGAGTGCAGTGGGACCTTGGGGAGTGGTTTTGGCGGGACCCTTTCGCTTCGGCAGATCACCCAGGGATACCTTTCTTCCAGTACACAGCACGACTGGCCACATTCTGGCTGCTCAAAGAGAGGCCCGCCCTTCTGCTGCAGCAGGTCACTGTCAGGAGGAGGGTCTCACAGTTGAGTTCCTAGCAGACTTTTGGGAGCGCTCGTGGGACAGCAGACAACCGAGGAGAGTCACCATGTTCCAGTGGCTTGTCGCTTATCGAGTTACCGCAGTGGGGAGTTGGTTGGTCTACAATGGCCATCTGGCGGGTTGTGCCATGTGTGACCACCCACTTGAGTCACAGAGGCATTGTCTATGGGACAGCCCCATGGCGCAACAAGTTTGGCTTCAGATTCTCCAGTTGATGCCAGCCCTATCGTCAACGAGTCAATACACTTGCCACTTGGTCCACCCTCACGGGCCCAGCACTTCGGTTTGAGCTATCCTCAGCCAGCAGGATGATTGTGATATAGGAGGACCGGCCCACACTTTAGCTTGTCACACAAAGCTTACGCTCCAGGGGTCAAGCAGTGCTAGAGAGCTGTGCTGGGAGCTTATCTGTAGCCTGACTCTCTAGTTCATGCAGGCACCCGTTGCTTTCGCATCTTCGAGGCTTGCTCCATCCCCCGATGGAGACTGTACGAGATATATGTCTGGAGCTGATCCACACACTTCGAGGTCAGTTCAAGAGGCTATAGGGCAGCTCCGACCACATGCACGAGCGCCGCGAGGCATTTCTGCGACTATGGCGTCCAGGGCCTTTCTACACCATGGTCCATGGGGCTCCTAGATGGCACTACCGCCCACGTGGTGGTTTCCCCCTCCCATATCTTGATTTCGCCTACATTGTACATATCTCAGTTTTTCATTGGGAGAGTCTCCCCTCACGCTAATGTAGCCCCCCCTCTTGTTGGGGCAATTTGTAGCCCAATGGGCAGTTTTATTAACTAATACAACGATCTTTTTCTTGGGAACAAAAATATATGGCTATGCAATAGAAGCAGCTATAAGGAGTAATCTTTCCAAGGAGAACAAACTCAAAACCCTGCAAAAGAGGTATATAGTTAAGAATTTTTTCACGATGGTCCTGCAAAACACTGTCCCTAAAAGGGGCAGCCCACAACCTTTTGACAAAAACCAGTTTGAGAACGAACATATTTGCATGCCTCTACATAGAGTTACGTAACCATACCCATAGGGGTGTTCAAGAAAGACACACTGTATATACGCAGTATCCCAGCAAGGGTATCCTTCAATAGCATTCAAAAAATTGTGTGCAGGTGTCGGACGAAAGAAAAAAAGCAGAAAAAGATTACAATTTCTCATTCAAAAATCACAATCTTAAGAGGAGATTCTGATTATCTTCGTCTGGGGCTTTCCTAGGAGGAGTGTTCATGTTTGTTGTGAACCTTCGAACGACGCAGACTGGGTGTCTGGGGAGGAGCGTTTAGTTGTATGTTGGAAACCTCTGAACGACGAACACCAGGTGTCTGGGGAGTGTTTAGTTGTATTGTGGAAACCTCTGAACAACACAGACCTGGTGTCTAGGGAGCGTTTAGCTATATGCTCGGAACCTCCAAGCGACGCAGGCTGCAATGTGTATCACAAACTGATGATGTGGCATGACCAACTAATAAGTTGGTTCCAACTTATGGACAACTGCCGAGGGGCCAACGGGACTTCTAACATTATTAAAAAAAATGCGTAAAGAGTACTGACGTGGCTGTTGCACGGACGCCTGCGATTCACGTTGCTGACGTGGTAGGCTATAGGGACGGCCGTAAACACACTGACTGCTGACGTGGTAGAACCGTACGAAAATTCCGTTTTTGGCGCTGCTGGCTTTTACTGGCAGCTTATCAATCTAGTTGCTTTTGAGTTTATTGCTTTTGGGGCTCTGCTTTTAGCATCCCTTGTAAGAATAAATAAGCCCAAGGGGGTCTCACTTCTCAAAGCATCTGGAAGCAGAGTCTGCACTTCTCAGAGCATCTGGATGCAGAGTCTGAGAGCGAGCACCCACGGGAGTTGTACTTTGCTCAAAGATTAATGTAAAAAGAAATACCGAAAGGGGCGCCCGTCTTTGGGGCCAATTTCTCTTGGCACAAAACTACGCCACGCCGTGTCGACTCTTTAATTGTGAAGAATTTTAAGTGAACCTCTACTGTGTCGTGATAGATTCTAGACTTGGGGTGTCCAAGTTTGTTACAGTGGTATCAGAGCACGGCCGATTTCTCTTCTACCGGGAAATCCGATCCTTCTTTTCAAGCGACTTAGCAGAGAATGAGTACGGGCCACCCCGGCCCACACAGTATGAACTCATGGAGATGCAACGTTGACATCAGGTTGACGAGTGCGCAAAGAAGTTGCTTGAGTTTGCCAAGGATCCCCAATATGCAAAATTTTTGACCCAGCAGTCGATGATTGAAGTGCATACCCAGTGGCAGAAAGCCATCAAGCCACCAATCAAGAAACCTCCTTTTCCGAGGATGTTCACTGAAGAAGAACTCCATGATGTGGTCCAGACCCAAATCAATCAGCTTCTGGACACGAAGAAGTCATCAAAGAAACCATCAAAGAAGCAATTGAAGAAGCGCAATAAGGGGACTGACTACCCCGGTTACTTGGGCCGTCAATCTTCTTTTGCATCTGCACGAAAACATAAGAAGCATGTGCGTTTTGAAGGACCACCCAGTTCCTCTTCCTCTTCTTCCGACAGTTCTTCTAGCTCTTCCTCTTCTGACCCGAGCGAGGAGGACAGAAAGGGCAAGTAGCGAAGCAAGAAACAAAGTTTTGGAAAGAACAAGAAAAAGGCAAAGAAGATCAGATTTCGACCAGTTTCTGATAGTTCTATGGAGGAGTCATCCTCTGACAATTCGGACTCCGATGATCACATGTTTTATGCAAAGAAGAAACACTTTTACAGAGCCAACCAGTATGATTTCCTCGAAGATAAGAACAAGAAGACCAAGGAAATTAAAGAGGGTGGACAATCACTGAAATTTGAATCTTTTTCTGGATTCCGAGATGCTCCGAGGGCTTTGGCTTTCATTCAACAGTTTGATATAGCCTTCTTCGGAGGGCATTACTCAGAGCACTCCAAGATCAGGAGGGAAGCATCGTTTTTAAAGGGAAATACACGAACATGGTGGTCCACTCTTCTTCTGAGGAAAGAAGCCCCGACCAAGTGGTTGAAGTTCAAATGGATCTTTATTTCTTCTTGGTTGACCCACGAGTACGAACGAGATGTGAGAACCGCTTGGAACCATCTTCGGATGACCAAGCGTGACACTTTAGATGCCTATTGTGAAAGGTTTTGGGATTCCTTTCTACCGACCTCCTCGTTTAAGAAGGTCACTTTCAAAGAACAAATTGAGCGGTTTTGCTACAGACTCCCTACAGAGATCCGAGATTACTGCCTTGAACAAAAGTCTGAGTCTATACAACAACTAATGGGACATGCTAATCGGGGATTCTCGATACATTCGGGGAATTTGACCTACCCCACTAATGAAGTTTTGACTCAAAAGACCAAACAGACCTCGACCAACGATAATAGAAAGAAGAAGAACTCCCAGAAAAAGAAAGATGCACGACCCCGTTTGACTGCGGAAGAGAGAGCCGACTATCTCAAAGAGGGGAAGTGTTTTGGTTGCGGGGAACAAGGGCACATCTCCGCAAAGTGCCCCCAAAAGGAAAAAAACAAGGACAGGATTAAAGACAGGCCTAAGAGTTTGTAGCGCGGATAATGCGTCGTGCTCTCTACAGTGTGGGTGCCCCTCAGTGCAATGTGCGTGACAATCTCACTCAAACAAATGAAAACTCTCTCAAACAGAATGAAACACAGAAATAACGGATAACAACACAGAAACAATGGATAACAACAGAGACACAACAGTGGACCAGAACATGTGGACTCGACTAGCTCAAAGAACCATGTACAGACTCTGGCGTGGCAGCACACTCCGCTCCAGCCTAGGACTCACAGGTACAAATGGGGTGTCGAGGCTCAGATGTGCAGGGATGGTGAAGCAGTGCTCTGTGTAAGACTCTCTCTAGACGACTACGTCCAAGATCATAGGTGAAGAAGATGATCACATCACCAACCGCTACTACTCATATGTACCACCATAAAGAGCCACCAACGGCTCATAATGTCAGCCATGTGGTGACCTGGCCACGAGGTCCACTAGACCACCGTCGGTAGGTACCCTGCCACGTGTCACTCCCTAGACCAGAGGTCCGTCCAGAGGGTCCGTCCAGTGTGAACCAGACCCAGTGTAGCCAACTGTCCAACTGTCTGCCCTGTGAAGTGACTGTAGCCCTGCTACAGGTTGCCCGCCACAAGACCGCTCACCGTCTCGGTGAGAGGAAATACTGAAAAAACTGTGAAAGAAAACCATTAGGTACTGCATATGTACATCCTTCTTGAAGCAGGTTCTAGGCCCAAAAATGGAGTTTAAACACACTGCACTGCTTGCAAATTTTTAATCCTTTGGAGAAGCGGGACGCAGTATGATTTCATAATCCAAGAATCCCAATTGGCAAAACATAATAAAGCTCCACAGCAGGAAGTAAGTGACCGGTAGCTCTTCAACCAATCGCAACCAATCGATATCAAATGTTTAGCTCTGACAAATGAAGTGTGCCTTAAGCATTGTCCTAAGTCAACTTCAAGTTTTGTTTGCCACTCAGACTTTTCAGGCTTCTTCTTTTGCTGCTTCAACCGTGAGTATGCAAAGACTCCAGCCAAAGCAATACTAGTGCCAATGCCATTGATGGGGAAACAGGGGTCCTGAAGAAAAGAACAGAGGTAACAATGACCACCAGTCGCTTCACGCAATTGCCTACTAATTGAGTTTGAGGTGAAACCCTCTGCAAAATCATGTATGAGACCCGTTGATATGCATGAAAACAGATGGCAGCAAGTAGAGCACGAACTGCCAAAACTTTTACATCTAGTCCCGTTGACTGAAGATATGTAGGTGTGAATTTCACTCCTATCTACCTACCTACAGGTGCTCTCTCAATGCAGGGAATGAACACAAAATACACTGCTTCTAGGCTGCTTGTTTGGGCTGTGCATTATTTTGGAGAGAGTATCCCATTAGGGAGAGGGGGTGGGTAGGGGCGAGGGCAAGCTGGGGTGGGTAGGGGCGAGGGTAGGAAGGGGTGGGTAGGGGCGAGGGTGAGTGGGGGAGTGGTTAGGGGCGAAAGGGGGTGGGTAGGGGGAGGACGAGGGGATGAGGGGGAGGGACTAGGGTGAGGGGTAGGGGCGAGGGGGAGGGACTTAGGGCGAGGGCGAGGGTAGCGAGGGGGACTAGACGAGGGGGAAGGTAGGACGAGGGCGAGGGGGGGAGGGGGGAGGGAGGGTGAGGGACTAGGGCGAGGGGGAGGGTAAGGCGAGGGGTAGTGAGGGGAAGAGGGGGAGAGGGGGATAGGGTAGATAGGTGCAAATAATGAGCACGCAGCTACCATGAGCAATACAACGATCATGATCTTAGAATTCATCTTGCAGGACGGGCTCTGTGAAGGGAGTTTGCTATACACAAAGGAGAGCTTTGTTCTGGTCGGAGAAGCAGACACCAAAGGTGTTTGTAGAGGAGATTTCTTATTGCTTCTATACTTCTTCATAGGCTCAGGTGGCTCGGGTGTATCTTCATGCAAAGAGTGAATAGAGACTCCATAACAAAGCATAGATTTGGTAGCCTCTAACCACTCCAACAGATCTTCATCTGACCCTTCAGGTGTAGTAGGCTGTTCTTGTTCAGGTTTGGTTTCCATTGACAAAGAAACTTGCTGCACCACGGGATCCATACCACCTTCTAAGAGAATGGGTTGCATCAAGGAGCCAGAAGTATGTATCCACATAGCGTCGTTTCCCCAATCATGAAGTGCTTTAGTGTGTCGCAGCCATGGTCTTCCGATGAGCAAAGGAAATCCGCCCTCAACCTGGGGAAGACGAACCACAACAAAATCCAAGTTAAAAGTAAAGTCTTGTACCTGCAGAGGCACATTGTCCACTATGCCCACTGGGTAGACTGTCTGTTGGTCGGCCAATGTAACTGTGAAGGGAGCAGGGCGAGTAGGTTGTAGACCTAGAGCTAACATAGTGAACTCGGGCATCAGGTTGATGCCAGATCCACCATCCACTATCACTCCTGAGAATTGTCGACCCAAAATGGACACTGTCAGGCGAGGGCTTCTATAATCAGTGAGTGGAGCAGCAGGATTGGATATCATATAGGACTCTAACGGTCGCACTGGGAGGTGCCCGCCACTAGGACCTGCTCCAGAGTAAAGTGACTGAATAACTGCAAGGGTGTCACTTCTAAAACTCGCATCTAGCCGCAACATGTCATAGAGGGACACTTGTTGGAAAGTGTTCTTCAAGACTGTCTCTGCTGTATGCTTCGCTTTTTCTACCTGTTGTTGTTCCTGTGGTACTTTGATCTTTTGTAAGTCAGCAACTGCTTCTAAGAAAGCCCCATCAATATCGAAGAGCATAGTAAAAGATCCTTTCTTAGCACTAGGGGATGGCATGTCAGCTGCTGGAGGAGGTGTAGGCATTGGGGAGGAAAGGGTTGTACCTGCTGGAAGATTGAGGCCGAGGGCTGCCCTCTGAGCTCGTGTGAGGACACCAGCTGGCTCCTCTACCAGCTGCAACTTGTCTTGAGAGGCAATCATATGGGCAGAAAAGGGTGGCTTGGGGTTGGTACTAACTGCTATCAAATTGATCTTGGGAAAGGTGAATTTAGGTTGGCTCTGACTTGGGCTCGCAGAGGTAGAGGCGCGTTGTTTTGGACAATCCTTAGTGTAGTGATCCTGAGCCTCAGGGCAAAGTTGGCACGGAGAAGAGCCTTCTGGCAGAGGGCATTTGCTCTGATAATGCCCATATTCTCCACATCTGTAGTAGAGTATGGGCCGATTGGAAGGACGAAACGGGGGACGAGGTGGTTGCTGCATGGAATTGGAGGCTGAGGTGTAGAAACTTTGGGGAACTGATGGAGTACTAGCATGATAAAAATTGTGGGGTGCAAAATTGTTGTGCATACCTTGCTGCATAGGGGGTGTTGTCAGCAGAGGAGGCAACTGGTTTTGATGGCCGTAGGGTGAGACCATGTTGGATACAGGTGCTAGCCCTTGTTGGAGAGAAGGACCAAGATTTTGCTGTATTTGACGCAATCCCTTGAGGTAGTAACACTCTTTATCCTCATGTCCAGATTTTTCACAGAAGTGGCAGTAAACGCGAAGGGGGCATTCCTGTGGGGGGTGCCCCGGAGAGCGGCATGAGCTACACCAAACCATAGACTTAGTCTCTTGCTGACACTTGAGCTCTTCTAACTCGCGCTTAATCTGTTCCAATGCCTCATTATGTGTAGGCTTCTCTTTTCTAAGAGAGAAGGACCTCTCCTCTTGAAGAGCTCGTTGTAGCTTTAGGGCTTCCAGTTCCCTGCGTAAAGAAGTTAAAGGATCAGTAGGACTACCTTCTGAGAACACAGAGGGAGTATCTATTTGAAGAGAGTTGTTGAAGAGCTTCCTAGCTCCCTCTATTCTAGTAGCAGCTGCGATGAACTCGTCGAGAGTGGCGTCGGGTCGGAGACTCTCTCGGAGTTTTTGCTGAGAAGTTTTGGGAAGCGCCTTCTCCACCCACTTTTTAACCATGAATTCACCAGGTTGTTGAGGAAGCTTGGCCACCAATGACTTAGTTTTAGTCATAAGCTCTGCAAAAGTCTCCTCAGGCTTGAGCACCATGTTGGCCAACTCATCCAACACCTTCTCCTGGTAGTCACCCGGTCTGAAGGCTGCACAGAACTGCTGTCTTAAGGCTGCCCAAGTTGCAAAATGGTTCTCTGCAAATTGGCTGTACCATTTATCTGCTAGGCCATCCAGGGTGGATCGAAATAGTACCAAGTAAGCATCTTCTCTGTTCAGCCCACGTCCCCTACAGAGAGATACAAATCTTCTTGCATGGTCGTCAGCATCTTCCGAGGACAGCCCTTTGAAGGTAGGGAACTTGATGTTCACCTTGGCCAAAACACTAGCTAGTGGCTCCATGATTCCTTGCTGAGAGCAAGTCTGTTGCACAATAACTTGCTGTAGCAGAATAGGAGAGAGCTTTTCTGGAGAAGGTGATCCCGAAGATGGGGAACCTGATGACGAAGGAACGGGTGATGTGATATGTGGAGGTATAGGTGATGAGGTTGAAGGATTTCTACATGGCGTCAAAGGTCGTCTTCTGTGATAGTACTTCAGAGGGCTCAGTAGTGGGCTTTGACGCTCAACTGACCTCCTTGTATGTGTCATGCAGTGACCTCCAATCCAACCAAGCTTTGGGTAAGAGAACCTTGAACTGGCTGAAGACTGGTCTAGACTCTACTAGACCAGACGAGTGACTAGACCAGCTGGACCAGGGACGAGGGACGAGGAGGACTAGACCAGGGTCGAGGGGTCTAGACCAGAGACGAGCAAGTTGGACCAGGGCGAGAGGAGACCAGGCCAGCAAGGCGAGAGACTAGACCAGCTAGATTAAGCTATCAAGGGTGAAACTGGACCAGACCAACAGGCTGCACAGGCGAGGCGAAGAACCCAGCTACTCAACAGAGTGAGACTTCAGTTGAGGTTCCACCGTGATCGCCAAAATGAGAGCACCTGTAGCGCGGATAATGCGTCGTGCTCTCTACAGTGTGGGTGCCCCTCAGTGCAATGTGCGTGACAATCTCACTCAAACAAATGAAAACTCTCTCAAACAGAATGAAACACAGAAATAACGGATAACAACACAGAAACAATGGATAACAACAGAGACACAACAGTGGACCAGAACATGTGGACTCGACTAGCTCAAAGAACCATGTACAGACTCTGGCGTGGCAGCACACTCCGCTCCAGCCTAGGACTCACAGGTACAAATGGGGTGTCGAGGCTCAGATGTGCAGGGATGGTGAAGCAGTGCTCTGTGTAAGACTCTCTCTAGACGACTACGTCCAAGATCATAGGTGAAGAAGATGATCACATCACCAACCGCTACTACTCATATGTACCACCATAAAGAGCCACCAACGGCTCATAATGTCAGCCATGTGGTGACCTGGCCACGAGGTCCACTAGACCACCGTCGGTAGGTACCCTGCCACGTGTCACTCCCTAGACCAGAGGTCCGTCCAGAGGGTCCGTCCAGTGTGAACCAGACCCAGTGTAGCCCACTGTCCAACTGTCTGCCCTGTGAAGTGACTGTAGCCCTGCTACAAAGTTCTAGAGCAACGAAAGAACGTGGCAGAAAAGGCAAATGAAAGCAGGGTTGGTACCGGATTGCATGGGAACCGACCCAAGCCAGATGGATGAAAGTACGGAACTTTGCCGTGCATGGGGCAAAGTAAAAGATCAAGAAGCCCTCATCTTCTTTGATGGAGGAGCCAAGGCCAACTTCATTTCACATGAATTGGTGGCTTGACTTGAGATTATGCCCGACAGGATGGGACCACCAGCGGAGGTAGTTCTAATAGCGCCCGGACGGGATGAAGCCATTCCACCTGTCATTCGCAAACTTCGATTGCATTGTCAAAGGTATTTAGGGCACGAGGACTTTTACATCATGCCTTTGGAAGGGTGTGATGTCCTCCTAGGAATCCCTTGGTACCATAAGAACAACGCCGTGGTCGACTATCGGGCCAATAAAGCGACCTTGACCAATGAGAAGGCAGGAAAATTGTACTTGATGTAAAATTGAAGGGCGAGTCCGTCCCTATTGTATCGGCTTCGGCCACTTCAAAATTAATGAAATCTAGTCTCTTTGTTTACTCGATCTATTTGAAAGAATTGAATGATGAACAACGTCTGAATTGGACAACGGACGACAAGAATTTCTGCACACACATGCTGGCTATTTCTCAGAAGGCCTGCCAGGCGAGTTACCTACATCTCATCCTGAGGACGACACTATTGATCTGATTCCTGGAACCACACCACCGAACATGTCTGAATTGGGCAACGAACGACAAGAATTTCTGCACACACATGCTGACTGTTTCTCGAAAGGCCTGCCAGGCGAGTTACCTACATCTCGTCTTGAGGACCACACTGTTGATCTTATTCCTGGAACCACACCACTGAACCGGCCACTTTATCGTGTTAGCCGAGCTCTGAATGAAGAAATCATGAACCAAGTGAAAGACCTACTTGAAAAGGGTCTCATCCAACCTAGTATTACATCTTATTGTTCTCCGGTTTTATTGGTGCTAAAGAGAGACGGATCTTGGAGAATGTGCATTGACTATAGAGCTCTCAATAAAATCACCATCAAGAACAGATTCACGATTCTAAGGATTAATGATATTCTTGACAGACTTCAGGGATTCTCTTGTTTCAGCAGGATTGATTTGAAAAGCGGATATCATCATATCAGAATTGCTTCGGGAGATGCCTACAAGATAGCCTTTTGGACAAGCTTTGGTTTATACGAATTTTTGGTGATGCCTTTTGGACTTACCAATGCTCCAGTAACTTTCAACCGAATGATGAATAGGATTTTCCAAGAGCATCGATCTTTTGTGGGCACTTTCTTTGATGGTATTATAGTTTTCTCCAAGGATGAAGCAGAACATCGACACCATTTTCTATATGTCTTTCAGGCATTGCATGATCACAGATTGGTTATTAATGCCAATAAGAACGAGCTTTTCTTGTCAGAGATACATTTCTTGGGACACATCGTCTCAGCAGCAGGAGTACAGATGGACCTGGCCAAAATTGAGACTATCCGCGATTGGCCTGACTTGAAGAATGTTCATGAAGTTAGAAGCTTTTTGGGCTTGTGTTCTTACTACCGGCGTTCCATTCGGAAGTTTGCAGAGATAGCTTCGCCTTTGCACTTATTGACTCAGAAAGGACTCCCTTTCTCGTGGGGACCGAGAGAGGTGACTGCTTTTCAGACACTTAAGGAAAAATTGACTACTGGACCAGTGTTGGCTTTGCCAAATTTGCAAAATCAATTCGAAGTTTATTGTGACGTTTGTGGTTGTAGTCTAGGAGCGGTCTCGATGCAAGAAGGCCATGTGATTGCTTATGAAAGCAGAATGTTTTCAAGGCCAGAATTGGTAGCATAGATTTATGAGAAAGAGCTATTGGCAGTGATCAATGCTCTTACACAGTGGCGACATTATCTACTCGGAGCCGATTTTACGGTCTCCACTGATCATCAGAGTCTATGCTATTTCTTGTCATAGAAGCAGCTTTCGGACAAGCAAATACGGTGGGCTAACATCTTGTCACAATTTCACTTCCAAATTGTCCATGTTCAGGGACAGAAAAGCTTAGTGGCAAATGCATTGTCTCGGAAACCCCTCATTTTGTCTATTTCCGCGATACATCACAGAAGCTTCGAGGATATGGTTGACCAGTATGCCACCAATCAGGATTTACCAATGTTTTTATTCGGATACAGAATGGGGAGATAGTGCAAGGATATTCCATACGGGATTGCTACTTGATGAAGAAAACAATGTTGAGTGTTACACAGCCTTTGAGGGAAAAGATTTGGACAGAGTGCCAAAGTCCACCATTTACGGGTCACCACGGCATCGACACCACCTTGAAGGGGATGGAGTGTTATTTCTTTTGGCCGAAACTCAAGAAGGATGTGCACGACTTTGTTCGTAGTTGTTTAGTCTGCCAGAAGGTCAAGTTTGACAGGCATAAGGCACAAGGATTACTGCAGCCTTTACCCATTCCCACCCGCCCCTTGGAAAGTATTGCAATGGATTTCATCTTTGATCTCCCGAAGACAGAGAGTGGGCAACGATGGCATTTGGACTGTCATTGATAGATTTAGCAAGCAAGCTCACTTCATTCCAGTGAAGAAAACAGTCAAGCCGGACCATTTAGCGACACTATTCATTGCACAGATAATTCGGTTTCATGGCATGCCTGAGACAATCGTCTCCGATAGAGATCCTCGATTCATGAGTTTGTTTTGGAGGGCTATTTGGGAGAACATTGGCACACGATTGCAGTTCTCGTCATCATTCCACCCGCAGACAGATGGGCAATCTGAGATCGCAAATTCAGTTGTTTTGGATTTATTGAAGTCTTCCATTTCTGATCAGAAGACTCAATGGGAATTTTTTTTGCCTTTGGTGAAATTTTCCTACAATAACACGGTTCACTCGTTGACGGGGAAGGCGCCATTTGAGATAATTGAAGGTGCTCAGAAGGTTCCACCCTTTCTTAACATTAAAGACAAGATTTTTGAAGCAGACTGGTACGAGAGACTTGGACATTGCTGTTGCCAAGGTCCACGAGGCTTTAAAGAAGTCTCAAGTACAACATAAGAAGGCAGCAGATCGACATCGACGCAACTTGAAACTAAAGGAAGACGATTGGGTGCTCTTACGTTTTGAGAAGGCACGTCTAAGGAAACGAAAGGGAAAGGAGCGGATTTTTCCAAAGCTTAGCATGAGGTATTATGGCCCTTTCAAGATTAAAGAAAAGATAAATGACATCTCCTTTCGACTTAAGCTTCCAGACACTTGGAAGATTCACAATCCATTCCATGTGAGTCTCTTGAAACCTTTTAAAGATAAGGTGCCAGTTGATGGGGAGCTAGATGAGCAACCCGAAGTGGAAGAGAGCAAGGAGATGCTCGTTCCTAAACATATTTTGGCACACAAGTAAAGAAAAGTGAAAGGTGAAGTGATTCGACAGTTCTTAGTTAAATTCAAGAACTATCCGGCATTAGATGTAAAGTGGATGGAGAAGGAGGACCTAGCAGATACTCCTCAGATTTTGGTACTTTACCTTGAAGCATTCGGTTTAGCTACGTCTACTCCGAGAGATCCCGCAGATTAGCGAGGTTGAATCTGGTGCAGAGGGATTGCACAAGAGAGAAGTCACTCCCCTCCTTTGTCACAGATTACCTGGATTGAATAGAGTCATTGATATCCCTTTGGGTTTCAGGAATACTACTGGGCATACACTATTCTGTTGTATGACTTGATAAAATGGAATTCCAAAAATTGAGCATGAATGATTTGTTCTCTCTTATCTGACTTGTTTGAGTGCAGGAACTGAAAGACGAAACGACGGCAGCATTTTGGTCTCATAAATCTCTATAGACATGATCGCAATAAGGATTAGTTAATCTGGCATCAGTGAGGTCCCGGATGGATCTAGATGCGATTACTAAATACGTTGCTGACAGTCACGGTCTGAGATATGGAATGAATTTTTTTGTGATTAATTTGTCATGTGATGTCCTGTGATGTCATGTGCAGTGATGTGACTGTCATCTTTGTACAAATGCTAGATGTGTCGTGTCTAGTGCGTTGGTACTTAGAGTCGGTGTTTGTTGAAATGGTTTATAGCCTATGTCTGTTTTGCAGGTGTAATCGAGGGCGATTACAATTCTTTCAAGAGGGCGGTACTGATGACATGGCATGACCACTAATAAGTTGGTTCCAACTTATGGACAACTGCCAAGGGGCCAAAGGGACTCCTAGCATTAAAAAAAAAAAAGCATAAAGAGTGCTGATGTGGCTGCTATATGGATGCCTGCGATTCACGCTGCTGGCGTGGCAGGATGTACGGACAGCCGTAAAACGCGCCGATTGATGACGTGGTAGAACCGTGCGGAATTTCGCTTTTGGCGCTGCTGGCTTTTACTGGTAGCTTTTGGATCTAGTTGCTTTTGAGTTTACTGCTTTTGGGGCTTTGCTTTTAGCATCCCTTGTAAGAATCCAAGGGGTCCTCACTTCTTAGAGCATCTGGACACAGAGTCTGAGAGCAAGCACCCACGGGAGCTGTACTTTGCTCAAAGATTAATATAAAAAGAAATACCGAAAGGGACACCAGTCTTTGGGGCCAATTTCTCTTAGCAGGGAACTATGCCGGGCCGTGTCGACTCTTTCATTGTGAAGAATTTTAAGTGGATCTCTACTGTGTTGCGACAGATTCTAGATTTGGGGTGTCCAAGTTTGTTACAATCTAGGGTGTGTTTGGTTGTATCGCTCCTCTAAGCTCATGGCCTCAACCGTTTCAGGTGATTTGCGGAGGGAGTGAGGAGGTAGTCATTGAGTAGCTTCATGCCTAAGACCGTCTATCTGGGAGGAGTGCTCAGCGGCGGTGTTTGTAACATGCATATGTAAGCATCTGTGTTGCATTGTGATGTGCCATTCCACTTGAGTGAGGTTGCCTAGGTATGTAATTTAAGTGCATCGAGACACCCGTTACATATCAATGCGATTTGGGGGTGAGGGCTAATTTTGCTCCGTCGGAATATCAAGAACTTTGATGTGATAATCTGAATGACCCTCAGAATGACCCTTGGATATTTTTGAGCTAACTTGAGTTGTTTTGCAGATGTAATCGCGGACAATTACTCTTCTTTCAAGAAGGGCGGATGCTAGCAATTCTCTACTTATTTTCAAGTTTCAATTGAATAAATGATTATCATTTTCATTTCCCAAATTCCCACAATTATTACCCAGATAGATGATCAACAAATTTTTTACTTTGCTGTGGCTCCAAAGTTGCTTGCTGTAATAAGAATATTGAGCAGTGTATCCACAGATGGGAAGGAATGCACTCTGAGCATGAAAACTTGTTACAGACAAAAAGCACCAGATAAATCATAATCTCGCGTTTTTTAGTCTCTTTTTCACCCGTTCAGTATTGGAAGGGGATCTTCACATACTCCTTCACCGAATATTAGTTTACTAGTAGTCACAAGATCCCCTTTTTTCCTTTGCAAAAGTATTTTGCAATCTGGCCTCCTTCCTTTGGTTTTCAAAGCAATGGCCTTGTAAAACTTTTGCCAATCCTCATAAAGTATCACTGAGTATTTAAAGATATCTGTTATAGAAAAGGCTAGGTAACATGATCACTTGGTTGAAATTTTACCTGGTCATTGCGTTTATAACTTATGGGTCTTCTCTTGAGAAATGACAAAAGAGCTGCGATATAGCCGCCAAGAGAATTCAATGTGGAGATAAACTCTTGGAAATACTACATGCATCCCAAGAAAAGCCAGAAACAAATTTTGACATCACCCATTCTATGGCACAAGATTTGTAAAAGCAAGCCATCCACAACATGTTTACAGAATGCACACACTTACTAAAAGATTGTTGTGTCTGAATTTTTGATTGGAAAGCCCAAAAACTAGCTGCCTAATTCTGCAAAAAGAGGCCTGTTAACATAGTCAAACATAATTGAAAGCAATGCACTTTTTTCCCGTATGGATGTCAAGAATTTTCCAGACTTCTCTTCATGTTTACAGCTTGGTCCCTCAAAGAAGTACCTAAGCACCCTTGCTAGGAAAAATACTACACAACACGCGTTGTGATTGGCTTAAAAAGCTCACCAAGACCAGATTTTCCACGAACAAGTGACCATAATGAAGCTCGAGTCTCAAGTTTAAGAATGGAAAGCACCACCTTCTCATCTATGCCTTTCAAAGAGATTCCTCCTGCACGAATAGGCTTTGTCCAACCAAGGGTAAATGATTGCACATCAACATGGCCTGCATGCCAGAAAAAATAACACGAGCTAACAAAGTTTTTCAAACCACGCACACATGTGTATTGAACAGGTACACTCACATGAACTCACCTGGGATAAACTTATTAACTAAACCAAGTACTGAGCGCCGTCCCAGTCGAGATGATAGAATAGAAGGTGTCCCAACAAGAGCGAGAGACAACATAAGCATGACAGAAATTATTATTTTCAACCCTCTGATGGCAATTTTCTTTGTCAAAGATATTGTAGATCCCAAAGTCAATTCCATAGTTCTCTGAGATTCGTTGTAATCATCACCATTTTTCTTCTCGAAGAAGTCTTTGTTATCAGGCCCAACTGGACATCTGCTGACATACAACCTCCTTTGCTGAAGCTCAACAAAATGACCTAACATAGGTACAGAAACTCTCTCTCTCAATCCTGACGGTCCCTGCAAGTCTCAAAACTCTTAGTGAGCAAGTACAAACAAAGTTGCAAGATCGGCATACTAGGAAAGTTTGAAGCTCACAATACAAAAGAAAATTAAGCCCATCTCCCCATTCCAAATTTTAACGTTACACTCAAGATTCAAAACTTGCACTAACCTGAATCCTCTCATATGGAAGCCACTTTGACCTTAACAAAACCTTGATCCTGCCAGAGAATACATGGCATGTTTCAAGTCCATGGAGAAAGAAAATGAAGCTCTGTACTTCTAGTGCAGAGAGTTTTATCCGAGAAGAAATAGAATGCCATTTGGAAGATTGAATTTTTTCCACAACTAAACAAGTAAGAAGAAAGAGAAACATTCTACATCATTCTGCAATGGTGTACCCATCTTAATTTGGACTACAGCTATACTCAAATTAAGGTCTGCATAGTATGGGCTGAAGCAATTATGGGGTATAATGATACCACATGCTAATAACCTGTGCACTTGGCCTAGTTGGTTGGATAGAAGGCATGGATATTGCCAAAGAAAAGATGGCCCGCCCACACTTATCTTTTGAATCTTGATTCCTAATGTTTTCACACAACAATTTCTTATTCCCAGCCCTGCTATAAGGCGATCCTGTATCTGTACTGATCAAGACAAGATTTTTGGTCTTTATGTACCAACAATTGTAAATAACCACTGTTTCACCCCTTGCAACATTTCGACCTGGAATTAGTGCCACAATTCAGTCCTTTGCGCCTTCGTTTTAATGGCCGATTCCTTGTCTATCAAATCAGAACTAGCATATTTCACTCTTTCGCCTTCATCGTCCTTTCCATGCGAAGTGAGGCAACGTAGCATGCATCTAGGACTCTATCAAGGATGGATATCCTTATTTCCATCAAGCTCTTTGTGTGGCGCGCCCACTTAGCACAAAAGTGATGGATGAAGCATATGCTTCTCCTTACACGGGACATAAGAGGTATGATGTCCACAACACAGGCCCTGGAAAGATATTTCTACTGGCCAACACTACGGGCTGACATAGATAAATACGTCAGAAATTGTGTAGCATGCCAATAGGCTAAGTATGATTGCCATAAAACTTCTGGCTTACTTCAACCCCTACCGGTACCTGAAGTACCCTCGGAAAGTATTTGCATGGATTTTATAATGGATTTTCCACTAATTCTAAAAGGAAATAATGCAATCTGGACTATAATAGACAAATTCAATAAGCAATCTCATTTCATTCTAGTAAGAAAAACCATCAAAGCTGATCACATGGCAAAGATCTTTGTGGCACAGATTTTTAAACATTATGGTATGCCCAAAACGATTACAGGTGATCGCGATCCGCGAATGACTAGTAATTTTGGAGAACACTTTTTACGAATCTAGGAACTAAGCTGAATTTTTCCTCAGCTTATCATCCTCAGACTGATGGAAATCGCTAACTCTATAGTCTTAGACATTTTAAAGTGCTATGTTTCAAATAACCAACGAGAATGGGAGAAGTATTTACCTCTAGCAAAATTTGCCTATAATAACATGTACATTTCTCCAGTGATGCCTTACCTGACACCATGCTTTTTTTGGAAACAGGGGAATGTCCACTGGATTTAACAAAAGGACAGAAGCAATTGCCTACCCGGAAGGCCACAAGGTATCGGCTTATCAATGACGGTTTGTATTGTAAGGGTAAGGACCAAATACTCACGAAGGTCCCTCTCTCTAATGAAATTATGGGGGTAATTGCCAGTGTCATGATGGTGTTTGTGGTCGTCACTTTGCCCTAGATATGACAAGTAAGAAAATCTTGCAGGCTGGTTTTGTATGGCCTAGCCTCAACCCTGATATACACCACTAGTGTAAGACATGTAAGTTGTGTCAAAAGGCCAGCACCAGGTCACTCATGCAATCGATAAATTATCAAAAAATCTTGCATAAGTATCATGAAGCCCTACAGTTGAGGAAAACTGTTTAGAAGCTAGAAGGATGTAATATTTTAGCTAAGACTATAAATGAATAGAAATGATTTTTGTGCACACAAAATCAATTGATGAATTTATTGGTACCAATTAATAATTTAACAGACGAGTAAATTTTTAGGTGCAATGTGCCATTTGGAAATTTATCGGTGTCCGAATAGTATGATAAGTAAAACAGTAGCCGGACGCAGTGCAGAACACGTCAAAACAAGCACTTTGACTGTCGTGCCGCCATCCTTGAAATCCTTTGGTTGGTTAGGTGCAAACTTCAGATATGGGATAATAAGGATATCCATACGGGCTCCAATTATTGTGCCCAGGTGGTGAGGGAGGTGGTGGCAGTGGCGGTGGTAGAGGCAATTGCACTAGATCAGGGCACCATGTTCCTGGAGACTCCCCCAATCGAATCAGACTGTTCAGAGGGTTGCCGGTTAGAGACTCTTGCACTTTCTGGTGCCGGAGGAGGGGGTACCACCTAGGGCATCAGAGGGGTAACATATACTTCAGAAATTGTTGGAAACTTTGCAGCATCGGGAGATTTTGTTGAGGATGGCACGAAAGTATGTCGAGAAGAAACTGCAGGTACTCTGCTGAGTCCATAAATGCCATTGTGCTCTGTCTGTTCTTGGTAGGACTATTATGGTTTCAAAAAATCACAAGACTGAAGCTCTAATACCACTGTAACAGGAGGGCACTACGTGCCAACGGAAAAGAATAGATGGAACAAACTTCAAACACTTCAATAACAACTAAACTAAAAGAGATAAACGACAGACAAGACACGGAGTGGCGAAGTTTCACCCCAAGAGAGCATTGGCCCCAAACACTGGCACCCCTTTCGATATTTCTTATATTGCTTCAACTCAGTACAAGTTGATGGCTCTGCTCTGCATCTGCTCCCCCGAGGATGCCAAAGAGAGAGCCCACCTTTCATATTTAAAGGCCCTAGGTCCATTTAAAAGTAGTACATGAAAAGCATACAACTCAAAAGCATCTAAAAATCAAGAAGTTCGTACAACCTGCCACGTCCTCAGTCCACGCAATTTGCGGCAGTCCGTACACTGTCATGTGGCATGTGAGCGCGATCCACGAACGTCCGGGATAGTTATTGCCACGTCATCAGATTTTGTGCAAGTGGCTAGGGTTAGGTCTGGGAAACCCTAACCCACCAGGTCTTCAGTGGCTTGCCACGTCACCAAGTTGTAACATTTAGCCATTAGGCTAATGATTCACATGCATTTCTTGCATCATAATAATTCCGGGATGGAGAACAATGTAAGCTGCTCCGGTTCATGTGTTTGTAAGAATCAAGTGATAACTAATAGAAAATCTCCTGAAGGGGGGAGACCAACCCATCTTTTGGTCCCGAGTGTCATGTCCCTCTGCATTATTTCTAAGTATTATTCTGTGTGGATTCTTAAATGAAATAATTGAATAGTTTGAAAGTATTTAAGTGCATGCTTCCATTTTTGTGACACTGGGTCCACACACATCACACTAAACCTCAAAATGTTTCTGCAAATATGGTAAAATCAACACAGGACCAGTTGTGAACTTTTCTTTATGAGCCCATTGTAATTTTTGATAGTCCCCACGAAAAGAGAACCCCTTTTTGAGTCAAAATATGCAATGGAGAAGCAATCTTTGCAAACTTTCAAATGAACCGCCTCTAGTGAGAACACAAGCCCAAAAAGCTCCTGTAAGGTGCAACGGAGTGAATGTTTAAACTTTGCTCAAGATGAGTGCTCCGATCTGTGCTCAAGGTTCCTTTTTATTCTTATGGAAGGGAGAGCCTTCCGTTCTTAATGAGAGAGTGCAATGGACACAACAAAGTGGATGAACGAGATGATGCAAGTCTAGGCTATGTCGATGTCGACGACGGGGATGACGAGACCGACTCTAAGGCTGAAAACTGATGCACTTTATCTGCTGTCCAAAAACGCCAATGGCTGAAATCTGCTGCTGCCAAAAACGCAAGGAAAAACCCTGTTTTGCTGCAGGTTCTTCGTGTCTTCGGCTGCCCTAAAAAACGCAGATTTGCGGCCATTTGAAGTGCTCCAAAAACACTGATTTGGCTGGTCTTTAAACACTGAAATTCTGATGCTTAATCGCTGAATTTGCTGATGCTATGGTGCTGCTGAAAGCGCCAAGGAAGTGGGCAATAACAGTTTGCTGAAAACGCTAGGGCTGGGTGGTCTATGGCGATGAGGCTTGGCTGAAAAACGCTAGGTGCTGGGGGTTCTTATGGCGATGAAGCTCTGCTGAAAAACGTCAGGAAGATGGAGGTCATGCTTGAGAGGAAATCGCCCAAGGGGGAAAGTCTTGCTGAGAGAGAGAGGGGGAACCTGCTGCCTGTGGCCTGTGTTCTCCTTGCTCTTCTGCCAAATAGTGCTAGCCTTGGTTTGCTTATATATTATCTAAGCCGATTTGCCCTACTCAGTTCCCACCAAAAGTCACTTAAATTAATAAGTGAAAAATATCAAAAATAGGGAAAATAGGATAAATGCACTGAAAAATTCCCCTGAAGGATTCTGATGGATTCTAACGGGAATGCTTATGATCATGTTGTGTGCAACCGGAGGATATGCATCTACTCTAAGTGCCTGGGCATGCACGGTCTGCGAACAGACTCACAAAAGTGCTAGAACACTCCTAAATCTGGACTGACTCAACCCTTGTCGTGCTGTAGCTTGTCCACGGACACATAGGGTTGGATGTGTCACGTGACATCCCCTCTTTTTCAAAGTGAGGTACTAGTACCGAACTGTATGGCGTCGAGGGAGATCGCCAACAGCATCCGGAAGCCAGGAAGGGACTCTTCGCCAGCCCCCCTCTGATGTGTGGGTCGTGCCGTACTTGAACTTCATAAAGGTCTGCAACGCTTGCTTCTTTGGGCCGCGCCGAAAGCGACACAAAGTCTTCTGGGGCTCCTTCGATGCTTCAACTTCGTCTAGAGGCCTGCTTCTTCCTTCTTCAAGAATCTCCATGGCTGAAAATTCCTGAAACCACTTCCAACACAAAAACATGAACATACCCATTCCATGTAGAGTGGAAAAAATCTTGTCTTCCTAAAAGACTGTGCATGCAATGTAGATGAACCAATAGACGGAGTGCCAAACCGTTCACACTACACACGCAAACAATGAGATCGAATCTTGTCTTGCTGATCGAAATCAATCAACGGTGGCAATTCACAACGGAAATGCCCATGCTTGGTGCTCATACTTTCTTGTGCTCTTTCTACCACTGTGTCGTGCCAAGGAAGAGACATGGAATGGGACTTCCTTACATACATACTTTTCAACTTTTCATGAACAATCCGCATACAACTGTGCTCATTCATGAGTGAAACGTGCTCAACGTACAATATGTCATGCCTAGGAAAAGGGATCACATAAAGACGCTGACGAAAATATAGGAAACGATCACGAATGAAACACTCGTACAATGCGTGTTGACAAATCATTCGAACACATAGTACTTCCTGTAAGGGTTCTTTGGACCTAGGCTCGAGAGCCAAGATCGGTTCTTCGTGATTGATCGAATCTGCAATGAGGTTAGCTTCGCTAGAAAAAGTACCCACTAACTCATCCTTCTTGTGAACAATCACATCTTCTTCATGCAAATCATCATGCTTGTGAGAAATCACATCTTGATCATGCAAATCATCATGCTTGTCATTGTGATCCAAATCATCATGCTCATCATTATCATTCAAATCATCATGCAAATCCTGTGTGTCATGCTTTGGAGAAGAAGAGACTGAGAGAGTCTCCTTCTCCTGAATCCGTTCAATCTTCGCCTGCGCATTAGCAATGAGAGATGAAGAATGAACAACTTGCTCTCCACGAATGACAATGGGAGAGCCACTTTTGGCATTGAAAGTGAACGTATTTTCCGCCCAATCAATGAGAGGGTTATGCTCACGAAACCATCGAATGCCCAAAATCATATCACATCCCGAGAGAGGAGAGACAAAAAAATTTCTATGGAAAGCAGCTTGTTGGACTGTAAACAACACATCAAGGCACTCTTTCGTGATGAGAGAGTCCATACTGGGAGCGAAGCCAGAAACCTCAAGAGGAGATTTCTAACTAACATCTAGGCGGGCTCTCTCAACAAGAGAGGGACTGATCACATCATGCATACTGCCTAGGTCAAACAATATGACAAAACGCTGCCCCGTCATATGACCATAACATTTAATAAGAGACTCATCTATGGGAGGGTCAGGAGAAACTTGGGAACACTCGTGTTGTCATTGAGTGCATTGACAGAGGAAGTGGGTTTTGTGGATTCTCTAGATTCATTAGAATCAAGCTTAGGACATGTTCTTTGTATGTGACCCTTAATGTGACAATGAAAACAACGACCTTCCTTAGAATAAGTGCTTTGCTCTTCCAACGTGATGTATCCTCCTAAAATTCCTTGTGCTACCTTTTAATCTAGAGTGAGCTTAGGTTTAGCAATTGTGTTAGCCTTACCCTTAGGTTCATTTTGAGAGTTCTTTTCTAAGAGACTATTGGAAGATTAGTTAGAAGAGTTACCGTTCTTACCATTTTTACCGTTCTTACCGTTCTGAGGGGTCTGAGAAGTCTGAGAGGTACTTGTGGAAGTCTTGTTCTCCTTAGGCTTGCCCTTGTTGTGCTTCATCTCCTGTGCGAGAGCAATCGCTACCGCCTTGTTGAGATCGATTGGATCGAAGACTTCTATATCAAACTTGATATATTCGTCTAACCCAAAAAGGTAAACCTCTTTGCGCTCATCATCCGATTTGCGTAATTGAATGCTGAGCTGCAAAACACTGTTAGAAAAAGACATGATTGGCATACTATGTTGCTTGAGATTGCGCCAATCTTCTTTCAATCGTGCTAGGTCCTGAGGAGGCATAAAACCGCGCCTTGAGCTTGTCTTGGAAGTCGGCTTAATTGAAGGAAAGGGACGCGTCTCCGTCGGCTTCCTCTAGGTGCGCGGCTAGCTGTGCCTCTTGCCATGCGTGGTACTAATTGATGGCATCACCGGCAAGGTACCTAGCTGTCGTGAAAACCTTGCTATTTCCTGTCTTCTTAGTTGTCGCAAAATAAGCATTACATTGATGCAACCAAGAATGAATAACACTAGCGTCCATCTTACCATCATACTTATTGAACGTCAACTTCTCGATGACGGGGTTCTTGGAGTCCGAATCTCGGCTTGCGCTGTCACAAAGTGATGACGTGGCTGCCCGATTATTAGGGCTCGGATGACATGGCTGTACTGCTGAAACCCTAACCCTAATGGCTAGAAACACTAATCTGCAAAAACCCTAAATGCTGCCAAAAACCCTAACCCTAATTTTTGCCAAACCCTAATTCTGTCCTAACCTAACCCTAAAGGCAACAGAGGTAGATCTCGAAAATCGTGCTGAAAATTGCGGAGGCTATTCTACGGCAGCAGCTTTTGCTTTTTTGCGTGGAGATCTCCTTGCGGCAGCTTTTTGGCTACGCTAGGCTTGCCTTTAGTTTATTAAAAGTGATAAGATTGCTTGATTATGAAAGGGAGAGAGAGAGCTTTGGACTTTAAGCTTTTGGGGCTCTGCTTTTTGGCAACCCTTGTAAATAACTAGGTGATTTGGGCTCCCACTCTGCAGAGCATCTGGACGTAGAGTCTGAGAGTGAGACCCAACCACTCTTGTACTTTGAACATTGATTAATAAAAAAAGAAATACCGAAAGGGGCGCCAGTCTTTGGGGCCAATATTTCTAGGCACGGAACTCCGCCGGCGGGCCATTGCAAATCTATCGTGAACTGTGAACTATTTTGAAGTGGTTATTTGGTGCTGTCGCGATTGATTCTTGCCTTGGAGTGTCCAAGTCTGTTACAGTGGTATCAGAGCACAGCCGATTTCTCTTCTACGGGAAATCCGATCCCAAATTTTTTTCCGCGGCACCTATGGCTTCACGCAAGGATCAGTCGACTCCCTCTGCATCCGGAGATGCGGGAAGGGATCACAACGAAGATTCCGCAAAGAGTATGGCCCGCCTCGGCCTACTCGAGCGGAGCGACGAGAGATGGAGCGTCGTCAATTGATCGGCGATGCAACAAAGATGATGCTCAGTTTTGCAAAGGACCCAAAATTGGCAAAATATATGAGCGAGACTTCTTTTCAGGAAGTGCACGAGCAGTGACAAAAAACCACACCACCACCCCCGAAACCCGCTCTCAAGAAACCTTCTGCTCACAAGACATATTCAGAGAAGGAATTAGGAGAGGTGGTTGATGCACGGATTGCTTAACTTTTTGACGCGCAGAACAAAGCTAAAAAGCACGGAGAAAAGCAGAAGAAAGGCACTGACTTCCCCGGTTATTTGGGTCGTCAGTCGACATTTGATAAGGCAAAAAAACAAAAGAAGCGTGTTCGATTTGAAGGAGTACCCAGTTCTTCTTTTTCTTCTTCTTCTGACAGTTCTTCTAGCTCTTCAGATTCGAGCGAAGAAGACAGAAAAGGTAAAAAGCGAAGCAAGAAACAACGCTTCGGAAAGGGCAAGAAAAAGGCAAAGAAGTCTAAATCTCGCCCAGTGAGTGACAGTTCTACAGAGGACTCGTCTACAAACAGTTCAGACTCTAATAACGGCAACTTTTATGCGAACAAGAAGAATTTTTATAAAGCCAACCAGTATGACTTTCTGGAAGATAAAAGCAAGAAAGTCCGAGAGTTTAAGTAAGGTGGACAGTGAATTTAATTTGACACGTTTTCACGATATAAAGATGCTTCGAAGGCTTTGTCTTTTATACAGCAGTTTGACATCGCTTTCGCGGGAGGTCGCTACTCAGAGCACTCCAAGATTCGGAGAGCTGCCTCTTATTTTAAGGGGAATGCTCGAACTTGGTGGTCCACACTTCTTTTAAACAAGACTACGCCAGTTAAATGGCTGAAATTTAAGAAGCTTTTTATTTCTTCTAGGCTGACTCAAGAGTATGAACGCAATATACGAGCTGCTTGGAACCATCTTCGGATGACCAAGAGAGATACAATGGATGCTTATTGCGAAAGATTCTGGAGCTCTTTTCTACCCGCCTCTTCATTCAAGAAGATTTCGTTCAGAGAACAGATTGAGCGGTTTACCTTGGGTTTACCTACAGAGATCCAAGATCACTGCTTGGAGCAGAAGTCAGCTTCTGTTCAGGAGTTGATGAGTCATGCGAAACGGGGTTTTGCCATTCACTCTGGCAGTCTGACCTACCCCGCCGATGAGGTCATGACACAACGAGCCGAACAGACTTCAGCGAATGAAAGTAGAAAGAGAAAGAGCAACCCAGAAAAGAAGGATGCACGACCCAAGCTTACTCCTCAGGAGAGAGCTCGCTTCATCAGAGAGGGAAAGTGCTTTGGATGCGAGGAACATGGACATATCTCCGCGAAGTGCCCTAACAAGGCACCGAATGAACAAGATGAAGAAAGGCCAGAAAGTTCTAAAGAAGCTGAGAGACGTGGCAGAAAAGGCAGATAAAAAGCAAAACTGGTACCACATGGCGTGGGGCCTGAACCGAATCAAATAAATGAAAGTACAAACTTTGCCGCTTTTGGGGCAAAGTGAAGGATCAGGAAGCTCTTTTGAAGGAGCCAAGGCCAACTTCTTTTCACTTGGAATTGGCGGCTCGATTTGAAACTATGCCCAACAGGCTGAGGCCACAGGCGGAGGTAGTTCGCGTGGCACCCGGACGGGATGTTGCCATTACACTGAGCGTTGGCAAACTTCGTTTGCAATGACGGGGCTGTTCAGGGCACGCGAGTGACGTTCTATTCGAAATCCCTTGGTACCACAAGAACTACGCCGTGGTTGACTACCGGGCCGAGAAAGCGACTTTGACAATTGAAGGGCTTAGAGATTGTACTTGATGAACTTCACTTTCATTACTTATTCTTTTAGGAGAGAACTGAACAAGGGATAAAGGTCGAATATGTTTTGACCTGAACAAAAGAACGCCAAGATTTTTCTCCACACTCGTGCCGATTGCTTTTTAGAGGGCCTGAGGATCATACCATTGATCTGATACCTGGCAGAACGCCACCAAACCGGCCACCTTACCGCGTGAGCCGAGCACAGAAAGAAGAGATTATGAACCAAGTGAAAGACCTCTTGGAAAAAAGTCTTGTCCAGCCTAGTACTTCACCGTATTGCTCTCCAGTGTTGTTTGTTTTGAAGAAACACGGATCTTGGAGAATGTGCATTGATTATAGAGCTCTCAACAAAATCACCATCAAGAACAGATTTCCGATTCCTAGGATCGATGATATACTCGACAGATTACAGGGATCCTCGTGCTTTAGCAGGATTGATTTGAAGAGTGGATATCATCAGATTAGAATCGCGCTGGGTGACGTCTACAAGTCAGCTTTTCGGACTACTTTTGGGTTATTTGAGTTTTTTGGTGATGCCTTTTGGCTTAACCAATGCTCCTGCGACATTTAACTGGATGATGGACAGGATTTTTCGAGAGTACAGGCTATTTGTTGGCACTTTCTTTGACGATATCATTGTTTTCTCCAAGAATGAGGTAGAACATAGAAATAATCTGCTTCAGGTCTTTCAGGCATTACGAGATCACAAGTTAGTGATTAATGCAAAGAAAAGTGATTTTTTCCTACCAGAGATACACTTTTTGGGACACATTGTCTCAACAGCAGGAGTGCAAATGGATCTGGCCAAGATAGAGACTATCCGCGATTGGCCCGATTTGAAGAATGTCCATGAAGTGAGAAGCTTCTTGGGACTGTGTTCGTACTACAAGCGGTTCATTCGAAAGTTTGCAGAGGTTGCTTCCCCTTTGCATATCTTGACACAGAAAGGAGTCCCTTTCTCGTGGGGACCCACAGTGGTGACTACCTTTCAGACATTGAAAGAGAAATTGACTACGGGACCAGTTTTGACTTTGCCGGACTTGCAAAAGTCATTTGAAGTATATTGTGATGCTTGTGGTCGTAGTCTGGGTGCGGTCTTAATGCAAGAAGGCCATGTCATTGCTTACGAGAGCCGATTGTTCTCAAGGCCGGAAATGACAACACAAATTTATGAGAAAGAGCTTTTGGCGGTTATCCATGCTCTTACTCAGTGGCGGCATTACTTACTCGGAGCGGATTTTACTGTCTTTACAGACCATCAGAGTTTGCGCTAGTTCTTGTCACAAAAGCAGCTTTCGGAAAAGCAGATGCGGTGGGCGAACATCTTGTCATAGTTTCACTTCCAGATTGTCCATGTGCAGGGACACAAGAATGTGGTGGCAGATGCTTTGTCTCGGAAGCCGTTGATTCTGGCTATTTCCGCAATACATCATAGGAGCTTCGAGGATATAGTCGACCAGTATGCCACGGATATAGATTTTGCAGACGTTTTCACACAGATACGGGATGGGGAGACAGTAGCGGGATATTCCATTCGGGATGGCTACTTGATGAGAAAAACCATGTTGTGCGTTACACAGCCGTTGAGGGAAAAGGTTATGACTGAATGCCACTGTCCACCTTTTACGGGTCACCGCGGCATTGCTACCACCATGAAAGGGGTAGAGAGATACTTCTTTTGGCCGAGACTCAAGAAGGATGTGGACGAGTTTGTGGGCAATTGCTTAGTATGCCAGAAGGTCAAGTTTGATAGGCATAAAGCACAGGGATTGTTACAGCCTTTACCCATACCCACCCACCCCTGGGAAAGTATTGCAATGGATTTCATTTTTTATCTCCCGAGAACACAGAGTGGTCACGATGGTATCTCGACTGTCATCGACAAATTTAGCAAACAGGTTCATTTCATTCCAATGAAGAAAACAGTCAAGCCGGATCACTTAGTGAGACTGTTTGTGGCCCAGATCTTCAGATTACATGGCATGCCTGAGACGATTGTCTCCGACAGGGACCCCAGATTTACGAGTTTGTTTTGGAAGGCAATTTGGGAGAACATTGGCACACGGTTGCAGTTCTCGTCAGCGTTCCACCCTCAGACTGACGGGTTATCTGAGATTGCCAATTCAGTGGTTTTAGATTTATTGAAGTCTTATATCTCGGATCAAAAGACTCAATGGGAAAAGTATCCACCTTTGGTGGAATTTGCCTACAATAACACGATACACTCTTCGACGGGGAAGGCACCATTTGAGATTATTGAAGGTGCTGTGAAGGTTCCACCCTTCCTAAGCACGAAAGATAAGATTTTTGAAGCGCATGAATATACGCGAGACTTAGATACGGCTTTTGCCAAAGTTTGCGAGGCTTTGCAGAAATCTCAAGAACGACAGAAAAAGGCATCCGATCGCCATCGTCGCGACTTGAAATTGAAGGAGGATGATTGGGTGCTCTTACGTTTTGAGAAGGCACGCCTGAGAAAGAAAAAGAGAAAGGAGAGACTTTTTCCAAAGCTTAGTGTGCAATACTACTGACCTTTCCAGATCTCTGAAAAGATAAATAATGTCTCCTTCCGACTAAAATTGCCTGATACTTGGAGGATTCACAATGCATTTCATGCGAGTCTCTTGAAACCTTTTACAGGTGATGTGCCTGATGATGGGGAGCCTGATGAGCAACCCGAAGTGGAAGAAAACGAGGAGATCCTTGTTCCTGAACAGATTTTGGCACATAAGGATACGAAGAATAAAGGTAAAGTCTGAAGGCGGTTCTTGGTTAAGTTCAAGAACTATCCTGCATTGGATGCGAAGTGGATGGAGGAGGAGGACCTAGCAGATACTCCTCAGATTGTGAAATTTTACCTCGAGGCTTTTGGTTTAGCATAGTCTACTCCAAATGGAACCCAGAATTCAGCTTGGCCGGAGATCTGGTGCAGTGAGATGCACAAGAGGGGAGTCACTCCGCTCCTTTGTCAACAGATTCCTCGATTATGATACTAAAGTCACTGATGTCTCTTTGAGCTTCAGGGATACTGAGAGCTGACAGTATTCTGCTGGATGACTTTATGAAATGGAATTCCTGATTACAATACTGATTTGTTCTTTTCTTCTTTTTAAGTGCAGGAACTGATAGACGAAATGACTGCAGCATTTTGGTCTACTTGATCTCGAATAGACATGGTTGCAATAGGGGTTAGTCAATCGGACATCAATGAGGTCCCGACTGGATCTAGATGCGATTGCTTCCCTTCTTGCGTCCGCCGCCAAGCGCGCTTGCACAAGCTCATGCTCAATAGTAGCCTTTCTTTCTTTAGCCGCCAAGCGAGCTTGCTCCAAGTCAGTCTTTCTTGCTGCTTCTTTTTCTTTCCGTTCCATGGCCACCAAGCGATCGCGATCCTGTTTGTCTTGGCGGTCACGCTCCGCGGCAATGCGAGTTGCCTCTTGCTTTACCATCATGTCCATCATCGACTTAACCAAAGCTTCCATGGGGTTTGGTGCAATTCCTGGCGTAGATGGCGAAGGGGGAGGGTCAGGAAAACCTCCCTGTTGCTGAAATTCTTCTTCACTACTTTCTTGTCCATCACTCTCATGCCCGGTATCCATTCCGCTTCGAGTGATGACCATGCACTGAAGTTGTGGGTTCTTAAGTTCACGAGGAACTTGGGTTCTTGTGGGTCTTGGGTTCTTGGGTACACCCCTTCGCGGCCTTGCGCTCACACCAAGGTTGCTTTTTTCCACCTCATGTCGATTGGCCGGCCGCTAAGTGCACATTCCGCTCTCAATGAGTGAAAAAAGGCACAAGGGGAGGCTAGACAAGCCCTTCTTTCCTGGGATTCCTGTCACTCTTCAAACACACGATTAGGAATCGACACACCCAAGCGAACTTAGGTTCGAGTGACCGCAACAAGCAAAAAAAAACTGTGGTTCTTGTGGTTCTTTCCAGTGATACAGAACACTGCCAAAGCTCTGATACCAACGTAAGGTGCAGCGGAGTGAATGTTTGAACTTTGCTCAAGATGAGTGCTCCGATTTGTGCTCAAGGTTCCTTTTTATTCTTCTGGAAGGGAGAGCCTTCCGTTCGTAATGAGAGAGTGCAATGGACACAACAAAGTGAATGAACGAGAATTGATGCAAGTCTAGGCTATGTTGATGTCAACGACGGGGATGACGAGACCGACTCTAAGGCTGAAAACTGATGCACTTTATTTGCTGTCCAAAAACGCCAATGGCTGAAATTTGCTGCTGCCAAAAACGCAAGGAAAAACGCTGTTTTGCTGCAGGTTCTTCGTGTCTTCGGCTGCCCTAAAAAACGCAGATTTGCGGCCCTTTGAAGTGCTCCATAAACTCTGAAATTCTGATGCTTAATCGCTGAATTTGCTGATGCTATGGTGCTGCTGAAAAGGCCAAGCAAGTGGGCGATAATGGTTTGCTAAAAACACTAGGGCTGGTTGGTCTATGGCGATGAGGCTTGGCTGAAAAACGCTAGGTGTTGGGGGTTCTTATGGCGATGAAGCTATGCTGAAAAACTCCAGGAAGATGGAGGTTTTTCTTAAGAGGAAATCGCCAAGGGGGAAAGTCTTGCTGAGAAAGAGAGAAGGAGAACCTGCTACCTGTGGCCTGTGTTCTCCTTGCTCTTCTGCCAAATAGTGCTAGCCTTAATTTGCTTATATATTATCTTACCCAATTTGCCCTACTCAGTTCCCAACAAAAGTCACTTAAATTAATAGGTGAAAAATGTCAAAAATAGGAAAAATAGGCTAAATGCACTGGAAAATTCCCCTGAAGGATTCTGATGGGAATGCTTATGATCATGCTGTGTGCAACCGGAGGATATGCATCTACTCTAAGTGCCTGGGCATGCACGGTCTGTGAGCAGACTCACAAAAGTGCCAGAACACTCCTAAATCTGGACTTATTGAACCCTTGTCGTGCTGTAGCTTGTCCACGGACACATAGGGTTGGATGCGTCACGTGACAGCTCCGAACCTCGTATACATTCTTCAAGTTTGGCCAATCCCTTATGGTTTCTATCGTGGCCGGGTCCATCTATACACCCTCCATTGAGACGATGTCTCCCAAAAATGTATTTTTGGTAGGAAAAACTCACTCTTTTTCCCATTGACCACCAATCTATGGTGCCATAGTGCGTGAAAAACTTGTAAGAGATGGTGTCGATGATCTACTTCTCTTGGAGAACACGATGACGTTGTCGAAAAGGGTGCCCACAAATGAATTGTACTCTCTAAAAATCCTATCTATCATCCTATTGAACGTTGCAGGAGCATTTGTGAGACCAAAAGGCATAACCAAATACTCGTACAATCCAAAGGACGTCTTGAACGCAGTATTGTATACATCTCCAAGAGCGATCCTGATTTGATGATAGCCACTTTTCACGTCGATTCTACTAAAACACGTAGAACCTTGTAGCTTGTCAAGTATATCATTGACCTTGGGTATTGGAAGCCTATTCTTGATGGTGATTTTGGTGAGAGCTCTATAGTCAATGCACATTCTCCAAGATCCATCTTTCTTTAACACTAGAAGCACTGGTGAACAATAAGGTGATGTACTGGGCTGAATTAAACCCCTTTCAAGAATTTTTTTCACTTGGTTCACGATTTCCTCATTCTGGGCTTTGTTTACTTTGTAAGATGGCTAGTTCGGTGGCATACTCCCGGGAATTAAATCAATCGTATGATCTTCAGGTCTCTCAGGAGGTAGCTCTCCACGCAAACCCTCAAAGATAGTCAACTTGAGCTTGCAAAAATTCTTGTCGTTCTTTCTCTAAGTTTGACATGTTTGACTTCTTATTTTCAAGTTCATTTAAGAAGATAAGAGTAAACAAAGAGATTGGATTTCATTGATTTTGAAATGACCGAAGCTGATATAAGTGGGATAGATACACCCTTTAATTTTACATCAAGAGTAATTTCTTTGCATTTCTTATTCCTCAAAGTGGCCGTTCTTGCCTGATATCGACCATGACGCTGTTCTTGTGGTACCAAGGGATTCCTAAAAGGACGTCACACCCCTCCAGAGGCATTATGTAAAAGTCCTCGTGCCCTAGATACCCCCCACAATGCACCCGAAGTTTTCCTATAATAGGTGTAATGGAAATATCTCGCCATGATGCTGCTAGAACTGCCTTCATCGGTGGTTCCATGTCTTCAGGCATGATTCCAAGTCGCACAGTCAATTCATTTGAGATGAAGTTGGCCTTGGCTCCTCCATCAAAGAATATAAGGATTTCTTGATCACGTACTTTGCCCAACGCTCTACAGAGCTCCATACTCTCGTCTAACTATTATGGGCTTGGCCCCACAAAATCCGGAACCAATCTTGCTATTGTATTCCTTTTCTTTGCATGCTCCTCCTTCACTTTGGAAATCTCTGGTTTTTCCTCTACTTGATCCTTTGATGCTTTGTTAGGACACTTCCCAAGAATGTGTCCCTACTCCCTACAACCGTAACACTTTGTTAACCCTCATGCACATTCCTATCACCTACGACGGACGCTGAATTATTTATTTGGTAGAGTCAGGTACCGGGCTTGTCGGTCCAATAGGAAAAGGGTAAGAGTGATCGCCAATAAGAGGCGCACTCTAACTGGAACATTCAAGGGATTAGTTGGCTAAGCATAGGCGCCCAAGTGTGCATGGGGCGAGCTCATATAAAAGTCAACTAAACCTAAAATTCACTCATTCTTTCATTTGTGCAATTGAAGAGTGCTCTTGCTCCATCTCCATCTTCTTCTTCTTCCCTCTTTATGTGTGTGTGTATGCGTGAGAGAGAGAGAGAGAGAGAGTGCGATCGAGCATTGCGACGACGGCACGGCGGCGGCGAAGCAGTTGAGCGCGGCGCAGTGGCGGCTCCTTCTTCTTCGCAGCGAGGAATCCTCCACGACAGCAAGCATAGAGCGGTGAGTGACACACCATCGCCATCTTTGAGCTTACTAGTTTAGGCTAGTTGCGTGCTTGGAGCCATTTGTGGCTCGCACACAGTTATCGGCAAGTTCCTTGCATTGACACGTGCGACAAACGTGCACATTTTTGAGTGCCATACACTAAGCTTGAGTGGCACTTTGTGCTTCTTTGTGGTGCAATTTCAATTGTAGGAAAGGTAGGGAAGGAAGGTGTGTGTGTTGAGAAGAAGGATTTTGTTTTGCTACTGTGTATTTCTTTGTTGATGAGGTTTTGAAAGGTACTATGTTTTCTCTGTGATAAGGTGTTAGTATTAAGGTTGTTAGTTCTGTGTAATGTAAAGTATAGTAAGTAGGAAGTAAATCTGTTAGAGCTAATGAAGTGTGCTAGTGTGTAACAGTAGGTGTATTAGTTGTAAGTAGGTAGGTAGAGTGTGTGTGCTCGCGCGCAGGCCGCGGCGACCTTCTCTCAAAAAAAATTAAAATAAAAAATAAAAGATTTAAAGGTAGGACCGGGATCGGGAATATCTTCCAGACCCAAGCCCAGACCCAAGCTCAAGCTCACGCTCAGACTCAGGCCTGAGTCGCCCTTTAAAATTAATTACACACGTATTTTAGCTTCACACGTAGCTAAAAATCGACTTTTTTGAGGACCAATGGAGCTTAAGGTGACCGAACGTTGTGCTGTAAAGCACACCGCGACCCTCTGAGTGATACGCTCGTTTTGAGCTATCACACACTTTCATAAAAAAACCGATCATTAAAAAACATAAAAAAACGAGTGAAAACGGACGCCTAAAAAAGTAAGCGGTTAACCTTCGAGGTTATTCGCCGACGCTTGTAAAGTGCCAAAGGCACATGCATTTGCGCTCTGGTCGTGTGCTATAGACGGAGAAACTAGAGAATTTCAACTTACGCGAGTTCTCAATATCCACTTACCTTATGTTCCGGGCCCCCGGTGGGGACCCAAGGTAGTACAAACCAAGACCCGAACATAGCGGCTAGTGACTCTTCCTCTGACTACGACGTCATGGAGGGTTTCCCAATGCCTGATCCCGATAGCTCAAGCCAAGACATGCATGCCATGGACCCATGGTCCGGGTCGAGCATGCTTAGCCGCTTGAAGGAAACCTTTAGTAGGGCCATTCGCTCCGAACATACAGCCAATGATGTAAATGAGGGGGGTGGGGAAGTAAATTCGTCATTCATGACCAATGTAGACCCTATGCCCTTAGAGAGTGTGCACGTGAATACTCCATTCACTGCACCCCCTGACTCTTCAGAGCTATTTCCCTCCGAGGTTATATTACCCGATGGTAGAAGCCTTGCCGAAGTGCAAGAGGTTGAGCGATATATCATTGCGGCTAGGGAAAAGGAAGTCGAGAGCTTACACAAGGCGGAGCAACGAAGAGAAGTTAAAAGCGAAAGCCCCTATGTCAATATTCTTGCTAAGAGCAATCGAGTGCTCCTGACTTAGCAACCGCTAAGGGCCAACCCCTAGAAAGCAATATTGCATCTAGCTCAAAGGACACCCCTAGCACCTCAATCCTAGATGGAGCGTTCTTCAATGAGAACTGGGAGTACGAACTACAAACGGAAACTCTAACCGGCCTATACACAGGTTACACCTATCACGTGGGTTGGTTAGCTGTCGTACAATCCACAATGGATGCAACTAGTGTGGAGGATCAACAACAAAGGGTTTGTGAGGTCATCCATAGAGTCATTGAGTTAAAGAGATAGAACAAGGGGATCAACATGCCTTCAACGGGTCTCATGAGATTCTTGGATACAGGAAAGGCTAAACAACCGACCTTATCGCAAATGGAGACTCCCTCGGTAAGTCCAATGGATCCTCCATATGTTGTTTTGCCAGGGGTCTCAATGCAATCTGAGCCCACAAGTGATAGCTTTACCTTTCCAATTCTAGCTCATCTTTCCCTTGATGACACCACGGCTACCATGCCTACCCCAATGATGGGCATGCCGAGAAACACGCCATGGACCTCATTTGTTAGTAAAGCACCATTACACAGTAGCTCAATGCCTACAACAGTACCTACAAGTGTGTACCAATCGTATACACCCATGGGTCCTCGCACTCATGTAGTTCCTACCCCTCCCATTGTTTCAACTACTTATGCTCCACAACCACAACACCCAAGCTCTTATTTCCATAGGACCATACCGGCTAGCATTAGCAAGTCACATCTGACGTCTGCTATGTCTAGCGCCACACATATGAAGTTTGGACCGTCGCATGGCACAACACCGTACCAAACGTGGAACCCAAGGGCTTCCTATGCGCCAAGCCCAATGCCAATACCTACTGCACATGTAGTCTTTGTAGCACCTCCACCCACGGTGCCTGCTCACTTAGGTGACTTGGCAACATTTGCTCAAGCTATTGGTCGATCTATTGCTGAGAATATGCGTAACACGCTTGATAGAGAGCGTAGAAGTAAGGTAGTACCAATAGCCAAGCTCACACAAAAATTTAGTGGAGACGGGGATGTGAGAAAGCATATCGAAGTGTTTGAACAAATATGCGATTCTCTAGGAGAACAAAATGACCTGCATAAGAGTAATGCTTTAAGCCTAACCTTAAGTAAGAAGACAGGGGATTGGTATAGAACCCTAAGGGTGGAAGAAAAAACGATTTACCCTACTCTTAGGAGACTATTCTTGAAAGAATACATACGAGAGGGAGTGCTTTGGGGTGTAGCCTCTCAGCTCCAGAAAGCCCAACGAGAGGAAGGAGAGTCGGTGAGAGACTTTATTAGTCGCTTAAAGCATTTGAATTCTCGTTGTAATCCAAATGAGCGCTTCAATAATAATCAATTGCTTGATAGATTCATTAAGGGATTACGACATGAGGATATCTACAATGACCTAGTCATTAGAGGTATCACCACTTGGGAAGCAGTCACCGCCAATGCGATCCAATTGGAGGATAATTTAATGATTCAAGGAGAAAGAGTGTCTGTTGAGCCTAAATCTATTAGCTCGCAAGCATCGGGGCATCAGCCAATGACCCTAAAGCCTATTGCTAAGGAGCCAAAGATATCTGAGATGACTTTAGCAGATCTCACTAAAGCCATTCAAGAGAGTCTTAGAGACAATCGTGCTCCGCAAAACAATCATATGTATCCAAGAAGGGAGCAACAATGGTGCTCAGTATGCAATGGACCGCATAGTACCAGTGAATGCCCTACTTTTAGAGTAAAATTCAATGGAAACTGCAATGCTTGTGGGAGGTATGGTCATCAAGCTAAGGATTGCATAGTATTTAAGCGCGCGATGGCCAATAGACAAACCTTAGCATGGACAGACACACCTCGAGTGCCTGCATTGATGCCGGCCCCACCTCTTGAACAAACAGAACAACACATGGTCCCTAGGGCCCAAAATGTTGTTCAAACAACACCCTTACCACCTCCAGTGCTAGAACCACAACCACCACATCCGAGAATCACTTCTGTGAATCAAGTGGGTTGTGAGTCATCTATTGCTTGTTTGGAAGGCTGTGAGGAAGATATAGATCCTAATATTGCCTATGGGATGGATGTGCTTGAAGAAAGTCCACAATACATGGAGGACTATTGTGGACAAGTCAAACCTGTCTATCAAGTAGCTGCTCTTGTTGCAAGAGGCCAAAATATCAATTACACTGCTAAGAGACCACCTTTTCAATGCTATGAGTGTGGAGGTCCACATCATGTAGCCGAGTGTCCTACTAGGCTACAAAAGAATGCCACACTAATGCAAACCAATCAAGCGAGCACGTCTACAATGCCGATACTCATGTGTAATCGATGTGGCATAGATCATTTGATTGCCCAATGTCCAAATAATCCAAATGCACCGAAGATCACGCCATTAAACTTGATTGAAGTTACCGAGGAGCCATCACAAAGTACACTTGTGGTACCAGTAAACTTACTCACACGATCGATGCTCCAAAAACAAAATTATATTCTTGAGGAAAGAGACACGACATCAATTGCCCAATCTCAAAAAAAGAAGAAAACACTAAGAAAGAGATCGCAAAAAGCAGCGAAGTCAGACCCCAGTTCAAAGACCAACATAGGAACTAGTGACAAACCCCCGTATATATGAACGAGGCTGAAGAGGATTCTGATTCAGGTGAAACCATGGAGACCAAAACGACTACTAAGATAGAAACCAACAAGGAAGATCTTCATGAGCCACAATGGCCAGATCCAAGAAGAAGATAGGAACTTATCCAAACCCTACAGAGGAGATTGAGTGAGTCAAGCAATTAAGTAGTTTAGTAGAAGATACCCAAAGGGATCTAGAACCAGCACCTAGGCAGATCCAAATTACGGACACCGTGTTCCCTACGCAACAACAACCTCACCAAGTCCATAGACCCTTAGCCATACCTAGTGTCATCCAAGAAGAAAGTGACTTACAGTCATGGGAAAGTGGGCGTACTCACTTCTTATGGAAAGAATGTTTATAGAGAGACTACCTGATCCTATCAAAGAAATGGAGATCCCATCTTCCCCACGTCAAGGGACTGAAGTCCAAAAGGTATCGTTAAACATTGCCAAATTAATGGATTTCATGTCTTCAGAAGTTACAACCACCATCATGTCCAAACTATATAAAGACCCTGAGTTAGTCTCAGCTCTTCGAGCCTTCCTCAATGGAGAACTGAAGTTTAAGCTACCACAATTTTCACAGATGGATGGAGCTGGGAAGATTCCAATAGAGGAGGAACACTTAGATCCACAACCCAACCTAGATGAGAACCTTGTTATAGAAATACCTGTTAACAAGTTGGGACAATACTTTGAGGGTGATGAATCCAATGCGACCATACCAATCACTACTAAGGGATTAACTGTGAAGGAAATCCTTGATGGTGGCGCTGGGGTTAGCATTGTGACTAAAAATTTCTGGGAAACTATGGAAAGACCTCACCTTGCCACCACAACCATAGTAGTGAAGATGGCCAATGGGTCTATTGTTAAACCTATTGGGATGTTAGAAGATCTCAAGATCAAGGTCTTTGGACATAAAATAAGGATTACCTTCATTGTTATGGATTTCTCCAAACACACTATGGCATCAGAGATGATCTTAGAACATCCTTTCATGAGGGAAGCAAAAATGGTACATGACTGGTCTAAAAACCATGTCTACTTGCAGTTCCAAGATTCTGTCATTCGAGTGGATCTTGTGACTGGTCGAGCACATCCTCTAGGAAACACGTTTATAATTGATCATAGATCTGACACCACAGTTCACTCGGCCCCATTGCAGTATTGTTACACGTGTAAAGCGAACACTGATGTTGGGGAAGATTCTCCTTATATGGATGTACTACCTGGGATGACTGAGTCGGACAATGTGGATTGGGTTCACCTAGCAGCAACCATAGACACTTGGGGAAATAGGGGGACGACCTGGGTAACACCTGAGGGGGATAAAATGCCCGTGCCCTTAAATATGCTACAAGCAATGCATATAGCTTTTGACAAGACTCATCCTAATATAACGAAGAAAACATACAAGTGGGTCCCTAAAGCCTCTTTACCGACCTTAGCTAGTGCTAAAAAACAAAATCCTTGTAAGAAACGTTCCACTCGCCCCAAGAAATGTAAGAAAACGTGGCGGTGGATTCCTAAACGACTATTGGAAGCCCAAGCTACAATGAAGGAAATTATCAAATCTGGGTGCCAAAACGTAAATTGTGCTCTTACTTGTCACCGAGCCCATGTGAGCTCAATCCTGTGGCTCCAAAACAAATTGAAGATCGAGGAAAGGAAAAAATCACGGAATGCTATACACCCACTCCGAAGCTAGTTTGGGTACCGAAGAAAGAACGATTTATTCCACCTAGCTCAAGAACAGGGAAATCAAATGAAGCTTCTTGCTCTTCGTGTAGTTATACGGAAATAGAAGCTTCGATACAACCTCAATCTACCATTGTACATATCCATACAAGCAAGAAAGAGTTTGCACCTCCCGTTGTAAGTTCACCACATACAACAATGTTGCAAATAAAATCATGGGAGAGTACCTTACCACCCTTGCAACTAGATGAAACGCATAGGGGGGTTAAAAACTATTGGTTAAAGCCTTCACCCATAACTTGGAACAATTGGTTTCAAAAGGTGACGACATCATTCCAAAAGGTATGATCTACCCAAGGAAGGGGAGAGCGTTTGCTGACATCCATCATTCACTTGCTTCCCTCTCAACCTTTATCCCTGACCTCTCAATCTCCAATCTTAGGGAATGTATATATAAAGCCTTATACTCACAAAAACAAAATAAAAAGTAAAAGAGCAAGAGCCATAACACAAAATCATAAAAATACATTATGCACAAGAACACAACCCTTGTAATATTTGCACTCTAACCATCGTCTATTTGCGTGTACAGATATGGCTAGTACGCTAGAGTCATCCACTCCTGCCTTGGGTTAGAGGTACCCTCGTTATTTTCACAAATGTTTCACATGGTCTTTCCGGTGCTTGCCTGTGAATGGGATTTGGTAGGTACGCTAGCATGTGCGAGGAATTTCGAGGAGTTAGAATGGCTGATACGTCTCTCGACCATGACTAATCCATACTTAGTAGAGAGTGTATCTCCCATTGCACAAACCTATCCTTTTGACCAAGATGACTATAGGCGTCTAGTGACCTTCTTAGTAAACATTGGTGCCTCTGATGATGAAGAAGATTTACATGATTATACGGATGGCACATATGGTCTCACGGATGATGACTTTGTTTTTCTCGACGACGAGGATAGGGGTTTAGCCTTAGGGTTTCCCCCCAATCTCTACAATATCCTATTCCCTTGACTCTCTAAGGGGAGTGCAAATAATTAGGTTAGGGTTCCTTATGTTTTTTAATTATGTTCAATAAGTGTTGATATCTTTTCCCACTGATGTGCCTCCTAGAGGTATTCTTTGTGTTTCCTAGTGTGTACAAGAACGTGTTGCTGTTGTTAGGATTTGGACCTTCATGGAATCTTTCTCTCGTTCACAATTCAAATCAAGCGCGACCATCAACACAAACAGGTGTTTCTTGTCCATTAACATTACCCTTATCTTTTTGCATCCATGTTTGTCTGCTATAATTGTGATTGCTAGCATAATATCCAGCACATTTGTTTAGTATCAAACATTAAATTCAATGTAATTTTTTGTCATAATCACTTGTCTAGGTTTAAAAATCAAGCAGTCCGACTAAGTTAGTTTGACCCAGCTAGGCGTTAGAGATTTTCTCTTAATACCATGGGGAATGCCTTCCTAATAATCAATGATTACTTAGGTTCTTAATCCGATTTAGGCAGCATTATGTGAAATGTACTAGGACTTTCTAGTGGGCTTAGTCCCTATTGACCTTTAGCTTAAGTATTATAAAGGGAGTTTACTAGTACGATGAGCCTGGGGAGGGTAACAACGTTATATGACCCCCCAAAGTTACAAAATTAAAATACTGTAAACGAATAAAAATAAATAAAAAATCAAAGTGCCACAATGTAAAATCTTAAGCTGGAAGAGAAATCTCAGCTTGATTTGGTACTCCACTCACATGTATCGCCTATGGTACTAGAGCTCTAGAGGTTCTCAGTGTGGACGCTTTTCCTTGAAAAGCAAAAAACCCAAGGCATACAAAATAAGCACAGACATCAAAATTGAATCATTGTGAAAAGACTTTGGGGGGTCAAAGAAAAAGAAATAAGTCAGGCGATGATTTCATGAGCAATTCCTTTTATCGTAGCTTAACTACAAGGTCTTCTAGGTATAGCCTCTAATCAGCCCTTGGACATGAAATACTTGGCGATTAAACAACTTAATTGACCAAAGAAAATTAAGGAGCTTACCCATGGTATTAATAGTCGATCTTTAGCGCCTTTCGATCGTTGAATTAGCGACCCCGAACTTATTTAGTTTTTTACCTTCCCAACTGTTTATGCGTTTTATTATATTGCAATTTAATGTTTATTGCCGACAAATGGTTAATATTATGCTACCAATCAATTTGTCTGTCTAAAACTCCATATGCTTTTTAATTGTATATGAGAATGCAATTACTGTGACAATGTTGTTTGATTTTGCAGTGACTGAAGAAGGCTAAGGACATTCATCTCAAATGCTCTTCCACCTCAACGAACAAGCTTCAACTCAATAGCTTTCGAGAACGGAATCTACATCAGGAAGGGGGGCATGTTAACCCTCACGCACATTCCTATCACCTATGACGGACGCTGTATTATTTATTTGGTAGAGTCAAGTACTGGGCTTGTCGGTCCAATAGGAAAAGGGTAAGAGTGATCGCCGATGAGAGGCGCACTCTAACTGGAACATTCAAAGGATTAGTTGGCTAAGCATGGGCGCCCAAGTGTGAATGGGGCGAGCTCATATAAAAGTCAAGTAAACCTAAAATTCACTCATTCGTTCATTTGTGCAATTGAAGAGTGCTCTTGCTCCATCTCCATCTTCTTCTTCTTCCCTCTTTGTGTGTGTGTATATGCATGAGAGAAAGAGAGAGAGAGAGAGAGAGAGTGCGATCGAGCATTGCGAGCGGCGGCGAAGCGGTTGAGCGCGGCGCAGCGACGGCTCCTTCTTCTTCGTGGCGAGGAATCCTCCACGACAGCAAGCGTAGAGCGGTGAGTGACACACCATCGCCATCTTTGAGCTTACTAGTTTAGGATAGTTGCGTGCTTGGAGCCATTTGTGGCTCGCACACAGTGTATCGGCAAGTTCCTTGCATTGACACATGCGATAGACGCACACACACTTGCCCTCTTGTAGTACTCAACACATTGCTCTCCCGACATTTTTGGGCCGGTTGGTTTCTTCTTCTGCTGTTCACCCTTCTTCTTGTTATCATTGAACGACGCTTGCCTTGTTCTAGAGGACACTGGCTTGTCCGGACGATACGTTAGTGTGCTGGCATGCATACCAAAACCCTGTTTAACATGACCCATAAGTCTCTGAATAGAGTCAAACTTCTTTTGTAGGCAATATTGCCGTATCTCTTTGGGTAAACCACAACAAAACCGCTCACCTTTTTGTTTGAAGGTAATTTTCTTAAAAGAAGAGGTCAATAGAAAAGTATCCCAAAACCTATGGCAATAGTCGTCCAAGGTGTCCTCTTTGATCATTCTCAGATGATTCCAGGCTATGATGATAGCCTCTTCGTATTCTTCTGTAAGCCAGGCGGAAGTGAAGACGTGTTTGAATTTGAACCACTTTGTAGGTGCTTCCTTGCGCAACAATAGGGTAGACCATATTCCTTTTCAAAGAAGAACGCTCTTCGCACTTCGGAGTGTTTTGAAAAAAGTCCTCTCGAAAAGACAATGTCAGTTTGCTCTATAAATGCAAGAGCCCGGTGGGTATCCTTACAGCCTAAAAACGTATCAAACTTGACTGCTTGCCCACCCTCTTTCAAATCCTTGGTCTTCAAGCCTTTCCTCTTGAGATGGTCATACTACTTCAAACGGTACCGGGGTCTTCCCTTCTTTCTAAACATTGACTCGTCCGAGTCAAAACTGTTAGAGGACGGACGTCCTCGTTGGAATTGTTGTATTGTTTCCGATGCTTCCGAGATTTCTTGTGGGATCTGCTCTTCTTAGTTCACTTGTTCTTCTTGCCCTTCTTTCTCTTTTGAGTCTTTCTCCGCTTTTGGTGCTTCCCGTCGTCCTCACTCAAGTCGGAGAAAGAGAAACTCTCCGAGCTATTAGAAGGTGATCATGAATTGGGATCATCCGCAAAGCTAGCACGCTTCTTGGATTTGCTAGCTGCCTCGAAAGTAGATTTCTGACCCAAATAGCCACGATACTTTGCTAATCGACTCTTCAGCCAAGATCTCTTCGTACTCATTAATTTATTGACCTATTGCTCAAAAACATTGTCAAATTAACCTTGCGAGTACAACTTTTGCTTGTTTGCACTCGGCTTTGCTTTCTGTTTCATGGCCGACTTGAGAGGTAAGTAAATGGCAGCTTGTGTAACAAACTTGGACACTCCAAGTCAAGATTCTACCGCAACACAGCAGAGATTCACTTCAAAACAGTTCACAATTGATTCGACACGGCCCGGTGGACTTCCGTGCCTAGAGATATTGGTCCCAAAGACTGGCGCCCCTTTCGGTATTTCTTTTTGTATTAATCTCTGTTCAAAGCACAAGAGAGTGGGAGGGGTCTCACTCTCAAACTCTGCGTCCAGATGCTCTGAAGAGTGGAAGCCCTGCCCACTTATTTATAAGTTTATAAAGGATGCTAAAAAGCAGAGCCCCAAAAGCTACCAAAATCAAAACAGGCTTAAAATAAAGCAAGTCCCCAAAAAGCTTTTCAAATTATTGTGCGTAGGATTTTCACTGCTTTTTTTCACAGCGCAAAAGCTAAGATTCCCGTACAGCTACCGTAATTTGTGTTGCGATTTGCGGAGACTGTCACCAGCCAGTGGCAATTCCATTTTTGTTTATTTTCTCTTTCTTTGGGGAATTTCGTTTGTTTTACCTTTTGGAAACACCCCTCTGGAAATCTAACTGCCCTGCATTGCATAGCCAGTGTGGAACTGTTCAAAGAGAGTCCAGACCTGAGGGCTAAAGAGCACTAAGGTTGGACAAGGACTATGGTTAGCCAAAGTGGGGTCATTGGCCAACCAAAGCGGAATCCTTTGCTACATAGGCTACATTTCAGTTCTGAGTGTGGCTGCAGTGTACAAAGAGGGTCAGATGACCTAGAAGAATGTAATGGCAGAAACTCCTAAATTTTAGGGACTGCTATTTTTGGACGGCAAAATGTCTTCGCGTCATTACGTGCAGATTGACATGGGGATCATTTTGTTACTCTGTGGCCGAGTCAACAGAGACTGCAGGTGAGATATTTTTAGACCCGAGGGTCTAAAGCGGGAAAATGCACAAATGAGTGACACTTGGTACTCTGAGGCCAGTTTACTACTTAAAGAGAAGGCAAAAACGTGATTTTCAGCTGTGAGCTCGTTTTTGAGTGCTGTCACAGGTGGGAGAGCTTCAATGGAGTGCTCGCTTACCCTCTATGTACAGTGAGGTGCAGGATGTCATGACCTGCATACCTCTCACTGCTCTCTCTCTCCCCTATTCTTTATGATTATGTCCCTCTAGTGGGCTCATCAGATTGACCATGTACAGTTGTGTGGGTTCATGCGCGATTGCCAAGGCAAGAGCCTCTTGCACAAATACTGGATTAGCTAGCGGCTAATCCTCCGCAGGTACAGGTGATTCGGAGAGGTTTCACGTGTGAAATCTCGTCCGATTCAAAGGGCAAGTAGCCCTATAGGTGCGGGAGCTCGAGGACTTGCTACGGATGCGACCGGCACGCGAAACGGAGCCCGAAACAGTGAATTACAGCCGGCTGTGTATTTTTGCAGGTTTAGGGTTTTGGCCCTAAACGGACCCTAATACCCCCAGGAGGTTCGGGGACGCAAGGGGACCGCTGTACAGGTGATCTGGCGCATTTTTGAGGCAGAAACAGAGAATTCAGCATGCTGCAGATTCTCGCCAGGGTTTGCAAAGTGTCCGTATGCGTCGGGAAAGTCATCCAATGCGTGGGAATACTGACTGTGAAGGGTCCTAGTACAGTTATGTTGCCGAAATCAGGCCAGAACAGTTGAAATTCAGCCAAGATTGTGCGGGGCCGCTTGTAGGGAACCACAGCTTTTATTCCCTCTGTTAAAGAATAAAGAAATACCGAAAGGGGCGCCTAGTTTAGGGGCCAATTTGGTGTCTGACTCGCATACAGATGCATTCTAGCATCTCTATCCCATTCCCCTCTCTTGTGTCATTATAGCACAGGTAGAATAGACGACTAATAATGGGTGAAAGCTAAATCAAGGTTTGAAGTAAAGTCTACCGCTCTTTTTGAAGTTAACAGGCCTGTTACATGGTTCCATCGACGGGATTAAATCACTTTTTCCTCAAAAAGTGAGCCTTGGTCAGTTTGGGTTAAAGACACAGAGAGAGTTTGGGATGACCTTGAAAACACAGAGAATTTGAAAGTAGAGCGAGTGGATTTACAGGTGAGAAAGGCTACGAGAGTTTCTTTGGATACAGGTGAGAAAGGCTACGAGTCTTTCTTTGGATTTACAAGTGAGAAAGGCTACGAGAGTCTTTCTTTGGATACAGGTGAGAAAGGCTACGAGTCTTTCTTTGGATACAGGATGGATGGCAACAAGGAAGAGGGTTCCTCTTGAGAGGATAGACAGCCTATTCCAACTGCACATGAAATTGGCGAGAGTTCAGGCGAAGCAGAGAAAGCTTTGCAGGTTGTTACTGTTGTGACCATGTTCAAGCAATTGATGGAGAATCCAAGATTTATGGAGTTCATACAATCTTCATCAATAGCACATCAAGTTCAAGGCAGTTTTGGCATGCCAGGAACAGTGTTTAGGGGTATGCAAGGCATGGTGCCCAACCCCATGTATGCAAACATTGGTTTGTACCCAGGATTTCAGGGCACACAAGGTCAGTTTGGGGTGTCATCACAAGGCAACTTGGGTATGGCTGGTTTTTCAATCCCATCAGTGAATATGACACCTGCACATCAACATGTTACTGGCCAGGGAGTACAGATGGCTCCCACAGGTGTACCCATTATGCAAACTGTCTCTTTTGATAATTTGGAGTCAATGGATAAGCTAAAGCCATACAAAGAAGATGATCAGTGAGTCCATTGACACATTCAATGGCTTTGATGAGAGGACAAAGCATTTGTTGGAAGGAGCATTTAAAGTCAGGAAAGCTGCCACTTTTCTGGAAAAAAAAATGCAAGTCAGTGGTGGAATACACTGTTGTTACAAGGACAGACTCCTTCCACTTGGAATGATTTCATGCAGGTACCGAATTAGCTAAAGACTAATTCAAAACGGGTACAGGATGATTTAACAAGATTTCTTGCGAGAAATCTCGTGTAAATCAAAGGGCAAGCAGTCCTACTGATGCAGAAGATCAAAGGCTACAAATTGGTGCGATTGGCACGCAAAACAGAGCCCGAAAGAAGAAAATATAGCTTGCTGTATTTTTCTGCAGATTTAGGGTTTTGACCCTATTTGATGCCTTTTTGTCCCAAGAGCTTCAGGGAAGCTAGAGGACAGTAATACAAGTGATCTGGAGCATTTTAGGAGCTAAAAACAGAGAATTCAGCGTGCCGAATTTCCAGGACAGGTTTGCAAAAGTGCTCTATTATGCGTGGATAATCACTTGGATATGTGGATTTTTGGTTGTGAAGGTTTCTACTACAGTTATGCTGCCAAAATTGGGTGAAAAAGAGAATTCTCAGCCCAATAACAGTGACAGCATAAGGGTAGATCACAGGTTAATCTCCAAAGATCAAGATAAAGAGCAAAGAAAGATTGTTTTCGATGCTCAGTATGCAAATCAATGATATTGCATGAAGGCTGAAATTGCCTGAGTTGGAAGATTCACAATGCGTTTCACGTGAGTCTTCTCAGACCCTATGTGGGTGATGTGCCAGAAGTTATGCCAGCTGAAGATCAACCGGAAGTCGAGGAACTTGACGAGATCTTGGTCCCGGAACAGATTTTGGCACATAAAGAAAGAAAAGAAAAGGCAAGGTTGCAAGGTGCTGTTTGGTAAAGTTCAAAAGCTATTCACCTCCGGATGTCAAGTGGATGGAAAACAGCGAACTTGCAAAGTCACTAAAAGTATGGGAACTTAAAACCTTGGTTTGCAACCTACCTTGACCCCTTGAGATTCAGAGCTACATGGATTGTCAGTGTGACAATGGCTTCTGAAAGAAATGATGTATATGTTACTTACAGTGAGCTCAAATGAAGTGCATGTTACATGAATGTTAGAGCTGTACAGATTGTCAGTTTGGCAATTGCTCTTATGGAATGTCCAAAAGTTTGGTTAGTGCTATAGAAGTGAGTATTTCTTGTCAGTTTGTCAAGGATACAGTAATTGCTTCTATTAAAGGGTACATGTGTAACTGCAGTCTTAAACTGTCGGTTTGGGTATGCTCGAAAGTGTTACTCGATCCAACGTGTACTAAAAGACAGTGGCAAAATGCGTCGCTACCATTTTGTCATTGGAAAGTTAATGACTCAAAGCAATGGCAGAGTGCGAAGCTACCACTATGTCATTGGGACAAGGTTCACGTGCGGGTAATACATGTGTCGACGAGGTGTTGAATACACCAGGGTTGACAATGAGCATGTATGTGTCGTACATGTGTCGACGAGGTGTTGAATACACCACGGTTGACTGTGACCATGTACGACATAGGTGCAAACGAGGACGTTTGAGATTTCAAGAGGGGGGTATGTCACCAGCCACTGGCAATTCCATTTTTGTTTATTTTCTCTTTCTTTGGGGAATTTCGTTTGTTTTAGAGAGTCCAGGCCTAAGGACTAAAGAGCACTAAGGTTGGACAAGGACTATGGTTATCCAAAGTGGGTTCATTGGCCAGCCAAAGCGGAATCCTTTGCTACATAGGCTACATTTCAGTTCTGAGTGTGGCTGCAGTGTACAAAGAGGGTCAGATGACCTAGAAGAATGTAATGTCAGAAACTCCTAAATTTTAGGGACTGCTATTTTTGGACGGCAAAATGTCTTCGCGTCATTACGTGCAGTTTGACATGGGGATCATTTTGTTACTCTGTGGCCAAGTCAATAGAGGCTGCATGTGATATTTTTGGACCCGAGGGTTTAAAGCGGGAAAATGCACAAATCAGTGACACTTGGCACTCTGAGGCCAGTTTACTACTTAAAGAGAAGGCAAAAACGTGATTTTCAGTTGTGAGCTCGTTTTTGAGTGTTGTCACAGGTGGGAGAGCTTCAATGGAGTGCTGGCTTATCCTCTATGTACAGTGAGGTGCACGATGTCATGACCTGCATACCTCTCACTGCTCTCTCCCTCCCCTATTCTTTATGGTTATGCCCCTCTAGTGGGCTCATCACATTGACCATGTACAGTTGTGTGGGTTCATGCGCGATTGCCGAGGCAAGAGCCTCTTGCACAGGTACTGGATTAGCTAGCGGCTAATCCCCCGCAAGTACAGGTGATTCGGAGAGATTTCACGTGCGAAATCTCGTCTGATTCAAAGGGCAAGTAGCCCTATAGGTTCGGGAGCTCGAGGACTTGCTACGGATGCGACCGGCATGCGAAACGGAGCCCGAAACAGTGAATTACAGCCTGCTGTGTATTTTTGCAGGTTTAGGGTTTTGGCCCTAAACGGACCCTAATACCCCCAAGAGGTTCGAGGACGTAAGCGGACCGCTGTACAGGTGATCTGGCACATTTTCGGGGCAGAAAACAGAGAATTCAGCGTGCTGCAGATTCTCGCAAGGTTTTGCAAAGTGTCCGTATGCGTCGGGAAAGTCATCCAATGCGTGGGAATACTGACTGTGAAGGGTCCTAGTACAGTTATGTTGCCGAAATCAGGCCAGAACATTTGAAATTCAGCCAAGATTGTGCGGGGCAGCTTGTACGGAACCACAGCTTTTATTCCCTCTGTTAAAGAATAAAGAAATACCGAAAGGGGCGCCTAATTTAGGGGCCAGTCTGGTGTCTGGCTCGCATACAGATGCATTCTAGCAGCCTGTATCCCTTTCCCCTTTGTTGTGTCTTGAACGTACAGGTAAAGTGGGCGACAAGTTAAATGGGTGAAAGCAAATAAAGTTTAAGTTTAAGGTCGACCGCCCTTTTTGAAGTTAACAGGCCGGTTACAGAGACTACCGTACAGTCCTGCCACGTCATCAGCTTGCGAAAAATCCAGAATTTTTGCCAAGTCACTGCCACATTTCACGGGTGTGTATGTGCTGGGTCGGTTGCCACATGCCCAAGGCAATGCCATGTCACCTAGTTTGTGACATACCCCCTCTTGAAAGCATTGTAATCGCCCTCGATTACGCTTGGAAAACAGACAGAAGCCATAAACTGTCTTAGCAGACACTGACTGTTCGTACCCACGCACTAGGAACACACATCTAGCACATGTACCAATCGACAGTCACATCACAGGACATCACTTGACATCACATTACAAATCACGGTCAAAAATTCATCAGGATCTCCGACCATGATTAATTGGCAACGTATTTAGCAATCGCATCTAGATCCACTCGAAAGACAATAATGTCATCAAAGAAAGTGCCCAGAAAAGATCTGTACTCTCTGAAAATCCTGTCCATCATTCGGTTAAAGGTCGTTGGAGCATTGGTAAGCCCAAAAGACATCACCAAAAACTCAAATAAACCGAAGGTTGTCCGGAAAGCTGTCTTGTAGACATCTCCCAGCGCAATTCGGATCTGATGATATCTGCTCTTCAAATCGATCCTGCTGAAACAAGAGGATCCCTGTAGTCGGTCTAGAATATCATCGATCCTAGGAATCGGAAATCTATTCTTGATGGTGATTTTGTTGAGAGCGCTATAGTCAATGCACATTCTCCAAGATCCGCCTTTCTTCAAAATTAACAACACCGGAGAGCAGTAAGGTGAAGTACTCGGCTGGATAAGACCCTTTTCCAAGAGGTCTTTTACTTGGTTCATAATCTCTTCATTCTGAGCTCGGCTCACACGGTAAGGTGGCCGATTCGGTGGTGTGCTTCCACGTATCAGATCAATGCTATGATCCCCGGGACGAGTTGGTGGCAACTCGCCTAGCAGGCCTTCAGAAAGGCAATCGACATGAGTGTGGAGAAAGTCTTGGCATTCTTTTTCTAGATCAGACATATTTCTCCTATGATCATCATTCAACTCTTTCAAAAAGATTGAGTAAACAAATAGATTGGATTTCATTAATTTTGAAACCGCCGAAGCCGATACAATAGGGACAGACTCGCCCTTAAGTTTCACATCAAGTACAATAGTTCGGCCCTTTTTTGTAGTTAGTGTCGCTTTCTTTGCCCGATAATCGACCACGGCGTTGTTCTTATGGTACCAAGGAATTCCCAAGAGGACATCACAACCTTCCAAGGGCATTATGTAGAAATCCTCGTGCCCCAAATACCCTTGACAATGCAACGAAAGTTTGCCAATGACAAATGTAATGGCTACGTCCCTACCGGGTGCCACTAGAACTACCTTTGCTAGTGGTCCCATCTAATCGGGTGTAATCTCGAGCCGCACCGCCAATTCAGGTGAAATGAAGTTGGCCTTGGCTCCTCCATCAAAGAAAATCAGGGCTTCTTGATATTTCGCTTTGCCCCAAGCTCGGCAAAGTTCTGTACTCTCATCAATCGTGCTTGGGTCAGTACCCATGCAATCTGGAACCAGTCCGTCTTTCATCTTGCCTTTCCGTCCACGTTCCTCAGCTGCTTTTGAACTCTCTGGCCTGTCTTCATCTTGTTCTTTCTGTGCCTTTTTAGGGCACTTCGCGGAGATGTGTCCTTGTTCCCCGCATCCAAAACACTTCCCCTCTTTAATGTAATTGGCTCTTTCCCGAGGAGTGAGCTAGGGTCGTGCATCCTTATCTTTCTAATCTTGGGGGCTCTTCATCTTTCTACTTTCATTTTTAGAAGTCTGTTCGGTTTTTTGCGTCATGATCTCATTTGTGGGGTAAGTTAAACTGCCTGAGTGTATGGCAAAGCCCCGTTTCGCATGACTCATCAGTTCTTGAATAGAATCTGACTTTTGCTCTAAGCAGTGATCTCGGATCTTCGTAGAAGTCCCAAGGTGCACAGCTCAATCTATTCTTTAAACGAAATCTTCTTAAATGAAGAAGCGGGTAGAAAAGAGCTCCAAAATCTCTCGCAATATGCGTCCAAAGTACCTTCTTGGTCATCCAGAGATGGTTCCAAGCAATTTGTATGTCGCGTTCGTACTCCCAAGTCAACCAAGAAGAAATACAAAGTTTTAAATTTCAGCCATTTAACTGGCGTTTTCTTGTTCAATAGAAGAGTGGACCACCATGTTCGAGCATTTCCCTTGAAGTAAGAGGTAGCCCTCCGAATCTTGGGGTGCTCTGAGTAATGTCCTCTAGAGAAAGCTATACCAAACTGCTGTATGAAGGCCAAAGCCCTCGAAGCATCTCGGAATCCAGAAAAAGTGTCAAATTTAATTGACTGTCCACCTTCTTTAAATTCTCGAACTTTCTTGCTTTTATCCTCCAAAAAGTCATACTGGTCGGCTTTATAGAAATTCTTCTTCTTTGCATAAAATCTATGATCATCGGAGTCCGAACTATCCGAAGATGAGTCCTTTGTAGAACTGTCAGAAACTGGGCGAAACTTAGGCTTCTTTGCCTTTTTCTTGCCCTTTCCGAAGCTTTGCTTTTTGCTTCGCTTTTTCCCTTTCCTGTCTTCTTCGCTCGAGTCAGAAGACCTAGAAGAACTGTCAGAAGAAGAAGAAGAAGAACTGGATACTCCTTCAAATCTGACACGCTTCTTCTGTTTTCTTGCCGAGGCAAAAGCAGATTGACGACCCAAATAACCCGGGAAATCAGTTTCTTTCTTCTGCTTTTTGGTTGCGTCAAAAAGCTGGGTAATCCGTGTATCAACCACCTCTTCTAATTCTTTCTCTGTAAACATCTCCTCGGAGTAGGAGGTTTCTTGAGTGCCGGTTTGAGGGGTGATTCTGTGGCCTTACACCACCGTGAGTGCACTTTGTCGAGGGATGTCTGCATTAAAAATTTTGCAAATTTCGGATCCTTCGCAATGTTGATCATCATCTTTGTCCATCGTCGACCAATTGTCGACGCTTCATCTCTTCAAATCTCTGCCTGAGTAGGCCTAGGCGGGCCATACTCCTCGTGAGAATCTTCTTCGTAATCTCTTCCCGCATCCCCAGATGCAGAGCAAGTCGACTGATCTATGTTTGAATCCATAAGTGTCACGAGAAAAAGGATCGGATTTCCCGGTGCAAGAGGAATCGGCCGTGCTCTGATACCACTGTAACAAACTTGGACACTCCAAGTCAAGATTCTATCGCAACACAGCAGAGATTCACTTCAAAACAGTTCATAGTTCACAATTGATTCGACACGGCCCGGAGGAGTTCCATGCCTAGAGATATTGGCCCCAAAGATTGGCGCCCCTTTCGGTATTTCTTTTTGTATTAATCTGTGTTCAAAGTACAAGAGAGTGGGAGGGGTCTCACTCTCAGACTCTGTGTCCAGATGCTCTGAAGAGTGGAAGCCCTGCCCACTTATTTATAAGTTTACAAAGGATGCTAAAAAGCAGAGCCCCAAAAGCTGCCAAAATCAAAAGAGGCTTAAAATAAAGCAAGTCTCCAAAAAGCTTTCCAAATTATTGTTTAGGATTTTCACTGCTTTTTTTCACAGCGCAAAAGCTGAGATTTCCGTACAGCTGCCGTAATTTGCGCCACGATTTGCGGAGATTGCCATACATTCCTGCCACGTCATCAGCTTGCGGAAAATCCGGAATTTTTGCCACGTCACTGCCGCATTTCACAGGGGTGTGTGTGTGCTGGGGTCTATTCCCACATGCCCAGGGCCATGCCACGTCATCTAGTTTGTGACAGCCTACCATCGTGAATAAAGCTTGTCAAGTGGGTGATTCTTCAGAGACTTTGCATACTGTGGATCCTTGGAGTACTAGAGCATTTGACTAGCACAAGTGTCAACCTGCAGTCAGTCGAAGCTGAAACTCCATCCTGTCGAAGTCGCTTGGCAGGAATGGGCCATGCTCTTCCCTCGATTCCTCGAAAAGAGGCCGACTCCAATAGAACCTCCGTTGGTTTCTTCACTTGTGTGAGTAGGTGGAACAGTTTCCTGAATCCATGTGTGCTGTGGAAAAGGGATAAGATCCTTCGTAGAAGAAAAATAATATGAGCTCTAATAGGACTGTAGTAGACTTGGACACTCCAAGCCAAAGATCTACTACAACGCACGTGAGAAAACTGCAAACAACTGAATAAACTTGAATAGAGAGAAGAGGAGAGTCGACATGGCATGGCGAACTTCCGATCCAAGATACAATGGCCCCAAAGACTGGCACCCCTTCCAGTATTTCTTTATTATTACTTTGCAAGAGTACACTCTCTAAGTCCTCTCTCTCCTAGTGCTCCCAAGCTAGTCTACCGAGAAGGGAGCCCCTTGCACACTTATAAGGGCCCTTGGCCTATCCAAAAGCAGTTACATGAAAAGCATTGGCTCTCAAAAGCTATTGGCCCAAAATCTAGCGGCCCTCTAGGCCTTCCGTACAAAACGGGCTGGTCCATACTTCCACGTCAGCAAATTGTGACGTGGCATTTTTGCACAATTTTGGGTCCTGCTGCTTTATTTTTATGGTTTTAGGCCCCTCAGCCAAGTTTTATCAGCTGGTAGGGTTAGGATTTTAAAGTCCTAACCCTATTTATCTATTAGGCCCCTCGGCCATCTTTTGTAAGCTGGTAAGAACTTCTACTTCTCTTTGTTAGGGTTTAGGGCCCTTGGGCCGGTTCTGCCAGTTAGGCCATGCCACATCATCAATTTGTTACACCAACCTCCGGCTAAGAAAGCTAAAATTGCGGTGAGACACGTTCCCAACATTTATGGCATCTCTCTTGAAGGTTCCAATGAATTGTGCAGAGCATATCGGAAAATTAATGACTTCAAGGCACTTATCTTCTTCAACCCAGGAGTCACCGAAAATTTTATTCATGCAAAATTCCTGACACGGATGGACTTTCAGTATGATCAGTTTGCTGGAGAACTTGAAGCCGAGAGCTAGCCACACGACAAACTCAAAACATTGTACCACTCATTGGTGCTCTTCCGGTCACCATCCAAGGAGACCATGGTAGGGCAGACTTTCACATCATGAAGTTAGACACTGTGATACTCTTTTTGTGATGCTCTTTGGGGCAGGCCTTGGCACGACAAGAACGATGCTACCATCCAGATCTGGAACCGTACCATCACTTTGATGCATAATGACAAACCATTCGCCCTTCAAGTTTCACTGACAGATAATTGCTTTGTAATTAGATATTTTTACACTTTGTGTGTGACAATGTTGTTTGGATTTTTTTTGAAATAGTTGATTTAATTCATCAAAGGTATTGGTAGGAGATGAAGGTAGGAGCCATTGCTTGACGAGTATGACCATTCTTTGTATGATTGGAAGTGGGGGTGTAGGCATGTGTCTAGTTGTATTTGGTCCTCTAAATAATGACACAGGCTGTGGTCTAGGGAGTGTTTAGTTGTAAATGAAAACCTCCAAGCAATGCAGGCTGCGGTCTGGGGAGCGTTTGGCTATATATAGCCTCTAAGCGACGCAAACTTCGGTATGGGGAGCGTTTAATTGTACTTGGGAACTCTTTGAACAACACAAACTTCGGTTTGGGGAGCGTTTGGTTGTATCTAGATGTTTTATGTATCTCTTTGCACATATAAACTATGTGTCATCTGTAAAGCATTTTGTGAAGCATATGAATCTAGCGCATCAATAATGTCTAAGTCGGATGAGATTGCATGCGTATGTGATCTTAGTGCATTGGGACACCCCTTTAAAGATGAGCGCGATCTAGGTGTGATGGCTAACATTGCTAAGCCGGAATATCAAGAGCTCTGAAGCGGGATGAGATGACTAGATGATGTAATCACTTCTGACGAGGGATCGGACCGAAATATAAAGATAACTAAAATCAACAAAACTTGGGAACACTATCACTTCAAATAACTTGAATAATTGAATTGAAATAGAAAGTGAAGAGAGAGAGAGAGAGAGAGAGAGAGAGAGAGTGGGATGCCTCTATAGACAGTTGGTTGCTCTGAATTGTCAAGTCAACGCCCCCGTTCAAATATTTCTTTATTAGTTGAACTCTTCTCGTACAAGGAGTCGGAGGGCTGAAATCTAAGAGTTGGTGCTCATGCAATCACATGTCGTCAATGTGCAAGTTGTGTGTGTACAATGATGTCCCAAAACGTTGCTTTTATAGGCAAGAGGACCTGCAACAATAGTAGGTCCCCAAAAAGCGGAGCTCTCCAAAAATAGTCCTCTCCCTTTGCTATGTCCCTAATAAGAGAGAAGAAAAACACCTTTTTTCTGTTATTTTAAATTCAATTTTAGAGAGAGAGAGAGAGAGAGAGAGAGAGAAAATAAAAAATTAGAGAGAAAAGTAGCAGATTCTAAAGAGAGAAAATCAATACACAAAGAATTCCGGCTCTGATGTAGAGAAAGAAAATTAAAAGATTCTAGAGAGAGAAAATCAATATGCGTAGAGGATTCCAGCTCTGACAAAGAGATTCGCATGGACTACCTTTCTAGAGAGATAGTCTCTGACTAGCCAAGCGAACGCAGTGATCAGTTGCGTCTATGACCTTGACACAAAAAATCCTAGCCCTAAAACCCGTCACATACCGCTTCTAAAATCAAAGCAATTGTTCTCGATTGCAAGATATATAGCAAAAGGAAAAAAAGTAGTAAAAGGATGTCCACACTTCTTAACATTTACACAATGTCTCCCCAAAATAAATCCCGCGAGTGATCTTTTAGTCATGCATTTTTGTGCAGTGATGGCAATGTGTATAAAAGGGATAAGCTACCTACGACACTCCAAGTGCGTCTAAAAATCTGTCATGTGGCCAAAAATCTTTATACTCCTAGTCAATATAGAAAGTATGTCACGGGTGTACACTATTTCAATGCAAATCACATTGGATCTCATCAAAGGGCAAGTTCCCAACTCAACCATGCTATGCAAATTGAGTACATATGTGTGGTCTTTCCAGTTTGCCAAGCACAAACAAACTTCATATGAGTTAAGAACCCCTTACACAGATAACCAATACGCACGCTGCCAGAACAGATACTCTTTCTACATGAGACGAAAGAAAATGATCATTCCAACAACTTACATGTGCGGTTTTAATGACGCTGAAGAGCAGTATGATTGGAAGTTCCAGTTCAGCGTCATAGCTCCCTTAGTCTGTGATCATAGAAACGCCATAGCTCTAGTTTTTTGAAGGTGACAAGTGGCGCGATTCCAGAAATGGATTGTTTGAATGACGTGACATGATGCTATTTGGATAGAGTTAGGTTCGAGTCTCGATCTCAACAGCTTGTCCTTTTGATGCTTAAATCCTTTTTGGCCTGCCACACCCATCCTCAGTAATATCTACGACAACGTCTTTAATGAAGATCCAGAAGGTAAACTCAAACCCTGTTTGTAAACTTGGACAAGGGGTGTCATATAAGTTTACATTTATCATTATCCGTTTTGCCCATGTGGTCAACGTACACACACGAGTGCAGTGGCTAATGCCTTCCTCATGACTAAGTGACACGGGCATGGGAGGGTAGGATCTGCGGTGGGAGGAGTGTGGGCCATATATCTGGGATGCGGGTACCCTAGATTACAAAAAGTAATCTAGGGTACTCGAGTTTCGAAAGTAATTCAGGGTACCCCACCTTGCATCTGTGGGGTTTGAACACATGGCCTCACCCATGCAAGGCACATGTCCTAACCACTTCGCCTTGTGTGTGCTTCTGAAGGATGCAAGCCTTGATTTACTTAAAACAAGTGTGCAAGGCGGTGACACCGAATGTAATTTAGGGTGCCTTAGTTTACAAAAGTAATGTAGGGTACCCTTCGGCGCCGCCGCCAAGATCAGTCCACAATCGCCTCACCGTAGATCCCACCCTCCCATACTCGTGTCACTTAGTCCCGAGGTAATGCCTTGGCCTCTCACAACACGAGGAGGAATTCAAGTTGCATCAAGAGAGGTTACGAAGCCTTTTTCTTTGTCATGTAGCTTTTTCAAGATTCATGTCTATCCACCACCATTGTAGATCCCACCAAAGGGTCTTAATTAAAGACCCCATGCCACATAATGCGGTGGCTATGCAATGCGTCTTTAGGGTGGGCCACCTATCTCTCTCCTTCCTCTCTACCATTTTTCTGTAAAATCTCTCTCTCTCTCTCTCTCTCTCTCTCTCTCTCTCTCTCTCTCCACACACACGCACGCATACGCACCCAAGTAGGCCCTTGTGAGTTTCTGACAAGTTTTTGACCTTGTTTCTTTTGCCAATTTTGAACTACTTCAAAGTTGCTAGACATGGTTTATATCTCCAAGTTCTTGCTTCAAAGATTTCAAGGTGGAAAGTGTTGGATAGACTCTTCGTTTCTTCTCTCTGATTATGTTCCCGTCATATTTGAGCCATCTATTAATAACTAATTCTTAAAGTCAATTTGGCTTCATCTAGACCAATCTTTGTTTAAATTGAAGCATAGCCAGAAGATGTGACAAAAAAAAATGTGATTACAGACGGTTTTGATTAGAATATGTCACAATTTTGTGGCTTGGGAAAGGTCCGTCAAAGAAGCTCAGAGAATCTTAACAACTTTAAGGAAAAAGTTAAGGCAATCAATGATTCCAAAGAATAATGATAAGGGATAGAATTTTCCTAGCTTGAGAGAAGTTCCAACTATCTAATTCCTCCCTCCTCTGAGATTATGGAACTCAAAGAACAACTTAGACAGGAAGGACTCCTCGGGTTTTTTGGAAAATATCGAGCTTCCATAGCCATTCTGAGTGTTTTTTTTTCATGTCTCCCTTTCTCTTCTTCTTCTGCTCTGTGTGTGTGTCCGCGGGCCATCTGTGGTGTGGAGAGAGAGAGAGAGAGAGAGAGAGAGAGAGAGAGAGAGAGAGAGAGAGAGAGAGGTTGTGTGCCACAATAGTCCAATGAATAATTGCATTGTAGAACGAGTGCGGGATGTTGATCTCGACGAGCGTGTGATTGTGTTGGATTGTGTGCAACCAAGTGTATGCCAATGGAAAAGTGTGTTTTCTGAGAGGATTGGGGTGTTGTGGATACCCTGGGCTATAAAGAGGCATTTATTAGAGATTCTGGGTATATCCCATTTCCTCCTCTCCAACTCCTAATGCCCCCACTAAGGAGTAACTCGTTGGTCGAATCAAGGTGGTTTTCTGACAACAAAAAATGATAGCACGAAGCTACGAGCCAATCTTTATCAATAAGGAGAATCTAGATGAGTGGATAGTAGAGTTCGAGCTGTATATGCTATCACTGCATATGCCAAATGAGGACAGCAAGTTGCAAACAATTTCGTTGGTGATGCACGGCAAACCAAAGGTATCGTTTAGTGCACTAGAAAGTGAACCAAGGCAGGCATTGCTGGCCCTGCGGGCTCGCTTCTTGCTCGACATTCGCAAAGAGGTGTCTTGTGTCAACATGGATGTGAAATTGAAGGCTCTAAGATAGGATATAAGTGAAGATTTTGGTGTTTTTCTTAATCGTTTTGAAGAGTGTTGGGTAGAGTTAGTGATTGTGATGCAATTGGCCAAAGGAAAATACTGGACAAGTTCACGGCATGTTTGCATCCCAAGGTGCAAGAAAAAGTGGATTTTGAGAGTTTGGAGAACTCTAATGGTGCGGTCACAATTGCACGGACAAAGAGCAAGAAAATCAAGAAGAGGATCAAGCAAGGCGCATTGGGATACGAGGTGGTGTCTCCCAATTTGCCCCAGAGTCCGAGGGATGAAGTACAAGTAGAGAATCATGAAAATCAAGGTGTGGCAACCGTTTCACAACATTGGGTACGTAGATTTGTCAAATTCAATTGCAAAGAGAAGGGACATTATGCTCCAAATTGTCCACATCCATCCCCAGTGAAAGAGGAGGTATGTTTCCTTTGTTTGGCAAAGGTAGAGGACAAGGGCCGCTCAATGGTCAAAGTGAGCAACCGGTTGTGGAACACAACCGGCTCCACCAGGTAATGATGAGGCTCATAGAATTAACATAATTGGAGTGAACAAGTAGGATGTAGATGTTTTGGCCAACAAGAGAGCACATGGAGAAAAGAAAACGAAGACGAAATAGGGAGACCAGAACTCACAAAGGCAAGGAGAAGGTATATGAAGGCCAAGAGAAGCCAAAGACTAGCTAGAGAAGAACGCACCGCAAGATCAAGTAGTCAAATTTCCAGCTTGGGCGGGGTTATCCTAAATATGATCTAGTGAGTGGTGATGGAAAAAGTCAAAATGCTAACAGTACATTTGGGCAGCTGTTAGCATTGAATCCCAGGTTGAGGAGGCAATGGTCTATAGTGACAATACTAGGCTTCCACGGGTTCGAGGAGATGTGCATGCTGTGCAGAATTTAGCCTCAAGGGCAGAAAATCTAGTGCATGTGCTTCCTCTCATTGATGCACTTATTGAGATGAAGATGCAGGTACATGCATACATTGATGGTGAAGCCCAAGTTTGTGTTATGGCAGAAGTTGCTATGAAGGATGCACAAGTCAAAGAATTAGTCAAGTCAAACGTGAAAATGAGGACGAACAAGGGCCAATGCGGTGTCCATAGCAGCTCACAATGATCTATCTTCCATAATAGATGAGTATGCTACTGACCTTGATTTTAAAGTTGTAATTTCAGCCCTTGCCTTAGGGAAGAAAGAAGAACCATTCACTTTGCAGGATGGTAATTTTCTCCATGGCAATCGGCTATGTGTTCCTCACTCTCTTCGTGAGAAAGTAAAGTATGAGTCCCATGCTCCTCCCTATGCGGGGCATAGAGGGATTCAACCTACTCTTCCAGGAGTAGAGACGTATTTCTATTGGCCTACCATGAAAGTGAACATACAAGAGTATGTTTCCAAATGTGTGGTATGCCAAAAGACCAAGTATGATAGGGGGAAGCAACCTGGATAACTCCAACCATTGCCAATTCCTAATTCACCATGGGAGAGCATATCCATGGACTTTATCTTTGGATTGCCCAAGTCTATCCATGGCAATACGGGAATATGGACGATAGTTGATAGGTTTACAAAACAAGCACATTTCATACTTGTCAAAAAGACTATCAAGGCACACCAAATGGCAACCCTCTTCATATCCCAAATTTTTAAACACCATGGCTTGCCAACATCAATAGTGTCGGATAGAGATCCTCGAATGACCACTAATTTTTGGAAGGGTCTCTTTGAGAATCTAGGTACACGGCTAAATTTTCCTTCGGCCTATCACCCACAAACAAATGGCCAAAGTGAAATAGCCAACCTTACGATTCTCGATCTACTCAAAACTTATGTTACAGAAGTAGATCAATGTGCTTAAAGGGAGAAGTACTTACCTCTTGTAGAGTATGCGTACAATAACACTGTCCATACCACTACATGGAAGGATCATCTTGAAATCATTGAGGGAAGATCTAAAAGTCCCTTGCTACTTAAGGTACATGGGAAGATATTCGTCGTTGATGAGTATAGCCGAGACCTACAAGAATCTTTTCAAAATATTAAGGAGGCTATATCCATCTCCCAACAAAGGCAAAAGGTTGTTGCTGAGAAGCACAGAAGGTCCTTAGCCTTCAAGGAAAATGATTGGGTCCTACTGAAGTTTCCCAAGGCTCGATTGAGGCAAACTACAAGCAAAAATCCTATGGGCCACCAAAAGTATTATGCTAAGTTAGCAAAAAGATATTATGGTCCTTTCCAAATCTTAAAACCAATCAACGAGATGGCCTATCAACTCAAGTTTCCCAACCATTGGCTCATTCACAATGCTTTTCATGTGAGCCTACTCAAGCCTTACAAACACAAGCCACCAAGAGAACCAATAATTGAGGACCCGCCACACATTGAAGATCAAGAAGAGGTGCTGCAGCCCAAATCAATTCTTCCACACGAAGCCAAGGTACTAAGACATGGTAAGATTATCCAATGGTATCTTATTAAATTTAAAAACTATCCTTTTGAAGATGTTAGATGGATGCAAGGAACACAGCTTAAGCATCCTTGTCAATGCTTACAATGTTACAATAGAGAAAGCAAATGTAAATGCTTTCTAAATCAACAATGTTTTTGTCTTATAAGACTAATCCTCTTTTGTGCACAAACTGAAATAGTATGCATGGTTAGAATCATGTTTGTGATGACGACGCCACTCAAACACCAAGTAGAATTTGTCACTCTACTTTGGGAGTATGATATGGACTAAATAGCAAGCATGCTTGCGGTAGCTAAGTCTCCCAAGCACCAAATGGACTAGTCATCCATTCTGGAATGATGTCATAGGATAAAAAGGGATCCTCTACCCGCTAAGAAACGTAGACTAATGACTAAGGCTTTATCTCTTCTACCTCATAGTCGAGGACGACTATGGTTTCAATAGAGAGGTAATGTCATAAAATCTAACATCTACCTATTTCAAAAAGACTTTCTCATATTGAACTGATCATTTAATATGGGGGCGATGAATGGGAACAAGAGGTAGAATATACACATGTGTATATAATGAAGCTTAGAAGACCTTAGGGTTAGCTTCATTAAAGACCTCCAAAGGTTAGTGTTAAAAGTCCTTAGACCTAGGACCTTAAGCAAGATGGGGCTGACCGTGAGGTGGGAACCCTACCCAAGTTTAAGGTGCTTGTCGTGCTTGCCGACTAAAGTGCTTAAGATGTTTGTGGGAACCTTGCCCAAGTTTGAGGTGCTTTTCATGCTTAAATAACTAAGGTGCGTGAAGTTTTCAATTGAAACATGATCTCTCAAGAGGCATAAAAGATTGTCATGCTTAAATGACTAAGGTGCTTGAAGTGTTCAATTCAAACATGATTTCTTAAGAATAAAAGGCACATGTCAATATCCTCCCCATTTTTTCCTCATGATGGGCCTGAACCCTATTGGATAGGCTTCAAAGGGGTCCAATGAGAATTTAGATGCATTTAAATAAATAATTAATCTCTTTCTCTCAAAGAGGGAAAAGAGGACACTTGTCCAAATGATATAATTAATGTTACCATATACATGTGGTAGTGATGTGTGTGAACACACTAGGACCGCCGGGGCATTTTTTCCCTCTTTAGGAGGTTTTTTCCCCCAAGCATTGTATATATGCCCATCAATCTAGGGCTATCGATCCTTCCATTGCATACTAAGAAACAGACTCTCTATTGTGTGCCTTGAGCTTCCTTCGTCTTCTCCAAGCTGTGTGCGTTTCTCTGTAACCATAATTCCAACAATTGGTATCAAAGCAGGTTGCGTCCTCCCGGGCTTAGTCGCCAGCTCCTCCAGCACACGCCTGCTCACTTTCTCAGATTTCAGTGAGCTTTGGCAAGTGTTCGCAGGTCAACAAAAATTTCGGGAGAGCTCATAGAGCCTAGTCTGCTCAGATTTTTGATTTGGGCTCATTTCGGCCTCCGTTTCCATTACAGTCAGTACTGCACAGGCTATTTCATCATTTTGTGCATAATTTCTGTCAGTGTCGTATTATGCATAACAGGTGCATCATAGTCTTCTACGGTTTGTGCTATATAGCACATGTTGTTCCCGCTCCGTTTCTCCTATTTTCGAGCAGTTTTCACATCAGGTGTAGTCCGCGGTCCCCCCTCCAAAACGCTTTTGTATTATAGATTCTCCCATAATGAAAGACTTGGTACAATACAAGCTTTGTGTTCCTTAAGACCTTATCAATGCAATGAAGATGGAAAGTTTCATGCATCAAAATTATGCCCTTAATCAATTTAATGAAAGCATTAACTTATCCCCAACCTCAGTCCCAAGACCTCAAACACCTTCAAAGGTGGAGAGAGCTAGCAGGGAATGAGGGTAGGGAAGAGGAAGAAGAAGTAACATACGAGAAAGAAGTACCTTCTTTACCATAGCTTACTCTTGGATCTTCGCTTAGCATAGTAATATAGATGGTAGAGAAGATGAGCATGCCATTGAAGCTTGGCTCTTGGTTGGATTTGCATTCCATAGCCAAGAGTTGTTGGTATAGGCTCTCAACTTCTCAAGCTTGGAGAAGGAAATAGAGTTCTTTGCTTCACATTATCAAAGTGTGTGTGTGTGAGAATGAGAATAAGGATGCCCAAATCAGTCCCCCCTCTCATGCTTGGTCGACCTCTCTCTCTCTCTCTCTCTCTCTCTCTCTCTCTCTCTCTCTCTCTCTCTCTCTCTCTCTCTCTCTTTTGTATTATTTAATTATATCATTTGGACAAGTGTCCTCTCTTTTCTCTTTGAGAGAAAGAGATTAATTATTTATTTAAATGCATCTAAATTCTCATTGGACCCCTTTAAAGCCTATTTAATAGGGTTCAGGCACATCATGAGGGAAAAATAGGGAGGATATTGACACATGTGTCTTTATGCTTCTTAAGAGGTCATGTTCAAATTGAACACTTCAAGCACCTTAGTCATTTAAGCATGACAATCTTTTATGGCTCTTGAGAGATCATGTTTGAATTAAACACTTCAAGCACCTTAGTCATTTAAGCATGACAAGCACCTCAAGCTTGGGCAAGGTTCCACAAACACCTTAAGCACCTTAGTCAGCAAGCACGACAAGCACTTCAAGCTTGGGTAGGGTTCCCACCTCACGGTCAACCCCAACTTGCTTAAGGTCCTAGGTCTAAGGACTTTTAACACTAACCTTTGGAGGTCTTTAATGAAGCTAACCCTAAGGTCTTCTAAGCTCCATTATATGCACATGTCTATATTCTACCTCTTGTTCCCATTCATCTCCCCTATATTAAATGATCAATTCAATATGAGAAAGTCTTTTTGGAATAGGTAGATATTAGATTTTATGACATTACCTCTCTCTTGAAACCATAGTCGTCCTCGACTATGAGGTAGAAGAGATAAAGTCTTAGTCATTAATCTACGTTTCTTAGCGGGTAGAGGATCCCTTTTTACCCTATGACATCATTCCAGAATGGATGACTAGTCCATTTGGTGCTTGGAAGACTTAGCAACCGCAAGCATGTCTGCTCTTTAGTCCATATCATACTCCCAAATTAGAGTGACAAATTCTACTTGGTGTTTGAGTGGCGTCGTCATCACAAACATGATTCTAAGCATGCATACTATTTCAATTTGTGCACAAAGGAGGATTAGTCTTATAAGACAAAAACGTTGTTCATTTAGAAAGCATTTACATTTGCTTACTCTAGGGCAGCATTGTAAGCATTGACAAGGTTCATACTATCCTTAAGCTGTGTTCCTTGCATCCATCTCGCATCTTCAAAAGGATAGTTTTTAAATTTAATAAGATATCATCGGATAATCTTACCATGTCTTAGTACCTTTCTTCGTGTCAAAGAATTGATTCGGGCTACAACACCTCTTCTTGATCTTCGATCTCTAGTGGGTCCTCTATTATTAGTTCTGTTGGTGGCTCATCTTTGTAAGGCTTGAGTGGGCTCACATTAAAAGCATTGTGAATGAGCCAATGGTTGGGCAACTTGAGTTGATAGCCGATCTTGTTGATTGGTTTTAAAATTTGGAAAGGACCATAGTATCTTTTTGCTAACTTAGCATAATACTTTTGGTGGCCTATAGGATTTTTGCCCGTAGTTGGCCTCAATTGAGCCTTTGGAAACTTGAGTAAGACCCAATCATTTTCCTTGAAGGCTAAGGCCCTTTTGTGCTTGTCAGCAGTAGCCTTTTGCACTTTATAGCTTCCTTAAACTTTTTAAAAGATTCTTGTAGGTCTCGGCTATACTCATCAGTGGGCAAAAATCTTCCCATGTACCTTAAGTAGCAAGGGACTTTTAGGTCTTTGCTCAATGATTTCAAAAGGAGCCTTCCATTTAGTGGTATGGACAGTGTTAATGTACGCATCCTCTACAAGAGGTAAGTACTTCTCCCATTGGGCACATTGATCTACTTTTGTAACATAAGTCTTGAGTAGATCGAGAATTGTAAGGTTGGCTATTTCACTTTGGCCATTCATTTGTGGGTGATAGGTCGAAGAGAAATTTAGCCGTGTACCTAGATTCTCAAAGAGACCCTTCCAAAAATTACTGGTCATTTGAGGATCTCTATCCGACACTATTGATGTTGGCAAGCCATGGTGTTTGAAAATTTGGGATATGGAGAGGATTGCCATTTGGTGTTCCTTGATAGTCTTTTTGACAAGTATGAAATGTGCTTGTTTGCTAAACCTGTCAACTATCGTCCATATTCCAGTAGAAATACGCCTCTACACCTTGAAAAGTAGGTTGAATCCCTCTGTGCCCCACATAGGAAGGAGCATTGGAGTCATACTTTACTTTCTCGTGAAGAGAGTGAGTAACACATAGCCAATTGCCATGGAGAAGATAACCATCCTGCAAAGTGAATGGTTCTTCTTTCTTCCCTAAGGCAAGGGCTGAAATTACATGGGGGTCAATAGCATACTCATCTATCATGGAAGATAGATCAGTGTGAGTTGCTATGGACACCGCATTGACCCTTGGCCATCGTGATAGTGTATCAACTACTTGATTGTGCTTGCCAACAATTTGAGCAATATGAAAATTGAATTGGGAAAGAAAATTTTCCCACTTCGTTTGTTTGTCGGAGAGCTTGGTTTGCATCATGAAGTACTTAAGACTTTGGTGATTCGGTCGTTGGATGAATGGAGTCCCCAAAAGGTAGTGCTTCCTTGTATCAAGGGCATGTAGGACAACTAGTAGCTCATTTTCGTAGATTCCCAAGACACGCTCATCAGAATTGAGTCTTCGACTCTCATATGCTATGACATCCCCTTCTTGAAGCAAGAATGCTCCAAGGCAATCTCCACAAGCATCACATTGGACCTCAAATGGTTTTGAGAGGTCCGAAAGTGTAAGCACAGGTTGAGGAGGTAAGCTTTTCTTTAAGCTTATCAAAAGAACTTTTCTCCTTGGTAGACCATACGTACTTAACATTCTTCTTTGTCAAGTCATGTAATGGTCCCGATTTGGGTTAGCTATGAAGTGTCTATACTATGCACACATACCAATAAAGCTTCACAGCTCATGTAGATTCCTTGGGTTAGGCCATCCGTTTAGTACCTCTAACTTTGTTGGATCCATACGGATACCATCTTAAAAGATAATATGACCTAAGTATTGAATCTCTTGAAGGAAAAATTCACTCTTCTTTGGATTAATGAAAAGTTTATTCTCCATCAAAGCTTGAAAAATTACCTGGAGGTGTTGCTTATGCTCGTCAATGGATTTGGAGTAGATGATGATATCATCGAAGAACACTCTAGTAAACATACGGTAGGGTCGAAATAATTTCTCCATGAGGTGGTTGAACGTGGCTGGAGCATTTGTCAAGCCAAAAGGCATGACAAGATATTCATAAAGACCAAACGTTGTGCAAAACGCGGTCTTATGATATCTTCATTCAGTATCTCTCTCCCTCTCCCCTACAACCAACCTCGTCAAGGAACCAAGAGAGACAAGTTAAAGATTCCAACAACAATTGAGTTGAGGGAAGAATCCATCAACTTTATCTCTCTCTCTCTCTCTCTCTCTCTCTCTCTCTCTCTCTCTCTCTCTCTCTCTCTCTCTCTCTACTCCCTTTCTTTTGGTTAGAGGTATGTCTAAACTCCATCTTATGAATTTGATTAAAAATGCACATACACCCTTGATCGCAAGAGCTGTGGCATAATACTTTTCCATGTTGTAAGTTTAGGGAATTCAAAGTCATATAACACATTCATCTTATCTTTAGGAATCGTCGACAAGGTTGTAAGCACTCACATAACTGCACGAGACTAATCATGCATTCCTTTGAAAGATTGCATCTCACAAATTTTAATTATGGTAGAAAGTAATTTTGCACTCATACCTTCATGCATGTCAATTGTAATAGGGTAGACCATAACCACCACATATGCTAAGAAAGTTACACACTAGACCCATTGCATTCATCACACTCAACCTTAAGTAGGAAAGAATGCATTATCACCCTCTCACAAATAGTTTACATTTCAAAACACAACAAAAAATGTAAGGTAGAGTAGAAGATGTCGCACTATGCAAACATAATTATATTAGTACTTTATTCATTCTTGTCTTATTCTCTCAATTTTTCTTTCTTTTGGGGATTTAGGGGGAGTAAGGGGATAGCTTCACAAAAGTGACCACTATGTTGCTTGAACATAAAACTCCCACCGCTTCCATGGAGATGCTCCATGGATGGAAAATGATGCAAAAAAGAAAAATTGGGATACAATTAAAGACGGGGTTAACCTTGAAACTTACATTGAGAAAATAACCTTAAATTCCAAGAGAATCGTTGTTTTTTAAAGTTTTTGTTTGAGTAAACATTAAAAGAAAATAGGAACTAAGGGATTATAACTCGATGAACTTAATTTAAAATTCAATTAAGATTAAAATTTTATCGAGAAGATTGACGTGGATAGCCCTAACATAACATGGAAGTTTTAAGTGTGAAATTTGTTTTGAATGTTTGAAAAAAGACTAGCGCAAGTGTTTACCTATGGAATGCAACCAAGGATGGTCCTTTCTGGCTAGGATGTCCTATCCGGGTGGGAGGATCCTAGGACGCGTTTGGAAATCGGCTTAGTTCGGCTAGGCCTAATACCCACGAGAAAGGAGGAAGGCAAATGGATCTAGGAAGAGACTGGATAAGGAAGGAAGATGTGATTTACTTAAGGAATTCTTCTAATTGTTTGGTAAAAAGGAACCTTGGAAAGGCTAGGAACCTAATTGGGTTATCCCGCAATTGTCCTCATTAGCCGGATTGCTTCTCAGATTATTTATCTAAAAGAAACATAGTACAGTAGATTAATGTTCATAAAATCCTTTCTCAAACAAGATAAAGAACAATAACGATCAAAAATTTGTGTAAAGGTGTTGCCTCCACACGTGGTAGAGGAGATCGGATACTTGAGTCCTGGGACGAGGATAGAGATATACTTAGGGAAGTATATGTGATTGTTTGGAGGATAAATTTAATAATACTAAAGGAAGAAATAATTAAAATATTCTAAAAGAAAAAAAGGTGAGAAAAACTGATAAATGCACGCTTGCAAGGGTATGTAATAGTTTGCATGGTGCTTTCAAATGCTTGAAATGTATTTTTGATTTGATTTGATTGGAAATGTTTTTCTAGTATCATAGTACTACCTTGAAAAGGTGTATTTATTCAATGGTTCGGTGGGAGGGTGGATTCAAGAGGGTTATATTATTGGCCAAAAATTTGATCCAAATTTTTATGTTGTATATTAAGTTAAGAACGAGAAAAGCATTAGGGGACTTTTCGGGTCTCTTCTGGGTGACATTGATAATGACGACCTTCCTTAGCATCCTCTAAGGATAGCCAGCATTGATAAACACTTAAATGAAAAGTCTTTTTAAAGAATTTTTTTGATATTAATCTAAACTACATTTGTAAATCAAAGTATATCTCAAGATGTGTATCTTTGTGAGAGTTTGTGCAAAACTAATAACTATTATATCTTGTCATGATTATTTCAAGATTCATGGTGGTAAAAAAAAAAAATTATGCGGCAAAAGACCAAAATGGTGGCAAGTGAAAAGTTAAACTTAAGCTTTTATAGCAATTTGGTTGCCAAACATCCTCTCCCTTCTTTATTCTTACAGTGGAGATCTTTTCTCAGGATGTTTTATCTAGTCCTTAACACAAACGTAACTATAACCTTCATATTGAAATAGATGAAGAATACAAGCCTTTACAAAAAAGAAACAAAACCCATAATCTTACATTTGATCAGAAGAACCAAGTGAGATGTTTGGGTCATCAAAATCTACATTTATGGTGTGATAGGAGTATATATCCGATAGATCCTTGCACATTTTTAACTCCTAATTTTTCAAATCTTACATCTCTTTTACAATTTGCTGGAGATGGAGCAAAGGGTCTTTATGACTATTGTTGCCGTTTGTTGGAGACATCAAAGCAAGTCATTGCTTTGAATTAGAGGTTGATTGAAGAAAATACTATTTTGAATCAAAGTCGTCTCTTGAGCAATCAAAAAGTCAATTCCTTGAATGAGACTATAGAAAGAGATTTGAAAAATCTCATATTAAGAATACTCCTTTGGGATTGAGACAAAGATGTCAAACAATTTCATAAGGAAATTCAATGCCCTTGGTGGTGCTTTCACACAAGGAAGAAGACTTTTTGGGATGCATAGAGGAAGAGTCAACCAAGATGGGGCCACCACAAAGACTTTTATGGTAGTAGTAGACCTTATCGCAAATTCACTGGAGTGTTCTTTGATGATATCATCATCTACTCCAATTCTTTGGAGGAACATAAGCAACATTCCAAGTGATTTTTCAAGCATTGAGGGAGAACAAGCTTTTTCTCAACCAAAAGAAAAGCGAATTCTTCCTTCAAGAGATTCAATACCTAGGTCATATTATCTCTAAAGATGGTATCCGTATGGATCCATCAAAGTTAGAGGTAATAAAAGCATGGCCTAACCCAAGAAATCCCAAATATTGAAATGGTAAAAGGAGGGAATGGTGGACTTAAAAGAAGAATTCGAGCCATAAAGTAAGTTATAATTCTCTTGCATTATTTCTTTTGCAAGTTTGAACAAAAAGTTTGGAAAGTCTCTCTGTTTTTCTTACATAGCATGCTTCATGTACTTTTTTTCACTTTGTAGAGATATGATGCATCTTGGAAAATAAAATATTGATCCAATCATGGCAAAGGACTCTTATTCTTCTTTGATCTCACCATCTATTGCTCAAGAGCTTCTTGATTCTTTCAAATTCAAGAAGATGAAATAAAATGTTATCCATGACTTCATTTATGAAGCATAGGTGAGTACTTTAAACATTTAAAAGGCCATTGATAATAGTGGTATAAGCAGAATGGGCTACTCACAAATTTTTAAAGAGATGAAAAATATACTCAAAGATAAGAAAACCTTTTCATCTATATTTCCTACCCTTACTATAATGAAAAAGTCAAGAAGAATGCTCAACTTAAAAAATTGCTGATTTTTTGGGTCCTCCCCTATACATTGCAAGATACTTTTTTGCAAACAAGAGAGTGGTGCATTTCAACAAGTTCAACAACATATTTTTTGGTTTAGATAATTTTCAATAGCAAATGGTCCATTTCTACTAAATAACTCTGAAGGAAGTAGACAAAAAACTTATTTTTGTAATCAAGCTTGAAGAATGTGAAATGTTGAAGCACAAAAAGATTGAGCGGGTGACAATCATGGTCATGACCCGAGCACTTAAGAAACAATTTTCTAGAAATACAAATAATAGCCCAAATGAAGAGAAAGAGAGAGATTTATGTTTGCAATCAAAAAATCATATTTGTTTGCTTGGATTATTGAACATTTGTATTAAAAAAATTTTGTGGCTTGGATTATTCGTGGTAAAAAAAAGAGAGAAAATTTTCTTTATATATCACACATTTCAGACTATAGACCCCTCCATCTTCTCATGGTTCAATGGCTCTTCTACAATTGGAACGATACCTTGGAATCTACTTGTCTTTGCATTGTTGTCTTTTTCATTTGGAAAGTGAGGGTCCTTAATAGTTTGTTTTGCTAAGTGAAAGTCTTCTTCAATAGGTTCAAAATATTCCAAAGCCTTACAAAAACATATTTTCAAAGCGATTGCTGAGTTGAAACATGTTTCAAGTGGTTGGAATGTAGGTTCATGCTCCACAAAGTCTTTATATATCATTGGCTCATCATCAGTACCCACATTGAAATTCCATCTTTGAGCAAGAATAGCAAGTATTTCATTTTCTTTGAGATTGAAAGCTCTTTGAACATTGGCCAATAGGATATACTCACATTCATTGAGAGGAGATGTCGATAGAAGAGGTACATGTAAGTGTCCACAGGCTTACTAAGGCTTTCAAAGACCTTGGTATTTGATCTAATTATTGCAAGATCAAGCTTTTCAGATTCTTGTTCTTCTAATAACATATCGAGATCTTATTCAAATTCAAAATCTTCATTAACCTCTCCAATTATAGGATTATTAGTCTCTTCCTCTAACTCCCCTTCATCAACTTGAATGAAAACCAAGTACACTAAGAATCCCTCATTTCTCTTAAGGAGTCGACATTATGCTTACACTTTGGAATCGTGGCATATTTTTTTGTTTAATCTTGAAGTTGCTAACGAAAAACCTTTTATCAGATCTATTGCATGTACATATACTTCTCCAAGGTAGGTTATCTCTCTAGCCTTCACCAATCAGCCATAATCTGAAGCGTGATCATCTTGGAACGATGAATGAAAGGATAATATTTTTGAGATACTAAGAAGATCATTAAACATCTTGTAGTAGAGATCATAATTGTCAAGGGCTTTGCTATCATGGATTAGCTCTATAAGAAAACTTTTTAAGTGTTATACTTATGTCACAAAAAACAATAGAAGATTAATATGCACAATTGCTTTTCTTTGTTAGCTATTTTTAAAGCACAAAGTTACCTATTTTGGTTTTCTTTTTCTCAGGCTCTTCCAAATCATCATCATCATATATACTTGAGGACTCTCTGGAAATGTCATCTTGGTTTTTTTGTGTAGCCGTGGTCTGTATCACAAAAAATTAAAATTATTTATTCTTTGTTTTTTAGCCAATACTAGAGGCTTAGAACCATATTATTATCAAATTCCTTGCTAAATGGATGATATTTAGACATCCATTTTGGGTAAGGAATTTAGTTCACTTCTTCAAATTTAAAATTTGCACAGAAAAGAATGGTTTTAAAAAAAGCCCCAAATTACACAACTTATGATAATTACATTTTATATTTATGCTGAATTATCCCTACTACTCTATTTTGCAAAATCTTTTATTGCAACCAATAATATTTACTAAAATATCCATTATTATATCCCAAATGTATACTATAACCCTATTCATACCTCCCAAGAATATACCATAATTTTGGCTATATGACATATCCATAAGTCATGCACCCAAGCAAGTCTGCCTCTAATAATAGCTTATGTTACATTATTTTATCTAGAGAGTAAAATTTATTTTGAACATATGTTGTATTCGAAGAGTAAACTTACATTTGTTCAAACTAAGGCCTCTTGGAATCGATAAATGATCATGCTTGTAAGCCATTGAGTTCCAAACTCTTTCTAGTTCACTAGTGGAAATGTGACAACACACCAAAGCAAAAGTTGAAAATATTTCACATGAGAAAAAGATATCAGCATACCTAGCTTAATCCATGATAAGCCCACATTCACCCTTAATTTAAGAAAGGGCAAGGTATAGACTCTCGGCAGTCACCTATAACACAATGTAATGATAAGCTCTATCATGGATACTATTGACTACATACTACCATGTCCCCACTAACGTTGTTAGTGCTCAATAGTGGATGTAGAACTAGGTACCCATATATGCTCTAGCTGCCATGCACCCACACCGCACACACAAGCACACAAGTATACATTAATACATAGATTTACATACGAAGCTTTTGTCATAATTCTAGAGAGCACTCTAGCACTACAAGAAGCATTAAATAGGTATAAAGGAAGAATTATCTCAACATCAACAAGCCATCACTCAGAAAAAAACTTTACATATCTTAGATGACTCCATGATAAAAGCTGACATTTATGCTTAAAGGAAAGTGCAAGGTATAGACTCATAGTAGTTATCCACAAGACAATGCAATGAAAAACTCTATTATGCACCTTAAATGACTCTATGATAAGCTGAGATTTATGCTTAAAGGAAAGTGCAAGGTATAGACTCATAGTAGTTATCCACAAGACAATGCAATGAGAAACTCTATTATGCATAGTATTGACTCAATACTACAACATCCTCACTAACATAGTCAATATAGAACTAGGTATGCATCTACCATAGAGGACATCCTTAAACAAATGAATGACATGATGACCAACATACAAAGAATGCCCGTGAGAGAGCCATGACAAGGTCCACCCAGGGGCAACCCGTGGGACCCTACAAAACTGTAGGGATAACCTAGGTATCTATATCCACTTAACAAGGGGCAAATGCAAAAGCCACCATTTGAAGTCGCGGAACGGAGCGTGGATCGACTCACACACACACACACACACAGATACACAGAGAGCTTACACAGTACGCAGAGAATTCTGTTTGAAGGATTATCTCCCAAAACCTTATTATCCACAAAGTATAAGTGAGTATATACAAAGAGTTAGTGATAAGTGAGTTAGGCGGGCGGCCGGCCATACCCGTATAAGAGGCCACTTGGGCTTTAATCCCAACAACCTCCCACTTAAAGTCCAATGTGGCACTTTAAGTAACTGTAAATCTATGAACATAAATGTACAAAGATTTACATGGCTACCATCTATCCAATGCCCAATCACTCACGACAATGCACAAAGCCCTCTCCTGGAAGTCTTTTTGTGAGTAGATCAGCAGGATTGTCCTTGGTGTGGATCTTCAGCAGTTGTATCTGCTTGTCTTCAAGTACTTCCCTAATGAAGTGATATTTCACATCAATATGCTTAGTCTTCGAATGGAACACTGGATTCTTTGCCAATTGTATAGCACTTTGACTATCACAATATAACTCTGGCATATCTACTTTGATTCCCAAGTTTGCTACCAATCTAACAAGCCAAATAGCTTCTTTGCATGCCTCATTTGCTGCAACATACTCAGCTTCTGTAGTAGAATGCGTAACACAATCTTGTAATCGAGATCGCCATGATATGGCACCTCCAGCCAATGTAAAGACATAGCCTGATGTAGATCTCCTCTTACCCAAGTCTCCTGCATAATCTGAGTCAGTGTATCCTCTGACACTCAAGTCCTGACTACCATAGCATATGCGCATACTCTTTGTATGTTTTAAGTATCTCATGATACCTTTCACTGCCTCCCAATGTTTCTTGCCGGGATTTGACATATAACTGCTAACCACTCCCACTGCAAACGCAATATCTGGACGTGTAGCAATCATTGCATACATCAAACTACCCACTGCAGACGCATATGGAATCTTATCCATTTCAGCCTTTTCTTCCTTAGACACAGGACAATCTTGTTTGCTAAGTTTCACATATGGTGGCAATGGAACACTCAATGCCTTTCCCTTCTCCATATTGAAACGTTGCAAAACCTTGTCAATATACTCTATTTGAGATAACCAAATCAACTTCTTTGATCTGTCTCTCTCAATGCGCATACCAAGTATATGACTTGCCTCACCCATGTCTTTCATGTCAAACGATTTTGCCATCTTTGACTTCAAAGCTGAAATTTCTTCCAAGTGTTTGCCAACAATCAACATGTCATCCACATATAAAATAAGTATCAGCCAACTGCCATCCTTAGCCTTCTTTGTATATAGGCACTGATCAAACTCACTACGTTTGTAGCCTTGAGAAAGCATAAACTGGTGGAACTTATGGTACCATGCCCTCGGTGATTGTTTTAAGCCATAAAGACTTTTTAACAACTGGCATACCAAATCTTCCTTGCCTTTCTCAACAAACCCTTCTGGCTGCTGCATGTAAATTTCCACATCTAAATCACCATGCAAGAACGCTGTCTTGACATCCATTTGGTGCAACACCAAATCCAATATAGCAACCAATGCAAGAAAGCATCTCAATGTAGTCATCTTGACCACTAGAGAGAAGACTTCATCAAAGTCAATGCCTTGTTCTTGCTTAAAGCCCTTGGCAACAAGCCTTGCTTTGTACTTTGGCTGACTATCATGAGCGGTGATCTTATACCTGTAAACCCATTTACAAGGTAGAGCCTTTTTTCCCTGTGGCAATTTAACTAGCTTCCATGTCTGGTTTTTATGCAGAGTTGTCATCTCTGACTGCATGGGCAACTGCTATTTCTTCGAGTCAACCACTTGTAATGCTTCCTTGTAACAAGATGGTTCTCCGCAATCTGTGAGCATGACATAATTTAGAGATGGCACATAACGATCAGGTGGTTTGGAGACACGCTCAGAATGTCTCACCACAACTGATTCTGCCTCTCTAGCCACTATAGGCTGTTCCTGAGCCTGACCATGCTGTCTTAATGTGCTAACACTAGGTCCATCTTCCTTGAAGACAACTCTTCTGATCTCCTCTGTCTTCTCTGGCTTAGCGTGAAACTTGGCTTCATTGAAATGCACATCATTGCTACGAATAAGCTTTCTGGACTCAGGATCCCAAAGCCGGTAACCCATCTCGCCCGATTCTCCGTAGCCAAGAAATATACACTTCTTGCTCTTTGGTTCTAACTTATTCCTGAACTCCTTAGGAATATGGCTATAAGCTTCACAACCAAAGACTCTGAGATGCTTATACGAAGGTGCCTTGCCTGTCCATAGCATCTCGACCACTGCACTCTTATCCAAAACCCTACTAGGAGACATGTTGATCAAATGGACTATTGTAGCCACTGCTTCCGCCCAAAATCCATCAGGCAACTCAGCATTTGACAACATCCTTCTGACCTTCTCTTGTATGGTTCTATTCATACGTTCTGCAACTCCATTTTGTGAAGGATTGTATGGTGCAGTAAGTTCCCGCTTTATCCCTTTTGCTTCACTAAAGTCTTGAAAAGCTTTGGAAACGTACTCTCCACCATTGTCAGTTCTCAAGCACTTCAGCTTCTGACCACTCTGATTCTCCACAAGCTGCAAGAATGTCTTAAAGACCTTGAGCACCTCATCCTTGTGCTTCAAGAAGTAAACCCATACTTTGTGAGAATAGTCATCTATGAATGTACAAAAGTACGTTGCTCCCCCTAGTGACAAACTAGGCATTGGTCCGCATAGATCACTGTGCACAAGAGCTAATCGTTCGTCCCTATGATTCCTCTTTGATATGTGCAGTTCCTGTGTTTGCTTACCATAAACACAATGCTCACAAAACTCGAAATCTTGAAATGAAAAGCCAGGAAAATAACCATAATGAGAAAGTATTTCCATTCCTCTTTTTGACATATGTCCCATCCTACAATGCCACAGTGACACACTTGGCTGCTCAATCACATTAATTACATGGTTTTCAACCTCTGAAACATGTAAAGTGTACAGAGTTCCTGACCTGATGCCATGTGCTACAGTCATCGAACCTTTGGAGATCTTCCAAGCGTTGTTCCCAAAAACTGTCACATAACCCGCATCATCCAACTTCCCTGTACTGATCAAGCTCTTTCGGATTGCTGGAACATGTCTGACATTCTTGAGCCATAAAGAAGAGCCATTATGAAACTTCAACTGCACATCTCCCACTCCAAGTATGTCACAAACCTGCTCATTGCCAAGTCTGACATAATCTTTAGTAGCCACATATGATGTAAACCACTCTTTGTGCGGAGAAACATGTAAAGATGCCCTTGAGTCGATAATCCAATCACTCATAGCATGTCCATCCTCTGCAGTCAAGAAAACAGAATCAAGATTGCTAGTGAGGAAGATGTCACCAGCTGCTATACCAGAATCACTGTCTGAACCAGATCCTTGGACATTCACCTCTTCAATCTTCACTGAACTCTTCTTTTCATCTTGCTCAGAACTCTTTGTTTTGCCTTTTTCTTGTTTCCACTTCGTACAATCTCTCTTCATGTGACCCTTCTTGCCACAATGGTAGCATTCTATGTTATCCTTTGACTTTGAGTCACGAGACTTACTTCGGTTTTGTGCCTTCTTACCCTTCTTCTCTTTAGACTGTTGTCTCCCTCGAACGACCAAAGCACTATTGCCTTTGCCTTTGTCAATGTTTGTCCTGTTCACTTCCTCTGTGAGCAAGCTGCCTTCTACATTGGCACTTGTAAGACCTTCTGGCGCGACAGAATTACTTAACGCTGTATGAAAAGTATCCCAACTGTCTGGCAAAGTGATTAAGAGAAACATAGCCTTCACTGAATCTGGAAAGACTATCTCCTGTGTTGTTAACTGGCTGAAAATTGTGTGAAATTCATTGAGATGATTTGACATGGCTGTCCCTTCCTTCATCTTCAAATCCACCAATATCTTGAGCCAGTAAATCTAAGAAGCAGCACTTTGTTTCTCGTACATACCACATAGCTTTTGCCATACGCCATACACTGTAGTCTCTTCTGCTACGTTGAAGTAAACATTTTCTGCCAGTGTCAGCATGATTGTGGAATAAGCTAACTCGTCAAGCTCTTCCCACTCATCTTCAGCCATACCTTCTGGTCTCTCCCCTTTGAGCTTCAGTGGCTTCACTTGTTTTTTCTGCACCAAAACCTACCAAATATGCTTCTTCCATAATCAAAAGTTTGTGCTATCCAGCTTCTTTATGTTGTAAAGAGTCTCACTCTGAGAAGATGCCATATCTGCCAAACTGTTTACTTCTGAGAAAAATCTGACAGAGTTTCCCCTGTAACTTGGCCTCTGTACACAGTAAACAAGCTGTAAACAACAAGCTGAACGCCTTTCCTCAGAAACTGTCAGTATTTTGGAAAAATTTTGACAGAGTCTCCCCTGTAAACTGAGCTCTGGGAACCAAAAGATAGCTCAAAAACAATCATAAATAGCTGACCAGTGACAAATCTGAAAATCTATGTGATATGCTGTCCTGTAAGCATACACTGTCTCCTGTCTGGGCGATGATAGAACTTGTATTTGTCTCAAGACTGAACCCTGAACAATGCCTCAACGGCCTGACGCATAAGATGCAAGCCACTATCTTCACAAAGTCATACATCCTATGGGATAAAAGTTGCCGAAGAGGATGCGTGTAGAGGGGAACTCCAACAACCTAATCCACCTCACACTGGGTAACCCAGCCCCCAGTGCTCGGCTTCAAAAAACCTCACACACGACCCTCACAGATGGCTCAGCAAACTGCCCAGAACTAACATACATCCTACAATAGACCAATCACTGTCCTATGACCGCTGCGGCGGTCTGTCTGCTAGCGTGACTCACAACTAGCAGACCCACAATCACAGTACATCAATCTGCAATACATGCCAGTGGTGTCAAGCCGTCGCATGGCCACACCTCCCCTGGAACCTGGCAAGCACAGGAAGTAGCAATGCAGACTGCAATATATATATCTGATGATATATATGTGTACCTGGTCTATAGATGATGCTTTGAAGAAGAATGAGTGATGTATATCGATGCCCATATTGATGCCGACCACCTCCTGCTTGCCAATCTAAACAAGACGGATTTCTTTGCGGCGGCTGAAACCTATCTTCTGATGTAGTGCTCAGAATGAAATTCTGAGGGCATAAACGGCTTCAAAAAGGGGGTTAACTGCAGGACACCTGCTGGAAATGCTCCTGGAACGTCGAGTGTGAAATTTCAAGCTTCGGATCCAGAATCTGCCTGAAAAGTGCGCGCGCGCGCGATTACGCAAAACCGCACTGAACCAAGCTCTTATACCAATTGAAGTCGCGGTGCGGAGCGTGGATCGACACACACACACACACACACACACACACACACACACACACACACACACAGATACACAGAGAGCTTACACAGTACGTAGAGAATTCTGTTTGAAGGGTTATCTCCCAAAACCTTATTATCCACAAAGTATAAGTGAGTATATACAAAGAGTTAGTGATAAGTGACAAATAAAGATAGAACCAAAGCTAAAGATGTTTATACAATAACATTTAGGGCTAGATATGGTCATTATGAATATTTGGTAATGCCCTTTGGCCTTACCAATGCTCCATCCACCTTTATGAAATTAATGAATGATGTTTCAAGACCATATATAGATAAATTTGTAGTGGTTTTTCTTGATGATATCCTCATTTATAGTAAGACTAAATTAGATCATTTGGAACATTTAAGGAAAATGTTTCAATTGCTGATAGATAATTTTCTATATGGTAAAGAATCAAAATGCAAATGCTTTACACAAGAAGTAAAGTATCTTGGACATGTTATCTCTCATAATGGGATTTGAATGGATTCAGACAAGGTGAAGGCTATCTTAGATTCAATCCATATAACCATATGTGACTTCAGACTTCATATAACTTAGATGACTAGTAGATGAGACTTCAAACTTCAGCTGACTAGATGCGACTTCATACTTCAAATGACTAGATGTGCTTAGACTTCAGATGATTTGATATTATACTTGAGATGAACAACTAGATAGATATTGAATGAAGGCAACTCATGAAGTAGTTCAGACTCAGATTCAGATAAGAATACAAATGGTTACAAGTGGAATCAAATTCTAGATTATAGAGTTTGTATACTAACGAATGATCAGCAATGGTTGTTTATGAACTCTCCTAAGATCTAGACATTAGGAGAATTTTGGACTCACTTTTGGGCCTTTTAGTTCTAGAGAGAGAGTGGCGCTTGACCAATGAGGAAGAGGCTTACGTTACGTTGAAAATCGGTATTCTAGAGCCAAACTCGTTGAGAAAAAATGGAAAAAATAATAATAGTGTTCTTCAAATTATACAATGTCACACTTTCAAAGCATAAATGCCATAAGCTTTACTAACTTTGTATTGACAAATTTTGGAACTTGCATGGAAGACTCCAGTATTTATGTTCCCACCCAAATTTCGCTTTGAGTAATTCTACTTCCCTCTCAAAATTGTATTCCCTTTTTCATATTTGCGATAACTCTACTGTGTGTTCTAGTGCACACCATGACTACCTCTTGAAGGCCTAGCACTACCATTGACTCTGTTAGCATTTTTAACAGCTATACTACAGATGATTAGGCATGGATACCATCTAGAATAACTGTTGAAAGTTGGGTACTATTGCATACAAGGAGGAGGAAGAGGAGGCAACGCACTGATTATGTGGAGGCTTTCAAGGGACAAGTTAAAGAGTTTAAAGTGTGTGCACAAAGCAAGTGGGTGAAAGAGGTCCTCATACAACATGCTTTCCAACATACATACTTAAGGTTGCAAACATCTCCTCCTAGTTTTCCACGGCATCAACCCAGTTGTAGATTATTTTGAGCATATATCTCATTTAGTGCATGATTATTTTTGAAGGTTTAGTGTTGATAACATGTTTGGTATGTTGGAGATATTTATCCATCGAATAGGATGGATTGGCAACCAATTGAGAGCATAGTTGGGATTTTTGATGCTTTCCATCCATTTATTGGTGAGCAAATGTACCAAGGAAGACCGGGCAAGGAGCTTGCAGATAATGGAATATTCTTTTATGGATTACAAAGACAATTTGTGCCACTCAAACATTGTTTTAAAATTGTACACTATTCATTGTTTCAAAACTTTACACATTGTATTGTTCCTTTGAAAATGTATACAAAAGGGTGATAATAACTACTCCCTTTGCCTACTACTTCTCTCCTGGCCCCTCCCCTGGTTGTTGCCACTGCTTCCATTCCCCCTTCTCCGTCCTCGAGGGACATTGGTCTCCGTTGCCCTTTCACGTCGTTCGAATGCATCGGCCTCCTCCATGGCTTCACATGCATCTTGCACCTATGAAGCTTCCCTCTGTTCTCGTTCTTACTACTATGTGTAACCCAATCCTCTACTTTTGCGGCATCCACATAGTATTGATGGATTGCCTCTTGCATGTCTCAAATCTCATTTTGAGACTGCTTGGCCTGTTGCATTGCTTCTTCAATGCAATCACTCTTGAACTCCTCAACTCAAGCTCTATCCTCTCTTGACCGTCTGTGCATCAAAATTATAATATGTTGAATGGCCATTATAAAAAAATTGCCATATCATAGGGGTTGTAGTTATGAGAAGCGTGGTAATGAGAAAGTAAGTAAAGAAGTTACTTATTTTAATTCAAAGATTGCAACAATACAAGCATTGAAACAACTTGTGTACTTACGTTTGGTAGATCCAAAATTTGGCTAACAAGGAGCATAGCATTCATACACATTCGCCAGCCACAGCTGTAGTTATCAACTTGCATGGGCACGCAGACCCGTCGATGCTGAGTGGCAGTCCCTAGATCATGTTCTAACAATATGTGCTCTACACAGCATACAAACTTTTTCATGGCACTACATACATAAGCACTTACTTCAGTAAAGCATTACAAATAGACACTACAAGGGGACTACAAGCAAATGCATAAAGATATGCCTAACATATTTACATGGAATCCCCTGCTTTGCCTGTAATTTTGTAGTAGGCAATCTTCTCTTCAACGTCGAATAACAACAGACTCCAATGTTCACTACACAAACAACATAGTTTTTTCTTTTCAAGACGAAACTCACGGTTGATTGTATGCAGTGACCAGGGTCCGAATTTACTCTGTTGAACCATTTCAACAACACCAAAAAGGAAAATCTGTTGTTTTGAACTAGAGGTGAGATAAGCGGATCTATTACGTACATTTTGTCTCGCATGTCTGCAAGTAGAAGCAAGATAGCATGCCTAACATGAATAAATGGTAGAGATTAGATTGCTTAGTGGATATAGGTTGGGACCAAGCAAATCATTCTCTTGATTTTGACCCTCACTGCTGCAAAGACATGGGTCAAAACCAAGCGAATCGAGAATCAATACCGTGAAAACATGGGTCAACACCGAGCAAATCAAGGCCTTCAAAATTTCCAAGGACCCCTATTTTCTTGGTTCTGACCCCAATAATGTGACCTATAATGAACTTGAAATTTACCATGGCATTAGAAAAATCACGCATGCATCGAAAATCTTATCGCTCAAGATTAAAAATGCAGACCTCCTTTGACCTTCCAGACAGATGAATCTGTGCATGAAGAGGCACTGAACTGGCCAGCACTTGCAGTTCCTCTTTGTTTGCTTCATTGATTTTCTCTAAAAGATGCCAGTCTTCTGGCAGAGGTGCTTGCTCTGTGTTGGCTGGTAGTTACTCTACATAGGCTAGCCCTTGCAAAGAAGAGACCGCCCCTTGCTTTCCTTGAGATGTCTCTAGCTCTACCTATACGGGCTCCTCCCTCACTGGCTCGGGCTCCTCCTTGACTAGCTCAGGCCCCTCCCTAACTGGCTTAGGCTCCTCCTTGATCGGCTCAGGCTACTAGAGTGGATTTGTACCTGGCTCGGGTACTCCCTCAGGCTCGGGATGGGCACGCCATCGCATGTCCACTCTCCAATGCTCGCACTACTCCTTGAAATGGAAGTCATGGGATGGCAGGTTGCATGTGTCTTTTGATCCTTCGCAACTCCTGTAGGACACATTTGTGCCCCTTGTATTGGCATCTTCTTACTTGAGCCTACAAGGAATCACCTGTCGCTCTTCTAGGCCTAGCGTTTTCACGAGCCATTTCTACAAACAACATAAATAAAAACCGCACCACATTCTGTGAGAATGTCCCTTTCACAAAGGGGCTCCAAGCAATGATGGTCAGTACCAAGCAAAGAAGAGCACCAAATAGATTTCTTCCTCCCCTATTTGCTTGGTATTGACCTCACAAGTAGAACTACACAAAAGTATAATAGCATACCTTTGCATTGTGTGTAGAGATTTGCATCAACAAAGAGAGGCAAAAGAGGAGGCAAAAAAAGGGATGGGAGCACTAGAGAGATAGAAGAGGATGTGGGAAGAGGTTAGGAAGCACAAGCAATACAGGCGGGATTCTATTACTTGTTCTTTTACTATTTACTCACAGCATGAACGCGTAGTTGGGGCAAGGATAGAGTTAAAATGCTAGGTGGGATGGGAGCACTAGAGAGGCAGAAGAGGATGCAGAAAGAGGGTTGGAAGAACAAGCGCTATAGGCGAGAGTTTGTTACTCATACTTTTACTATTTTGTCACCGCATGAACACTCAACTGGGGTTGGGGCATGTGCCTCTTTAATGAGCATCATTTCTAATTTGATGGCGTCTGGTCGATCGTACTGCATGAGAATATGAGTCCATTTATTGCGTTTCACTGGTTGTCCTTGTGAGGACCACCCACGTGCCTTTTTTGAGTTACCATTTGGCATCAGAAATCGATCACCATTGCAGTCTCCATCTCCATCTCCAAATAGGAGAAACAGACCACCCTTGCCTTTGACTTTCTTATGATCTTGCTCTTAGTGACCTCCAAAACTTTGATTATATTACTGCCGTGTCGCCATTGCCCTTGTCTTCGCCTTTTCATGATCTTGCTCTTAGCCACCTCTCGCGATCTTGCTCTCATAGCGACCTCCAAAGCTTTGAGTCTGATACATGTCACATCACCATACACCTCGGTGCCATTGGATATTGTAGAGACATGTTCTCTCTCTCTCTCTCTCTCTCTCTCTCTCTCTCTCTCTCTCTCTCTCTCTCTCTCTCTCTCTCTCGGCTCTCTCTCCTCTACCTCTGTGTCTCACCTCTATGTGCATCGACGCCACTACGTCACGGGGTTAGGGCACGAGGGGAACAACAGTTCAAGGGAGAGTAGTCATTAGGGTTAGAAGACTCGGAGCACGGTAATGTTGTGGTCACGCGATGCCAAAATTGGCATAGTTACAAATCGTAACAATTGGTTGAGATTCTCCATGCATAATTGTGAGGTTCAAGGCATAGTTGGAATAATAACTCCTTGTGTGACCGTGCAAGGCTATGGTTGTTCATTTAATGCTATGTTTGGACATAGTGAGTGAGTGGGCTTAGGTATCTATTATTGATATTTAATGCTATGTTCTGACCCTCTGTGTCAAATGGACATGGGTACAAGCTGAATTACACAAAAATTATCACTTGGATCAGAACCAAGCAAATAGGGGCCTTGGGGGATTCTTCAAGCCCTTATTCGCCTGGTTCTGACTCTCATCACGTGACTTGTTATGACCTCAAGACATGGGTCAAACCAAGTGAATAGAGACCTTGAGGGATTTCCCAGGCTCACTATTTGCTTGGTTCTGACAATTTGTGCCGAAAGGATATGGATACAGTGCGAATTGTATTGACATTATCACATGGGTCAAAACCAAGCAAATAAGGGCTTTGGGGGATTGTTAAGGCCCCTATTTTCTTGGTTCTGACTCTCATCATGTGACCTGTTATGACGTCAACACACGGGTGAGAACCAAGAAAATAGAGACCTTGAGGGATTCTCCAGGCTCACTATTTGCTTGGTTCTAACACAAAATACCATTCAATATATAATAGTAGTTTGGATTGTTATTTCTTTCAGACATGGGGAACATAGTCCTGCATACGGATAATATAGGGGAGGATACATGTGAAGAAAAACTGTACACGTTCTTATACAACATCCGTGCTCATCACCATGCACTAGAGCTATTAGGAATGTTTAATGCATAGTTTTCTATCCATTGGATCATTGATTTCTCAATTGAGTACCTACAAACACATTTGCAACAGTATGAAGAAATCATTTGTGATAATTATGTGACAATTAATGGCATTTGATATGTGCACCCAACCGATCTTGACCCTAAGAAGCGTGCAGCAAGGAGATTGAATCGTTGTCTAAAGAAATGTCCCTCCAATGCACTGCTTGTCTAAGATAGATGTCTTACGCACTCTAGAAAGTGTCGCTTAGTGGATTCAACCATGGTTTGTCTGTTACTTGTACTTGTTGATGGATGGTGAGTCAACTTCCTAGTCATCAAATTTTGGTAATTTCCCATTGTTGCCAAATGAAGAGTTAGAGGATGTGGAGGTACAATTTGACCCAAAAGAAGAGCGGGTAGAGGCATTAAAGGAAACATTTGATGTAGGCTTAACTTTTGCTTCTCTTGCGAATGCAACAATAGGAAGCAAGCAAGAAAGCCCAAATGAGGAAGGGTCTTTGCCTCTAAATTGCACTCCCATCTTTGCTATGGCGGGCAACATTCACTACATTCTGCTCACATATATTATGCATGAGCTGAATATACAAGAGGACTACTATCTAGCTGTAATTGAAATTTTTTGTGAGGCAAGCATTGGATTTGTGGAGGATGATGGAGTGGACCAACATCTCTTTGCTGACACAACTATCCACGACACACACTTCACGTCAGGGGAAATTGATCAAAGATACATTCAACGAAGCAAAGTTCGGGGAACCCGAATTGCCAACATATGAGTTGTTCCAATCGACCACAAGACAAAGTGGCTTAGAAAACATGGGTATCCATGTGGCAACTAGATCCCATGTAGAAAATAGTCACTCTATTCACTTGTGGGGAAGGTCCATGCTAGAAATGGACAAGAATCAAATGGTAATTTTTTTTAGGCATTCAGATGGTTTTAAAGATGGCCCAATGATGCAATATCGACATCAATCTGCTTGTTGACAAGTGTTTGTGTATGACGATAGTTTCCTTAGAAGAGCAGGTGTCTCAAGGCAAGGGCTTTTCATTGGAGTACAAGCCAAGGATGCAGCATTGTCTCACTACATCGTGTGTTTCAACCACAAAAAGGTTTGTAGAAACAATTCAAGTACTTGACTCTATTGTACGCATCTCACTTATGACAATTGAATGTTTTATTATTGTTTTGTAGATCATAATATACCACAAGGAATACTCTAAGGACAATGCAAAGTTCCCACTATTTGCAATGAAAGTTTTTACAGGATTGTGTGGTGAGTATCCCTTGCCACTAAACGCAAAAAGGCTAATTCTGATAGCGAAATAGTTTGCTCTACGCATATTTGGCATCGGATATGGGTGCCAAGCACTTAGAGCTCCCTACAATTCAGACTTTGGCGGTAGGAGTTGAAGACCTGGATAGCTTAGATCCATACAACAAAAGGCTATTTTTGAGAGAAAGAAGATGCTTGATGCCCATGGGTATGTTGCCATCAACAAGGGAAAGGGTTTGTCTAAGGGGCTTGCACGTCAAAGAGGTACATAGTGAGAAAGAAGGAGGTGGAGTGAAGAGGATAACGGGCTCAGGCCCATCTTCTCTCGCTCCGAACTTGTGATGATAGCCACCTCGCATGGTGCTCCCCCGTATTTGAGTTTCCCCAATGTTAACCCTCACGGCACACGGACACCCTATGATCTATAAACGTTGTATTATTTAGAGTCAGGTACCGGGCTTGTCGGTCCAATAGGGAAAGGTAGAGTGATCGCTGATGAGAGGCGCACTTTAACTGGGACATTCAAGGGATTAGTTGGCTAAGCATGGGCGCCCAAGTGTGAATGGGGTGAGCTCCTATAAAAGCCAACTAAACCTAATTTTTACTCATTCTCTCATTTGTGCAATTGAAGAGTGCTCTTGCTCCGTCTCCATCTTCTTCTTCTTCACCTCCTTGTGTGTGTGTGTGTGAGAGAGAGAGAGAGAGAGGGAGAGTGTGTGTGCGATCGAGCATTACGAAGGCACGACGGCGGCGAAGCGGTTGAGCGTGGCACGATTGTAGCTTCTTCTTCATCACGGCGAGGAATCCACCACGAAGGCGAGCGTAGAGCGATGAGTGACACACCCTTTGTTTCCTTGAGCTTGCTAGTTTAGGCTTGTTGTGTGCTTGGAGCCGTTTGTGGCTCGCACACGGTGTATTGGCAAGTCCCTTGCTTCGACAGTGCGGCAAGGAGCGCACACCCAAGCCCTTTGCTTTTTTTCTTTGTGGATGTGTTGTAAAGAACGTGTAATTTTTGAGCTTTAAGAAGCTCCTTATGTCTTGCTCTATGAATAAGTCATCTATAAGTCCATTAGTGTAACTGTAATAGGGTATTGGCTCTATCATTATCTCCCTTGTGTTTGGTGTGTTTAAAGTAACCTATTCTTGCCATGTAGTGGGTCTTTTCCATGCCTTGTGTGGACCATATTGACAATGAGCCGTATGTCTTGGCAAAATATGGGCCATGGTTGAACAATATGTGTTGCATTGGAATAGTGAGTAGAATAGAGTTTTAAATGTTGTTTGCATATGGAGCATGCTAACTCACCACGTAATGAGTGATATGTTTCCCACCCCACCCTGTCAGGTATGCCTTCTTCCAATCCAACAAGGCTGGTTGAAATGATGTGAGCTTACTTTCGTCCCAAGAATGCTACTCAATGTAGTGGAAAATTTTATCAAGTGATTTCCACATGTTTGCCTTGTGAATTTGGATTGTCCCACCACCAGCATTGTCTTTAATCACTCTGTGTAACTATTTCCTTTGTTCAACATGTTTCTTATCTCCTCTCTATCAAAGTCTTTGAGGCTAAACACAAGAAACCTTCTGGCCTCACGTCGCCTATTGATGCTTTCTTAGGTACCTTGTAACGACTTTGTGACAATTTAGGGTCCTCTTCGATTTTGACATTGCCTTCATGCAAATCAATGTCGAAGAGCACTCCCTTTAATGCTTTGGTGACTCTTTTCAACTCATTCTCTGGCTTTAAGGTCCATGCAAAACATATGTACAAATGAACCACCTTTTCAATTATTTTGCAGAGTGCATGAAGTGTATAGACGTGAACTCCACTCAGAGGAATATCAAGTACTGGCCTAAAAGATTTATCTTGAAGATGTCCATTGGGAGCTCTACTCCATTGTACACTCTCAAGAGATTGTGCATCAGCCATGCAGTATAAGCACGGATTTGCCACAACTGCACCGTGTGCACACAAACCTGTGATCTTCTTCTCAAGGCTTTGGATTCTCTCTCTGTTTCATAAAATCTTCTGACTGCATGCCTCGTTAAGTTTCTTCAGCTGCATGTTCTCCATCGCTATAGGAAGTCTCTTTGCTTTTCTGCATTCTATCCTTGCATTTCCAAATATTGAGTGTAGCACAATAGCCCATCCTTGCCATTGCCTGTGAAAAGTAAAACGTTAGTGATATTAGCAAAGGGAGGTGGCACATTTATTGTAGGATCCTTTGGGTTAATAGACCCATTGGTCCACAAATCCAAAGATGTTCCTTCGTTGTCCTTCTAAGTTCTTTCTCCCGTTGAGATAAGAAAGACTCCCTCCTACGTTTCTGCAATGGTGCGTACTCTATCAATAAATCAACGTGAAGATGATGTGTGTTCTTTCTTTGTTGAAGATGAAGGGGTTGAGGATTGCAAGTTCAAATTGGTGCTTTCATAAAAAAAAGAAGCATTCTCCATTCCTAGAGTTGATAGAAGGATAGATAGACACTCAAGACTTTCACTATAGTCCCATGTTTAGAGTTGATAGAGTTCTTGTAGCTTAAGTTTTTGGAGGGAACGCTTGTAAGTTGGTGTTTCAAATCATTAGTCATACGGTTAGTTGGATTCCTGACAAGAGAACGAAGGATAAGAAAAGAATAGGGCCCAAAAATGAGTCCAAAATTTTCCTAATTCTTAAGTATGGAGCCTGATTTACCCCTTGTACTTTTTTGTATTAAAAACACACATTTGTAAGGTCCCCATTATGAGGTGAAGCCATCATGCTTGAAGAAAAATCACTCGCCAAAAAACCAAAAATTCACGCCTAATCTCAATACTTGCTCAAGACAAGGTTCGTCAGAATATTATGGCCAGACGGCGGCCGAAAAGTAATCGAAAAACGGTCAGTTAGCTGGCCGGTTGGCCGGTGGCCGATTTCAAAAAGGACTTGTCTTCTCAAGGGCGGCCACAAATGGGCACATTGGAGAGTCCAACTTGGACTTGTCCACACAAGGGAGGCTACACACGGCTTGTAAGGTGTGAGCTTTGTCCTAGAGTCACTAGACTGTGAGTCAAGGAGAGGAAAGGTGGAATTATCCCACATGCAGTGGTGCAAGGCTATAGAGCTACTTAAAGCTCATTTTATGAATGAATAAACCAAGTTTATTTCTCTCTTGTTTATGGTGAGCTTGTGATGGCTTAGCAACAACTCAAGATTGTGTTTATGAGTCCAAGTTAATTGATCTTGGAACCTAATTCGCTTGAGTGATAATCTAACCAACACACACTCACTTGTGTGCAAGATGTTTCCCTTTCATCCACCTAGCTAGCATGATCCCATTCCCATCAACTGGTATCAGAGCTCTAGATTATGCTAGCTGGGTTTGTTGTTATTCTTTTGTGTGTTAGTGATTAGCATCTTCATTAGATCGATTAATATTTCTTAATCATCGTTATGACCCATTGGCATTTTCATAACTAGTTGCATCTCTCGCTAATTACACCCTAATCTAGCAATGTGTGGGCATGTCCTTGGCACACCCAATAGGCCACTACCCTCCATGGCTAGGTAGGCTTGATTAGGGAGAGGATTAGTATCCATTTTGCACTTCCATTTAGATTGGTTTTGGTGTTGATTCTTTATAATTTTCATACTTTTCATCTCCAATTAATCTCCCCGACTTCGTGTTCACCTTGCATTGGCTACATCATCTCGAAGTACTCATTGCAAGCCCTCAGAGGAGCCCTCAAACTCTGCAAATTGAGCATGGGAGCCCCTTCATCTCCATCCCAAATTATTGCTATTATAAGGTGTGTGTGTGTGTGTGTGTGTGTGTGTGTGTGTGTGTGTGTGTGTGTGTGTGTGTGTGTGTGTGTGTGTGTGTGTGTGGAACTCTACTAAGCCGAGCTTGTATTTTCTATTTTTATCTTTCCTCACACAATAAAGGCTTGAGGCCTTGTGGCTTTAAGTATTGACCCTAATTTTGGAGTTGGGGACATGGTTGTGTGCTCAAATTGGGCAAGCTCATATGGGCGCGCTAGACATACCAGAATTGGCAACAAAATTCAACTTTTAAGGGACATTGGGTCCATTAGGGGCCATTCCCATGTCACACATGCACACTCGCTATCGGACACGAAACAGTGAATAAAATCCAATTTTTTGCTTCTCTTTGGGACTGCAGAAGCACATTCTCGCGCCAGTGCTCAAAGGTTAGGGGGCCAGTCCCACGGGTAGATCCCCTATCTCGAGAACTTCAAAGAACTCCCTCAAGGGAGGTTTCCCACCTGCAGACAGAGGTGAAAGGCACTAAAGAGAAAGCAAAGAAGGCTTCTCGAAAGGCAAAGTGAGCAACATTCAAGCTTTCCAAGAACTTCAAGGTATCAAAGGTCAATCCATTCAAGCTTCAACACGCGGAGTTTAGAAGGATTTTCTAAAGGCTATCAAAACTGAAGGCATTCAAATTTCCAAGCTCTAAGCAAATATTCGAGCTACTCAAAGCTTCGCACTCCAAGGCAAAGCAAAGGTCAAAAAATTGTGAAGAGTAACTTCACCTTGAGTGAAGAGGTACTTCACATTGAAGGAAAATTTTAAAGTAGACATTAAAATTGAAAATCTTGCAGCCAAGCATAACAACTTCTTGGAATGTAAGTAATTATATTCATCTACATGGATGACATTATAATTGTGCTTTTGTGAGGGGATAGACACTGGCATTGGAGAATCTCCAAATTGCTAAGACCTCTCCATGTGTGAGAACTTTGTGACAATGTGTATGAGAAACACCCCATGCTTGGGCTCTTGGAGTATGACCAAGATGGAAGAGCAGGCATTAGTTTTTTTCATAAACCTTTTTATAGGATATTTTTGCATGTCATTATGACGCATGGAATAAAGCCTAATTGCACAACAATAGGGGAAAAAGAAGCACTTGTTTTTTAGGGGAGGATACGAAGACAAAGACCATGAATCAGTTGAAGACAAAGCTTTGAAGAAGACAAAGGTGTTGTTGGATTAGAGCCAAGCAGACATTTTTCAAGATTTTACTCTTGGATTAGAGTGTTGTTTTTTTCTCCTCGATTGGAGTGTGGCTCTTGGATTGAAGTGTTATGTTGTTTGTCTCCTGCATTGGGGATGTATGTTGTCTGTGCTCCTGGATTGGAGATGTTCTTTTGGCTCCTAGATTGGAGTATACCAAAGATGTCAGTTTCTTCCTAGTCCAAACCTCAAGGGGAAGATTGTAAGGTGTGAGCTTTGTCATAGATTCACTAGACTGTGAGTCAAGGAGAGGAAAGGTGGAATTATCCCACATGCAGTGGTGCAAGGCTATAGAGCTACTTAAACCTCATTTTATGAATGAATTTATGGTGAGCTTCTGATGGCTTAGCAACAACTCAAGATCGTGTTTCTGAGTCCAAGTTAATTGATCTTGGAACCTAATTTGCTTGAGTGATAATCTAGCCAATACACACTCACTTGTGTGCACAATGTTTCTCTTTCATCCACCATAGCTAGCACGATCCCATTCCCATCACGGCTGCCTCTTATGAGAGAGGACAACCCTTTTGGCCTATAAAAGGAGGCCACTTCTACACACAAAATGCATTGTGGTGCATTGTGGAGTTGATGCAACAAGGTGTGTGAGGTGGTGAGAGTGAAGCAACGTGAGAGCTCTATTAAGGGTATAATCCTTTTGTAACCTACTTCTTGCTTGAAGTACTAAAGCCATTGAGTGGCTGCTTTCCCGTGGATATAGCCCACATTGGGTGAACCATATATTTTTTGTGCTCTCTCTCTCTCTCTCTCTCTCTCTCTCTCTCTCTCTCTCTCTCTCTCTCTCTCTAATCTTTAATGTGTGAAAATTATCTCTCTCCATTCAGTAAACTACTCTAATATCTACTTGGCTACGTCCTATTTCCTAACACTAATGTTACAAGATGCAAGAGTCATGAAGACTAAGAGTCAAGATACAAGAGCAAGAGCATGCAAGAGCCTTGAGAAAATGTCCCAAAATGAAATTAATCGGTCCTATTTATAGGTATCGACAGTGGGTTCATAGTTTGATAGTCTAGAGCTACCGCCTCCATGTGTCATCTGGCCACTGGCAGTGACTCTGAAAAGCCTCAATCTATAGTGGAGCGCCTCAACCTCTAGGAGAATGGTCCCACCTTGTACATTCCTTCTTCCCTTTCTTGAATTTTTTCATCTACAAAATTTCAAACATAAAGGCTTCATTTCTTTTGTCTGCAGTTTGGCTTGTCTAAAACATTCTTTACTTCAGATTGCTGAACAATCTGAGCTAGTGGTCTAGCAAATCAGATCTCCATCTAGTTCTAACGAGTGTTGGAGGTTGCATTCTCCTTCATGAAAATTTGATAGATAGCCTCTTGCTCTAGTTGCTCCCTTCTTTCTGTGTGCATCTCAACTTCATAGAGTGTTAACACGTACCATGTCTTTGCATCTAGATCATACAATTGCTTCTTTACCTTTCTCGGTCTTTCCCTGACCAGCTTGTGGAACATGGATGCAACTGTTATCCACCCATCTATATCTAGTTGATTAACTTTGACTCTAGCTTCAAACATTATTTTAGACATCTCCTTGAATTGGGACTCATGGTTGGCCTTGCTAGCTAGTTTCTTTTCTAGGATCTTTGAGGGTTTGACCAATAATTGAAGAAGATCATTTGGAATTGATCCCCTACCTAACCTAGTCTTTTAATTGTGTCATCATCCCTTTAAAGTTGACCGGATCATCCGTCAGTTCTGAAATCGTGTCTTTTCATTTCAGTAGCATTGAGAACTGACTCTTGGAGAATCTACTCCTTTGTTTTTAAAAGAATGTCTTCAACACTATTTGAAGGCTGATGGAATGAGCATGTGAGATAAACTAATAAAGAACTTGAATGTTACATTGTGGTAGTAACTAGAAAACAAAAAGCAAACTGGCATGAGTACGGTGTGGAAAGTGGTAGAATGAAGCCAAGATGACAACATTCTATGGAGGTGGACCCGATCAATCAGGTACCTTTCCAAAGATTATTATGTATCTATTTTGTTAGGCTAGCTGGCATTATGTCCTAGGGACAAATGAAACTTGATGGTTGTGTCTCTGAAAGCTATGGGAAAAACAACGTCGGGGTCAGCTGCCCTGGAGTATGTACTTTGTAGGTTGACTTCCATTTAGATGTGTAACATTGTAGGCTAAAGTGAAGTTCAACAATCAAGGACTCTTGCTTAAGGATCTGCAATGTTGAGACTCACAAATCCATGGTGCCTGTGTAGAGTTAGGAAGTAGAGTGTTACTCTTGGGTTATGTTTTCCCTTAGCTTTCGCAATGCAAGATGAGACCAACCCTTCACTAGTGGTTCATGCATAAAGCTACAAGTGTTGCAAGGGCAATGTCCATTGGCTCTCTCTCAATTTATGGACATAGGGTCAAAGACTTATCAAAGGTATACCCATACTTCATTTTGATCAGGTGGGGAATGTGAGAGCGCTAGGTGCGAAAGTGATGCACGGTGCATGTGGAGTGCGAGGGAGGAGAAGAGTAGAAGACACAGTGTGTGGGTGGAGAAAGCCTCTAAGAAGTGGTGAGGAGCTCCTTATTCTTTGTGTATATGAGGAATGTGTATGTAGACACATTCGGCTACTTGATATCGGATGTCCGGCCACGATCAAAGGCACAACACCTTTACCCCAATAATCTCTCACTTAAAGGCAATCTACCGATAAGTGAGTGCTACTAGCTACATTACTAGTATGTGCAAAGAAATTGGGGAGATAATTTCTCAACCTATGCCCATTGGCTCGCTCGATCGATCTATATATAATTGTATCCGTTCTAGGGATAGGCGAGCATGCGTGTACCCATGCAAGAGCCTGTAAATCTCATAGACAACTCTGTATGGTCTGCAAAACTCCACTATGCATCATGGTAGTGTCAGTCATTGTACGATTGACAATTGCTTCTACAAATACTCACACTACAGCTGCTAGGTCAAGCCTCGACACTGTAGGTCGTACATAAGACGCCCGAATGCTAACAAAATTTGCACAAACCTGGATGTTCTAGCCTCCCTTGTTCTATCTGCATGTACTGCATCATCACAAGACTATTCATCGCATAAGGATGTGTCAACACCAACACTGGAATGGCTACGTACTTCTCACCTATAGATAGATTGTGTGTCGTGGCATCAACTCATCAGCTCTTTAGAACCTGTCACAAAATGCATAAAACCTGGCAAAAATCCAATAGAGTCTCCTATTTAACTGGAGCAAAATGTCACCAAAAGACCAAGGAGATAAACAATGCCAAAATGCTATGGCACAATGCCAAACACAATGACAAACAATCCGAGAATCCCTCGACCGAAAGCAATGAGCATAAAGGTCTTGCAATGTCAATACATGAGTTGTACTTGCTACACAAGACACTGCAAATCTATTAGCTAATCGCCAAGCTCACCCAGTGTAGTATTGAGGCATACACCCACTAATATCCCACTTGCAGATAATATCACACAAGTCTTGAGTGCAACTTGCAAATCACTACCTAGATTACATCAAATCATCCGCATAAAACTACATTAAAAAACTGCCAAAGCTTCAACACCATTTCATCTGTTTGACCATAATAACCATACATGCCATAAACATGCTCAAAACCACGAGCAAATCATGCGCAAAATCCACACTCAAGCATACATTGTAGCCTCCCACCTAAGAGCAAGCCTGCGGCCAACAATACCACTCTCACACTCGAGAGAAAACCATGTGCGAAATCCTCCATGCACAACAAATAGTTGTTATTGCAAAAAATTTAGAGGTCAAAATCAATCCAAATGGATATCACTATCGTATGTGGAGCGTTTCAAAACACCAGGTTACATCTTGACCTTGCATAAATGGAATTTCTTATGCAAAAAACATTATTTTGGAGTTCAAAAAATGGCCTGCAAAAATGCAAATGTGCATTCTTCTAGATCTGGTGGTTGCTCACTAAACTCAAGCTCCCATCGAAAGCGAGCTCACCATCATCGAAAGCTCACTTCTCTATAGCACTCCATCCATCACAAAACCAAAGCTCTGATACCAATTGTGAGTGGGTGAATGCGGTGCATGTGCGTCGGGGGGGGGGGGAGAGAGAGAGAGAGAGAGAGAGAGAGAGAGAGAGAGAGAGAGAGAGAGAGAGCAAGATGTGAATGGACAATCGGACGTATTTGGCATGTTCGACTGGGGTTGAGAGGCACACCGCCTTTACCCCAATAGGAAACACACAGTTATCATGTATTAGAGATAGTAATGTAGGTTCACAAGACATTTATGACACTCTGTTGTCTCTTTTTAATGGTGGAAAGTTGAACAGAAGCTCCATTGAGGCAAATGTATAGTCTATGGGGGATTCCAAAAATGTCACAGATAAGCCTATTATTGAAGCATATGTACATGATGTACTTTATGTACTTGATGTGGAAAGAGCTGATAAATGAAGAGGCTAGGAGTATGCCTCAATAAATGGTGCCATATTTTATGTCATACTAAATTGTTGCACCTATGTCATCATACTCGTTCAGGCTCTCACCATGCATCATATGCATTAGTTATGCTTTGGTTATTTCTAGTTTATGTGATGAAGAGGAACCTCTTTCTTTTGATAAAGCACATAATTTAGAAAATTAGATGACTACAATGAAAACAATATATGATGCACTTATAGAAAATGAAACGTAGAATTTATTTGGTTATCTTGCTAGCAAAAAGGCCATTGGTATGAATCATGTTTACAAGATAAAACATAAGTCGTATTGTAAGATTGATCGCTATATGGTGAAACTTGTTGCAAAAGATTATACACAACAAAAAGGCATTGATTATGATGAGGCTTTTGCTCCCACTTTTTGTATGAGTATTGTTCATTTCTATGTGTATTGGCGATCTATTTTGGACAGAATGTATATCAATCAAACATTGTTACTACTTTCTTGAATAGTGATGTAGTTGAGAAGTATATGTAACGTAGCCTCATGGTTTTGTTAAGAAAGGACAAGAAAAGAAAGTGTGCAAATACAAGAAAGATTTAGATGGATTGAAGCGGTCTCCTGGTGCTTGGCATGAGAAAGTTGACACTCATTTGGTTAAACAAGGCTTTTGTAACAGCCCAGCTGAAAGCACTTTGTACGTCAAATGTGAGGGCGATGTATATCTCGTCGTCATTTTGTATGTAGATTATTTGTTGTTTACTAGTCCAAATGAGACACACATTGCTAAATTTAAGGTTGAATTGAGTGCTACTTTCAAGATAAAAGACTTGGGGCTTTTGCATCATTACTTGGGCATACAGTTTAAGCATTGTGAAGGAGGTATTGCTTTGTGTCAAGCAAGATACATAGAGACATTGCTATGTAAGTTTGGACTTCATGACTACAAACCTATTGCTACTTCATGGTGGAGACAAGTTTGAAATTGAGTCTTTAGGATGGTAGAGATCTTGCAGATATTTATGTATGCAATACTAGGCCAAATATTCAGTTTGTAGTCTCACAAGTCAGGTCAACAAATTTATGCGTAGCCCAAGGTCTAAGCATAGGCAAGCTGTCAAAAGGATCTTTCACTGCTTGAGTAGTAATTTACATCTTGGGTTCTTTTATCCCAAGTGCAGATCATTGCCACTAAACTTCATGCTTTTTTGGACTCAAATTAGGCTCGGTTGTTATGACACATGTGTGTCCATAAGTGGTTTCAATTTTCATGTTTGGCAATTCATGTAGATTGTGGTTGAGCAAGAAGAAATTTACCGTGGTCACTTCCAATTGTGAGGTTGAGTACAGGGTAGTCTTCATAGCTATGGTTGAGTGTGCATGGCTTAAACACCTTATGGTTGATTTGGGCGTTGGACAGGCTCGCACAGAGCACATTGAGGTGAATTATCACTATGTGAGGTAAAGAATCTTATTAGGAGAGATTAGCTTGGCTTATTTGCTGACATAGGAAAACCTTGCAGATTTGTTCACAAAGGCATTGTGTCATGAGAATGTTGAAGATTTTCACAAAGCTTTGGGCTTGCTTCCCTTTGTGGATTGATCATGTCCTTAGGGCATGGCACTTGCCTTGTTATTTGCATCACTCCCAAGGGGGATTTGTTATCATGTATATGGTAGTGATGTGTGTAAAGACATTTAGGACTGTTGAGGCACTTTTTTCTTGAATAAGAGTTTTCCCCCCTGTGAATTGTATATATGCCAATCACTCTAGGACTCTCTTATCCTTCTAGTTGCGAAATAAGAAATATACTCTTTTTTGTGTGCCTTGAGCTTCTACATCTTCCCCAAGTTGTGTGTGCATCCTTGCAACCCTAATTCCAACATATTTGATTGCACATGAAATAGTTCGACAAAGAGCACTTTGTATGCAAGTGTATGAATGATGTATTTTTTATCATTGTGCTCTATGTGGTGGCCATGTTGCTCACTATACCAAATGAGAGACATATTGTTGATTTTAAGGCTTATTTGGATGCTTCTTTTGAGATCTTAGATCTTGGGATTTTGCAACATTATTTGGCATACAATTTAAGCAAGTTGATGGAGGTATTGCTTGGTTTCATACAATGTACATTGAGACATTGTTTCATAGGATTGCAAGCCTATTGTTACTTCTACAAAAATAGGTCTATAGCTTAGTCTTCATGATGCTAGAGGTTACTTTGATGTCACAAAGTATCAGTAGGTTGTTGGTTGCCTCATTTAGGTATGCATTACAAGGCCAGATGTTCAATACGTAGTCTCACAAGTGAATAGATCTATGCATAGCTCAGGCTCTATGCATTGGGGCATAGTTAAGTGGATCTTTTTCTACTTGAGTGGTACTATACATCTTGGGTTGTTCTAACCCAAGGGGGGATCATTATTGCTAGATTTAGGCATGTGTCACACACGGGCGCTGGACAAGTCCAAAAAGAGGCTCTTTGGGTGCCTCTATTGTCACACACGAGCATACATTTTCATGCTTTGAATTTTTTCTCTTACATGAGCATCATTTAAACATAGCTGATTGGCTAATAATCTAATACATGACTATATTAACCTGCAATCAAACACTATCATTTATTTTTGCATGCCACATTTTGTTCATGTTTGTTGCCTTACATGTTTTTTAGACTCAAAATTGGTTAGTTTCTATGACACCAGTGTCCACAAGTGGTCTTGGTTTCATGTTTGGTAGTTTATGTATATCTTGGTTGAGCAAGAAGCAACCTAGAATGACCACTTCTAGTAGCGAGGCTAAGTATAGGGCATATTTCATAACTATGGTTGACTGCATTTGGCTTGGTGGATTTTTACTAACTTGGGTTTTGTTGCCATCACAATCTACATTGACTATTAAAGTGCTTTGCTAGTGCAAGGAACCCAATGTTCCATGTTCACACAAAGCACATTGAGGTACATTATCATTATTCATGGAGACTCTTTCCAAGAGAGGTCAGCTTGGCTTAGGTGCTTACACATGGCAACCTTGCTAATCGTTTCACAAAGGCTTTGACTCGTGGGAAGTTTGAAGCCTTTTGCAAAGATTTGGGCTTACTCCCCGTTGTTGATTGACCACATAACTTCTAGCACTTTCCTATAAATGAGTGCTAGCTCATGTCCACTGCATCACTCCCAAGGGCATTTGTTACCATATTATGGTAGCGATATGTGTGAACACACTTAGGACTGTCAGGGCACCTTTTCCCTCTTTAGGAGGTTTTTTCCCTTGCTTGTATATATGCCCATCACTCTAAGGCAAGCTTTATCTTTTTATTGGAACACTTAGTGTTTCTATTTCCCTTGGGGTGTACTCTTGATCCTCTCCTTCATCTTCTCCATCTTTGTGTGCATTCCTGTAGCCGTATTTCCTACAAATCTTTCTCCCCAACCAATTGAAAGGCAAAGGCTAGAATTTCTTTTGATGAGAAGATCAACATCATAGTTTCGACAAGCTTAAGTCATCTTTAGCATCAATACCTATACTCACTATAGTTGATCCATTTAAGCCATTTTTTCTATAGCCAAATGTTAGTTTTAGAGGGAAGACTATTGCATTTTGAGAGAAAGAACTTGATAGCTCCCATCAAAATTATTCTACCTATGAAAGAGAACTCTATGTTATCATGTACGCTTTGCAAAAGTGGAGACATTATTTGTATGAAGCTCAGTTTGAGATTGTGTTCAACCATGAGAACCTATAATCACGTGTTGCTTGTGCATGTAGCTTCTTCACCATAGAATTATCGGCCTCCATCTTCTCTGCCCAATTTAATACACCCATGCACACGATGCTTAAGTAACACCGCTCTCATATATACCACCATTCTCAAGTTTTCTATACTCACCTCTCCAATTACCACCAGTAGACATGCATTCTTAGCTACTACGAGAATGGCTTCTCTTGTGTAGGAATAGTGGCTTCGGTCATTGTTACATCACTCCCGACCAATATGTCCACCGGATGATATTTCTAACAAATGTGAAAATGATATAATGTCATAAAATCTAATATCTAACCAACCCAAATGATTTTCTCATATTAAACTAATCATTTAATGTGGGAGAATAAATAGGACCAAGGGTTAAGATATAAACATGTGCTTATATATATATCTCAACACGGGCCAATGGTAAAGGGGGCCAAATGAGAGATGGTAGATCAAAGAGAAAGGCTAACCAATGGAGCATAAAACCTTAGGGTTAGCTTCATTGAAGACCTCCAGCAATTAGTGTAAAAGTCCTTTGACCTTAGGTAAGCTAGGGCTTAGCTTGAGGTGGGAACCCAACCCAAGCTTAAGGTGCTTGAGGTGCTTGACGTGCTTGATAACTAAGATGCTTGAGGTGCTTGTCATGCTTGAGATGCTCGGGTTGTACTTGAGGTAGGAACCCGGCCCAAGCTTGAGGGGCTTAAGGGCCAAGCCTTTGGTGGGAACCGGGTCCAAAGTTGAGTGGCTTGAGGTGTGCAAAAGTCAACACTAATCCCTACAAGGAGGGGGCGAGCCCTACAAGAGGGGGGATGAGAGAGAACACACACACTCACACAAGGCATGCTTGGTACAAAGAAAGTAAAAGGGACACTTGTCAAGTTCTTCCTCATGTTGCCCTCATGGTCTGCCTAAAGTCTATTGGTTGGCCACCCAAGGGGTCCAATGATAATTTACAAGATTTAATAAATTGTTTTGCATTTATCAAGTCCTCTCTCTCTCAAAGGGGAAAGGTGGACACTTGTCCCAAGGCTAGTATGCCTGCTTGGTAAGACTCCTGCTTGTGATTGGCTAAGCCTGAGGGTTCGAATGAGCTTCAAGCATGAGCTACAAGGGGGGATCGACCAAAGCAAGTAGGGGGCATTTTTGAGGGGTATACTCTCTCTCTCCCCCCCCCCCCCCCCCCCCCCCCCCCCCCCCCCCACACACACACACACACACTCATTGTGTGAAGTGCAAAGTGCAAGATCTCCCTCTCCTTCTCCAAGCAAGTAGAGAGGCTACACCAACACTCTTGCTATGGAATGCAAATCCAACCAAGAGCCATGCTTCGATGCTTAAGCTTGCCATCTTCTCCATCTTCATTACTACGCTATTATGTATGCTACCAAGAAGAGTGATGATAAGTGAGGAACTAGTTCTTTCTCCTATGAAATGATTCTTCTTCCTCTTCCCTACCTTCATTCCCTGCTAGCTCTCTCCACCTTCTAAGGTGTTTGAGGTCTTGGGACTGAGGCTTGGGATAATTAAAGCTTTCCACAAAGTTTATGTTATGCTTGTGATGCATCAAAGAGCAAGAAAACAATGAAACATTTTTTCTTCCTCTGAAGATGTGGCTCCACGAAGATGGCGGTTTAGACGATCGCCCACTCCTCCCAAGAGGAAAAGATCAACACACAGTCCTTCTCCTCGTCATTTGAAAAGGGAAGAGAGGAAACAAAGGAAGAAAAGGGCTAGAAAGAGGTCACTCTCTTCTCCTTCTTCTTCACCTTCCTCCTCTTCCAAAGAAAGCTATGGCTATTCTCCTAGAAAATATAGGAGGGGAGGACATCGCAAATCATACCCTGCATGGCAAAGGTCGCAAAAGCTAAAGAAGTTCAAGGAGGGAGGAAAGAGTATCTCTTTTCTCACCTATGATGGCACCTTTGGTGCTACTGACAAAGTGTTGGCCTTCATCCAACAATTTGATGCGGTCTTTGGAGACGAGGGCTTCACAGAATCCTTCAAGCTACACCATGTAGCTATGCACTTCCAAAAATCAGCTCATCAATGGTGGGCTAGCCTTCGTGGCAACGATGAAGCCCCAAAGACATGGAAAACTGTACGAGTTTCCATCATGAAGCAATTTGTTGCAAGCGATGCAAAGGAGAAAGTGCTCACCGAATGGCGCAGCTTGAAGTTTCTCTCTCATGAGTCTATCCACAAGTATGTAGACAAGTTTTGGGATTTACATGTCAAGGCTATTGTCTTCCAAAAGATAGACTTCACCGAGCAAAAGCAATAAGTTTTTGCAGGATTACCTGAAGAGATGGTCAATTATGTCAACTCTCAACGGCCTGGTTCTATCACCGAAGTAATCCCACACCATGGTTGCTTCACACATCAATTTCCAACAAGGGGCTAGACGGAATGTCAAGCCCATGGAAAACAAAGATAAAAATGATGCAAAGGGAAAAACCAATGCTCAAAATTATTCCCAAGAAGGCACTTCCAACAACAACAACAATATTCGGTCCAAGGAGAAGGGAGTTTACAAAGGCAAAAACATACTCTCTCCTAAAGATCTTGAAGCTTTTCTCAAGGACCATAAGTGTTTCAAGTGTGGGGAGCAAGGACATGGCTATCGTTCTTGCCCCAAGAAGAATTCTCGCAATGAGACACCTAGGGCTTCCACCATCGAAGATCCAAAAGAGGATGCTCATTGCAAAGGATCATCACTTTCCTATGCTTGGGGAAAGGTAAGAGAGCATGATGCTTTCATCTTGTTTGACCCTGGCTCTACTCACAACTTCATGGCCACCAAGTTGGGCATTCAATCTTTTGAGATATTGTAACGGTTGACACAGCTTTCAAGGGACAACAATCCTCCGTTGCTCCCTTGATTGGGAATTTGAGGCTTCATGTCCAAAGCTATGTCGACAAAGAAGACTTTTTCATCTCTCCTCTCCAACATGAGGATGCTATCCTAAGGGTGTCATGGCTTGATCGCATGGCTGCCAATATGAAGTTTTTTGAAAGGAGAATCTACTTCACCTGCTTTTGATAAATCAATAAAGAGCTCAGTTTCTGCGTACATGATTTTTGTCAAAGAGTCTCTAAAAGATCCTAATGTTTTATCAAATGTAAATGATAGGAATCAAGAAGAGTTATACTTGTCTAATTTTCTAAAAAGGTTTCCAAGATGTGTTCATCAATGATATCCCTATGGACTTACCTCCAAAACAAGGGGATGATGACCATCGAATTGAGCTCCTTCCAGGAATCTCATCACCTAACAAGCCTCCTTATCGAGTCTCTCAAGCTCAACAAGAGGAGATCATAAGGCAAGTACAGGAATTGGTAGAAAAAGGGATGGCGAGGCCTAGCTCCTCTCCCTTTTGTTCTTCAATCCTTTTAGTGCAAAAGAAAGATGGTACATACCGTATGTGTGTGGACTATCGAGCACTAAACCATATCACTATCAAAAATAGATTTTTCGTGCCTCAGGTAGAAGATTTGTTTGATAAGCTACAAGGCTCCACCTACTTCAGTAGGATTGACCTTAAAAGTGGCTATCCTCAAATAAGGCCCTAGTGGATGAAGGTATTCTAAAGACCGCGTTTCGCACAACGTTTGGTCTTTATGAATATCTAGTCATACCTTTTGGCTTGACTAATGCGCCAGCTACGTTCAATCATCTAATGGAGAAAATTTTTAGACCTTACCACAAATTCATTGGAGTATTCTTTGATGATATCATCATCTACTCCAAGTCTTTGGAGGAACATAAGCAACATCTCCAAGTGATTTTTCAAGCATTGCGGGAGAATAAGCTTTTTCTCAACCAAAAGAAAAGTAAATTTTTCCTTCAAGAGATTCAATACCTAGGTCATATTATCTCTCAAGATGGTATCCGTATGGATTCATCGAAGTTAAAGGTAATAAAATCATGGCCTAATCCAAGGAATCTACATGAGCTACGAAGCTTTATCGGTACGTGCACATACTATAGGTGCTTCATAGCAAAATTCTCTCAAATGATAGGACCACTACATGACTTAACTAAGAAGAACAATAAGTATGTATGGACTGCTAAGGAGAAAAATGCTTTTGATAAGCTCAAAGAAAAGCTTACCTCCCAACTAGTCCTCATGATTCCGGATCTCTCAAAGCCGTTTGAGATCCAATGTGATGCTTGTGGTGATTGCCTTGGAGCAGTTTTGCTTCAAGAAGGGCATGCCATAGCATATGAGAGTTGAAAGCTCAATACCGATGAACGAGTCTTGGGTATTTATGAGAAAGAGCTTTTAGTTGTTCTACATGCCTTAGACACATGGAAGCACTACTTATTGGGGACTCCATTCATTCTACGAACCGACCACCAAAGTCTCAAGTATTTCATGACGCAAACCAAGCTTTTCGACAAACAAATGAGGTGGACAAATTTTCTTTTGCAATTTAATTTCCATATTTCTCACATTGCTGGTAAGCCCAATCAAGTGGCCGATGCACTTTCACGACGATCAAAAGTTAATGCGGTGTCTATAGCTACTCACAATGATCTATCTTCTATGATAGATGAGTATGCTACTGACCTTGACTTTAGAGACATAATTGTTAGGAAATAAGACGTAGCTAAATAGATAATTGAGTAAATTACTTAATGGAGAGAGACAAGTTTACATAGATAGAGTAGAGAGAGAGAGAGAGTACACACGATATATGTGGTTCACCCAATGTGGGCTACGTCCACGGGAAAGCAGCCACTCAATGGCTTTAGTACTTCAAAAAAAGAAGTAAATTACAAAGGGATTATACACTTAATAGAGCTCCCGCCTTGCTTCACTCTCACCACCTCACACCCACCTTGTTGCATCAACCTCACACTATATAATGTGTGTATAAATGGCCTCCTTTTATAGGCCGAAAGGGCTGCCCTCTCTCATAAGAGGCAGCCATGTGTAGCCGCCCTTGTGTAGATAAGTCCAAATCGGACCCTCCAATCCGCCCATGTGTGGCCGCCCTTGAGAAGACATGTCCGCTTTTGAATTCGGCCACCGGCCATTGAATTCGGCCACCGACCACCGGCCATTGACTTTCGACCACCGGCCACTGGCCATTGACTACCGGCCACCGGCCAACCGACCGGTTGTTTTCCGACAACTTTCCGGCCGCCATCCGGCCATAATATTCCAACGAGGAAAAAAAAAAGTCTCGGGGGCGGCCCCTAAAGTTGCCCCTGATTTTTTGCCGTGAAAATTTTGGTTTCCGGCGAGTGATTTTCCTTCACGTACGATGGCTTCCCTCATAATGGGGGCCTTACAAATGTGCGCTTTTACCACTGAAAATTACAAGGGGTAAATCAGGCTCCATACTTAACAATCTCCCACTTGGAGACTGATCTCCAAACCAAACCTGTGACTGCTTTCCATCTTGGCTTCTTATCCTTGAATGCCGATTGAAGATGAGCAAAAGCTCAACTTCTCCTTGGTGACCACCTTTGTAAACATGTCTGCAGGATTTTCACTTGTATGCACCTTTCCTAGCTTTAGTTGTCCCTCTCCCAAAAGAGCGCATATGAAGTGATATCTCACCTCAATGTGCTTTGTCCTTGAATGAAAGGCTGAGTTCTTCGCAAGATGGATAGTACTTTGGCTATCACTGTACAAGACACAATTGTTTTGTTTGAATCCAAGCTCTTCTAAGAATCTGTGAAGCCATAGAATCTCTTTGCTTGCCTCCGTCATTGCTACATACTCTGCTTCCGTGGTAGAAAGTGAAACCACTTTCTGCAGCTTTGAAGCCCAGCTTACTGCTGTGCCTCCAATTGTGAACACATAGCCAGTAGTGCTCCTTGGAGTATCTTTGTCACCTGCCATATCTGCATCAGCATACCCTTCTAGAAAAATATTAGTTCCTCCAAAATACAAAGCATTTGTTGTTGTCCCTTTTAGATACCTAAGTATCCACTTCACAGCTTGCCAATGCTCTTTACTTGGGTTGTCCATGAACCTATTCACAACTCCCACTGCATGTGCAATGTATGGCCTTGTCCAGACCATAGCATACATTAGAGAACCTACCACTGCAGCATATGGAACTTTAGACATATAGGCTATCTCCTCTTGTCTCTTTGGACACATATCCTTTGTTAGTTTAAAGTGACCAGCCAAAGGTGTAGAAACTCGTTTTGCATTTTGCATTGCAAACCTTTCTAGTACCTTCTTGATGTAATCCTCTTGAGATAGCTTTATTGTCTTCTTCGTCCTGTCCCTTGATATTTTCATACCAAGTATCCTCTTTGCAGCACCTAAATCTTTCATTGAAAAAGATTTAGACAGCTCCTCTTTTAGGTCTTTGATGTCCTGCATGTTAGCACCGGCAATCAACATGTCATCAACATACAACATTAGGATGATTTCCCATCTCCCAAATTCTTCGTGTAGACGCAGTGATCCGAGTTGCATCTTGTGAATCCATGATCCAACATCCATCGATCAAACTTCAAGTACCATTGTTTTGATGCTTGTTTTAAACCATACAAGCTCTTCTTTAATATGCAAACCATTTTCTCTTTACCTTTTACTTCATACCCCTTTGGTTGAAGCATGTAGATTTCCTCCTCTAAGTCACCGTGAGGGAATGCCGTATTTACATCCATTTGCTCGAGATTTAGATCATGAGCAGCCACAAGGCTTAAGACAAGCCTAATTGAGTTCATTTTTACAACAGGAGAAAATACTTCATTGAATTCAATACCTTTCTTTTGAGAAAAAACCTTTTACCACAAGCCTAGACTTGTACCTTTTCTTCCCACCTTCTTCTTCCTTCACCTTGTACACCCATTTGTTTTGAAGTGCCCGCTTACCTTTAGGCAACTCGACCAAATCCCATGTTTGGTTGCGATGTAGTGAGTCCATCTCCACTTGCATGCTCTTCGTCCATTCTTCTTTGGATTCATGTTGCATAGCTTCTTCGTATGATTCTGGCTCTCCAGAATCTAAGATCAAGAGATGGTTGAAGGAAGGAACAAACCTTTATGGAGGTCTACTTGCTCTTGTAGATCTTCCGAGAATAGGTTGAGGCTCCTCATTTGGTTGACATTGTTGCACATTGTCACCGTTTGCAGTCCTTGAGTCTTCACCGTCCTCAAGCTCCATGTACTCATCACCTGTTTCTTTTGTTTGTTTTCTTTCCAAGTAATCTTTGTACATATTTTGTTCGTTAAAAATTACATCCCTACTCCTTAAGATTTTACCATCTTCAGGATTCCATAGGCGATACCCAAAGTCACCTTCTCCATAGCCAATGAAGAAACACTTTTTGGACTTTGCATCTAGCTTTGATCTTAGGCTTCTATCTATGTGCATGAAAGCCTCACACCCAAACACTTTGAGAAATGCATAATTCACCGGTTTACCTATCCATGCCTCTTCTGGAACTCCCCCATCCAATGCCGTTGAGGGTGGCCGATTGATTAAGTACACAGACGTACTTACAGCTTCCGCCCAAAGCTCAAGTGGTAGGCCTGCATGTAGCCGCATGCTTCCTGCTCGCTCCATGATTATTCTGTTCATCCTTTCCAAAATCCCATTTTGTTGAGGTGTCCTTTGCCTCCGAATGCCATTGCTAGCACAAAAGCTTTCAAAAGCTTGGCTGCAATATTCGCCTCCATTGTCGGATCTGAGGCATTTAACCTTGGTACCTGTTTCATTCTCCACAAAGGCTTTCCACCTTTGAAATATGGAAAATACATCTGATTTATTCTTCATGACATAAACCCATGTTTTTCTAGTCGCATCGTCTATGAATGTTACATAGTACAATGAGCCACCAAGTGATGGTGTACTTGCAGGACCCCAAACATCAGAATGAACCAACTCAAGTTTTTTATTTTTTCTTTCATTTCCTGATTTTTGAAATTTTACCCTCTTTTGTTTACCATAAACACAATCTTCACAGAACTCTAAGTCCACTTCTTTCAAACCTGGTAGAAGCTTCTTTGGTTGAAGGATTTGCATTCCTTTGGCACTCATATGCCCAAGCCGGTAGTGCCACACCGCACTGTCAACTTCTGTAGTTGTTACACAAGCTAAAGGTTGCGTGCTAACAATACACAAGTAAAGTGTACCGACCTTTTCTCCTTTGGCAACCACCAAAGATCCCTTAGAGATCTTCCACCGTTTGTTTCTGAATGCAATGTTGTGACCTTCATCGTCTAATTGTCCTGTAGAGATCAAATTTTTGCGAAGAGAAGGAACGTGCCTAACATCTTTAAGCTTCCATTCATTTCCGTTAGCTGTTTTGACAGAAATTGTACCTTTGCCGACAATCTCACAAGCTTCATCATCTCCCAAGTATACATACCCAAAATTACCTTTGGTGTAATCTTGGAAATGTTGCTTGTGTGGTGTCGCATGGAATGAAGCCCCGGAATCTACTATCCAAGAATTAGACACATTGTCTAATGAGAGAATTAGAGCATCTTGCTTCACTTTACCTGCCCCATTGGCCTCCGATGTTGGCTTGTTGTCTTCAGACTCTGACTCCTTCTTCTTCTTGGACCAGCAATCCTTCTTGATGTGGCCCTTCTTGCTGCAGTTCCAACATTCAAGAACTGACTTTGTGCGTGACTTGATCCACCTTGAGCGATCACGAGCCTTTTGGTTTTTGAACCTCTCCTTAAGCCTTCCTTAATAGAGCTCCCGCCTTGCTTCACTCTCACCACCTCACACCCACCTTGTTGCATCAACCTCAGACTATACAATGTGTGTAGAAATGGCCTCCTTTTATAGGCCAAAAGGGCTACCCTCTCTCATGAGAGGCAGCCATGTGTAGTCGCCCTTGTGTAGATAAGTCCAAATCGGACCCTCCAATCCGCCCATGTGTGGCCACCCTTGAGAAGACAAGTCCGCTTTTGAATTCGGCCACCGACCATTGACGACTGGCCCACCGGCCAACCGATCGGTTGTTTTCCGACCACTTTCCGGCCGCCGGCCGGCCATAATATTCCGACGAAAAGGAATATTTCGGCGAGTGATTTTCCTTCACGCACGATGGCTTCTCCTCATAATGGGGGCCTTACAAATGTGCGCTTTTACCACAGAAAATTACAAGGGGTAAAGCAGGCTCCATACTTAACAATAACGTCAACCCTTGCTTTGGGGAATAAAGAGGAACCATTCACCTTGCAGGATGGTTATCTTCTCCACGGCAATAGGCTATGTGTTACCCATTCCCTTCGTGAAAAAGTTATGTATGAATCCCATGCTCCTCCCTACATGAAAGTGGAGATACAAGAGTATGTTTCAAAATGTGTAGTGTGCCAAGAGACTAAGTATGATAGAGAGAAGCAACTTGGATTACTCCAGCCATTTCCTACCCCAAATTCACCATGGGAGAGTATATCTATGTATTTCATCTTTGGATTATCTAAGTTTATCCATGGGAATACGGGAATATGGACAATAGTGGATAGGTTTAGCAAGCAAGCACACTTTATTCCTATAAAAAAGACTATTAAGGCACACCAAATGGCAACTCTCTTCATATCACAGATTTTCAAACACCATGGATACCAACATCCATCGTGTCAGATATAGATCCTAGAATGACCAGTAATTTCTGGAAGGGTCTCTTTGAAAATCTAGGAACGAGATTCAAATTCTCTTCTGCATATCACCCACAAACGGATGGCCAAAGTGAGATAGCCAATCTTATGATACCGATCTACTAAAGACTTATGTTACAGAAGTAGATCAACGCTCACAATGGGAAAAGTACTTACCTCTTATATGGTATGCCTACAATAATATTGTACATATTTCTACAAGAAAAGCACCTTTTGAGATCATTTAGGGAAGACATAAAAGTCCCTTGCTACTCAAAGTACATGGGAAGATCTTTGGTGCCAATGAGTATAGCCCTGACCTACAATAATCTTTTCAAAAGATTAAGCATGCTATATCCCTCTCTCAACAAAGGCAAAAAGTTGTTGCTGACAAGCACATAAGGGCCTTAACGTTCAAAGAAAATGATTGGGTCTTACTAAGTTTTCTAAGGCTCGATTAAGGCAAAAAACGGGAAAAAATCCTATTGGCCATCAAAAGTATTATGCTAAGCTAGCAAAAAGATACTATGGTCTTTTCTAAATCTTGAAGCCTATCAATGAGATGACCTACCAACTCAAGTTGCCCAACCATTGGCTCATACACAATGATTTTCATGCGAGCCTACTCAAGCCCTACAAAGGAGAGCCACCAAGTGAACCAATTATTGAAGACCCTCCCGAATGAAGACCAAGAAGAGGTCCTACAACCCAAAGCTATCCTTCGGCATGAAGACAAGGTACTACGACATGGTAAGATTATCCGACGGTATCTTATTAAGTTCAAACATTATCCTTTTGAAGATGCTAGATGGATGTAAGGAATACAGCTTAAGGATAGTATGAACCTTGTCAATGCTTACGATGCTACATTAGAGTAAGCAAATGTACAAATTTCTTTTAAATGACCCACGTTTTTGTCTTATAGATTAGTTCTCTTTTTAATTGTGCACAAATTTAAATAGTATGCATGCTTAGAATCATGTTTGTGATGACGACGTCTCTCAAAGGCCAAGTAGAATTTGTCACTCTACTTTGGGAGAATGAAATGGACTAAAGAGCAGACATGCCTGCGGGAGCTATGTCTCCCAAGCACCAAATGGATTGGTCATCCATCTCGGAAAGATGTCCTAAGGTAAAAAGGGATCCTCTACCCGCTAAGTAAGATTGACTAATGACTAAGGATTTATCTCTTCTAGCTCATAGTTAAGGACAACTATGATTTCAAGAGAGAGGTAATGTCATGACCAACCCAAATGATTTTCTCATATTAAATTGATCATTTAATGTGGGAGAATAAACGGGACCAAGGGTTAAGATATAGACATGTGCTTATAGATCTATCTCAACACGGGGCCAATGGTAAAGGGGCCCAAATGAGAGATGGTCTATCAAAGAGCAAGGCAAACCAATGGAGCATAAAAACCTTAGGGTTAGCTTCATTGAAGACCTCCAGTAGTTAGTGTAAAAGTCCTTTGACCTTAGGTAAGCTAGGACTGAGCTTGAGGTGGGAACCCAGCCTTAAGCTCCCGGCCCAAGCTTAAGGTGCTTGACGTGCTTGATGACTGAGATGCTTGAGGTGCTTGTCATGCTTGAGATGCTCGGGTTGTACTTGAGGTAGGAACCCAATCCAAGCTTGAGGGGCTTAAGGGCCAAGCTTGTGGTGGGAACCGAGTCCAAAGTTGAGTGGCTTGAGGTGTGCAAAAGTCAACAGTAATCCCTACAAGGAGGGGGCGAGCCCTACAAGAGGGGGGATGAGAGAGAACACACACACACACACACACTCACACGAGGCATGATTGGTACAAAGAAAGCAAAAGGGACACTTGTCAAGTTCGTCCTCATGTTGCCCTCATGGTGTGCCTGGAGCCTATTGGTTGGTCACCCAAGGGGTCCAATGATAATTTACAAGATTTAATTCATTGTTTTTGCATTTATCAAGTCCTCTAACTCTCTCAAAGGGGAAAGGGGGACACTTGTCCCAATACTAGTATGCCTGCTTGGTAAGACTCCTGCTTCTGCTTGGCTAGGCCTGAGGGTCAAATGAGTTTCAAGCATGACAAGCACCTCAAGCATCTCAGTCATCAAGCACGTCAAGCACCTCAAGCACCTTAAGCTTGGGCTGGGTTCCCACCTCAAGCTCAGCCCTAGCTTACCTAAGGTCAAAGGACTTTTACACTAACTATTGGAGGTCTTCAATGAAGCTAACCCTAAGGTTTTTATGCTCCATTGGTTAGCCTTGCTCTTTGATAGACCATATCTCATTTAGGCCCCTTTACCATTGGCTCCGTGTTGAGATAGATCTATAGGCACATGTCTATATCTCAACACTTGGTCTCATTTATTCTCCCACATTACATGATCAGTTTAATATGAGAAAATCATTTGGGTTGGTTCGATATTAGATTTTATGACATATAACGTCAAATTAAGTTGTTGAAAAACAATCACATGCAAAATCAAAGTATACTCACTCCTCATGGCTGATATGTGCACGTGCAACCTCAGACACTCTAAGGGGGGTGATTTTACACCCCTTCTCTCCCCAACCCACAAAGAGAATGTACTTCCTAAAATAAAAGTGCCATTGTCTAGGCTTGCGATGACAACAATTTCTAGCTCCTTTCTAATAAAGAAGCTCTCTGTACTCTTCAAATCACCAATGGCATAGCTTGCTTCATAAGCTTCTTCACTTGAAAATTACTCCCTTGCATCTCTTGTAGGAAAATTTTGTGTTTTTTGGTAATACATCACATCAAAATCCTTTTACATTATGCATCAGAGAGGTGGATTAAATTATGAACACAATGTATTCAAATCATCCCATGTATACATAGTGTAAATTACACTCACCTTCCACAAAATTTGAGCTAAGAAAGACATTGGAAGTTTAAGCCACTTTGATCGGTTCACGTTAGTGCCACGAAGAGCCCTTTTAGCTTTCTCTCTTTCTTCCTCATTGAATTTGTCTAACAAGGACTGTGGGTTGGCAAGTCCTAACTTTTGCATCATAAAAATATTGTGGGAGTTTGTGGCACATGGACCCTCGAAGAGCCCTTCTAGCTTTCTCTATGTCTTCCTCACTAAATTTGTCGAACAAGGATTGTGGGTCGGTTAGTTCTAACTTTTGCATTGATTTTAATAGCATAACATGCATCGTTTAGTGACCATTAAAACTTAGAATAGCGCAGCAAAGCAAAATTAGAGAAACTTCTTATTGATCATGCTGAGAACCAATAAAATCTCTACCATCTCTTGAAGATCGAACTTCACAAGGGTGCACTCAACCTTGGGAGTTGTGAATTCATCCAATCGCTAGTGGTTCCCATCTCATACAATGAACATCTTTTCTTCCATATGGCTAAGCTTTGAAATGAATTTAATTTGATCATCAAAGGTGGAGGATATGATCAGTTCGCTTCCATGAACACCATGCCTACCTAAACATATAAAATCAAGGCTAAGATAGACTTTGAAACAATAGAACTGTTGGAATTAGGGTTGTAGAGAAACACACACAGCTTGGAGAAGACGAAGGAAGCTCAAGGCACACAATAGAGAGTGTGTTACTTAGTGTGCAATGGAAATATAGATAGCCCTAGAGTGATGGGCGTATATACAATGCACGGGGGAAAAAACCTCCTAAAGAGGGAAAAAATGCCCTGGCGGTCCTAGTGTGTTCACACACATCGCTACCACATGTATATGGTAACAAATCCCCCCTAGAGCGATGCGGTGAACGAGAGCTGGCACATGAGTAAAGGGAAGTGCCATGCCCTAAGGACATGATCAATCCACAAAGGGGAGTAAGCCCAAGCTTTGCGGAAAGCTTCAAGCTTCGCATGAGACAATGCCTTTGTGAAAAGATCTGCAAGGTTGTCCTCTGTTGGCACATAAGCCAAGCTGATCTCTCCTGCTGAGAGCCTCTCCCTGACACAGTGGTAATGCACCTCAATGTGCTTTGTGTGAGCATGAAAAACTGGGTTCCTCGCAACTGCCAATGCGCTCTGACTGTCAGTGTAGATAGTGTTGGCAGTGTCCTGTCCAACACCCAAATTAGCCATAAGGCGTCTGAGCCATACACACTCAACCGTAGCTGTGAAGACTACCTTGTACTCAGCCTCGCAACTCGAACTGTCCACAGTAGGTTGCTTCTTGCTCAACCATGATATACATGAAACAAAAACCACTTGTGGACACTCGCGTGTCAAAACAACCAGCCCAACCTGAGTGCGAAAAAGCATGTAAGTTTGGCGGCAATGATCCCCCCTTATGATAAAACAAGCCAAGATGTAAAGTGCCACTAAGGTAGCGGAAAATCCTCTTGACATCCTGTCAATGCTTAGACCCTGGGCTATGCATAAATCTGCTGACCTGTGAGACTGCAAACTGAATATCCGGCCTCATGTTGCATACATAAATGAGGCAGCCAACAGCAGTTTGGTAAAGAGTGACATCAGCAGGATCGCCAGCATCGTGTAGACTCAACTTCAAACCTGTTTCCATGGGGGTGGCAATAGGTTTGCAATCCTCAAGTCCAAACTTACATAGCAATGTCTCTATATAACTTTTCTGACACAAGGCAATACCACCATCACACTGCTTAAAATGTATACCCAAGTAATGATGCAACAGCCCCAAACCTTTCATCTTGAAAGTAGCATTCAAATCGGTCTTAAATTCAGCAATATGTCTCTCATTTGGTCGAGTGATCAGCAAATCATCGACATAAAGAACCACAATGAGAAGCACATCACCCTCACGCTTTACATACAATGTGCTTTCTGTTGGACTGTTACGAAAGCCTCGTTTAACCAAATGAGTGTCACTTTTCTCATACCAAGCACGAGGAGATTGCTTCAACCCATACAAAGACTTCTTACATCTGCACACTTTGTCCTCTTGTCCTTTTATGACAAAACCGCGAGGCTGCGTTACATAAACTTCCTCAAATATGTCACCATTCAAGAAAGCAGTAACAATGTCTGATTGATGTACTTCCCAACCAAAATGACATGCCACCAATGCACATACAAAACGCACAGTAGTCATACAACAAGTGGGAGCAAAAGTCTCTTCATAATTAATGTCTTTTTGCTGTGCATAACCCTTTGCAACAAGTCGAGCCTTATGGCAATCGATCTCACCATCCAGCTTGCGTTTCAACTTGTAAACCCACTTCATACCAATGGCCTTTTTGCCAGGAGGCAAATCACATAAAGTCCATGTGTCATTTTCTATAAGTGCATCATATTCTGATTGCATGGCAGCCATCAAATTTTCTGAATTCTGTGCTTCATCAAAAGACACAGGCTCCTCAACATCATGTAAACTAGACACAGCTAAAGCATAACAATCTGATGCATAAGATGCATGGCGAGAGCCTGAACGAGTACGACTAGACAAAGGTGCATCCAATTTACTATCACGCAAAGTGTGCACCAGCCATTTTGGCATACCTCTAGCCTGCTCATTTTCAGCCCTTTCCTCATCAAGTACATCATGTACATCTACATCAGTAATAGGCTGATCTAAAACATTTTCAGAAACCCCATAGGCTGTACATTTGCCTCATTGGAACTCACATTCATATTTCCACCACTGAAAAGAGGCAACAAAGTGTCATAAATGTCCTGTGAGCTTAAATTACTGTCTCTATCTAGTACATGAGAGCAAGGGCTGAACATAATCTTCCACAAACACTACATCTCGTGAAACCAAAATACGTTTTGTTTGCGGATGATACAACATGTAACCTTTGCTTTTAGCACTATAACCAAAAAAAATACATTTGACAGCCTTATCATCCAATTTTCTGCGCTGCACTTGTGGCACCAAAGCATATGCCAAACAACCGAAAACACGCATGTGCTCAATAGAAGGCTTTCTATCATGCCATGCTTCATATGGAGTAATAGACTGCAAAGCTTTCGTAGGACACCTGTTAAGTACATAAGTGGCACACATGATGGCCTCAGGCCAAAAAGAATGCGGCAAAGCTTGAGTTTTGACCATACATCGTGCCATTTCCGTCAGTGACCTGTTTTTTCTCTCAGCAACACCATTTTGCTGAGGTGTATCAGGCACTGTACATTGGTGTTTTATCCCACGACTAGCCAGAAATGCATTCAATTCACGAGACATATACTGCCCCCCTCGATCGAAACGGAGGGTGCCCATAGTACATTTCGAGATATTTTCAGCCATAGCCAGAAATTGTTTAAAGCACATAAAAACTTCGGACTTTGCTTTAAGCGGAAATACCCATGCATGCCTGGAGTAATCATCAATGAAAGTCACGAAGTAAAGGTAATTGCCCAAGGACGAAGTTTGCATGGGCCCACAAACAGCACTATGCACAAGCTGCAACCTGCATGTGGCCTGAACTGAACCATCCTTTGGAAACTTAGAACGCTGCATCTTACCCAAAATACAGCCTTCACAAGCATGTTTGACAGGTGCTTCAAGAGGCGGCAAAGAAGCAACCATATCAGATTTCTGCAAACGCAGCAAACTGGCAAAATTCAGATAACCAAAACGTGCATGCCAAAGTTTTGCATTTGAAATAGCCCTTGAATCTGCAACAGCATTTGCAAAATTTTGTCCACACTTGTCATACAAAGTGAGCTTATACAGCCCACGACACAAAAGGCCAGATGCAACAATTTCATCACCAAAACTGAGATCATGAACTGTACATCTGTCATCCACAAATTTGACTACAAGTCCAAGTCTAGCAAGTGCGGATACAGACAAGAGATTCTTCTTGATCCTAGGTACATAGAGTGCATCAACAAGTGTGAAGGAACTGCCATTAGCAGCAGTGAGCACAATCTTTTCAACTCCATGAACTGGATAAGAGGCATTGTTGGCACAAGTGACAGAATTTCCATGAGGGACATACTCGAGAAAGGTAAACAATTCACGATGTGAGGTAATGTGCTTTGTAGCACCACTGTCAAAATACCACACATGTGAATCTGCAGCAAACTGACAAGCATGCATCATGGACAGCTGGATTATAAGTGCACTCTGCGCTAAAAACCCATTCTGCATCAACATCAGCATCACAGTCTCCTTTCACAGAAGACTCAACAATGGCTGCAATTGTAGTGGAACCAGCATTTGCAGTGGAACCACCCTCTTTCTTCTTAGCCTAATTGGCCTTCAACTTAGGACACGACTTGATCAAGTGATCATTAGATTTACAATAATGGCAACGCATCTTCTTTTTGCCCTTATCACCAGAATTTCCAGACGAAGTGCTGTCAACAAAAGCATTAGGAAAAGAATTTTTGCCACTCGCAGCAGAACCATAAGAAGTGGCTGCATTACTGTTACCACCCTTTCTTTGAGAAGCAATAAAAGCCTGTTCAACTGCACGCTGCCTAGTCCTGTTTTTTCTAGAAAGTGACTCTTGCAACAGCAATGTGCATAATGCATCAAACTTGACAACTTCAGGATTTCCTTGGGTCATCAATCTCCAAGTACTAGCAAAAGTCTGGTAGGAATCTAGTAAGGCATCAAGAACAGTTTGCACAAGGGAACTGTCTGAAATGACTTCACCTGCAGAAATAAGTTGCTCATTGATATCCTTGACACTAGCAAGGAAAGTTTCCATATCATCTTCCTCATGCATAATCTTCGACTCTAGATCTTTACGCAGCAAAGCAATTTTAGCCTCATTGCGACTTGCATAAAGACCAGCCAAAATATCCCAAGCCTATTTGCAGATTTTGCTGAACGGATGTGAGGAACAATGGTGCGCTTCACAGATTTTGGTGAACGGATGTGAGGAACAATGGCGTGTACTGGAGCAGCTAGCGACTAAGCCTCGGAGGACGCAACCTGCTCTGATACCAATTGTTGGAATTAGGGTTGCAGAGAAACACACACAACTTGGAGAAGACGAAGGAAGCTCAAGGCACACAATAGAGAGTGTGTTACTTAGTGTGCAATGGAAAGATAGATAGCCATAGATTGATGGGCGTATATACAATGCACGGGGGAAAAAACCTCCTAAAGAGGGAAAAAATGCCCCGACGGTCCTATTGTGTTCACACACATCACTATGTATATGGTAACAAGAACCTGCCATCATAGGTTGGTAGCCTCTCTCAAGTATCTGTTAACCCTCATGGCTCACGGACACCCTATCACCTACGACGGACGTTGTATTATTTACTTGTAGAGTCAGGTACCGGGCTTGTCGGTCCAATATGAAAAGGGTAAGAGTGATCGCCGATGAGAGGCGCACTCTAACTGGAACATTCAAGGGATTAGTTGGCTAAGCATGGGCGCCCAAGTGTGAATGGGGTGAGCTCATATAAAAGTCAACTAAACCTAAAATTCACTCGTTCTCTCATTTGTGCAATAGAAGAGTGCTCTTGCTCCATCTCCATCTTCTTCTTCTTCATCTCCTTGTGTGTGTGTGTATGCGAGAGAGAGAGAGAGAGAGAGAGAGAGAGAGAGAGAGAGAGAGAGAGAGAGAGAGAGAGAGAGAGAGAGTGCGATCGAGCATTGCGACGACGGCACGACGATCGAAGCGGTTGGGCGCGGTGAAGCGACGGCTCTTTCTTCTTCGTGGCGAGGAATCCTCCATGAAGCAAGCGTAGAGCGGTGAGTGACACACCATCGCCTTCTTTGAGCTTACTAGTTTAGGCTTGTTGTGTGCTTGGAGCCATTTGTGGCTTGCACACGGTGTATCGGCAAGTTCCTTGCATTGACATGTGCGACATACATGCACAGTATCAAATTGGTGAGCTCTACAACATAGCCATTGTTTGTTCTAATGGTCTGATTGGCCAAAAGATGACAAAGAGGAATCATTGGCAAAGATGGTTGTATGGTGCAATATGCACATCTATCCATCCTGTCAAAATGTGACTATAAAAAATAGAACCAAATAGAACGCTCAATGATTCATTTTCAACATTTTGTGGCTCTATGATTGTCAAAGTTGTTACATGTGTGGATGGAGCTTCATGTGCAACCATCACTACGAATGCAGCAACCACTGACGTTGTTGTTTGCGATGAACTGCTCTCTTGAGTTATGGTTATAGGAAATACTTCTTAATGCTCAACCCCTTTGGATCGATTTTGTGTGAGAATTGGTATTGTTTTAAAAAAAGCAAAAATAAGGAAGCGAGTGAAAGAGGGAGAGAAAGTGAGGGCATAAGAGATTAGGAGGACAAGGGAGAGTGAGAAAGAAGGGGGCAAAGCGAGTGAAGGAGGGAAAGAAAGTGAGGGCATGAGAGATTAGGAGGACAAGCGAGAGTGAGAGAGAAGAGGGGCACAAGAGTGTGTAGGGAGGGGGAGAGGGAGTGAGAGGGTGAGAGAGAATGAGAGAGTTAGGGGGACAAGGTGGACGGGAGAGAGTATTAGGACAAAGGAGAGTGAGAGAGAAGGGGGGGAAAGGAGATGTAAGAGAGTGGGGGTAGAAGAGGGGCACGAGATTGTGGAGTAGGGAGGACGCGAGGGAGTGAGAGGGTGAGAGAGAATGAGAGAATAGGGGGAGCAGGGTGGGCGGGAGAGAGTAAAAGGACGAGAGACAATGTGAGAGGTGAGAAGAAAGTGAGAGGGCAAGAGAGAATGAGAGAGTAGGGGGGAGAGGGGGCATGGGAGTGTTTGCAGTTTTGGATTCTCAAGGCTTTCTGATTATTGACAGTTCCAGTTTTTTGCTACAATTTGCATCTTCTTTGTCTTCTTGACATCACATCTCAACGTTCGGATAATGAATTTTCACATTGCACCATAAAGGATGAGATTGTTGACATGTCACACCAACTACCTATTCACATTAATATGAAAGTAATAGCCTCTCAAGAGCTATAAAATGGATTTGTATTCACATTTTTCTGAGATCGACACCAAATAACTTGCATAGAGTAATACTTTCTCCACACAATGTCTAAAAACCTTGAAACATCCATCAAGCCTGCTTGGGATGCCCTGGAAACCATCACCAATGGTGAAGCAAAATATGGAAAACAATAGTTCAAGCATGCCGTCAAGGTAACAACAAAAATATATGGAACTTTATGGAATCTGCACGGACCCCATAGAGGATAGTACTACTACAACACCTGAGCCTTCAAGAACGCAACATATAACCCTGAGACCTTATGCCCTACAAGTAATATTAAATGTAATGCTTTCTAAGAATAATGAATGTCCTTTTTTTTTGAAGCTTTGTTTTTGTTGTCCAAGATCTGAGCGACGGCGATGTAATGCTTTCTATGAATAATGGACGTGCTTCTTTTGTTTTTGTTGTCCAAGATCTAACTAGAGATGATGACCTTTTGAAGCTTTGTATTTTGCTTTTCAAGATCTGAGCGATGATGTATTTTGTTACTTATGATATGTATCTCTATCTCTCACACGATTTATCCCCCCCCCCCCCCCCCCCCCCCCCCCCCCCCCCCCCCCCCCCCCTCTCTCTCTCTCTCTCTCTCTCTCTCGATGGTATGCTGTGTGTGTGTGTGTCGTCCATTCTCTCTTAATAAAGAGGGGAGAGAGGGTGGGAGAGTCAAGGAAATAGACCATATAGATCTTTGTGCTATGCATTCTCTCTCTTCCTATCTCTCTCTCTCTCTCTCTCACACACACACACACACACTCTCTCTCTCTCTCTCTCTAGAATCTTTCTGGAATCTGCTAGTCGGATTCCAAATAGCATTCTTACTCTTTTTCAATGGCTACCCATAAACACACTAAGAATCATGTTTCTGAGTACATAGCACATCAACTGGTTTAGTTCTTGTGGAGACTTTGGAGATCTAAGAAGATCTTGTAACGCTAACTAAACTTAGTAGTTTTTCCCCTTTGCAAAGCTGAAGAAGAGAGCGTTGTGCCAAACTAATGAGCTGTGTGCTTCGTCATGTTGTTTTAGCCCGCTCCACCTCCCCACCTAAGAGCAGCCTTGCAACTGGTTGCCAACTAGTTGTGCACATTTTGCACTCCTCCTCACGGGAACATAGTTTTTCCCCTTTGCAAAGCTGAAGAAGAGAGCGTTGTGCCAAACTAATGAGCTGGGTGCTTCGTCATGTTGTTTTAGCCCGCTCCACCTCCCCACCTAAGAGCAGCCTTGCAACTGGTTGCCAACTAGTTGTGCACATTTTGCACTCCTCCTCACGGGAACATAATATGTTTGCCACTGGTTGGCAATCGTGCACAACTCCTCACGGGATGTGGTTTGCAATCAAGTTACGATGTGAACTAGCTCCAAGGGTTGAATCCCAAGGTTCTTCTAATCGGACGGTCGTTTCCATACCTGCGTTGCTGGCCGTTGGCCGTCTGGTCTCGATAGGCGCGACGACGGGCCCGGCTGCAACGCTCACGTCCATGCGTTACGAAGAGTCTACTCTACTGGGGCTGATTGAGTAGTTGAACTGCACCAAGACTGCCATGGCCATGGCGCTGGAGCCTGTGAAGGTGCTGGGGGTGGGCTTCTTTGCTTGGACTGCTGCATTTCTGGTGGTTCGCCTTCTGCTTCCAAAGCGCTCTCATGATTTCTGCAACCGTGTCGTTTCCCTCCTGCATGTCGGCATCTCGCTTGTCCTTGCGTCACTCTCCGTGCAGGACTGGCACCGTATTTTCTGGCCACTCGGAACCTCTCCCTCGCCCATGCAGGTTTGATTCTGTCTCTTCATCAACCAGTCGAGGAAATCAGTTTGCAGCGTTTAAGAATTTGTTAGATTTACGGACCTAGCTGTTATTGCTCTTTAGCTAGAAAATGTACAACATAGAAACATTGTCAATGTTGGATGTTGTAAGCTGAGCTGAGAATCGGCAACATCGGCGCAGATGGGGCTAGTGAATATGGACAACCACGTAGGGATATGGAGATGATCAAAAGGGCTTAGTGAGTGCTGTGATAAGCGCCTGCTCTGGTAATTTTTGCTGAAGTCTCTAGGTCTTATTGCAGACATTGTGTAGGCTCTCTTAAAAAGGTGAGGCATGCTCTCTTAAAAAGGTGAGGCCTCTGCACTTGCTTTTGCCTGAACAGAGAGGCAAAGTTTTAAGGAATTTGGGATGTAGCTTTCAAAGTATACAATGTGAAAGCGTAGAGAGAGAGAGAGAGAGAGAGAGAGAGAGAGAGAGAGAGAGAGAGAGAGAGAGAGAGAGAGAGAGTTCTTTTAACCGACACAATCGGCGACGAAATAGATGAATTAGATGATTATTACATGGGAGCTGGTATATATATATATATATATATATATATATATATATATATATATATATATATATATATATATATATATATATATATATAGAGCTGGGATATATATATATTGGCTTATTTGACATGAGAAGTGGATTACATTGGTATTTACTTAAACACCCTCTTTGGAGCTCGTAGTGGACTTATGCAAGAATACCAAAAGTGCCAGGTGCAGCGGAAGGGTTTAAGGGTTTAGCTTGGATCTAGTACTCCGCACAAACACAAGGTTACTTTACTTCACTTGAAAAGAATTGAACTGAACTGAATGAAAGAGAGAGACGCAAAGAGAGAGAGAGAAAAGAGACGACACGACATGTCGGGTCCCAACCACCCTCAAGGGCCCCCTTGCTCTATTGCCAGAGCAAGTACTTGCTTTATTACTTGCACAAATGCTGATACAGTGATGCTAAATGATGAGATGTTGAGATGCTAATGGGTACTTGATGCAGATGCTTGGTACTGCGAGGATACTGAGGGGTACTGCGGTAGATGTTGACGGGTACTGTGGGTACTTTGGGTATTGAAGGTACTTGGGTGCTAAGGACACGGAGGTCGTGATGATCCCTACGCTAAGCTAGGCAAGAGCCAAGCCAAAACGCAAGGGGTGCTAGATGCTAGGGTACTGCGTCGACGTCGACGTCGACGATGATGATGTCGACGACGACAACGAGGGTTTTTTGTGCTGCGGTGCTGCTGAGGTGCTAATGGGTACTGCTAAAGATGCTTGGTACTGCGACGACGATGGTGATGACGACGAGGCTGTGGACTGATCTGCTATGGCCAGAGATGGCGATGGGCTGAAAACTGAAACTCGTTGAACTTAGGCTGAAATCTGAACTTGCTGCAATGACGACGACGACGATACGGCGATGCTTGGTTGAGGTTCTTGTATGGCGAGGCTATGGCTGAATGCAAAGGCGTTGATGATGCCGATGACGATGGGCTGAATACGAGAGGATCTGTTGATGATGGGGTTGCGAGGGTGGGACTGAATGTTGGCTGAAAAACGTTGATGCAAGGCTACAAAAACACTGGTACTGCTGGTTCTTGAGAGGCTCTGCTTCTCTAATTCTCTGCCTTCTACCGGTGCCCAAAGGGTTTCTTTAATAGGTCTTTTAGCTATTCGCCCTACCTACTTTTAATAAATGTCATGTCAAAGTCACTTATTAATGAATGACTTAAGTGACTGTACATATGCCTATATGCTTAATTGACTTAACTTGCATGTGCAAGTGAGGGTATGCAACTATGACCTACCTTATCATGCACGTCTTGTTAGAGGCTCACAAGGGTGCCAGGCTAGGTCCTAAGCTGCAGAAGCTTGTCCACGTGGCGCAAGTGCAATGCGCACTTGACAAGAAGCTACCATGGACACTCCAGCATTGGCAGCTAGTGGATACATTGCCGAGAATGCAACTGTTGCCTATTCTTTGAACAAGTTGTCATTGATGTCTACATCAGCTGATAAATTAAGGCTCGTGGACAACTGCAAACCAAGTGTCCACTTTCAGGAACAGTGAATACATCCTGTTTTCTTTATCCTCAAACACAGAAGACACTTTGGGAATGCTTGGTTTGCCAAAAGTCAAGTACGATTCGCATAAGTCACCTGGGTTACTCCAACCTTTTCCTGTGCCTGATCAACCCTGGGAGAGTAATGCCATGGATTTTATTATAAATCTACCTAAGACTCAGACTGAAAAAGATGCGATTTGTACCATTGTGGATTTTATTTTGGATCTCCCTAAGACTTAGACTGAAAATGATGCGGTCTGGACCATTGTGGACATATTTAGCAAACAAGCTCACTTTATTCAAGTCAAGAAAACAATCAAAGCGGATCATATGGCTAGGATTTTTCTAGTATAGATTCTCAAGCACCGTGGGATACCCTCGTCTATTCTGAGTGATCGAGATCCTCACATGGAAGGAAATTTTTGGCGTGTGTGCGCTCCTTGCCGCACTGTCGAAGCAAGGGACTTGCCAATACACCGTGTGCGAGCCACAAATGGCTCCAAGCACACAACAAGCCTAAACTAGCAAGCTCAAGAGAGCAAAGGGTGTGTCACTCACCGCTCTACGCTCGCCTTCATGGTGGATTCCTCGCCGCGAAGAAGAGGGAGACGCCGCTACGCCGCGCTCAACCGCCTCGCCGCCGTCGTGCCGCCGCAACGCTCGATCGCACACACACTCACACACTCTCTCTCTCTCTCTCACACGCACGCACACAAGGAGATGGTGAAGGAGAAGGTGGAGATGGAGCAAGAGTAGCTTCTATTGCACAATGAGAGAATGACTCAATTTTAGGTTTAATTGGCTTTTATGTGAGCTCACCCCATTCACACTTGGGCGCCCATGCTTAGCCAACTAACCCTAGCATGTTCGTGTTAGAGTGCGCCTCTCATCGGCGATCACTCTACCTTTCCCTATTGGACCGACAAGCCCGGTGCCTGACTCTACTTAAATAAATAATACGGTTACAGTGTCCGTCGTAGGCGATAGGGTGTCCGTGAGCCACGAGGGTTAACATTGCCCCCCTTCCTGATGTAGATTCCGTCCTCGGAAGCTATTGAGTTGAAGCTTGGTATGTCCATGTTGTAGAGCATCTAGATTTGAATCTGCAAGGCAAAGTCACTGTTTTAGCAAGCGGAATTATATTGCCATAAATCATGAGGGGAATGTAAAGTACATGTGGAAATGAGTAAATGCAAGATTTATGAAATGTTAGACTGCCATTAAGGACAAATAAATTGCACTTTGAGTAGATTAATTAATCAAGAGTTTTGAGCTTATGGGTGAGTCTTTGACTAAGGTTAAAACAACTACTCTAGTACTAGCTAAGCTAAGAAGATTATCTAAATGCAAGATTCTCTAATTATGCTTTTCAGCTTTGATTAGCCAACTCGCTCTCACAACTGCAAACAAAAGCTTGAAATGTTAACTGTAAGCTCAATGGAAGTCTTTTAATTTTTCTTCTTCTTTTTTTTCTTTTTTTTAATACTTTTTTACTTTGGGTCACAATCATGTGACGTGTGTGCTTATTTTGTATGTCCGGGGTTTTTTGCTTCTCAAGGAAAAGCGCCCACATTGGGAACCTCTAGGGCTCTAGTACCATAGACAATACATGTGAGTGAAGTACCAATTCAAGCCAGGATTTCTCTTCTAGCGTAAGATTTTTCATTTGTGGCACTTATGTTTTTTTTTGCTTCCATTTCCTTGGTATTCGCACTAGTGTTTTTTGTTGTTTGAGTGAGTAAGCCTTTCTCTGCCTAAAACATTCCTAAGGTCTCAAATACTCGGATAATTTTATTAGCTAGGCCTAGTGGTCAAGTAAATGAGTTAACCTAAAGTCACGGTCTCCTAATCTCCAGGCTCATCCATAAGATTAAACTGGAGTTCAATCAACTTAAGCAAAGACAAATTTATACATCTATAATGGCAGATAACAATCATAACTATTGCACTCAAACAAAGAATGAAAAATCATTATTAGCAATTACACATATCCACCAACATGAATCATGGAAAGTCGTACACCTGGAGGTATGGAGTGGCTCATTTCGTTGAAGCAGATGTCCTCAGCCATGTGGATGGAGATCCATATAAGTCCTACCTAACACATCAAAAAACAGGCACTATACCTCTAGGAGGCATGTCAGTGTGAAAAATTAAATCTCCTAAAAAACAAACTCAAAACACAATCCAGACCCCTAACCTACCTATCTGTCACCCCTTTTAGAATCAAGGAAAGAGGATATTATATAAACCGGGTGGCCACCGTAAGGCTAGGCCTCTATCCTCATCATCTAGATAAATAAAATCGTTGTCTGTGAGGCCATAGTCTTCCTTGGTCTCTATTAGTTCCTCTTCATCATCCTCTTGTGCAAGCATGCTAATCAAGAACCTCGCGATGCGTGGATACTCATCTTGTGCAAAAGAATAAGCATGTGCCATTGGAGACACATTCACTACTGGGTAGGGATCACTAGTTAGCCATAGACGTATCAGCCATTCTAACTCCTCAAAATTTCTCTCACATGCAAGGCTCTCTATCAAATCCCATTCGCAAGAAAGTATAGGGTAGCATACGTAGAACACTTGAGGAAAAGACAAAGGATACCTTTCATCAAAAATAGAAGTGAATGCCTCTGGTGAAGTAGCCATTTCTGACAAGACAGATAGATTTGGTTAGGCCTTTAAAACATAAGAGTTGTTTTTGTGTGTTGCTTGAATTGACACGGTGAATTTGGACTTATATGTAAGATCTGATAGGGTGCTCTCTCGTTGCTAGTCGCTCTTGCTCTTTACTATTTTTGTTTTTTGTGAGTATAAGGCTATATATATATATTCCCTAAGATTGGAATTGAGAGGTCAGGGAGGAAGGTTGAGAGGGGAGCGAGTGAATGATTGATGTTAGCAAACACTCCCCCCTTCCTTGGGTAGATCATACCTTTTGGAATGAGGTCGTCACCTTTTGAAACCAATTGTTCCAAGTTGTTATGGGTGAAGGTTTTAACCAATAGTTTTCGACCGCCCTATGCGTTTCATCTAGTTGCAAGGGTGGTAAGGTACTCTCCCATGATTTTATTTGCAACGTTGTTGTAGGTGGTGAACTTACCCCGGGAGGTGCAAACTCTTTCGTGCTTGTATGGATATGTACAGTGGTAGGTGGAGGTTGTGTCGAAGCTTCTATTTGCGTATAGGAACTACATGAAGAGCAAGAAGCTTCATTTGATTTCCCTGTTCCTGAGCTAGGTGGAACAAATCGTTCTTTCTTTGGTACCCAAACTAGCTCTAGATCAGGTGTGTAACATTCCATGATTTTTTCCTTTCCGCGATTTTCAATTTGTTTTGGAGCCACAGGATTGGGTTTACATGGGCCAGGTGACAGGTAAGAGTACACTTTACGTTTGGGCACCCAGATTTGATCATTTCCTTCATAGTATCCTTGGGCTTCCAATAGTCGTTTAGGAATCCAACGCAACGTTTCTTTACATTTCTTGGAGTGAGTGGGACGGTTCTTACTAGGTTCCCGTTTTTTTGCATCAACCATGCTCACTACAGAGGCTTTAGGGACCCACTTGTATATTTTCTCTGTTATATTAGGATGGTTCTTGTGTGTCTCAAGCTTTCTTTCAACTACATCAGTTGAAGCTCTAGAGAGTTGGGCTATGGGGACGTATGGTTCAACCTCCTGGACATGCAATGTCTTGGGTTTTATTTCCTTAGGCAATATCTCAGGGACTATGGCTTGAGTGGTAGGGCTAAGAGTTGGTTTTTGCGTTGTAACACCCCCAGTCCCCTAATCAATAGTGCATTTGGTGGCTATCATCCACGTGCTGCCTAGGTTTATATTACCCTCCATAGTTCCAGTAGGCATGACCAAAAAGTCTTGAGCTACAATTCCATTGTCATAACTGACAGAAGTGTGCCAGATTCCAAAAACCGTAGTTTTTTTCTTGTTGACACCCTTGACTTGGATAATACTCTCAGATAGAGGTGGCTTCCCTAACTGACACCACACCCCATAGGATAGCAGATTATATTTAGCACCCGTGTCCAATAAGGCGTTATATAGCACTTTTCCATAGGCACTATTTAACTCAATAGGGTATCGTAGAGGTGTGTCAGAGTCCAACCCATCCTCTTCGATTTCCACGTGGAATGCATTTGTGACTCCAAGGTTAGCCTCTCGTTTTTGTCTTATACGTTGTTGTCGCTCCTTAGCCTCAGCTTGAGCTTGTATCTTGTTTAACTCGGTTTATGCTTTGGCGGCCTTCTTTTGATGAATGGCCCGTAGTTCTTCTTGGCTTAAAGGATCATAATATCTTTTGAATTTACTCCCATTGAGGAATCCAATGGTTTCAACTCCATCAAGAGTTTCCACACGAAGGGTACCTTGTGGGGTAATTTCACATACTCTATATGGTCCTTTACCAGCATATTTCAACTTTTTCCTCTCCTTACGTACTCCATACATAAGGACTTTATCACCAACTTTGATGTCCTTGTCCTTCACATGGCGATCAAACCACTTCTTTCTCCTATCCTTTTCCACAAGAGCATTTTGCACAACCAACTGTCTCTCTTCGTCTAGTTTTTCTAAGATATACAAACGCTCGGTTAAGGGGTTACCATTCCATCCTTCTTGCGAACTTCTTGCGAAGCTACCCTAAGACTAGGAATGACAAACTCCCAAGGCATAACCGCTTCTTGGCCGTATACCATTTTGAATGGCGTACAATTAATAGCCACTTTATAAGCAGTACGATAAGCCCATAGAGCAGATGTCAACTTCAAATCCCAATCAGTGCGATGAGCTTCTACCGTCTTGGTTAAAATAGATATTAGAGTCTTGTTGGTGCTCTCGGCTTGTCCATTAGCTTGCGGGTAATAAGGTGTAGACTTATGGTGGGATATCATAAAGGTCGTGGTAAGCTCTCTTATTACCTCATTTATAAAATGGGTACCATTATCACTAACAATTTCAAAAGGGCAACCAAATCTTGTGATAATGTTCTCAAAAAGAAACTTAGCTGTTGTCCTCGCGTCAGCTTTTTGTGAAGCCTTAGCTTCAGCCCACTTTGTTACATAGTCCGTAGCAACTAGAATATATCGAGATTGAGTGTTGCGAGCTGCGGGACTAATTGGACCTACAAAGTCTAAGCCCCATTTTTCAAATGGTTGGGTTACTTTAATAGGATGTAAGGGCATTCTGTCTTTGCGCTGTGTGGTCTTGTAACGTTGGCACTCATCACACCCTTTTGTAAAAAGTGATGCATCCTTAAATAAAGTTGGCCACCAATAGCCTGATTGCAGCACCTTTCTAGCAGTCAGGTCTCCTGAAAAATGTCCTCCTGCTATGCCCATATGTGCTTCTTGCAAGATATACAAATATTTATCCTCGCGGGCACAACGCCTAAGAATATCGTCCTTGCCTAATCTATACAGAGTTCCGGCAATCAAACAATAGGGTTCACATTCTTTTACTAGCCTTCGAGCGATATCCTTACGAAGTTCCTTGGGTGGAAAACCATTAACTAAAAAGTTAACAATGTTCTCACTCCATTCAGGCATAGTCTCAACTATGAATAGAGAAGTATCGGGTAATTCATCATCAACTCCTGTAGGGGCTTCACCATTGGGTATGCGAGACACATGATCAGCCATGACGTGCCTTTTACCGGGTCTCACTACAATCGTGAAATCAAACTCCAGAAGAATTAACAACCATCGTGTGATTCTTCCTGTGGAGCATGGCTTGTTTACCAGATACAGCAACGCTTGATGATCCACATAAAATACAAACTTGTTTGCCAGAAGGTAGTAGCGAAATTTCTTTACTGCATAAACCATTGCCAAACCTTCTCGCTCTGTAGTGGTGTAGTTTCTTTCAGCATCGTTCAATTGACGGCTTGCAAAGCTAATGGGATAGTCCAATTTATGTTCTCCTGGTTGAGTGAGAACACACCCAATAGCAAAGTTTGATGCATCAATATGCACATGGAAAATGACATCCCAGTTAGGTGTCCTTAAAATCGGAGCACTTGCTAGTGTTTTCTTCAATTGTTCATAGGCCTGGTCACACTCTTCAGTCCATTTAAATTCAATGAGAAGCTTGTACAAAGGACGTGCTATCCAGCGAAAAATAAAATAAACCGTCGATAATAACCCACGTGTCCCATGAACCTTTGAACTCCCTTGTAATTGGTTGGTGGTGGTAACTCTAGAATCACTTTAATTTTACTCTCATCGGTTGAGATACCATTCTTGGATACTATATGCCCTAAAATAACTCCATGCTTGACCCAAAATTGGCATTTGAACGGGTTCAATGAGATACGATATAACCTACACTTTTCAAACACCTTCCGCAAACATGATAGATGTTCTTTCCAAGAAGAGTAAACACAAAGGTCGTCTAAGAAAGCTTCACAAAACTCTCTCAAATATTCTTTAAAAGCAGTGTTTATTAATCGTTGGAATGTAGCAGGGGCATTTGTTAAGCCAAAAGCCATCATACGAAATGCAAACACGCCAAATTCTGTGATGAAGGCAGTTTTAGCTTGGTCCTCTAGCGCTATCGTGATTTGGTTGTAGCCTGAGTACCCATCTAGAAAGCTATAAGCTTCCTTGCCTGCAACTCTTTCGAGTACATGTTCGGAATATGGTAGGGGGTAATGGTCTCTTCTAGTAGCTGCATTAACTTTTTTGAGGTCCACGCACACCCTGAGTTTCCCATTCTTTTTTGGCACGATAACTATTGGAGACACCCATTCAGAGTGTTCAATAGGATATATGAACCCACATTTGATAAGCTTTTCTAGTTCTTCTTGAATGATCTTTGCGTACTTAGGATTCATCGGGTAGGGTCTTTGTTGTACGGGCTTCGCAGTGCTAATCATAGGGATTGTATGTTGGACCACAGAAGGTGGAACACCTTTCATATCATGGTATGTCCAAGCGAATATGTCCTTGAATTCCTTGAGAAGCTCTTTGAGGACCGCCTCTTCAACTTCTGTGAGGTCTTGGGCAATAAAAACAGGTTTTGATTCTTCACCGGGGTCGGCTAATTCTATTTCTTTAACTATTGCCGGACCATCATAGATTCCATTATTCCCATCGATAGGTATTCTTTGGGCTTTTGTGTACACAACCTTTGCTTCCCCTGTGGTGTAAGATTTGAAATGTTCTGGTGTAGGATGCAAGTCTGTGGATTCTGGTTGTGCTTCCATTTCTGCTTTCTTGTGTTGTCGAGCTAACTCTTGGTTTTGACGCCTCCTTGCAGTGCGGCTCAACTTTGGCTTGTCTATGATCTCTAATTGGGCTATGTCATGGGGTCGTGGTCTACACCACATAACATTTTGGAGATATTCACCCCAATTGTCTACCAATTTTCGATGAGCATCACATGCTCCTATATAACTGAGCCATTCTGCGGAGGATCTCTTCTTTTTTATCCTAGCACGTACATTGGCTTGATATCGACGCCTCTTAAGGTTTTTCTTTTTCTTATTTGAGACCTGCTTTTGATTTGCATTTAGATCTGGCTCACTAAAGGAGTCCTCGTTGGTGTCCTCTTCACTCTCGGAGAAGCTATCATGGGTTGATGTGCTCGGTCTTTCCGAATGTTTTGACTCTGAACTTGCTCCACTCTTTAATTCATGAGATTCCGAATCCGTTTCACTCTGGAAGTCAGTGTCTGAGTCGTGCTGGTTAAAGTCTTCTATTGAGCTATCGGTGTCACTGTCAGATTGGTCCACAATTGCCTTGCCCTTAGAAGATGCATGTATGGCACTTATCATGTTTAGAGGTGCAATTTGTGGTACCTCTTCCCCCTCTGGTGTGACCCAAGTGGTTCCTCTATTTCCCCAAGTATCTATGGTTGCAGCTAGGTGTACCCAGTCTACGTTGTCTGATTCCGTCATACCCGGTAACACATCCATGTAAGGAGAATCTTGGCCAATGTCTGTATCCTTCTTACAAGTGTAACAATATTGTAGTGGGGCCGAGTGAACTGTGGTGTCAGAGCGATGATCAATAATGGTTTTACTCCCTAAGGGGTGTACCTTACCAGTCACCAAATCCACTCTAAGGACAGAGTCTTGGAATTGCAAATAGACATGATTTTTAGACCAATCATGAACCATTTGTGCTTCCCTCATGAATGGTCGTCCTAAAATCATTTCATATGACATAAGGTGTTTAGAGAAATCCATTACAATGAACGTATGTCGTACCTTGTGTCCTAGAACTTTGATCTTAAGATCCTTGAGCATCCCCATAGGTTTGGCTATGGTACCATTTGCCATCTTTACCACAATGTTAGTAACACGGAGGCGGGGTTTTCCCATGGATTCCCAACAATCTTTTGTAACGATGCTAACTTCCGCACCACCATCAAGAATTCCCTTTATAGTTAATCCCTTGGTAGTGATGGGTAGGGTCGCATTAGACTCGTCGCCTTCAAAATACTGCCCTAATTCGTTAATGGGTACCTCGATCACAGACTCGTGTCCATCTAAGTCAAGTGATTGCACATGATTTTTCTCATCAATCATAATCGAGTCAGGCCTATTTGGTTGCGTAAACTGCGGTAATCCCGTTCGTAGCTCTCCGTTAAGGAATACTCGAAGTGCAAGGAATAACTCAGGATCTCCATACAGCTTTGCTATGATCGTGGTTCGGACCTCAGAAGACATGAAGTCCACTAGTTTGGCAACATTCATTGGCATTTTGCAGGGTGTAGGTCCTTGACTAGGAACTGGTGAGGATGGAATCTCATATTCCTCAATGGGATCAGGTATTCCTTCGTTAAACATCCTTTCCAACAAGAAGGGTGTATGCTCACTTTCTGATGTCCCGTCCTCACTCCCTTCTTGGATGATACTAGATATGGCTAACGATCTATGATTCATGTGGGGTGGATGAACTTGCGTGGGAAACACTGTGTCATGAATTTTGACATGCATGGGTTCTGGTTCTAGTTTCCTTTGAGTCTCCTCCACTAAACCTCTTAGATGTTTCACCTGCTCAATCTCGTCTACTGGGTTTGGGTACGTCCCAATCTTCTTTTTACGATTCTTCCCTTTTTGCCCCTGCGGTTTATCTTGGGGGTCTTGGATTGGATTTGGAAACACTTGTGTTTTCAGAGGCTCTTTATGGTTTTCTCTTATTCGGTTTTCATTTGGTTCCATGTTACGGTTTTCTTTGTCGGTCTTTCCCTTTGTGGTATTGGTTGTAGTCTCCATTGTCTCGATTGAATCTGAATCATCCTCGAGGTCATTCATATACACGGGGTCATCTCCTGTTCCTATGTTTGTTTTGGAACTTGGCTTTGAATTTCCCGTATTCTGCGACCTCTTCCTTCGTGTCTTCTTTTTCTTTGCTTGGATAACTGACACGGTATCTCTCTCTTCGAGGATATGGCCTGGCCCTTGAAGCATGGACCGTGTAATCGCATAAGCGGGTGCGACGGGTGGTATTGGCGATGTCACACTAGCAATTTCGACCAAATTTAGAGATGTGATTTTAGGCGCATTTGGGTTATAGGGGCATTGGGCAATCAAGTGATCTATGCCACAACGATTACATGTGAGTATTGGCATTGCAGACGTGCTCCCTTGATTCATTTGCATCTGTGCAGCATTCTTTTGCAGCCTAATAGGGCACTCCGCTGCTCGATGTGATCCACCACACTCGTAGCATTGAAGAGGTGGCCTCCTAGCCTGGGTGTTGATATTTTGACCTCTGGATGCGAGAGCAGCAGCTTGATAAACCGGCTTGACTTGCCCCCAACAATCTTCCATGTAGTATATAGGACACTCTTCCAATGTATCAAGTCCGTAGGCAATACTAGTGTCTATTTCCTCCTCACAGCCATCTGCATAAGCATTTGATGGCTCGCAACCCACTTGGTTCATAGGGACGACTCTTGGATGCGGGGACTGCGGTCCCAGCACAGGAGGTGGTAGCGGTGTAGCTTGTACAACATTTTGAGATCTAGGGACCATGTGTTGCAGTAGTTGCTCAACAGGTGGAGTAGGCATCAATATAGGAGCTCGAGGCGCATCCGTCCAGGCTACAGGTGGTCTATTTGCCATCATACGTTTGATCATTAAACAATCCTTAGCTTGGTGACCATACCTACCACATGCGTTGCAAGTTCCATTAAATTTTACTCTAAACGTAGGGCACTCACTAGTGCTATGTGGACCTAAGCAAATGGAACACCATTGTTGCTCCCTTCTTGGATACATGTGACTATTTTGAGGGGGTCGATTATCCTTAAGAGACTCTTGGATTGCCTTGGTGAGGTCTGTCAAGAATGTCTCAAATACCTTTGGCTCATTGGCAATGGGCTTTGCAGTCATGGGTTCATACTCATTGGCTTGTGAGCTAGTGGATCTCGTGTCAGTAGACACCCTCATGCCTGCTATCATCAAGTTGTCCTCTAATTGGATTGCATTGGCAGTGACATCTTCCCAGGTTGTGATACCTCTAATCACTAGTCCATTATAGATTCCTTCATTCCTCAACCCTCGAATGAATCGATCAAGCAGTTGGTTATTGTTGAAGCGCTCATTTACAGGGCAGCGAGAGTTTAAGTGCTTTAGACGACTAATGAAGTCCCTTACTGACTCTCCTTCCTTACGTTCGGCCTTCTGTAGCTGAGATGCTACACCCCAAAGCACACCTTCTCGTATGTACTCCTTTAGAAACAACCTTCGAAGGGTAGGGTAGATTGTTTTCTCGTCCACCCTTAGGGTTCTATACCAATCTCCAGCCTTCCCACTTAATGTCAAGCTTAAGGCATTGCACTTATGTAGTTCGTTGCGTTCCCCTAAGGAATCACATACTTGTTCAAACACTTCAATGTGTTTTCTAGCATCTTCGTCCCCATTGAATTTTTGCGTGAGTTTGGCAATTTGTACTGCCTTACTTCTAGGCTCTCTATCAGATGCATGACGCATATTTTCCGCGATAGATCGACCTATGGTTTGAGCAAACGCTGCCAAGTCACCTATGTGAGGAGGCAGGGCCGGTGGAGGTACTCTTGGAATCATATGTGGGAGAGGGACGGGTACCGGTCTTGGCATATGTGTGGATGATGCAGGATATGGAACATAACTGGGCATAGGTCCACTCGGATAAGGGCTAGGGAGCGGCACTCGAGGAGCATAAACAAGTGGTACAATTGGAGGTGTGGGGGCCATGTGTGCATAAGGGGCTAGAGGCACATACGGTTGAGGCCCCATATTAGGTACTACGACACTAGGTAGTGACACTGCGCTAACCGTAGATGTCATCGGTACATTCTCTGTCAGGCTTATCCCTGGAGTGAGCACTGTGTTTTCCTTAATAGAGGGTTGAGCCAAGTTAGGGAAGCTAAAGTTGTCGCTCGGAGGCTCAGATTGCATAGAGACCCAAGGTGAAATGACGTAAGATGGGTCCATGGGGCTCATTAGAGGAGTCTCCATTTGTGATAGAGTAGGCTGTTGAGCCTTGCTCGTATCGAGAAATCTCATGGGGCCAGTTGAGAGTATATTTACCCCTCGGTTTTGCCTTTCTGATTGAATAATGCCATGGATAACATTACAGATCATTTTCTGTTGATCTTCGATGCTCGTGGCACTAGAGGTGGATTGTATAATCTCTATCCATCCTACATGGTAGGCATGGCCAGAGTGTAGATCCGTCAACACCTCAGTGTCGAGGTCGTATGTCCAATGATCATTAATGAACAATCCTTCTAGAGTCGACGTGTTAACGGTTTCTTGTGAGGTAGAAGCAATGTTGCTCCCCGTGGTTTTACTTGTCACCAACGGTACTCTAGAGGGAACTTCTGAAGGAGGCAGCTCAACAGGGCCTTCTTGGTAAGAAGTTGGCAGGATATCTACATGGACACTCTTTGGGGGTGTGGGGTCGACGTGCGATGTGAAAGGAGAGTCCACTTCCCCACCCCCTTCGTGTGCTTCATTTGCATCAGGTTCCGAGCGAGTAGCTCTACCTAATGTTTCCATGAAACGGCTAAACATACTAGTACTAGGCTGTGGAGCTTCGGGAGGTGCATGGCCTTCTCTCTCAGTGTTTTGGGTAGGGTATGCTTCCATGATTTCTGAGTCGGAGGAGGAATCACTAGCGGCTATTTTAGGGTCTTGGGTGGTGCTACCTTGTGTCCCCGCTGAGGGTCTAGAGCCTATCGTGGATGGGTAATGGGTGTCCGTATGAACAGAGGCACCCTCAATATGCTCGTGTTTTAGCACCCGCCCAGAGCGTAAGTGCATGTGCTTTTGATACCCTAAGGTGTCAAAAAGCTGCTCTAGGAGGCCTTGTGACTAGTTTTTTGCGTGTTTTTTGTTTGTTTTTTTGCTAGATTTTTTAGAGCGTGTCGTGGAATGGGCCGTGTGATAGCTCGAAACGAGCGTATCGCTAGGAGGGACGCGCTGTGCTTTACAGCCCACCGTTTGGTTCTATTTTGCTCCAGAAAAGCCCGAAACAATCTTTTCCTAGCTAGGGAACTAGGCTCCAAATAGCAAGTCTAAGGGTGCAAGTGGGAAGAGAAGGGAGGAGAGTGGAGGACTTGTCCCACATGCTCTCATTCCCTCTTGAGGGAGTAGGGTATATATATAAGAGTGAGTTTAGTATATATCATAAGACTGAGGCGTGGGCGTGGGCTTGGGCTTGGGCTTGGGCTTGGGCTTGGGTTTGGGCTTGGGCTTGGGCTTGGGGAAATGATCCCGATCTCGATCTATCTTTTATACAAAACAACCCGTCCGTTTTAAAACTCACGTTTTTTATTTTCGAAAATTTAACCTCCCCCTCACTCGCGTTTTTATTTTTCGGATTTTTTTTTTCAACAATTTTTTTTATTTTCGATTAAAAAAAAAAATGCAGAAAATGCAAAAATTGAAAATGCAGAAAATGCAGAAATTGAAAAAACGCAAGATATCCAGAAAATTGAAAAAACACAGAAAATGCAGAAATTGAAGCTTGATAGAACCAAAAGATGCAGAAAATGCAAAAACGCAAGAAATGCTAGCTGTGCAGTGCAAACCAGAAAACGTAGAAAACGCAGAAAACGCAAAAAACAGAAATCTCCACACAACTACACACACTCATTCCCTGCCTTTCCTATGATAGAAATTGCACCACAAGAAAGCGTAAAGTGCTTAACCGAGCTTAGTGTAGGGCATTTCCCCGGCAGCGGCGCCAAAAATGTGCGCTCCTTGCCGCACTGTCGAAGCAAGGGACTTGCCAATACACCGTGTGCGAGCCACAAATGGCTCCAAGCACACAACAAGCCTAAACTAGCAAGCTCAAGAGAGCAAAGGGTGTGTCACTCACCGCTCTACGCTCGCCTTCGTGGTGGATTCCTCGCCGCGAAGAAGAGGGAGACGCCGCTACGCCGCGCTCAACCGCCTCGCCGCCGTCGTGCCGCCGCAACGCTCGATCGCACACACTCTCACACTCTCTCTCTCTCTCTCTCTCACACGCACGCACACAAGGAGATGGTGAAGGAGAAGGTGGAGATGGAGCAAGAGCAGCTTCTATTGCACAATGAGAGAATGATTCAATTTTAGGTTTAATTGGCTTTTATGTGAGCTCACCCCATTCACACTTGGGCGCCCATGCTTAGCCAACTAACCCTAGCATGTTCGTGTTAGAGTACGCCTCTCATCGGCGATCACTCTACCTTTCCCTATTGGACCGACAAGCCCGGTGCCTGACTCTACTTAAATAAATAATACGGTTACAATGTCCGTCGTAGGCGATAGGGTGTCCGTGAGCCACGAGGGTTAACAGCGTGTCTTGTTTGACAACCTTGGCATGAAGTTGAATTTTTCTTCTGCATACCATCCTTGAACGGATGGGCAGAGAGAGATCGTCAACTCTGTCACAAAGTGATGACGTGGCTACTGACAGCAGAAACCCTAATTTCTGCTAGAAACCCTAAAATTCTTGCAAACCCTAATTTCTACCAAAAACCCAAAAACCCTAATTTTTGGAAACCCTAACCCTAACTGTTGGCTGAAACCCTAAAGTGACTGAAAACCCTAATCAGGCGGCAAATGCCACGTGGCAGCAGTGTACGGATTTTCGGATTTTACGGAGGTGGAAAAGCCCAGCTGAGCGACGCTATTTTCTTGCTTTTCCCCACGCCATATGTTGTGTAACAAACTGCTGACGTGTCAACCTACTGAAGAACAGAGCTATTGGCCGAGGGGCCTAAACCCTAAGAAGAACAAGTAACAGAAGAAGTGTCACAAAGTGATGACGTGGTTGCCCAAGAGCAGAAACCCTAACTGCTGAAACCCTAATTCTCGAAACCCTAATCCTAAAACCTGTAAACCCTAATTTTGGAAACCCTAACCCTAAAACCTGCAAACCTTAATTCTAGACACCCTAACCCTAAAACTTACAAACCCTAATTTTGGAAACCATAACCCTAAAACCTGCAAACCCTAACCCTAAAACTGCAAAAACCCTAACCCTAACCCTAAGGGCAGCAAGGAGATTTTCGAAATTGCGCTGGCTGATGACGTGGTAGGCTGTACGGGTTTCCGTGATTTACAAAAAGCTGGCAGCTTTTGGCATTGCCTTTTGGACGAGGAGCTTTTGAGTTTTGAAGGCTTTTCACTGTAATTGCTTTTTAGGCCAAGGGCCTTTAAATATGAGGTTAGGGCTCATTCTCTAGCATGCTTCCTGGAGAAGGTGCAGAGTGTGGAGTTCCGACTTGTACTGTGTTGATGCAATATAAAGAAATACTGAAAGGGGCGCCAAGGTTTGGGGCCAATGCTCTTTGGGGTGGAATTCCGCCATTGTGTCGCGTGTCGTCTCTCTCTCTCTCTCTCTCTCTCTTAGTTCAATTGTTATTGAAGTGCTAAAAGTCTGTTCAGTCTGTTCTTTTCTATTGGCATGTGGTGCCCGGCTTGTGACAGTTGTATCAGAGCATCAGGCGTGTGCTTTTCTGAAAGCATACCGGTCCTACAAAAGAGCAGACAGAGCTATTGGAATTTTATTTGAGGGATCTTCGCCCTCCAACCCGGACTTATTAGCCACTCCCACCCTTACTTCATCGCGCATCGAGCGCGCTCCCTTCTTCACCGCTCATGTCTTACAGGGTATAAGCCAATTAAGATCACTTGCAAGAGAAGGATCCAGATTTGTTTCAAGTCATTGTTCTTCTCAGAAGCAGGGCCATGCAAATGTTGATGTCTACAGCTACCAACCAGCATACTCCAAGTACTTGGCAAGCTTTCAAGAAAAAAAAAAATTTGCCCGAAGTTATATGGTTTTTGACATCTTCCTTCGGAGTGCAACTTCTGGCAGAGTGGGGTATCCTGAAATGCTTACCATGGAAACCCTAGCAGATTATATCTTGAAATTTCTCAATATCTCTCAGTAGATGTCTCTTCACGAGCAGATGACCTTGGAGGTTCGGTGCGATTGCTACCTTGGGACTACCATTGCCGCCAAAGAAACACTGTTTGTCCAAAAGCTGATGGACCATGCTGTGCTCGGCTACGACCTCATGGAAGGAACCTAACCCTAATTTTTGGTGCGGGTTTTCAAGATGGAAAGTCAGTCGACTTTTCGAGCGACTGATGTCGAGATTGCTTTTTAAGTTTGAGTTCTGTTTGATCTTGTTTGGAATCTGTTTGAAATGGATGGTATCTGTTTTGAACCTGTCTTGGTGCCGATTTGAATTGTTTGACTCTGGTTTTGATATCGGTTTCAATGATTGGTGATTTTACTCCCGAGTGGAGAATGCTTGTTCATACTCATGGCGTGGACCCTTGTGGTTATTTGCGGGGGGAGTATTGAATGATTGAAAAGTGTTGTTTTTTACTCATGGCCCGGACCCTTGTGGTTATTTACGGGGGGAGTATTGCTATTGTGACTCCCGGCCTGGACCTAGATGGTTATGCGGGAGGAGTATTAAGAAGTCTGAGCAGTGGTTACTCTCAGCACCTCCAAACGACGCTGGCTGTGGTCTGGGGGGCGTTTGGTTGTATAAGGCCTCTATATCTCCCGGCCCGAACCTTTTTAGGTTATGCGGGAGGAGTGATGAGGGAGTCGTTGAATATCTCCCGGCTCGGACCTTGTTAGGTTATGCGGGAGGAGCGTTCATCGGCGGCTTTATGTTTCTATGTCTTATAACATGCATATGTAAGCATTTGTGTTGCATTGTGATGTGCCAACTACTGAATATTCCTAATTGGATGAGATTGCCTGGGTATGTAATTTTAGTGCATCAAGATACCCGTGGAAGATCAGTACGGTCTGGGTGTGATGGCTAATTTTACTACTCCGGAATATCAAGAGTTCTGATATGGACGAAAGGAGAAGCTAACTCCTTGATCAAAAGAGCAAAAAGGAGAAGCTAACTCCTTGATCAAAAGAGCAGAAAGGAGAAGCTAACTCCTCAACAAAAAGAGCAAACTGATTGTCCCTCGGAAATTTTTGAGCTAACTTGAGTTGTTTTGCAAATATGTTGTAATCGAGGACGATTACTCTCTTTCAAGAAGGGGAGATGTAACAAACTGTTGACGTGTCGACCTACTGAAGAACAGAGCTATTGGCTGAGGGGCCTAAACCCTAAGAAGAACAAGTAACAGAAGAAGTGTCCCAAAGTGATGACGTGGTTGCCCAAGAGCAGAAACCCTAACTGCTGAAACCCTAATCCTAAAACCTGCAAAGCTAATTCTGAAAACCCTAACCCTAAAACCTGCAAACCCTAATTCTGGAAACCCTAACCCTAAAACTTGCAAACCCTAATTTTGGAAACCATAACCCTAAAACCTGCAAACTCTAATTCTGGAAACCCTAACCCTAAAACTGCAGAAACCCTAACCCTAACCCTAAGGGCAGTAGGGAGATTTTCGAAAATTGCGATGGCTGATGACGTGGCAGGTTGTAGGGATTTCCGTGATTTACAAAAAGTTGGCAGCTTTTGGTATTGCCTGTTGGACCAGGAGCTTTTGAGTTTTGAAGGCTTTTCACTGTAATTGCTTTTTAGGCCAAGGGCCTTTAAATATGAGGTTAGGGCTCATTCTTTGGCATGCTTCCTGGAGAAGGTGCAGAGTGTGGAGTTCCGACTTGTACTGTGTTGATGCAATATAAAGAAGTACTGAAAGGGGCGCCAAGGTTTGGGGCCAATGCTCTCTGGGGTGGAATTCCGCCACTGTGTCGCGTGTCGTCTCTCTCTCTCTCTTAGTTTAGTTGTTATTGAAGTGCTAAAAGTCTGTTCAGTCTGTTCTTTTCTATTGGCACGTGGTGCTCTATTGTGACATGTTGTGAGAGAGAGAAGGATACTTGCTTTATTTTTATGAAAGCCACAGAGAGAGAGAGAGAAATTGCTTTTGATTTTTAAGCTTTTGGGGCTCTGCTTTTGGGCATCCCTTGTAAACAAATAAATAAACGGTTTAGGGCTCACTCTGCAGAGCATTTGGACGCAGAGTCTGGGAGTGAAACCCTAAACGCTCTTTGTACTCTGACATTGATTTTAATACGTAAAGAAATACCGAAAGGGGCGCCAGTCTTTGGGGCCAATATCTCTAGGCATGGAACTCCGCCGAGCCATTGCAAATCTATTGTGATCTGTGAGTTGTTTTGAAGTGGTTATTTGGTGCTGTGGTGATTGATTCTTGACTTGGAGCGTCCAAGTTTGTTACAGTGGTATCAGAGCACCGTCGATTTCTCTTCTACGGGAAATCCGATCCCCAATTTTTTTTCTGCAGCACCTATGGCTTCACGCAAGGATCAGTCGACTCCCTCTGCATCTGGAGATGCGGGTAGGGATCACAACGAAGATTCCAGCAGAGTATGGCTCGCCTAGGCCTACTCAGGCGGAGCGACGAGGGATGGAGGGTCGTCAATTGATCGGCGATGCAACGAAAGATGATGCTCAATTTTGCGAAGGACCCAAAATTTGCGAAGTATATGAGTGAGACTTCTTTTTAGGAAGTGCATGAACAGTGGCAGAAAACCACTACACCACCCCCGAAACCCGCTCTCAAGAAACTTTCTGCTCACAAGAAATATTCAGAGAAGGAATTAGATGAGGTGGTTGATGCACGAATTTCTCAGCTTTTTGACGCGCAAAGGAAAGCCAAAAAGCACGGCAAAAAGCAGAAGAAAGGCACTGACTTTCCGGGTTATTTGGGTCAAGGCGACATTTGACAAAGCAAAGAAACAGAAGAAGTGTGTTCACTTGGAAGGAGTACCCAGTTCTTCTTCTTCTTCTTCTGACAGTTCTTCTAGCTCTTCAGATTCGAGTGAAGAAGACAGAAAAGGTAAAAAGCGAAGCAAGAAACAACGCTTTAGAAAGGGCAAGAAAAAGGCAAAGAAGGCTAAATCTCGCCCAGAGACGACAGTTCTATTGAGGACTCGTCTACAGACAGCTCAGATTCCGATGACGGAAACTTTTATGCGAACAAGAAGAATTTTTATAAAGCCAACCAGTATGACTTTCTGGAAGATAAAAGCAAGAAAGTCCGAGAGTTTAAGGAAGGTGGACACTCGATCAAATTTGATACTTTTTCAGGATATTCAGATGCTTCGAAGGCTTTGTCTTTTATAAGCAGTTTAACATCGCTTTCGCGGGAGGACGCTACATAGAGCACTCCAAGATTCGGAGAGCTGCCTCTTACTGTAAGGGGAATGCTCGCACTTGGTGGTCCACGCTTCTTCTAAACAAGACTGCGCCAGTTAAATGGCTGAAATTTAAGAAGCTTTTTATTTCTTCTTGGTTGACGCAAGAGTATGAACGAGATATAGGAGCTGTTTGGAACCATCTTTGGATGACCAAGAAAGATACGATCAATGCTTATTGTGAAAGATTCTGGAGCTCTTTTCTACCCGCCTCTTCATTCAAGAAGATCTTGTTCAGAGAACAGATTGAGCGGTTTACCTTGGGTCTACCTATAGAGATCCGAGATCACTGCTTTGAGCAGAAGTCAGCTTCTATTCAGGAGTTGATGAGTCATGCGAAGCGAGGCTTTGCCATTCACTCTGGCAGTCTGACCTACCTCACAGATGAGGCCATGATACAACGAGCCGAACAGACTTCTGGGAATGAAAGTAGAGCAACCCAGAGAAAAAGGATGCACGACCCAAGCTTACTCCAGGAGCGAGCTCGATTCATCAAGGAGGGGAAGTGCTTTGGATGCGGGGAACATGGACATATCTCCGCGAAGTGCCCTAAAAAGGCACAGAAAGAACAAAATGATAAGGACGATGAGAGGTGTGAGAGTTCGAGAGCAGCTGAGGAACTTGGACGAAAAGGCAAGATGAAAACAGGACTGGTTCCAGATTGTGTGGATACCGATCCCGACACCATGGACGAGAGTACAAAACTTTGTCGAGCTTGGGGCAAAGTGAGATCAAGAGGCCCTGATCTTCTTTGATGGAGGAGCGAAGGCCAACTTCAATTCACCGGAATTGGCAGCGCGGCTCGACATCACTCCCGATCGGATGGGACCACTTGCGGAGGCAGTTCTAGCGGCACCCGGCAGGGACGTAGCCATTACACCTGTCATTGGCAAACTTCGGTTGCATTGTCAGGGGTATTTGGGGCATGATTACTTCTTCATAATGCCTTTGGAGGGTTGTGATGTTCTCTTAGGGATTCCCTGGTACGACAAGAACAACGCCGTGGTCGATTATCGGGCGAGGAAAGCGACTTTGACTACAGAGAAGGTAGAACCATTGTACTTGATATTAAACTCAAGGGCGAATCTGTCCCTAAGGCTTCGGCCATTTCAAAATTAATGAGATCCAGTCTGTTTGTTTACTCGATCTTTATGAAAGAATTGAGCGATAAGGATAGGACAAATATGTCTAAACTTGATAAGAACGCCAAGATTTTCTCCACTCTCAAGTCGATTGCTTCTCAGAGGGCCTACCAGGCGAGTTACCACCTGCTCGTCCTGAAGATCATACCATTGATATGATATTTGGAAGCACACCACCGAACCGGCCACCTTACCGTGTGAGACGAGCACAGAATGAAGAGATTATGAACCAAGTGAAAGACCTCTTGGAAAAGGGTCTTGTCCAGCCTAGTACTTCACCGTATTGCTCTCTAGTGTTGTCGGTTTTGAAGAAAGACGGATCTTGGAGAATGTGCCCCGATTATAGAGCTCTCAACAAAATCACCATCAAGAACAGATTTCCGATTCCTAGGATCGATGATATACTCGACAGGTTACAGGGATCCTCGTGCTTTAGCAGGATTGACCTTAAGAGTGGATATCATCTGATCCTAATCGCGCCTGGGAGACGTCTACAAGCCAGCCTTTCGGACTACTTTTGGGTTATTTTAGTTTTTGGTGATGCCTTTTGGCTTAACCAATGCTCCTGCGACATTTAACCGGATGATGGATAGGATTTTTCGAGAGTACAGGCTATTTGTTGGCACTTTCTTTGACGATATCATTGTTTTCTCCAAGAATGAGGTAGAACATAGAGATAATCTGCTTCAGGTCTTTCAAGCATTACGAGATCACAAGTTAGTGATTAATGCAAAGAAAAGTGATTTTTTCCTACCAGAGATACACTTTTTGGGACACATTGTCTCAACAGCAGGAGTGCAAATGGATCCGGCCAAGATAGAGACTATCCGCGATTGGCCCGATTTGAAGAATGTCCATGAAGTGAGAAGCTTCTTGGGACTGTGTCCGTACTACAAGCGGTTCATTCGAAAGTTTGCAGAGGTTGCTTCCCCTTTGCATATCTTGACACAGAAAGGAGTCCCTTTCTCGTGGGGACCCACAGAGGTGACTACCTTTCAGACATTGAAAGAGAAATTGACTACGGGATCAGTTTTGACTTTGCCGGACTTGCAAAAGTCATTTGAAGTATATTGTGATGCTTGTGGTCGTAGTCTGGGTGCAGTCTTAATGCAAGAAGGCCATGTCATTGCTTACGAGAGCCGATTGTTCTCTAGGCTGGAGATGACGGCACAGATTTATGAGAAAGAGCTTTTGGCGGTTATCCATGCTCTTACTCAGTGGCGGCATTACCTACTCGAAGCGGATTTTACTGTCTTTACAGACCATCAGAGTTTGGGCTACTTCTTGTCACAGAAGCAGCTTTTGGTAAAGCAGATGCGGTGGGTTAACATCTTGTCACAGTTTCACTTCCAGATTGTCCATGTGCAGGGACAGAAGAATGTGGTGACAGATGCTTTGTCTCGGAAGCCGTTGGTTCTTGCTATTTCCACGGTACATCATAGGAGCTTCGAGGATATGGTCGACCAGTATGCCACAGAGACAGATTTTGCAGATATTTTCACACGGATACGTGATGGGGAGACAGTAGCAGGATACACCATTCGGGAAGGCTACTTGATGAGAAAAACCATGTTGTGCGTTACACAGCCGTTGAGGGAAAAGGTTATGACTGAATGCCACTGTCCACCTTTTACGGATCATCACGGCATTGCTACCACCATGAAGGGGGTAGAGAGATACTTCTTTTGGTCGAGACTCAAAAAGGATGTGGAAGAGTTTGTGCGCAGTTGCTTAGTATACCAGAAGGTCAAGTTTGATAGGCATAAGGCACAGGGATTGTTACAGCCTTTACCCATACCCACCCGCCCCTGGGAAAGTATTGCAATGGATTTCATTTTTGATCTCTTGAGAACAAAGAGTGGTCACGATGGTATCTGGACTGTTATTGACAGATTTAGCAAACATGCTCATTTCATTCCAGTGAAGAAAATAGTCAAGCCGGATCACTTAGCGAGACTGTTTGTGGCCCAGATCTTCAGATTAGATGGCATGCCTGAGACGATTGTCTCCGACAGAGACCCTAGATTTACGAGTTTGTTTTGGAAGGCAATTTGGGAGAACATTGGCACGCGGTTGCAGTTCTCATCATTGTTCCACCCGCAGACTGATGGGCAATCTGAGATTGCAAATTCAGTGGTTCTAGATTTGTTGAAGTCTTATATCTTAGATCAGAAGACTCAATGGGAAAAGTATTTACCTTTGGTGCAATTTGCCTACAATAACACAATACACTCTTGGATGGGGAAGGTGTCATTTGAGATTGTTGAAGGTGCTGCGAAGGGTCCACCCTTCCTAAGCATGAAAGATAAGATCTTCGAAGCGGATGAATATACGCGAGATTTGGATACGGCTTTTGCCAAGGTTCGCGAGACTTTGCAGATGTCTCAAGAACGACAGAAAAAGGCAGCGGATTGCCATCGTCACAACTTGAAATTGAAGGAGGATGATTGGGTGCTCTTACGTTTTGAGAAGGCATGCCTTACAAAGAAAAAGGGAAAGGAGAGGCTTTTTCCAAAGCTTAGTATGCGATACTACGGACTTTTCCAGATCACTGAAAAGATAAATGATGTCTCCTTCCGATTGAAACTGCCAGATACTTGGAGGATTCACAATGCATTCATGTGAGTCTCTTGAAACCTTTTAAGGGTGATGTGCCTGATCATGGGGAGCCTGATGAGCAACCCGAAGTGGAAGAAAACGAGAAGATCCTTGTTCCTGAACAGATTTTGGCACATAAGGATACGAAGTCTAAAGGTAAAGTCCGAAGGCGGTTCTTGGTTAAGTTCAAGAACTATCCTGCATTGGATGCGAAGTGGATGGAGGAGGAGCACCTAGCAAACTCCTTAGATTGTGAAACTTTACCTCGATGCTTTTGGTTTAGCATAGTCTACTCCAAACGGAACCCAGAATTCAGCTTGGCCGGAGATCTGGTGCAGTGGGATGCACAAGAGGGGAGTCACTCCGCTCCTTTGTCAACAAATGCCTTGATTTAGATACTAGAGTCATTGATGTCTCTTTGAGCTTCAGGGATACTGAAAGCTGGCAGTATCGCACGTGACACATCCAACCGTATGTGTTCGTGGACAAGCTACAACATGATCAGGGTTCAGTCAGTCCAGTCAGTCTTGATTTAGAAGTGATCTGGCACTTTTGTGAGTCTATTCGTAGACCGTGCATGACCAGTCACTTAGCATAGATGCGTATCCTTTGGTTGCACACAGCATGATCATCAATATTCCCTTCAGAATCCATCAGATTCAGTCAGGGAATTTTCTAGTGCATTTAGCCTATTTTCCCTATTTTTGGTATTTTTCACTTATTATTTTTAAGTGACTTTCCAAGGGAGGGCAATTTTGCTAAGAAAATATATAAGCAAACCAAAGTTAGCACTAAATGGCAGAAGAGGCAGCAGGAGCACATGCTCAGCAGGCACCTTCTTAGCAGAACCCAGCAAGAACCCTTGGCGTTTTCCATTGCCGTCATCGCCAACACCCTCAAGCACGTAGCGTTTTCTGTCCTAGCAGTTTCCCGCATCAACAGTACCCAATTCTCCATCGCGTTCCCAGTCCCTATCGTTTGTGGATGCCTTTCATCGCCAGCACCGCCACTTGCATGGCGTTTTCACTAACGCTAGGAAGGGCAGCCAGCGTTTTGGTTTCAGCCTTGATTGAAGCAGAAGAGCAGTGTTTTACTAACGCTACAGAACAACAGATCAACTTTTTAAATATCAGCCTCACAAGCTGCAGGTGCACCAGCGTTCTCAGCCATTAGAAACCCAGCAGATTCAGCCCTAGAAGCTTTGCAGATACCCCCATTTTCAGCCCTCGAAAACGCAGCCAAACAGTCATTTTGAGCCACGGAAACAGTCCCGAAATTCAGCAGATAGAAGATCACATATTTCAGCCATCAAGTTGTCGTCGTCATCATCGTCGTCATCATCGGCATAGTCCAAGTTGCATCAGTCCATTGCATTCGCATTGTACCACTTTGTGCAACCAAAAGTAGACCACTCTCGCCGACGAGAGTGGGGCCTTCGGAGGAGGGTTTTACGTCTCTGGTGTCGTATCTCTCTTCTCTCTCTCTCTCTCAGTCTCATACACTTGCACGCATACTGTCCATTCACTGTGTTTGTGATCATAGCATTCTCTCATTAAGAACGGAAGGCTCGACCTTCCATAAGAACAAAAGGAACCTTGAGCACAGTTCGGAGCACTCATCTTGAGCAAAGCGCAAACAATCATTCCGCTGCACCTAACATTGGTATCAGAGCTTTGGCAGTGTTTTGTATCACTCAAGGAAAGAACCACAAGAATTTTTTTTGCTTGTTGCGGTCGCACGAACCCAAGTTCGCTTGGGCGTGTCGATTCCTAATCGTGTTTTTGAAGAGTGACAGGAATCCCAGGAAAGAAGGGCTTGTCCAGCCTCCCCTTGTGTCTCTTTTCACTCATTGAGAGCGGACCCTGCACTTAGCGGCCGGCCAATCGATGTGAGGTGGGAAAAAGCAACCTTGGTGTGAGCGCAAGGCCGCCAAGGGGTGCGCCCGCGGAAAGGAGTAGAACTCGGGTGAAGAGAAGATCCTTCTCAAACACGGTTTGCAAGCGAAAGAAAACCCCAAGACCCTCAAGAACCCCAAGAACCAAGAACCCAAGAACCCAAGTTCCTCATGAACTTAAGAACCCAAGACCCCCCAAGAACCCAAGTTCCTCGTGAACTTAAGATCCCACGATTGCAGAATGGTCATCACTCGAAGCGGAATGGATACTTCGCTTACAGGTGATGAGCATGAGAGGCGAAGAAGAATTTTCCCCACCAGGAGGTTTTTCCAACCCTCCTCCTTCACCATCTACGACAAGGATTGCGCTAACTCCTAGGGAGGAGTTGGACCAAGAAAGAGAAGCAGAAAGAAAAGTGTCACAAAACGGGAGCGTACACGAGCACTTAGAAAAATCTGAAAATTATAATTCTTTGAAAACATGAGAGAAGGGAGAAGATCGACACAGTATTGGGGACTTGAAGATGGGCTGGTCCCCCCCCCCGTTAAGAGTATTCTTTTATTCAGGGAGAATTCTTATACAAGCACGAGAACCCGAGGAAACCCCTCCGTTCTGTAATCTTAGACCCGAAGGTCGTGCTTTCCCGTAAAAGGGCTTGGGCACAAGGCCGTTCCTTCCCGTAAGGGACTTAGGCGTGTAGCCGTACTTTCCCGTAAGGGACTTAGGCGTGAAGCCGTACTTCCCGTGAAGGGCCTTCCCGTAAGACGGGAGATTCTTGCAAAACAAACCACACAAAGCAACAATTCTCAATGCGTATCAACACCTTATACCTGTCGCTCCTTGCTCGGAGAATCAACCTCCGTACTCAGTCGTCACGCGAGCACTTGCAAATTTCGTCACCAATCTCTGCTCCAGAATCCCAGCGCTTGCACTTCCTTCTGCTTCCGGCTCCTCCAGACTGAAACGCTGGCTACCCTTTTATAGGGTCTGACACCTGGCAGGAATAGGGGTCCAAAAGCAGAGCTTGGCGCTCCTAGAGAGAGGAGAGAGAGAGATCGCAATTCAGTTCCCCCTGCGTTGGTTTTAGCGCTGGCTTTTTCTATAAGAGCCTTGCCTGTTTTATTTTATTAATAAAGGGGCCGGTCACTTAAAAGTGACCGATCACTTTATAAAATAAAGTGTGAACCTGTTCAAACTTTAAAAACTCACTCAGTTAGTGAAAACAATGCTACACGGACACATTCCAGGCGTCCCCGGGTGCAGGACACGACACAGATGCAATGCAGACACAGACTCCTCGCGGGAAAACATCTGTCCTTCCGCGACTATTCCTGCTTTTCGTAAAAAGCTTCATTGAACCCATCTTTATTCTTGTGCTTGCGTTCTTACGCGTATTTTCTTACTCAGTTCGGATTTCCTCCTTAGCCTACGGGATGCCCCCTTATTGATGCACCCGTCACGCATCATGTGACGCATCAGGGGCACTCGTAGCCCAGCCCTTTCCACCGAACTTACGGAAACTCCTTTGCGATGTTTACCGTCACCCATCAAATGACACATCAGAGTTGTTCGTTCCTCATGGCAGTTCCTGTAGCTACAATCTTTTAACAGTTCTTAGTGCACATAATAAAATATCCTAAAAAAAAGATTTAATCATTAAAAATAAGAAAATAGTCCAATTAGCAACATCCCTCTGGCTTTCTAGAGGAGAGAGAAAATCGCGTTTTCTAGAGAGAGAGAGAGAGAGAGAGAGAGAGAGAGAGAGAGAGAGAGAGAGAGAGAGATTGCAATTCAGCCCCCCCTGCGTTGGTTTTATTGCTGGCTTTTTCTATAAGAGCCTTGCCTGCTTTATTTTATTAATAAAGGGGCCGGTCACTTAAAAGTGACCGGTCACTTTATAAAATAAAGTGTGAACCTGTTCAAACTTTAAAAACTAACTCAGTTAGTGAAAACAATGCTACACGGACACATTCCAGGCGTCCCCGGGTGCAGGACACGACACAGATGCAATGCAGACACAGACTCCTCGCGGGAAAACATCTGTCCTTCCGCGACTATTCCTGCTTTTCGTAAAAAGCTTCATTGAACCCATCTTTATTCTTGTGCTTGCGTTCTTACGCGTATTTTCTTACTCAGTTCGGATTTCCTCCTTAGCCTACGGGATGCCCCTTTATTGATGCACCCGTCACCCATCATGTGACGCATCAGGGGCACTCGTAGCCCGGCCCTTTCCACCAAACTTACGGAAACTCCTTTGCGATGTTTACCGTCACCCATCAAATGACACATCAGAGTTGTACGTTCCTATGGCAGTTCCTGTAGCTACAATCTTTTAACAGTTCTTAGTGCACATAATAAAATATCCTAAAAAAAAGATTTAATCATTAAAAATAAGAAAATAGTCCAATTAGCAACAAAAAGCCTACGAAGAAGACATGGCAGCCATAGAGCGCCAGTACTAAGAAAGAATGGTAGCCATAGCGCGTGAGAGCGAGCAAGCACGCTTGGAAGCCAAAGCAAGACAAGCAGAATACGACCGCGAGACCACAGCAAGAATGCAAGCGATGTTTCGACTCTTTCCTCAAATGCAGGCGCACAGATTCAACAAGATTGGGAAAAGGAGACTCTCTGAGTCTCTTCTTCTCCAAAGCATGACACACAGGATTTGCATGATTGTGTGAAGCATGATGATGATTTGAATGACAATGATAAGCATGATGATTTGGATGCCAATGATTTGGATGACAATGACAAGCATGATGATTTGCATGATCAAGATGTGATTTCTCACAAGCATGATGAGTTGCATGAAGAAGATGTGTTTGTTCACCAGGATAAGGTGTTAGTGGATGCTTTTTCTAGCGAAGCTAACATCGTTACAGATTCGATCAATCACTAAGAAGCGATCTTGGCTCTCGAGCCTAGGCCCAAAGAACCCTCACAGGAAGTATTATGTGTTCACAGGATTGATACGCATGCATTGTTTGAATGTTTCATTCGTGATCTTTTCCTATATTTTTGTCAGCATCGTTATGTGATCCCTTTTCCTAGGCATGACATATTGTATGTGCTGTATGACTTTAATGAAATGGAATTCCTAATTATGATACTGATTTGTTCTTGACTTCTCTTAAGTGCAAGAACTTATAGACGAAATGACTACAGCATTTTGGTCTGATTGATCTCGAATAGACATGGTTGCAATAGGGGTTAGTCAATCGGACATCGATGAGGTCCCGATTGGACCTAGATGCGATTGCTAGCTACATTGCCGATAAATCATGTTCTAAGATCCGAATGAATGTTGAATGTCATGTGATGTCCTGTGATGTCTAGTGATGTGACTGTCGATTTGGTACATGTGCTAGGTGTGTGTTCTTAGTACGTAGGTACTAACAGTCAGTGTCTGCTAAGACGGTTTATGGCTTTTGTCGGTTTTGCAAAGTTAATCGCAGTCGATTACAATGCTTTCAAGAGAGGGGTATGTCACAAAGTGATGACGTGGCTACCAACAGCAGAAACCCTAATTTTTGCCAGAAACCGTAAAATTCTTGCAAACCCTAATGTTCAGAAACCCTAATTTTTGGAAACCCTAACCCTAACTGTTGGCTGAAACCCTAAAGTGGCTGGAAACCCTAATCAGGCGGCAAATGCCATGTGGCAGCAGTGTACGGATTTCCGGATTTTACGGAGGTGGAAAAGCCCTGCTGAGCGATGCTATTTTCTTGCTTTTCTCCATGCCATATGTTGTGTGAGAGAGAGAGAAGGATACTTGCTTTATTTTTATGAAAGCCACAGGGAGAGAGAGAGAAATTGCTTTTGATTTTTAAGCTTTTGGGGCTTTGCTTTTGGTCATCCCTTGTAAACTAATAAATAAACGGTTTAGGGCTCACTCTGCAGAGCATCTAGACGCAGAGTCTGGGAGTGAAACCCTAACCGCTCTTTACCTTGATTATGTAATATCATTTTTGAGAATGTTGAAAGAAGACTTGTGCCACTTGGCAGCACTTCATTGGAAGGAAAAAGCAAAAGATGGCGAAAGGTAGTGAGCTAATTTTGGAAAAGGAGTGGAGCAGACCGTGGTGCGCAGTCTTCAGCTACACACAGAGAGAGAGAGAGAGAGAGAGAGAGAGAGAGAGAGAGAGAGAGAGAGAGAGAGAGAGAGAGAGAGAGAGAGAGAGAGAGAGAGAGAGAGAGAGAGAATCAGCAAAGCTTCCTGTCCGTAATCTTGTCTCTTGGAGTGCATTGATCGCGCAACAGGGGCAGGGGTAGGAAGTGTTTTCTGCTCCAGCACAGAGAGAGAGAGAGAGAGAGAGAGAGAGAGAGAGAGAGAGAGAGAGAGAGATAGATAGATAGATAGATAGTTCTATTATCGTCCTGGGAGGTCAAATATGACCTATGGGACCAAATGAACATGTCACGTGGTGTGAGTGGAGTTCATAAGTGACTCTCGATGCTCAAAAATGGCTGAAATGAGCGTCGCAATAGAGAGTCCACATCGTGGTTGGGAGAGGAAGGTATGTAGGGAGAGCTCATGGCTGAATATATGGGGAAAAGAGGACCTAATGTGGTCAAAAGCTGAGCACTCAAGTAGTGTGTGGTACTCACTCTCTCGCACTTGACGAGGGCATAAGGTGCAAAGTCGATGACACTCCTCGCCAGTGCCCCAACGTCCTGTCTCGCAGCGTAGAGAATGGGAGCTAAGACGAATGGAGGCAATGGTGCGGATCGCACTCAACGGGATGGGCTCAAGGATGTAGGAATGGGTTCGGTTACCTCGTTCCGAGAAGAAGAGAGATTTGTAGTTTGGGGCAACGTGTGTGGTGTAATGGCTGAAGCGAGAACCTCCAGATTTCTCCCAAGCCATGATACATTGGCGTTGTAAGAAGGCCTCATTAACTTGGGAGTCGATCGACGCATCCTTGACCAAGTGACATGCATCCCATCTTCCAAACCATTTCTTGATATCAAGCATCCACCCCGAACTTAGTATTTTGCTCTTGCATGTCTTTTGAACCTTTTGACTTACTTCATATGCGATTCTAGGAAGTCGATGCAAAGGGCTACGTTGTGTCTTACGCATGTACTCCACAACCCTTTCCATGCCCAAGACCTCAATGGGAAGCGATCCGGACTCAAGAAGTAAGAGCATGTAGGGTGTTTGTGTCTTGACTTGGAGAAAGTTGGTGAGAAAACGCTTTTGGACATTCTCAAACTCTTTCCAAGTAGACTTCCCGATGCTTCCACCCCACACCTCCACTCCATAAAGAAGCACCGGTGTCACCAATGTGTCAAAGAGGTACTTTTTGAGAGCCCAACACTTGATCTCTCCTGCATTGCACATGTTCTCAAATGCATAATAAGCCCTCTTTCCGGCTTCCAAGCGACGCATTGCACAATCCTTCCATTTATGATTGGATGGAACCTCAAGGCCAAGGTACTTGAAGTGATCTACCACTTCAAGTTTCTCATTGTTGTATACAATGCATGGATTTTCGTCATTGAGGGTCTTTACAAGCATAACCTTGGTTTTGGATCCATTCACGATCAGCCCGCTATGTAGGCAAAAGCGTTCCAAGACACTCATAAGCTTTTGTGCATCTTCTAAGGTATGTGCCAAGAGCACTACATCATCGGCATAAAGCAAAAGCATGATCACCGCATTTCCAATCTTAACCTCTTCTATGCCTTCTTGCTGCATAAAATCAAGAACCATGTATTCCAATTCATCAATGAGTAGCCCAAAGAGGGTTGGGGAAAGTGGGCATCCTTGTTTGACACCAATAGTGCTTGCAAAAAATTCTGAAATTCCATCTCCCATACGTAATCGACATATCACTTTTTGGTAGATGCGAAAGACTGCATGCATAAATTCTCTCGGCACTTGAAGGCTTTGCATACGTCTCCAAAGATTTCCTCGCGGTACCATGTTAAAAGCTTTCTTGAAATCCACAAAGCAACAATACAACTTTTTTCCTTTCAATCGAGACGCTTCCATAAGAACTCGAAGAGTGACAAGGTGATCAATAGTGCTATGATGCTTTCGAAAACCTGCTTGGCCAAGCGCACGTTTGCCATTCTTTTCAGCCCATTCACTTATCTTCATCTCCATGATACATCCAAATAACTTTGCCATCAAAGAACCAACCATTATAGTGCGATAGTTGTTCACATTGTTTACATCTCCTCCTTTGTGCAAAGGTTTGATCCAATTTGCACTCCAATCATGAGGCATGCCATACTGAAGTGCAAGGTTAAACATATCGCATATCCAATATCGTATTTTCTTGCTTGTCCATTTAATCATTTCAGCCTTGACACCTTGAAGGTCACCTGCCTTGCGAGTAGCAAGTTTCTCAAGCGCGCGGCATACATCTTCAATGGTAAAGAAGGGAGACATAAATGGAAGGGAGCTACAACCCTCCATCTTATCAACATTGGGTTGCTCATAGAGGTTCTTACAATGCATATATATATCCTCAAGAGTCAAGTCACCAAAGCTCTCAACGCGCTTGCCTTTTAGATTTTTCCAAAACTTGCCACATGCATGTGCTTTCTCTTGTGCTAAAAGAAGTTGTTTTTCGACTTCCCACCTTCTCCTCTTCTTTTGAACAAGTGCTTTGTATGTGTGTGAACATTCCAAGTAAACTTCCTTGTCTTTGATTGCATCCAATCTAAGAATTGGTTGCGCATCATGCTCCCATGTTTCGACAAGAAGTATCACATCGGAGTCATTGGTAAGCTCATCAATGCCAATTCCCGCATTCCATGGATACCCGTTACAATTCCAAAAGCTTATTCGCAAGCGTGAGTTGGTCTCATAGATCATGTGTCCGTAATCTTATCTCTTGGAGTGCATTGATCGCGCAACAGGGGCAGGGCCAGGAAGTGTTTTCTGCTCAAGCAGAGAGAGAGAGAGAGAGAGAGAGAGAGAGAGAGAGAGAGAGAGAGAGAGAGAGAGAGAGAGAGAGAGAGAGAGAGAGAGAGAGAGAGAGAGAGAGAGAGAGAAGCTTCTTGTCCGTAATCTTGTCTCTTGGAGTGCATTGATCGTGCAACAGGGGCAGGGCCAGGAAGTGTTTTCTGTTGCAGCACACAGACAGAGAGAGAGAGAGAGAGAGAGAGAGAGAGAGAGAGAGAGAGAGAGAGAGAGAGAGAGAGAGAGAGAGAGAGAGAGAGAGAGAGAGAGAGAGAGAGAGATGCTATGTGTAATCTTGTCTCTTGGAGTGCATTGATCGTGCAACAGGGGGCCAGGAAGCGTTTTTTGCTGCAGTAGAGAGAGAGAGAGAGAGAGAGAGAGAGAGAGAGAGAGAGAGAGAGAGAGAGAGAGAGAGAGAGTGATGTTGACAAAAATCGCCATGCTAGGCACTGCCTTGCTCGGCATGTATGCCAAATGCGGTGTTCTTTATAAAGCACAAAAAGTGCTCAATGAGCTTCCTGTCTGGAATGCTGTCTCTAGGAATGCTCTAATCGCGGGATATGCCCAATAAAGGCAGGGCCAGGAAGCGTTAGGCTGTTTTCGGCAGATGCAAAGAGAGGGAAACTCTCCCAAATGCAATCACCTACGCTTGTATCTTCAAGGCATGTGGCATTATGCAGATGCTGATATGGGCAAAAGAATTCACGATTATATTGTTAGCCAGAGGTTGTTGGAAAAAACGGGGTACTTGGCACTGTCTTGGCATGTATAGCAAATGTAGTGCACTTGAGAAAGCACAGAAAGTGCTTGAGGAGCTTACTGTTCGGAGCGGCATCTCTTGGAATGCACTGACTGCAGGATATGCACAAGAGGAGCAGGGCTAGGAAGCTGTGGACTGTTTACCTTGATTATGTAATATCATTTTTGAGAATGTTGAAAGAAGACTTGTGCCACTTGTTTCAGCAGATGTGAAGCGAGAGCTATCTCCAAACGCAATCGTCTAAGTGTATATCTTAAAGGCACGTGGCTCTACGCAAGATGCTGATATGGACACAGAAATTCACAATGATATTGTTACTCAGATGCTATTGAAAACAGATGTCATGTTGACACTCCCTTGGTCCATGTGTATGCCAAATGTGGTGCACTTGAGAAAGCACAAATAGTGCTCGAGAAACTTTTTGTTCAGAACAACATCTCTTGGAATGCACTGATTGCGGGATACGCACAACAAGAGTCGAGGTTTTGTGCCAGAGCAGTAGGATTCATGTTGATATTGTTAGCCAAGTGATGTTGACAAAAAACGCCATGCTAGGCACTGCCTTGCTCAACATGTATGCCAAATGCGGTGTTCTTCATAAAGCACAAAAAGTGCTCGATGAGCTTCCTGTCTCTTGGAATGCTCTGATCGTGGGATATGCCCAATAAAGGCAGGTCCAGGAAGCGTTGGGCTGTTTTCTGCTGCAGCACAGAGAGAGAGAGAGAGAGAGAGAGAGAGAGAGAGAGAGAGAGAGAGAGAGAGAGAGAGAGAGAGAGAGAGAGAGAGAGAGAGAGAGAGAGAGACATGCTATCTATGTTAAGCATAAGGTTTTGTGCCATAGCAGTAGGATTCATGTTGATATTGTTAGCCAAGTGCTGTTGACAAAAACGCCATGCTAGGCATTGCCTTGCTCGATATGTATGCCAAATGCGGTGTTCTTCATAAAGCACAAAAAGTGCTCGATGAGCTTCCTGTCTCGAAAGCTGTCTCTTGGAATGCTCTGATCGCGAGATATGCCCAATAAAGGCAGGGCCACGAAGCGTTGGGCTGTTTTCTGCTGCACAGCAAAGAGAGAGAGAGAGAGAGAGAGAGAGAGAGAGAGAGAGAGAGAGAGAGAGAGAGAGTGCTGTTGACAAAAATCGCCATGCTAGGCACTGCCTTGCTCAACATGTATGCCAAATGCGGTGTTCTTCATAAAGCACAAAAAGTGCTCGACGAGCTTCATGTCTGGAATGCTGTCTCTTGGAATGCTCTGATTGCGGGATATGCCCAATAAAGGCAGGGCTAGGAAGCGTTGGGCTGTTTTCGGTTGATGCAAGGAGAGGGCAACTCTCCCAAATGCAATCACCTACGCTTGTATCTTCAAGGCATGTGGCATTATGCAGATGCTGATATGGGCAAAAGGATTCACGATTATATTGTTAGCCAGAGGTTGTTGGAAAAAAACGAGGTACTTGGCACTGTCTTGGCATGTATACCAAATGTGGTGCTCTTGAGAAAGCATAGAAAGTGCTTGAGGAGCTTACTGTTCAGAGCGGCATCTCTTGGAATGCACTGACTGCAGGATATGCACAAGAGGAGCAGTGCTAGGAAGCTGTGGACTGTTTACCTTGATTATGTAATATCATTTTTGTTTCAACAGATGTGAAGCGAGAGCTCTCTCCATACACAATCATCTACGTGTATATCTTAAAGGCATATGGCTCTACGCAAGATGCTTATATGGACACAAATTCACAATGATATTGTTACTCAGATGCTATTGAAAAGAGATGTCATGTTGACACTCCCTTGGTCCATGTGTATGCCAAATGTGGTGCACTTGAGAAAGCACAAATAGTGCTCGAGAAACTTTTTGTTCAGAACAGCATCTCTTGGAATGCACTGATTGCGGGATACGCACAACAGGATTCGAGGTTTTGTGCCAGAGTAGTAGGATTCATGTTGATATTGTTAGCCAAGTGCTGTTGACAAAAACGCCATGCTATGCACTGCCTTGCTCAACATGTATGCCAAATGCGGTGTTCTTCATAAAGCACAAAAAGTGCTCGATGAGCTTCCTGTATGGAATGCTGTCTCTTGGAATGCTCTGATCGTGGGATATGCCCAATAAAGGCAGGGCCACGAAGCGTTGGGCTGTTTTCTGTTGCAGAGAGAGAGAGAGAGAGAGAGAGAGAGAGAGAGAGAGAGAGAGAGAGAGAGAGAGAGAGAGAGAGAGAGAGAGAGAGAGAGAGAGAGAGAGATGCTATCTGTGTTAAGCAGAAGGTTTTGTGCCAGAGCAGTAGGATTCATGTTGATATTGTTAGCCAAGTGCTGTTGACAAAAAACGCCATGCTAGGCACTGCCTCGCTCGATATGTATGCCAAATGCGGTGTTCGTCATAAAGCACAAAAAGTGCTTGATGAGCTTCCTGTCTCGAATGCTGTCTCTTGGAATGCTCTGATTGTGGGATATGCCCAATAAAGGCAGGGCCAGGAAGCATTGGGCTGTTTTCTACTGCAGCACACAGAGAGAGAGAGAGAGAGAGAGAGAGAGAGAGAGAGAGAGAGAGAGAGAGAGAGAGAGAGAGAGAGAGAGAGAGAGAGAGAGAGAGAGAGAGAGAGACTATCTGTGTTAAGTAGAAGGTTTTGTGCCAGAGCAGTAGGATTCATGTTGATATTGTTAGCCAAGTGCTGTTGACAAAAATCGCCATGCTAGGCACTGCTTTGCTCGACATGTATGCCAAATGCGATGTTCTTCATAAAGCACAAAAAGTGCTCGATGAGCTTCGTGTGTGGAATGGTGTCTCTTGGAATGCTCTGATCGCAGGATAGCACAGAGAGAGGGCAACTCTCCCAAATGTGACTCAAATGCAATCACCTACGCTTGTATCTTCAAGGCATGTGGCATTATGCAGATGCTGATATGGGCAAAATAATTCATCGATTATATTGTTAGCCAGAGGTTGTTGGAAAAAAATGAGGTACTTGGCACTGTCTTGGCATGTATACCAAATGTGGTGCACTTGAGAAAGCACAGAAAGTGCTTGAGGAGCTTACTGTTCGGAGCGGCATCTCTTGTAATGCACTGACTGCAGGATATGCACAAGAGGAGCAGGGCTAGGAAGCTGTGGACTGTTTTCAACCGATGTGAAGCGAGAGCTATCTCCAGACGCAATCGTCTACGTGTATATCTTAAAGGCATGTGGCTCTATGCAAGATGCTGATATGGACACAGAAATTCATAATGATATTGTTACTCAGATGCTATTGAAAAGAGATGTCATGTTGACACTCCCTTGGTCGATGTGTATGCCAAATGTGGTGCACTTGAGAAAGCATAAATAGTGCTCGAGAAACTTTTTTTTCAGAACAACATCTCTTGGAATGCACTGATTGCGGGATATGCACAACAGGAGTCGGGCTAGAAAGCTCTAAGCTATTTTCAGCAGATGCACAGTGAGGGCCTTTGTCCATATGCAATCACCTGCACATGCATCTTGAAGGCATGTGGCTCTACGTAAGATGCTGATATGGCACAAAAATCCACAATTTCTTTGTTCGTCAAAGGCTTTTGAAAATAGAGGTCGTGGTTGGCACTCCCTTGGTCGATATATATGTCAAATGTAGTACGCTTCAGAAAGCATAAAAAGTGCTTGAGCTGCTTCTTGTCTGGAATGTTGTCTCTTGGAACGCGCTGATTACGGGATATGCGCAACATGAGCAGGGAAAAAAATCTCTAGGCTGTTCTCAGCGGATGCAAAGCGAGTGTATCAATAACCATTCAATCAACTATACTTCTGTCATTTTGAAGGCATCTAAGATTACAAGTGCAGGGTGTTCGGGCAAAATATTGTGTCACTGCACAGGAAAACAGATATCAACACATGCGAAGAGAGGGCCTTTGTCCATACGAAATCACCTGCGCGTGCATATCGTGATTGCTGCAATCACATGCGTGTGCATCTTGAAGGCATGTGGCTCTACGCAAGATGCTGATATGGGCATAAAAATTCACGCTGATATTGTTGGTAAAGGATTGTTGAACGTGCTTGGCAATGCCTTGGTTGACATGTTTGCTAAATGTGGTGCACTTCAGAGAGCACCATAACTTGCTTCCTATCCAGAGTGTGGATTGATTGCAAGATTTACCGCATAGGGGACAGCCAAAAAGCTCTAGTCTGTTTTCAACATATTTGAAGTGATACCTTTGGTCTGTTCTCAGCAGATTCGAATCGATGGCCTCTCTCATGATTGCAAGATTTGCTCCAAAAGGGCAGCGTAAGAAAGCTCTAGGCTGTTTTCAACAGATGCGAAGCAAGGAATCTTGGAGAAAGATATCATGCTTGGCTGTATTTTGATCAGTACGTATGTCAAATGGGGTGCTCCAAAGACTACGACTTTGTGTATATGTGCATGTGAGCCTACAGACGAACAATATGGAGAATTCAACATCAATCGACATGTCATTTTGCAGAAGTTGCAAAATGGATGACGATGGCAGAACGTATACTGGTGGGAAGGTGGCGGAACAATGTAAGGAAGGTCTAGAAGCGGCTCCATCCAAGAATGTGCGTTGATCCACATGACCAATACCGAAGGTACACTTATATTCCGTATTTTGATTTCCTTTATGTGATCTCAAAAGTACTGAGATTAAATCATTTATACATTAAAACAATAAATTTTTATCATATTTATTTAAAAGATTGTAGATGAGGGTGACAAAGTTCTGATGCCCAACAAAGGACACGTTCACAATACACAATGGCAAGGCAACGTGAAATGATACATGTCTTCATAAAACATCGGTAATGAGTTCTTCCTTGTAAAGCTGTAGTATTTTTACAATAATAAAGTCCCTCTAACATTGGAGGAGAAGCATAAGTCCCCCTTCAACACTGAAGGAGATAAAAGTGGCGGGGGAAGGGCATGCTCCCTACGGTATCATTATAAATGTGGAGAACGGTGCCAACTCCACACCATACATATGTATGGTTTTTTCTTTTTTTTTATATGGGCACAAGCATCGTAAATGCACAAAATGCATCTCGTCTTATTTTTAATTATAATGTGGAACTATTTACATTCACACATCTTTTCATACAAAATCTCATTTGTGATTCGAGGTCGTAGAGATTCTGGTGAAAGCTTCGAGGAGATATGTTACGATCCATCAACACAAACTATGCCATGAGGTAAGAGCCACACCATTATCACTTTTTGAATTCTTACCATATGCATAGTAAAGCAATCAAGGCAAACTAGTTGTACTGTGACGTTGATTTTAATACATAAAGAAATACCGAAAGGAGCGTCTTTGGGGCCAATATCTCTAGGCACGGAACTCTGTCGGGCCAGTGCAAATCTATTGTGATCTGTGAGTTGTTTTGAAGTGGTTATTTGGTGATGTGGTGATTGATTCTTGACTTGGAGTGTCCAAGTCTGTTACAAACTCCATAGTACTGGATATGTTGAAATCCTATGTGTCGGACAGATAGTCTGACTGGGAGAAGTATTTGTCTCTTGTCGACTACGCGCATAACAATACCGTACATCCCCACCACCATCGCCACCAGGCTACAATGGTTGGAGCCCATATGGATACCCTTACTATTCGTATGTAGGGCACGTGCCTAACCAAGGGAAGGATTTCAAAGATGGCGGCACGACAGTAAAATTTTTCATCTTTTCTGGGGTGAAAGAAAAGAAAGCACTATAGTTTTTACAACAATTCGACAACATCTATGCTTTGGGGAACTATTCGAAAGAATCCAAGATTTCTTGAGCAACGGAATTTCTTAAAGATAATGCTATGCAGTTGTGGAGTTCAATCGCGACACAACCGCATGCTCCAAGGACCTGGCAAGCTCTCAAGACAATATTTGCATGCAGTTACATGACTTCTCTCTTTGAAGTCGAGATCTTGTCAGAATTGGGCAACTTGAAAACGCTTGCCACAGATACCATGGACGGCTATAACCAAAGGTTTCTCAACGTCTACCTTCCGGTGTCTTTAAGTTCATTCCCTTGGAGGACCAGTGCGAGCGATACACCATTGGACTACCATCACCATGTGCAAGAATATTGTTTGTTTAAGCAAGTCTCAACCATGCAAGAGCTTATGGACCATGCCGTGGTCGGCTACAAACTGATGGAAAGGAAGGTTAGAGTTTACCATAGAAGCAACTTCGGCCACTAACCAGAACCCCTGGCAACAATGAACAAATCCTCGGGAGTCTCGTGAAACCCGACTTCAAAGACCTCGTCTGACACAGTGTCATCGAGAAACCCTGTTTTAGGAAGGCCGAATGTTTTCAAACAAGGCATATGTTCAATACATATCCTCAACGAGCCTCGACGTCTTCAGAGAAACCTTGTGCTCCCACGGCAGAAAGATCCCAAAGACCACCTCTTGCTCAGAGAGCTAGACTTGTTATTGAACTAGTACCTGACATTTATGGCATGAATCTAGAGAGTACAAATGAATTGTGCAGAGCATATGGCAAAGTAAACTGCTTGAAAGCCCCCAATCTTCTTTGACCCCGGAGCTATAGAGAACTTCATCTATCCAAAATTCTTGAAGCAGATGGACTTTGATTATTGTAAGGTGCAATGGAAGTGAATGTTGAAATTGCTCAAGATGAGTGCTCCAGTGCTCAAGGGTTCATTTTACTTACAAAAGGGAGAGCCTTCCGTTCCTTTAGAGAGAGAGTGCAATGATCACAAACAAAGTGAAAGCTACTGTGAATGAAAGTGCTGAGACTGAGAGAAAGAGAGAGAAGAATATGAGATCAGACGTTTCTCAAACCCTCCTTCAAGGGCCCCCCTCTCTATGGCGAGAGGTCTATGCTATAGATTGCACAAATCTGGTACAATGGTCTAGATGCAATGGACTTGCTGACGATGTCGACGATGTACGGGCTGAAAACTGAAAATGCCAGGGCTGAAATGCTGAAATCTGAAAAACGCTGACTTTCTCCTGATCTCTGACACTGTGTCGGCGAGGATGGCGATGACGACGACTCAACGACGATGCGCTGAAAACGCAGATGCTGAAAAGTGAAAACGCTGATGTGCTTGACTGATCTGGCGTTGGAATTTGCAAACGCTAGGCTTGATCTGCAAACTGAAAACGCCAGGTTGATCTGTATCAGAAACGCTAGAGGAACTGCTCCCAAAAACGCTAGCTGCTGCTGTTGGCTGAAAACGCTAGGCTGTCTTCTGCCGGTCTTGCTGAGGAGAGAACACTGCAAGTTGCTGGAACTTCTTCTGTCTCTTTTGCTTAAAACTGTAGCTCTAGGTTTCTTTTATAATCCCTTAGCAATTTGCCCTACCTACTTTTCCAACAAAAGCCGCTTATTAATAAATAAATGAAAAATGTGTATTTTGGGAAAAAGGGTTCCATGCTCTGTAAAATGCTCATGATGGGTACTAAATGCCATGCTAATGAATATGATGTGTGCAACCAGAGGATATGCAACTAATCTAAGTGCCTGGACATGCACGGCTTGCTCAAAGGCTCAAAACGGTGCCAGAACACTTCCTAACTTGACCTGAACCCTAGACCTGAGATAGCTTGTCCACATGCACATAGGGTTAGATGTGCACGTGACAACTATGATGCAATGGGATGCTAACCTATTAACCACGGCCATACCTTTAAGATGTCCGCCAAAAAGTGAAGGCAATAAATGCTATCAAACTTAGAAACTTTTGCAAACAAATTTGGAGCATTTGCTAAGTGCTTTGGTTTCCAATAAAATAGCATCAAGAGAGGTACACACCTTACACACCTTACTTATGGTAGATGATCTACTCAACCACCTAATGTCAAAGGTGTGCTCCATTTTCAGAACAGGACATGCAAGTTCCTCTTGTGTACTTGTCAACTCCTCCAATCTCTTGGAACTTGCATTAAAGTAAGATGCAATAGAGTTAACAAGCTTCTCAAGACTTTTTGAAAGCTCTCTATTTTTAGCAATATTTGATACAGCTAAGGCTGCCCTATGTGCCACACAGTGGATTGACGTTAAGAATGGATTGACATGTTTTTTGAACAATGCCGCAACCCCATTCTCCTTACGAGTCATTGTTGAGCAACCATCACTGTCAAAAGCTATAAGCAAGGTCAAGCTTACTTTTTTTTAGCTGTGTACGTTTAAACAACATTAAAGATGGTTTTTGTTGTTCCATCATTTACACGTGCAATGCCATAGAAACTGCTAGTTGGAATGCACTCATCAATAAGATAAGACAAATAAATAATCAGATGACCATGCTTGCAAATGTCATTGGACTTATCAACTTTCTTCAAGGTAGAGTTCGTTAGGTACTTACCAATACAGAATACCATTTCAGCACAAGCCTTATCGTCGTTGTACAGACAAGTGGAGTATGGAACACGACAATCTTGTAACAATCCGATAAAATCAGAAAACGCATAATATTTTTTAGCCATGTGATATGAAACTTTGAAGAGTGTAGCTAAAGCGTCATCTTTGAAGCTTTCTACCTTCTTCATATTGTTTTGAATGCTTTCCTTCCCTTCAAAAAGGAAAGCATCCATTGCATTTAAATGGCACTCGGTCCTACAATGAGCTTTTAACTTGCTAAGCTTGAAATTTATAGAACCTTGTTTTGAATAGACACTATGATGATGAGGATATTTCAAACAAAACTTACAATACAATTTTTGCTGCCTCCTCATTATATACCAACCATTCGAACTTTTGCAGCCAATCTTCTTGAAATGTGGCACGTTCTTCGATTTTTCTTTGTAACTCTATCTTCATTGCTAAAGATAATAAAGAATTCTCATCAGTAGAAACTGCCTTTGGTAAGTTGGACAAAAGTTCACCTTTCTTCTTCTTGACATTTATCTTGGACGGATTAAGCCGTGCCCATTGTAACAATGTGCCTTGCCTTTTTTTATTACCTTTCTCACCATCTTTCTTACCCTTTTTGGTACCTTTTGTCAGTGTAACAGGGAACGGGCGGAACAGTCCCTCGCTGTATCGAAACGGAGTTCCAACCGGTGCAATCTACCGAAACGGTGATGGGAACGTTTTAACGTGCCGGAACTGGAATGTAACAGCGGAACGGCCGGAGGGGGGAGGGGGGGAGCAAATTTTGAAAAAATAGCCATTTTCAGAAATTTGAAGTTGGGGAGCCACTCTCACCCTCTCTCTCAAGCTTGAAGTCACAAGCTCTCAAGCTCCATCCCTCCATCGGAGTCCATCCCTCTCTCAAGGCTCTGGCCTCAAGCTTCATCCCTCTCTCTCAAGCTCCGTCCGCAACCACTAACACGCAACCGACAGTTGAAACATGCTTAACCATGATTCTAATTGTGCAACTAGATGTTAGAAGGTTGGCTTATAGTTGTTTACTAACTTATAGGTTGTTTTGAGGTTGATTTTAGCGTTTTTTGAGTGTACCATTCCGGCGTTCCTGTTCCGGTACCGTTCCAAAGCCTCCCATCCCGTTCCGCGTGTAAAAAACTTGGACACCCCAAGTCAAGATTCTACCGCGACACAACAGAGATTCACTTCAAAACAGTTCACAAAATTGACACGGCCCGACGTAGGTCCATGCCCAGAGGTATTGGCCCCAAAGACTGGCGGCCCTTTCGGTATTTCTTTTTGTATTAATCTGTGCTCAAAGTACAAGAGAGTAGGCAGGTGCTCACTCTCAGACTCTGCGTCCAGATGCTCTGAGAAGTGAGGCCTTGCCCACTTATTTAGATGTTAGGTGCAGCGGAATGAATGTTTGAACTTTGCTCAAGATGAGTGCTCCGAACTGTGCTCAAGGTTCCTTTTGTTCTTATGGAAGGGAGAGCCTTCCGTTCTTAATGAGAGTGCTATGATCACAAACAAGTGAATGGACACTGTGCGTGCAAGTGTATGAGACTGAGAGATAGAGAGAGAAGAGAGATACAACACCAGAGACGTTGTAAAACCCTCCTCCGAAGGCCCCACTCTCGTCGGCGAGAGTGGTCTACTTATGATTGCACAATCTGGTACAATGGGAATGCATGTGACTGATGCAAGTCTAGGCTATGTTGACGATGACGACGAGACCGACCTAAGGGCTGAAATCTGCAATCTTGCTACTGCTGCCCAAAAACGCTATGGGCTGAAATCTGCTACGGGTCCAAAAACGCTGATTTGGGGGCTGTTTTCTGTGGGTCTTTGTCGTTGAAAATCTACAGGTTTAGGGCTGAAAACTGAGGTGTCTTTAGGCTGAAAACTGATGGTCTTTCCGGGCTGAATCTGCTACTCTTTAGTGGTGATCTTTGATGGTCTTTCTACTGCTGAAAGTCGCTAGGCTGAAGACTGCAAAGGCCGCAATCTGCAAACGCTGGATCTTCAGAAAACGCTAGGGTTGAAGGCTTCCCAAAAACGCTAGCTGATGTCTTGTCAAAACGCTAGGAACTGGGTTTTGGTGGCGATGATGCTAATGCAAAAACGCTATGCTTGGGACTTGCTTGCGGCGAGGATTTGTTGATGAGAAAAAACGGTAAGGCAAGGTGCTTGATGGAGAAACGCCAGGGGGATGGTTCTTCTTGCTTGGTGGGGGAAACCGCCAAGGGCTTGTTGAGAAGTTGCCTGCTGAGCTTGGCTCCTGTTGCCTCTTCTGCCAAATAGTGCTAGCTCTAGTTTGCTTATATACAAACTTACTCAATTTGCCCTACCTACTTTTCAACAAAAGTCACTTAAAAATAATAAGTGAAAAATGTGAAAAATAGGTAAAATAGGCTAATGCACTGGAAAATTCCCCTGAAGTCTGATGGATTCTGATGGGAATGCTTATGATCATGCTGTGTGCAACCAAAGGATATGCATCTACACTAAGTGATTGGGCATGCACGGTCTACGAATAGACTCACAAAAGTGCCAGATCACTTCTAATCTAGAGTGACTGGACTGACTGAACCTTATTATGCTGTAGCTTGTCCACGGATACATAGGGTTGGATGTGTCACGTGACATCTCCTCCTTTTCAAAGTGAGGTACTGGTACCGAATTGTATGGCGTTGAGCGAGATCGCCAATAGCATCTGGAATCTTGGAAGAGACTCTTCGCCGGGCCACTATGATGTGTGGGTCGTGCGGTACTTGAACTTCATAAAGGTCTGCAACGCTGGCTTCTTTGGGCCGCGCCGAAAGCGACACAGTCTTCTGTGGCTTCTTCAATGCTTCAACTTCGTCGAGAGTCATGCTTCTTTCTTCTTCGAGAATCTCCATGTCTGAAAATTCCTGAAACCATTTCCAACACAAAACCATGAACATACCTATTCCATGTAAAGTGAGTGGAAAAAATCTCGTCTTTCTAAAAGACTGTGCATGCAATGTAGATGAACAAATAGACGGAGTGCTAAACCGTTCACCACACACACGCAAACAATGAGATCGAATCTTGTCGTGCTGATCTAAATAAATCAACTGTGGCAAAACACAATGGAAATGCCCATGCTTGGTGTGCATACTTTCTTGTGCTCTTTCTACAACTGTGTCATGCGAAGGAAGAGACATGAAATGTGACTTCCTTGAATGCCTACTTTTTAGCTTTTCATGAATAATCCGCTTACATCCGTGCTCATTCATGAGTGAAACGTGCTCAACGTTAATATGTCATGCCTAGGAAAAGGGATCACATAAAGACGCTGACTAAAATACAGGAAGCGATCACGAATGAAACACTCGTACAATGCGTGCGTATCAATCATGCGAACACAAAATACTTCCTGTAAGGGTTCTTTGGACCTAGGCTCAAGAGCCAAGATCGCTTCTTCCTGAATGATCGAATCGTCTTGTGGGGGTTCTTTGGACCTTGACTCAAAAGCCAAGATCGGTTCTTCGTGATTGATCGAATCTACAACGAGGTTAGCTTCGCTAAAAAGCATCCACTAACACATCATCCTTGTGAACAATCACATCATCTTCATGCAACTCATCATGCTTGTGAGGAATCACATCTTGATCATGCAAATCATCATGCTTATCATTAACATCCAAATCATCATGCTTATCATTGTCAATCAAATCATCATGCAAATCATTATCATTTAATTCATCATGCTTCTCATAATCATGCAAATCCTCTGTGTCATGCTTTGGAGAAGAAGAGACTAAGAGAGTCTCCTTTTCCTGATTCTCTTTCATCTGTGCCTGAATTTGAGAAAAGAGTCGCAACATCTCTTGCATTCTTGCCTTGGTCTCGCGATCAAATTCTGCTTGTCTTGCTTTATTCTCGCGAACAAATTTGGCTTGACTTTCTTTTTCTTCCAAGTCGTACTTACGTTCTATGGCTGCCACTTCTTCTTCGTAGTCACGATCTATGGCTGCCATTTCTTCTTCGTAGGCCTTTCTGTCTACTTCTCTTTCTTGGTCCAACTCCTCCATAGGAGTTAGCGTAATCCTTGACGTAGATGGGGAAGAGGGAGGGTCGGAAAAATCTCCTGGTGGGGAAAATTCTTCTTCGCCTGTCTCATGCTCATCACCTCCAAGCGAAGTAGCCATTCCGCTTCAAGTGATGACCATTCTGAAGTCGTGGGTTCTTGTGGGTTCTTGTGGTCTTGAGGTTCTTAAGTTCACGAGGAACTTGGGTTCTAGTGGGTCTTGGGTTCTTGAGTGCTTGAGGATCTGAGGTTCTTGAGGTTTTCTTTCGCTTGCAAACCATGCTTGAGAAGGATCTTCTCTTCACCCGAGTTCTACTCCTTTCTGCGGGCGCACCCCTTGGCGGCCTTGTGCTCACACCAAGGTTGCTTTTTCCCACCTCACGTCGATTGGCCGGCCGCTAAGTGCACGGTCCGCTCTCAATGAGTGAAAAGAGACACAAGGGGAGGTTGGACAAGCCCTTCTTTCCTTGGATTCCTGTCACTCTTTCAAAAACACGATTAGGAATCGACACGTCCAAGCGAACTTGGGTTCGTGCGACCTCAACAAGCAAAAAAAGAATTTGTGGTTCTTTCCTTGAGTGATACAGAACAGTGCCAAAGCTCTGATACCAATGTTAGGTGCAGCGGAATGAATGTTTGAACTTTGCTCAAGATGAGTGCTCCGAACTGTGCTCAAGGTTCCTTTTGTTCTTATGGAAGGGATGTTAGGTGCAGCGGAATGAATGTTGTATTTTCTCAAGATTAGTGATCTTTATTGCTCAAGGTTCCTTTTAGTTCTTATGGAAAGAGAGAGCTTTCCGTCTTGTAGAGTGTTGTGGTCACGAACAAAGTGAGTGGATATTGTGCGTGCAAGTGAATGAGACTGAGAGAAGGAGAGAGAAGAGATACGACACCCGAGAGGTTGTAAAACCCTCCTCCGAAGGCCCCACTCTCGTCGGCAAGAGTGGTATACTTGATTGCACAAATGCGTACAATGCAAATGCAATGGACTGATGCAAATGACGACGACGACGATGACGGCGACGACTTGGCCGAAATCTGAGATCTTCTAGATGCCGAGTTTCTTGGACTGTTTTGGGGCTGAATTGGTCTACTTCTATTTGCTGTCAAAAAGAAGCAACTGCTGCGGTTCTGAGTGGTCTTAGGGCTGATTCACATGGCTGAAATTCCCTGTTTGGACGAGGAATTTAGGGCTGAACAAAAACACTGAAAAACTAGGGTTCAAGGCTGCATTTTTGGGGGGAATTCTTTGGCTGGAAAAACGCTGGACAGCAATGAGATTAGGGCTGAAATCGCTGGTTTATTGCAGATCTGAGGGGCTGAATTCCTTGCAGTGTTTAGGTGCTGAAAACGCTGCAAAGCTGCAACTAAATGCTAACATTAGTAAATCTGGGGGCTGCTGCTAGTGAAGAGCAAAAACGCCAGGCATGAGGGAGCATGGAGGGCGATGTCTGACTTGGAAAAACGCCAAAGGAGAGGGCCTTATGGCGATGGCTGTAGAAGGGAAAAACGCCAGAGGGGGAAGTTGGTCGGCGATGGGTCTTGATGCTGAGGGGGTACTGCTGAGAAGTTGCCTGTTGAGCAGGGAGCTCCTGCTGCCTCTTCTGCTAGAAAGTGCTAACTTGGGTTTGCTTATATATTAACTTAGCAAAATTGCCCTACCTACTTTTGTTGGAAAGTCGCTTAAAAATAATAAGTGAAAATAATCAAAAATAGGAAAATAGGCTAAATGCACTGGAAATTCCCCTAACTGATGCTAATGGATTCTAATGGGAATTCCGATGATCATGCTGTGTGCAACCGGAGGATATGCATCTATGCTAAGTGACTGGGCAAGCACGGTCTACGAATAGACTCACAAAAGTGCCAGATCACTGCTAATCTAACTTAACGGATCTGACTGAACCCTGCTGTGGTGTAGCTTGTCCACGGACACATAGGGTTGGGATGTGTCACGTGACATCCCCTCCTTTTCAAAGTGAGGTACTGATACCGAACTGTATGGCGTCGAGGGAGGTCGCCAACAGCATCCGGAATCCTAGAAGGGACTCTTCGCCGGCCCACTCTGCTGTGTGGGTCGAGCGGTACTTGAACTTCATAAAGGTCTGCAACGCTTGCTTCTTTGGGCCACGCCGAAAGCGACACAAAGTCTTTTGTGGCTCCTTCGATGCTTCAACTTCGTTGAGAGTCATGCTTCTTTCGTCTTCAAGAATCTCCAAGGCTGAAAATTCTGAACCCATCTCCAACACAAAACCATGAACATACCCATTCCATGTAAAGTGAAGGAAAAAAATCTTGTCTTCTCTAAAGACTGTGTATGCAATGTAGTTGAATATAGAGACGGAGTGACAACCCGTTCATCAACTGTGGCAAATCACAATGGAAATGCCTATGCTTGGTGCTCATACTATCATGTGATCTTTCGAAAACTGTGTCATGCCAAAGAAGAGACATGGAATGCGACTTCCTTACATACAAACTTTTCAGCTTTTCATGAACAATCCGCATAAATTCGTGCTCATCCATGAGAGAAACGTGCTCAACATACAATATATCATGCCTAGGAAAAGGGATCGCATAACGATGCTGACTAAAATACAGGAAACCTTCATGAATGAAACACTCGAACAATGCGTTCGTATCAATCATGCGAACACATAATACTTCCTGTGATGGTTCTTTGGACCAAGGGTCGAGAGCCAAGATCGGTTCTTCCGGATCTATCGAATCTTCATGTGGGGGATCTGTGGACCTTGACTCGAAAGCCAAGATCAATTCTTGGTGATTGATCGAATCTACAACGAGGTTAGCTTCGCTAGAAAAAGCGTCCACTAACACATCATCCTTGTGAACAATCACATCATCTTCATGCAACTCATCATGCTTGTGAGAAATCACATCTTGATCCTGCAAATCATCATGCTTTTCATTGGCATCCAAATCATCATGCTTATCTTTGTCATCCAAATCATCATGCTTATCATGGTCAATCAAATCATCATCATGCTGCACATAATCATGCAAATCCTGTGTATCATGCTTTGGAGAAGAAGAGACTGAGAGAGTCTCCTTTTCCCGATTCTGGTGCATCTGTGCCTGAGTTGGAGAAAAGAGTCGTAAGCGCTCTTCCCTTCTTGCTTTGATCTCGCGATCAAATTCTGCTTGTCTTGCTTTGTTCGTTGCTTGTCTTTCTGCTTCGGCTTCTGCGTGTCTGTATTCCATTTCTTTGAATTCACGATCAAATTTGGCTTGTCGTTCTTTGGCTTCCAAGCGTGCTTACTTGTACTCACGCGCTATGGCTGCCATTCTTGCGGCATGTCTTGCTTTGCGTTGTAAAGTCTGTTCCATAAACAACAGCTTCAACTTCTCCATTGGAGTTAGTGCAATCGTTGTCGTGGATGGGGAAGGGTCGGAAAAACCTTCTGGTGGGGAAAATTCTTCTTCGCCTCTCTCATGCTCATCACTTCCAAGCGAAGTATCCATTCCGCTTCGAGTGATGATCATTCTGAAGTCGTGGGTTCTTGTAGGTTCTTGTGGGTTCTTAAGTTCACGAGGAACTTGGGTTCTTGGGGGTCTTGGGTTCTTAAGTTCACGAGGAACTTGGGTTCTTGCGGGTCTTGGGTTCTTGAGGTTCTTGAGGTTCTTGAGGTCCTTGATTCGTGAGAATCTTGGGTTCTTGAGGTTCTTGAGTCTTGAGGGTCTTGGGTTCTTGGGGTTCTTGAGGTTTTCTTTCGCTTGCAAACCGTGCTTGAGAAGGATCTTCTCTTCACCCGAGTTCTACTCCTTTCTGCGGGCGCACCCCTTGGCGGCCTTGCGCTCACACCAAGATTGCTTTTTCCCACCTCACGTCGATTGGCCGGCCGCTAAGTGCACGGTCCGCTCTCAGTGAGTGAAAAGAGACACAAGGGGAGGCTGGACAAGCCCTTCTTTCTTGAGATTTCTGTCACTCTTGAACAAAACACGATTAGGAATCGCCACGCCCAAGTAAACTTGGGTTCGTGCGATTGCAACAAGCAAAAATATTCTTGTGGTTCTTGTGGCTCTTTCCTTGAGTAATGCAGAACACTTCCAAAGCTCTGATACCAATGTTATGTGCAACGGAATGAATGTTGTATTTTCTCAAGATTAGTGATCTTTATTGCTCAAGGTTCCTTTTAGTTCTTGTGGAAAGAGAGAGCTTTCCGTCTTGTAGAGTGCTGTGGTCACGAACAAAGTGAGTGGATATTGTGCGTGCAAGTGAATGAGACTGAGAGAAGGAGAGAGAAGAGATACGACACCCGAGAGGTTGTAAAACCCTCCTCCGAAGGCCCCACTCTCGTCGGCGAGAGTGGTATACTTGATTGCACAAATGCGTACAATGCAAATGCAATGGACTGATGCAATGGGACGACGATGATGACGGCGACGACTTGGCCGAAATCTGAGATCTTCTAGATGCTGAGTTTCTTGGACTGTTTTGGGGCTGAATTGGTCTACTTCTATTTGCTGTCAAAAAGGGGCAACTGTTGCGGTTCTGAGTGGTCTTAGGGCTGATTCACATGGCTGAAATTCCCTGTTTGGATGAGGAATTTAGGGCTGAACAAAAACGCTGAAAAACCAAGGTTCAAGGCTCCTTTTTTGGGGGGAATTCTTTGGCTGGAAAAACGCTGGACAGCAATGAGATTAGGGCTGAAATCGCTGGTTTATTGCAGATCTGAGGGGCTGAATTCCTTGCAGTGTTTAGGTGCTGAAAACGCTGCAAAGCTGCAACTAAATGCTGGCGTTAGTAAATCTGGGGGCTGCTGCTAGTGAAGAGCAAAAACGCCAGGCATGAGGGAGCATGGGGGCGATGTCTGACTGGAAAAACGCCAAAGGAGAGGGCCTTATGGCGATGGCTGTAGAAGGGAAAAACGCTAGAGGGGGAAGATGGTCGGCGATGGGTCTTGATGCTGAGGGGGTACTGCTGAGAAGTTGCCTGTTGAGCGGGAAGCTCCTGCTGCCTCTTCTGCCAGAAAGTGCTAACTTGGGTTTGCTTATATATTAACTTAGCAAAATTGCCCTACCTACTTTTGTTGGAAAGTCGCTTAAAAATAATAAGTGAAAATAACCAAAAATAGGAAAATAGGCTAAATGCACTGGAAAATTCCCCTAACTGATGCTAATGGATTCTAATGGGAATTCCGATGATCATGCTGTGTGCAACCGGAGGATATGCATCTATGCTAAGTGACTGGGCATGCACGGTCTACGAATAGACTCACAAAAGTGCCAGATCACTGCTAATCTAACTTAACGGATCTGATTGAACCCTGCTGTGGTGTAGCTTGTCCACGGACACATAGGGTTGGGATGTGTCATGTGACAAGGGAGAGCCTTCCGTTCTTAATGAGAGTGCTATGATCACAAACAAGTGAATGGACACTGTACGTGCAAGTGTATGAGACTGAGAGAAGAGAGATACGACACCAGAGACGTTGTAAAATCCTCCTCCGAAGGCCCCACTCTCGTCGGCGAGAGTGGTCTACTTATGATTGCACAATCTGGTACAATGGGAATGCATGTGACTGATGCAAGTCTAGGCTTTGTTGACGATGACGACGGGGACGACGAGACCGACCTAAGGGCTGAAATCTGCAATCTTGCTACTGCTGTCCAAAAACGCTATGGGCTGAAATCTGCTGCGGGTCCAAAAACGCTGATTTAGGGGCTGTTTTCTGTGGGTCTTTGTCGCTGAAAATCTGCAGGTTAAGGGCTGAAAACTGAGGTGTCTTTAGGCTGAAAACTGATGGTCTTTCCGGGCTGAATTTGCTACTCTTTAGGGCTGACCTTTGATGGTCTTTCTACTGCTGAAAGTCGCTAGGCTGAAGATTGCAAAGGCTGCAATCTGCAAACGCTGGATCTTCAGAAAACGCTAGGGTTGAAGGCTTCCCAAAAACGCTAGCTGATGTCTTGTGAAAACGCTAGGAACTGGGGTTTGGTGGCGATGATGCTAATGCAAAAACGCCATGCTTGGGACCTTCTTACGGGGAGGATCTGTTGATGAGAAAAAACGCTAAGGGAAGGTGCTTGATGGAGAAACGCCAGGGGGATGGTTCTTCTTGCTTGGTGGGGGAAACTGCCAAGGTCTTGTTGAGAAGTTGCCTGCTGAGTTTGGCTCCTGTTGCCTCTTCTGCCAAATAGTGCTAGCTCTAGTTTGCTTATATACAAACTTACTCAATTTGCCCTACCTACTTTCCAACAAAAGTCACTTAAAAATAATAAGTGAAAAATGTCAAAAATAGGTAAAATAGGCTAAATGCACTGGAAAATTTCCCTGAAGTCTGATGGATTTTGATGGGAATGCTTGTGCAACCAAAGGATACGCATCTACACTAAGTTATTGGGCATGCACGGTCTACGAATAGACTCACAAAAGTGCCAGATCACTTCTAATCTAGATTTACTGGACTGAGTGAACCCTGTTTTGCTGTAGCTTGTCCACGATCACATAGGGTTGGATGTGTCACGTGACATTAAAGGTACAAAGGATGCCCAAAAGCAGAGCCCCAAAAGGATTAAACTTAAAAGCTTTTAATCTCAAAAGCAATTGTCTCAAAAGTTGTCAGAAAAATCAGCCAGCACAATTTATGGAAATCTGTACAGGCTGCTACGCCATCAGCTAGCGCAAAAAGAGAGATTCTTTAAGGGCGGATGTCACAAACTGCTGACGTAGCCACTGAAGAACGGAGCGAACTTTGCAGATCCCAGCCGAGGGGCCTAAACCCTAGAAGCAGCAGAAGAAGTAGAAACAGTTTCACCAACTTGCAAAGTTTTGCCGAGTGGCCTATTTTTTTTAAAGACAAGCTCCCACCAACTTGTGGGACCCCGTCCGATGGGGCCCAAGTGACCTAAAGAGATTAAAAGCGAGACCCACACACACAGAATTCCGTGGAGCATGATGATGTGGCATCCGTGAGGATGCCCGCGTTTTGTGTTGGCAGTGCCACGTGGCAGACATTACAAATTTCCGCATTTTGCGCTGCTGACATGGTAGTTGTACAGGTTTGCGTAATTTGCACTGGCAGCTTTTCATGCCAGTTTTTGGGACCAAATGCTTTTGAGTTTGAAAGCTCTTCATGTAACTGCTTTTCATGGTCGAGGGCCTCTAACTATGAGCCAACGGCTCATTCTCCGGCACGCTTCCGCGTGGAGGTGTAGAGGATGGAGTATCGGTGTTGTACCTTGTTCAAGCAATATAGAAAAATACCGAAAGGGGCGCCAAGGTTTGGGGCAAGTGCTCTCTCGGGGTGGAACTCCACCACTCCCTGTCACAAACGAGAGTGCACAACCATATAAAATACATTCAGATAAATAGGATTTATCACTTATTATTGAAGCCAGAGAGAGAGAGAGAGAGAGAGAGAGAGAGAGAGAGAGTACTGGGGACCAGAAGATGGGCTGGTCCCCCCCCCCCCCCCCCCCCCTACTATACTACAAGCACTTGAACCGAACGTATTACCACGTTCGTTCTAGAATAAAACTTGATGGTTCCCGGAAGCCTCAGCTTCCGATTCCTAGGGCAAAACCCTATTCCAAGGAACTTTCGTTCCTTATTCCAAATCCTTGAGAATCAAGGTTCTCGCCTCTGGATCTCACCTTCCAGACTCGGGGCATGACATCCCTGCAACTCTCTTTTCCAACTCTGTTTCCAAAGTCCTCTTCCTGTAGAACAACTCTGCTTTCCTGGACGCAAAGTCCTTACTTGGGAGTCTCAACTTCCGGATCACAACTCGAGAGACTACCTCTCTCCGATCCATGGATCTACTTCCCAAACTTGGGTACGAAACCCTTGGGCTGATCTGGCTCTAGTTCCTCAGAGCGCTTTTCTCCTGCAGAGGCTCATGCCTTCCTTTGTTCCTACTCCCTCACGAAGAGGAAGCACACCTGCAATCAAATATTCAGAGATCATAACATGAAAATCGTCACCTTCAAAGTCTCGACGCTCGAAACGTAACTCGGTTCTCGAAAAGCAATTCCCCAGAAGAGATCGCTACATAGAAAATCCTCTCTTCCAGTCCTACACATAAAAGAGGTGTGTTCTCGGGTTCCTTCTCGTAAATCAGCCCCGTCTACGACGTTTATGGGCTGAAAACAGAGAAAAACAGCAGCTTGTCGCGATGGAAACATGCTCCATAGGCACTTCTTCGCGAGGGAACTCGCGCACTGGGTCTTGGCGACATCGGGTACACTTGGGGCAGCCATGGGCATCGCCGGCAACGTCTTCTTTACGATTGAAATCTGCAGCAGCATCTCCCCTTGTGAAAATTGATCCCCTCCTTTGAGTGAGGGCATGTGATGCTTTTCGAGCTCCTGGCCACGACACTAATAGCAGAGCATTCGCCGCTCGCGTAGAGATCGTGGCCGTTTTTTCGTTCCTCCCCCCCCTGCGTTGTTCCGCCAGAAAAAGAGAGAAAAAAACGCTGGCGGATCTCTTGCCTTATTTATCAGATGGCTGCCCACTTATTAAGTGGGCGGCCGGTCACCTTTAAAAATGGTCTGAATCTGTCCAAAAACTCAATAAAACCTTATAAGTTAAAATAATGCTTTCACAACACTTCCCAGGTGTCCCTGGATGCAATCACATGCACAGTTGCAATGCAGACATAGATTTCCTCGACTTCCTCGCGGGAAAGCATCTGTTTTCCCGAAAAGCAATCCCGCTTTCTCAAAAAGCATTTGTTTTTCCTCAAAGTTTCCTCTGAACCCATCTTCATTCAAGTGCTTGCTTCTCCTTGTGCACAATACCAACACAGTTTGGAATTTCCTCCCGACTATGGATATTCCCTTTCTGATGCACTCATCACCCACCTTGTGACGCATCAGGAATACCCATCACCTAGTCCTTTCCTACCGAACTTACGGTACAATCTCCTTCGCGATGCTCTATGTCACCCATCCTATGACGCATCAGAGATGTCCGTTCCCGGATGGTCGGATACTTCTTTCTGATGCTCCTTGTCACCCATCCGATGTGACGCATGAGAAGCACCCGTTCCTGGAGGCCTTATAGATATTCCCTTTCATAGTGCTCCCGTCATTACTTTGAATGACGCACTAGGAATACTCTGTTCTCGGATGTCTCCAGTGAGAAAAACCCTCTTACTTAAAATTCCAATAATTCATTTAGAATTATTTTTCCTGGTGTTCGAAGCGAGAAAACCCTCTCACTTATAAATCCAATAATTCATTTAGAATTATTTTTATGTCAGATAAAGCCAATTTAGCAACACTCCCCGTCCTGTGTCGTGCATCTCTTTCCGTTTAGTTCTCATTTGAAGTGCTTAAAGATGTTCAGTCTGTTCTTTTCCATTGGCACGTGGTGCCCGTCAGCCTACCCATCCGGCATTGAGGGTACTAACTTATGATCATTGGGTGACCCAAGGGGTCACCTATATAGCTACTTTGGTTCGAGCAATCACTAATAACCTTGTAATTGTTGGCTAAATGTCACTTATTAATGAGTTAAAAAACCCTTAAGAAGATGTGCTTCGTGTGCTGTAGACTACCTAGGCGAGGTACTAATACTATTGTAAGGGAACGACGCTCCCCAGTGCCTACACCTAGTAGACATTGGCTGTGCTCATGTGCAATTAGAGGGTATGCAACTATTGTAAAGTGCTTGGACATGCATAGAACACTTCCTAGGCTGTCCTAAATCCTAGAAGTAGGAGTTAGCTTGTCCACATGGACATAGGATTTGTGCACGTGACAAGCGAACGCCAACCCTCTAGTGTCTTCAGTAAGGTGTTCTGTTTTTCTATTTTGGTTTTTTTTTCAGCTTTGGTATTGCTACAGTGTCTTCACTGTCTGTTCAAGTATCTAGCCGGTTTTAGTGATGACAGAGCGCCAGTTGATTGTTCTTCTGAGAGTAATCCGATCCAGCTACTGTAACAATTCATCATGGAAGTAGCACCACTTCTGATCTGGGCAAGGAGGATATGAGGAAGTGAAAGGAGAGGTTGAAGAGGATGTTAAAGAGGTTATCGAAGTTGAGGAGGAGGTAGGAAAAGAACAGTCCATAAATTTAGTGAGGGGCTTGAGTGTTCTACTTATCCATTGTATATGAATCCTAGCACACATTAGGTTTTAGGACCATGTTCAGTTTGTAGTCTTAGTTAGAGGTTATGGAACCATGTGGATGGATATACTAGACTCAGTTTTGTTTCTCTATTTTATTTGTATACATGCAGATGTTAACAATGACAGTGAGCTTGGCGTATTTTGTATACGACTTCTTCTGTTGCCTCTTTGACACAACAATCGATTACTCTAACGTCGTTCACCATACTGTTAGCATCAGCAGTCTTGCATACTCCGTGTTCGATAACAAGGTACGGATTTCTTTTCTCATAGTTGACAAATTTGGGTGAATTTTGATTCTTGATTTAGATTGCCTGTCAGTATAGTCTAAAGGCTTTGATGCAAAAGCATCGATTACTGAAGCATTGCTAGATTGGAAGATGTCTGCAGCCTATTTGAGTTTTGCAGATTTTTTGAGTTTGTCTGCAGTGTGGAACAGAAATTGTGATGTGCCTTTGGCTTTCGGAACTTTCCAATCCGTTTATGCATGCACGTGAGCTTTTGAAAGAGCTGGGTCTGAAAGACACGATTTTGGCTCTCGCAAACGATGTAAGCTGCAAATGACATTTACAGTACGGGAGTGATGTCTTGCTAAGTCATGCTAATGCCTTCCTGTCGGTTCCAGATTTGTTTTGCTCTGGTTTTTGGATTTGCCAGGGTTGTACTCGGACCTTATCTGGTTTATTTGACAGTATTTGCTGATAACCCAATAATGGTGAAGGTATTCCTTTTGTCGAAGCTGGAACTGCCTTTTATCCAAAGCGGACGTGCCAATGTACTAAGCTTCAATGTCCTGCTTATGTTGGATCCATTCATACTGAAGTTTCTGATGTGGATGCAGGTAGGAGCCTTGGGTATTCAGTTTGTCAGCATCTTCTGGTTTTACAAGATTGCAAGAATGGCCGTATACAAACTCTCGGGAGGAAAGAAGCCACCTAAAAAGAAGCTATAAAATTATTGGAGCCGTGCTCGAGCATTTTACAATTGACGCGTCATTTAAGCCTCTTATTTTGTGACTCAATTATTGTTTGTTAACTACTCTGGATGGTCCTTCAAAGCCCTCAATGTATGCTGGCTTTGTTTGGGCAATGCAGATTGCCAGAGTCCAGTGTATTTCTTGGCCACACAAGTTAAAATTTAGGTGGTGGTGAGATAATTACAATTTTTACGGTTCTTATTCAGAATTTTTCTTCTGCATTTTATGATTTGTGGGGGCTACCTCTATGTGGACTCATAGTTGATGATCTCTTGGGTGGTTACCAGCTCTTGCCAATAGCCATAAGCGAAATGACCATTGGCAAGGTTTCCAGGGACTCTACCTCCCTTTCAACTTCACTCTTGGTATTCCTCTTTCCCCTATTGCCTTTTATGTTGCTTCTCATAAGAGCAAGCTTGTGAGGGCTGGAGAGGGAGCCCTTGGGTTTTATTTGCAAATAGAAAAAATTAACTAAAGCGAGCTATGAAGAAAAGAAAAGTTATCTGGCTCTGATTGCTGAAAATGGGTGATTTGGAAATCCCCAAATGGGCTTACTTATGAAGCCTAGTATTGCACCAACCATCTGAAAGAGTCCACCAAATGCAGTAAGGAGAAGAGGCACGGCAAAGATGTTGAGATACTACTGGAGTGTTTTGGCAATACCATAAGCTTGCGCACGCGCGTGTGTGTGTGTGTGTGTGTGTGTGTGTGTGTGTGTGTGTGTGTGAGAGAGAGAGAGAGAGAGAGAGAGAGAGAGAGAGAGAGCTTCTCATGGAGTGTGTTTCTCTTGTTTATGGTTTCTTAGAGAGTGCAGGCCTTCATGGTCTTATATGGTATGCATGAACAAAGAGGTGTTCTCAAAATAGTGTGAGGAATGGAGAGTGAGTCTCTTGAATGTGTACATTGGGTGCATCGGATAGAGCTTATGATCTGCAATGCCCTCAAGGATCCCCCTCCAAGGTGCCCCCATGTAAGATAGCGATGAGGGCTAGGCTTTTGTGCAAGATAGTGGGGGTAGTTTCCACGTAACTCTCATTGACATTGTAAGTTTTAGTGAGGTAGTATCCCCTCCACACTATCTTATGCAAGGCTGTTTCAAATGGGATCTACGCTTGGGGGCATTTGAGCCGCCCGATGTGCATTTGCAAATTCGGGGCTAAAAGTAAATTTGGGTAGGCTTGTAAATTCGTTTTGCTTTGCACCCTTGCTCTAACCATTGTGCCCACATGCGTTTATTAGAATATAGGTGATTTGGGTTTGATTTTGTATATGTGGCCGGATTTGTAACTTCGGGGCAATTTTGTAAATATAAGGCACCCCTGGTCGCCCGATCTGATGGCCCATGATGAATATGTCCCTTGATTTTTGCCTCCACCGTTGATCCCATTTGAACTCGGCCATGTGATATAGTGTTGAGGGCAGTATCCTTCTCTTCCTTAGTAACTTCTATTGTATCCCCTTTCGGGTGTTTGATGGCTTGACTTGGATTAAGATGATCTTCTAAAGTAGTGTTTCCGGTGTGCTGCTTCGAAGTTGTTCAATGGGAATACTGTGTGCATATTGAAAACATTTCTCCTTACACATGCTATTTGTATTGTGTTTTATAAAGGAGTGGGAGAATGTGTGTTTTTTTGTGTGGCCTCTTGTGTCTTTTGGAAGCATTGAGCATCTAATAGTGCACGTAGTATTGCACCAAACATAGTGTCATGTATACATAAAATGCTTCATCTATGGAGATCAAATGCTCGAGTTTGGTACATTGTCAAACATTTATGGAGCCTTTTTCATTTCTGATGTGTGTGTTAGATCTCGCTTTGCTTCCCTACATGAAACCATATTGGGAGAACATAATATTTATGGCAACTTGTACATAGTTTTATGGAATCAATCATAACAATCTTCACATATCTTACCAGTTGCCTTTTAAGTTTTCATCAAACATGAGAATAGTATCCCAATTAAAGCCATGAATCACAAGACATGGTTAGTACAATGCAAGCTCTTGCCTTTTGAGTGGCCAATTTCTTAAGCGCTCCACATGCATCTCCGATGGTAAAGAAGGCATATATGAAAGAGAATGATGGCATGACATCTTTTCCACGTTTTGTTGGGGCAAAGATGTGGATATGTACACATTTGCATTTTGAAAAAAACGCTTCAAACTTTTGGTCTCCATGTACATTGTTTGGCATGTGTTGTTATATATCCATTATTTGATCGCCTTCTGTGCTCTTTTGGGAGGGTGTTGCCTTGTAAATTTCGAAGGGAATGTATGCTTTTGAGAAACAAAGGATTGAACGTCTTGTCAAATATCCAATTATGTACATTGTGTTGTGGTGCCCTCATAGTAAATGGCACCTAGATTTTGAAGTTCTCTATTGCTATACAAGTGAAAGCAACAAGGGTCTTATTGAGAAAGTAAAGTTCGATAAGGGAGGTCCACCATTGATATTATTGGGGGCTTTGTGTTTTCCTCTAGAAAAGAGGTGAAAGGAAACGACTCATAAGTGATGGGCTTATGACTAAGTAGAACTTCAACATGTTGAAAATCCAATAAATAATGTTGCATTCCATTCAATGTGTTTTGGAAAAAAGATACTTTCATTTGCTTACAAGTGCTTGTAGCATTTTTTCCAATGGATGATGCTACATTCCGTTCAATATGTTACATCAGAAAGGTATCATCATTTCTTACATTTGGTTATAGCATTCTTCCCAAGACCATGACCATCTGTCCAAGGATGATCAATGGTGCTTAAACTGTGTATAGTGCTCAATCTTTTAAATGATCATATATTATATTTTCTTTAGTTTTGATATAACTTGTGTCGAAAGAAGTGTGCATGGTTCACACAAGGACACTTTGACAAAGTATCTTTCCATTGCATCAAACCTTATTTCAATAGTGCATTCATTGAGTATATCCACAAATTTACCATACTACTATGCCCAACCTCATTTCATAGCAATGATTTCTTTTAAGAGCTCTTAACTATCATTTTATATACCCTGCATCATGTTCGTCTTTGATATTTTGTACTAGTGCTGTACATGGACCCTATGGCGCTCTTCTTACTTTACATCATGCCATGTGAGAATGTAATAACAGTTGTTTGTCCATTTCAACATACGAACACCCACTTAGCCTACCACCGCATTTTTAATATATTTGTACTCTATTATTTTTTAAAGCTAGTGCAGCTATACTACGTGTAAAACTTGATTCTAGAGTAGTAGCGCCATTCTATGAGTTGTGAAGTTTTCATGATATTTGTAAAGGCCCATGTGAGCCTAGCTATTGACCATTTAGAAAGCCTTAGGTATAAAAGATAATAACTTTAGTATGAAAGGAAGGCTTATCTTTTGAAGAAGAAGGGGAACTCTGTGTACGTACGTTGAAGTGGTCGAACAACTCTAACTTGTTATCGACTTTTCTAATGATTGAGTAATTCTATTTTGATTATGAAACTTGCATTGTGTCTATGTCTCTTGTACTTTCATTTGAATGTAAGCATCGTCAGTTCTGTTGAAGTTTGTCGTAAAGTGTTTTTTGACTTTATCTTCAGATTTTGGTGCTCAAAACTTCATTTCATGTTGTTTTGATGATAGGAGAGCGATATTAGACCTTAGGATGACCTGTTTGAATTCTTATGTTGCAATTTTTATGACCTGGTTCATAGTGGAGTGCAATTCTTATACCTTGTTAGAATGCTGTTAGATAGTGTAAGCTTGTCTCCCAAGACCTAGTGTAGCTTCCCCTAAAATTTCGTGGCTAGCCGAGTTCGTTTAGTCAATGGAAACACGCGATGATTGAAAGAAGTGAGACATGACGTAGACATATTTTCTGATCATTGAGGTGATGATTAGCTTGTAGAGCCTGATTACATTGCTTGTTAGATTCACTTCTTGAGAATTGACACTCTTAAAGAGTCTCCGTTCCCCATTCGAGTCACTTCCATGAGTATTGACATGAGTATGGTTAGTACCAGAAAGCTATGCTATGGATGTCCGTCGTGGCAACCCGCTAACATTGGTGCCGTAACCGGGGAATGATCCTTAGGTGGTGAATGACCTAGTGCGTATTTTGAGTTTTTTTGTCTAGAGATTAGTCTTTCCATTTCATTTACACTAGCAACAAGGTAGCTAGATGGAGTTTAGTACTCGATAGAGTCTAGAAGTCGGGGACTTGCTAGATCTATTATGGAGAGGTAAAGATAGTTATCAGTAAGATAGTCAAAAGCATTTCATTCGTCGATTTTCTCATTACATATAGAGCATCGTACCGTTTATCGTTGCGATGCAAATTTCATTGTTTTGTTTCTTTTCAACACATAAGAGTAGGGTAAGCAAAAACCATCACCATCAAATTGGTTTGAAAAGCAATTGAGTGCCATACATCCGTTAGGTCCTCTACCTCCCTAAAATTCTCAAGGAAAACCTTCTTGACAAGTCAACATTTGTGAAGTTTGAGATGATTTCAACGAAGACTCATACTCATCATAACATGTCCTTGCATCGTCTTTCAAGCAAAAGAACAAAATCTTTAGCATAATCATTGGATCTTTCTTATTTGCAATCAAACAAGCAAACTCCATCTTTTCAGTGAATGCATCGACATCCTTACCTACATGACCATAAAAACTTGGAAAATTTGCCATTATAGCCATCAAAGCTGTCAATTGAAGGTCACTTGAAGAAGATCCTCGATGGCGGGCATCAAAACATTATACACCTCTATAGCAATGTCTTTCAATAGCGCTCAAGACATAAGACCAACTCCACATATGGCATCAAAATAACCTCAACAAAACCACAACTCAAAAGCATGTGATCCCCTGGGAAAGCACACACCTACCCAAAAGATCACCATGGAAACTAAGCACCTGTCCTGGCATGGATTTACAACACACGACAACCAATGCACTTGAAGAAAATATCTCCCCCCTTCAAAAAACGATTCTTCAATAACAAAATTTCAAAGTGTATACACTCCAAAAACCAAGCGAGCTTCCACAACTTACCCTACACCAAAATGTATCCTGCGTGAAATAGACTATATCTCCCAAACCACAACCCCAAAAGGGAAGCTTTCAAGCCTCAAACATATGTGTACTTTTTTGTTAAATTTTACTAAAGACCAAAAAATTTGAACCTATGCACCTCTATGTGAAAAATTGGCACGAACAGGAAGCTGTCCTAGCACGACTACACATAGGGACGACTAATTGAGGGCAAAAAAATGAATCAAAAAGCATGAAGAAGGCACAACAATCCAAAGCCTGATTTTTTTAAATATTTGGCTGAATTTTTTATGTTTGTACATGATTTTTAGTTATATACAAGGCATACTCTAAAAAAATCACTACAGACACTTATGGCAACTCGACATGTGGCGCTAGTCAAGCGACTTGCACTGCAATTAATCTTTTGCCTTATTCCTGTTCTTATCTTGATATTACTTTGTTGAACATTTGATGTGGAATTTAGAAACACTACTTCTTCATTTGATTTCAATTGTGCAACTATTTTTGATTCTTCAAGTATGTAAATGATGACATATTCTTGTGGTTTCTTTTCTTCCTTCATTTGTTCTTTTGCATCGTCATTCATGACATATTTGTTTTGTCTCACCTTTTCTGCTTTCATAATCACAATTTTCATTAGCTTTCTTCAACATCTTTATCATAAAATAGGAAACTATGTCATAGTATTCCTCATCACAAAACTTTGTAGGCGTTATTTTATTTACGCACACACCTAGAGTAGCCAAGATTTGTTTCCATCCGGATGGCTCGAATAAATCCTTAGGAAATGGTTTGGGGATGTGCTCTTTGTTCTCTACCGTTCTTTCTAGAAGAAAATCCTCTTTGGCTGAACTTTCACATTCTGAAGCTCCACACATCTAAATGTGTGTTTTGATTTGCAGCCATGCAGGTATCTCTTTCTCGTTGACTGTTGTTAAGTAAAGTTCTCCACATGAGCTCGACTAACACCTCTATAGCTATGGTCTTTCACACCGATCCTTGTCGTAACCTCTTTGTGCCTCAAATAGATGTGGTTGTAGCCCGAAATAGATATGGTTGTAACCTCTTTGTACCTTAAATAGATATGATCGTAGCCCCAATCTTGTACCATTTTAAGTTGATGCATAAATGGTCTCCTCAAAATGACATCAAAGTTGTCTATCCACTTGATACATCAAGGAAGGAATCAGGAGAGAAATCAAAACCCGGGAAGAGCACGACAATGAAGCAGGGAGTATCACTGCTACAACTGTGGAGAAGACGGTCATGGTATGTATTACTACCCCCAACCGCGACAACCCTATAATAGAGGAGGTAGGAGAAACCAATTGTCACCCCCTAGATAGAGAGCACCCCCACCCCGAGCACCAGTTCCACCAACACAAATTCTACGTCCACCCCAGGCACCACCACAAGCACCCATTCCACCTCTTCCACCGGCACCACCACCACCACCTGATCACAATGTAAGCATCATTAGCTTAGAGGAGAAAGGAAAGGCTTTAGTAGTGGATCCACTTAGAGTGAAGGAGAAAGACAAGGGTAAGGTGAAGGCAACCTTTGTAGAACCATTAGAAACCATGACTGTAAAGAGAGCTAGGAGGGAGAAAATTGCACAAGATGATGATGAGAGAAGAATGAAGGGAGAGACTAGCAAAAGGCCGTCAAGGTCACAACAAAAAATAGGCATCATCAGTAAGGAGAGAGTTCTAGGCCCTATGATCTCACATTGGATGTGGTAGAGCAAGGACCAAAGATTACATGGCCACAACTGCTACATCTCGCACCAAAGGTAAGGTGGAAATGGTCTAAAATGGTAAGTACAAGTCTCTCCAAAGCAAAGATAGCCGGAGCAATTTTGGGTTGCAACATGGTTGACATCCTTCTAGTCATCGACGCAACATAAAGGGTAAGAGGGTTGGAAACACCTACATGGATGGTGGCGCAAAAATCTGTGTGATGAGTGAAACTATGATGCTTCGGCTAGGGCTCGAGGTTGACCGGCCTTCTCCATGCAAGGCAAAGATGGCAAACAACACAAAAGTAAAATGTGCGGGTGTAGTAAGTGCCATGAAGGTGAAAGTCTTCAACACTGAGGTAGAAGTAGATATTTTTGTGATGACAACTAAGGGGGAGGGCTATCCATTGATCTTGGGAAGGCCATGGTTGATGGCCATGAAGGCAAAGCAGGACTGGGGCACTGGTTCTACGCATGACTGGTAAGAAGGGGGAAACAATCTACTACGACATGAGGACCGGCAAGCAAAGATAGATGGACCTAGAGACATCAATAGATGAAACCACTAGTGAGTCTTCCACTTTTGAGGAGGAGACCACTTCCACTAAAGAGAGCGATAGTTCCATCAACGTGATGGGCATTATCATGAGGGATCTACAAAGGGCAAGCACGACTGGCGACCTGTCACCAGAAGGTCAAAGCAATAGAGAGAAAGACAAATCACTTGGCCTATGAGAGGGTAGGTTGAAAAGTACGATGTCTATGGAACTGACAAGTGAAGCGAAGGATAAATTTTTACAAATATTGATGATATTCCCTGACCTTTTCATTGACAACTATGAAAGAATCACAGGTATTACAGTAGTGGAACATCATATTAAATTGAAGGAAGGGGTAAAGCCAGTAGTGCAAAAACTACGACGGCTGGGGGTCATACAAGAAAAGGCACTCCGTTCCGAGGTAAGGAAGCTACTGGAAGCAGGGTTCATTTAACCTGTGGAAAGCTCAGAGTGGGTGTCACCCGCAGTGGTGACACCTAAGAAGAATAGTAAGTGGAGGATCTGCGTCAACCACTAAATGCAACCACAAAGAGGGACCATTTTCCTCTCCCTTTCTTGGATGAGATTCTGAATGAGGTAGCTGGTTTTGCTTATAGAGTTATGCCATTTGGCCTCACAAAGGCACCTGCCACATTTTAGAGATATGTCACATATGTCTTTCAACCGTTCTTTGGAGCATCCATAAGAGTGTTCATTGATGATTTTTGTATATATAGCCCTCACATCTTACACTTAGAAAAAGTGATTGAGGGTTTAGCAAGACCGCAAAGCCTAGGAGGGTACTTAAATGTAGACAAGTGCCACTTTGGGAAAAGTAGAGTCATTCTCTTAGGCCATGAAATTTCAGTTGAAGTTATCAATGCCAATCCAAGAAAGGTGTCCGCACTCATTGCATTACCTTCACCAACAACCACACGTCAGCTAGTCTCTTTTCTACAGAAGGTGAGGTACTTGAGTAGATTCATACATCTACTATCACAATTTGCTCTACCACTGCAACAACTCACACAACGATCGACTTTCACATGGGACGAGGAGAGCGAGCATCACTACAACAAGGTAAAGGAGGTCTTAGCCACCCTACCAATCATCTCACAGCCTAAGTGGGACGAAAAGTTCTATGTCACCTCACGTGTGGGTGATGACTCCTTGGGAACAGTGCTACTCCAGAAGGACGCAATGACATCTTTCATGAGGCCAATCTACTTCTCCTATCGCAAGATGACAGCGGCGGCACAGAAAGGTTTCACCCATGCGGAACACCTAGTCCTAGCTCTTAGATTTGCAACTACGAAGTTTCAATCATATTTGTTGCCTAAGAAATTTGTACTCTTAACCATGGATGAAATGTTCCCCTATGTGGTACAACAAATGGATGTTTCTGCTAGAATTACTAAATGGCTAGTTCATCTGCAAGAGTTTGACTACATGATACAGGTGGAAAGCATGACAAGGGCAAGCTTGGGGGGACTCATGACCTACCAACACTTTGAGAAAAAGGTAAATCAATCTAGAGGGGAGAGAATTCAACCACTTCCAGGGCCACCGGTGTTAGAAAGAGCACACTCTCTCTACTTTGATGGAGCCTACAAGTGAGCATCTGACAAAGCAGCTGTAGGCATAATGGTCTTTGATGACAAAGGTATCAAGGTATTTTCGCTTGGCCATTTGTTAGAATCACATTCTAACAATGAAGCTGAGTATGCAGCACTGACCAAGGGATTACAATGGTGCATCTCACAAGGGGTAAAACGCATTAATGTATTTGGGGATGCTCTATTTTTGGTAAGGCAAGTAAATGGAGCATGGACATGTAAGAATCCTAGCTTGAGGACTCACTTAAGATGTGTAAAAACTTTGATGGGTAAGTTTGAAGAGGTTCAACTAAACCACATCCCAAGGGGCTCAAAACCATGAAGCCAACGCCTTAACAAGTGAGAGACTGCAGGAAACGGTAGTTGGGGCTATAAAGCTAAAGCTCCCTCTATTTCAAGGTAGTGATGTCTTACCCGACATAATGCATTTCTTGGAAATAGGTGAATGTCAACCAGATCTGACAAAAGGGAAAAAGCAATGGTTCACCAGGAAGGGCACAAGGTATTGACTTATCAATGACGGTCTGTATTGTAAGGGTAAGGACCAAGTACTCAGGAAGGTCCCTCTCTCTAATGAAATTACTGGGATAATTACCAGCTTGTCATGATGGTGTTTGTGGCGGTCACTTTGCCCTAGATATAACAAGCAAGAAAATCTTGCAGGCTGGTTTTGTATGGCCTAGCTTCAATCGTGATGTACACCACTGGTGTAAGACACGTAAGTTGTGTCAAAGGGCTGGCACCAGAGCACTCATGCTTGAACCACAGAAACCTATCCTTTCATATGGGCCATTTGAAAAATGGGGTATCAATGCCATAGGACCATTGTCTAGGGCCAACTTCGGGAAGTTCTATATCATCATGGGAGTCGACTATATGACTAGATGGGTGGAAGCTACAACCACAACTAGGATCACAGTTGTGGAGGTAGCCAAGTTTGTCTATGAACACATCTGCAGGTTTGGCACACCATTAGAAATCATCTCTGATAGAGGGCCAGGTTTTCGAGCAGACTTGGTAGGGGAGTTAGTGCAAAAACTAGGCATTACAAGGAGACACTCCACGCCATATTACCCTCAATGTAATGGCCTAGTTGAAAAAGTGAATGGAATGATTTGTAAATTATGACCAAGCAGGTTAACAATCATCCTAGGGATTGGGATAAGTATCTACTCCCAGCTTTATGGGCCTACCGAACCTCATTCTGAACATCTTTGGGGTTCACCCCATATCATTTGGTATTGGTAAGGAGGTATCTTACCTATTGAGGTGCAACTAGCAAGTCTCATAATAATGGAGAGCCAACTTCAACAACCCAACATGCATTTGAAAGATCACATCCTTGACTTGGAACGACTACAGCTAGGCAGAGAGGAGGCAATCAACCATTATGCAGCACAAACACAACACAGACGGCTTAGTTTCAATCAACATCTTCGGCACAAAGATTTATGGAAGGGCATGTTGGTGCTCCACTATGACAATCGCTTCGACACACGCAACGATAAGAAGTTCCTTTTCCGATGGGAAGGCCCTTTCATCATCAGGAAGAAATATACCAATGGGAGTTACCAACTCATGGAAGTTGATGGTAAGCTTCATAAGACCAGCATCAATGGATGGTGGCTTAAACCTTATTTTCTACGATTTGATCAAACTCCACCTATCGACATTCGTGATGAGGATACACCATCAATCTCCACCTCTGATGACAATGACCAAACAAATGAGTTAGAGGCATAAATGTCCCTAACCTTTTGGGGGAGGTCTAATGACACGGGGTTAACCGCATCGCACTCTAGCTCACCCAGAGGCTAATGATGGCCGGCTTTAAAAGCCGCGGCCGCAAGAACCAACCCCAATCAAGAAGCATGAAATAATAAACAATAAAAAGAAAAAACAATTTTTCCCTCTCTTCCCTGCATGCGCCACCTCCCCTCCTTTGCTCACACATGTGCAGTGGGCCGCTGCCCCCCCTCCCCCCCCCCCCCCCAATGGCATCACTCCCTTCCTCTCCTCCATTATCACCACCCCTCCCTCTCCCTCTCGTTTGTTTGCAAGCCGCCAAAATCTCTCTCTCTCTCTCTCTCTCTCTCTCTCTCTCTCTCTCTCTCTCGTTTGTCACCAGCCCAAGGGGCCGCCATATGCTATCTCTCTCTCTCTCTCTCTCTCTCTCTCTCTCTCTCCCCCCCTCATCCATTATTCAGCTCTCCCTATCCCTTCCTATCCATAAAACAATATCTCTCTCTCTCTCTCTCTCTCTCTCTCTCTCTCTCTCTCTCTCTCTCTCTCTCTCTCCCCCCCACCCTCGCCCACTCCCTCACCCACTCCCTCTCTCTCTCTCACCCCTGTTGACTCCCGCTCTCGCTCTCTCCTTCCTTGTGTTGGCAGCCATCCAAGCCATCCCATAGGGTGCAAAGTAGTAGTTCCCTCTCTCTAAACAACCACCACACACACACAGTCTCACACTCCCTCCCTCTCTCCCCATCTCTAGCTCACTGTCTTTCCTAACTCACGCTCTCCTTCTCTCTTCCTGTCGTGTGTCGGCAACCAGCTCGGGTGCATGGCAAAACAGTCGCTCTCTCTCTCTCTTTCATGATCTACACACACACTGCAAACCCCACTCCCTACACACACACACACACACACACACACACACACACACACACACACACACACACACACACACCCTTAACCCTCTCCCTCCCTCTCTCTCCCCCCTTGCTCACTGTCTCTCTCTTTCTCCCTCATTCCTGTACTTAACCAGCATGTAAAAAATCTCTCTTTCTCTCTCGTTCCCACACATACACACTTACCATACACACTTACCATACACACTCGCACACTTACAAGCACACACAAATATCTACATACACCTACACATGCACATACACACTCATGAGCGCACACACACATACACCAGTACATTGCACGCATGAGCACAAGTACCCACTCACACAAGTACACACTTATACGCACAGATACTTATATACACCACCGAATATCATGCTAAGTAAGTAGAAACACATGCTAGCCTACAATAACACCTAGTATAAACCACCATACTCAAATTTTTGACAAGAGGAACACAAGAAGCAAGACGGAGGAACGAGACAAGCGGGGAGTGGCCATACGGCCTAGATCTCTTCATCCCATGGCATCTTGGCATCGGCAAAACATCGGGGATGGCAGAAGCATACTCCATCCCTCTTCTACAACTTGCCCATTGGAAACACCCTTGTAGAAAAGTCCTAAACTAAGTTACCCTAAGTCTAGCTATGACTAGCACTTGTAAATTCACCTACCCCTACCCCACTCCTTATGTCATTCCCTCTCTCTACTCTCTTCACCTTCTCTCTCCTACTCAATTGAATAAGAAGAGGCTCCACTGGAGCACGTCCCGCAATCACATGGTACACTCACACTCTCTCTCACCCACTTGTAAGAGAGGTCACCACTCCCAAAATCCTATATAAGGAGGGTTATCTCTTCACTCAAACGACCGAGGAGAACACCAAACAGAGAAGCACAACATCACCATAGCCATGATATTATGCACACACTACACAAGCATGATAGACAAGTAGTAGTTTTGGGAAGGTTGGCACTCTAAGCACATGGAATTATGAGTACTTGATGCTAGCACCATGGAATATGGGTTTAGGCACACATCTAACTCATGAGAAATATCTTGATTAGCCCAAGCCGCATCTTGAAGCTCAAGTACCTTGTAATCTTCTTGCGGAACTTCATCATTAGAAAGGACCTCTTCGTCATCAAGATCTTTGTATTTGTGTTACATCGTGTGGTAGAAGTCGGGTGTAAGCATACACCCCCCTAGGTGACAGCTTCTTCTCTATGGAAGCTCTTGGGTCTGGTTTCATAGCTAACCTTCCATGACGACGGTCCAAAAATCCAACGGTCACGACTCAAGGCGACTCCCAGGTGTAGGTGGTATGTTTGTGTATCCATTTGGGACTTCTCATAGTAGGGAATGATAAGAAAAGGGTAGTCTCTCTCTCTCTCTCTCTCTCTCTCTCTCTCTCTCTCCACACACTCTGTTTGTCATAGTCAGGATTCAGAAGAATGTGGTTTGGGTGTGTTGTGCTAGAGTGACAAGTCCGAGGCTATGATACGCATCCTAGCCGCGCTTATGCTAGGTGGTGCCCCTTTAGAGTTATAGGATAGCACACCTTAGGTGCTACCCCCCCTGAGATGATGCTTGGGGATTTCAGGATATGTGTGGTGTAGAGGCCACCCCACCTGGCACGTCATTTCTGACTATCAACCACATCTTCAAACCGAGGTACAAGTTCCTTTTCTTTAATTACTGTGACTATGTGATCATATTCGAGTGGAAGTGTTTTGAACAAGACTACAATTTCAGGCTATGTGTGGTGTAGAGGCCACCCCACCTGGCATGTCATTTCTGACTATCAACCACATCTTCAAACCGAGGTACAGGTTCCTTTTCTTTAATTATTGTGATTATGTGATCATATTCGAGTAGAAGTGCTTTGAGCAAGAATGCAATTTTGTCCTCATCATCCACTTTAGCATATAAAGATGGTAATTGAGTGCAAATGGATTAAAGCCTATTGATAAGGCTAGCTAATTCTTCATTAGCGTCCATCATGAGTTCCTAAAGCTACATTTTTAGGATAATTTTGGAGTGTTTAGCCTTTACACCAAACATTTGTGCCAAGGCTTCCCATGCTAATGATGAAGTGTCCTATTCATCTATGTAATGAACATAATTATCATCTAATGCAATGATAATAATGCCTAGGGATTGTTCATATTTTGACACAAATTGTGCATGCGTCATAATGCTTTCCCCTTCCCAAATTGCTTTATAACAGCCCATAGGTTCTTTTTCATTAGGCACCCTTTAATTTTAACTTGCTAGGTGTGAAAGTTCTGGCCATTGAACTTGTCCAAATTCTCAGGCGACAGTGCTGTTAGACCACTCTGTTCAACACTCAGGTGATAGTGCTAAAAAGAGCAGGAAGTCGGGGCCACTTAGTGTTGCCAAGCAATAACTTGCTTAGGTATGTCAGCTTTGGTGGCCTAGAGATTAATGATGGATTGCAGCCATATTGAGTGGCCTGGAGAGTTGTCGACTCAAAAAACGGCTTGAGAAGGTGCAATGCAACAGCATATGGGCTCGTGCTCTGATTTGTAGGGCTTTGGGAGCTATGGCTCTCTTGTCTCTCATAGTTTGCAGGTGAATAGAAAGCTGTCAAGGCAGTGAGATATCGAGAGTAGTAGCACAAGCAGTGTCGGGGGTCAAGAGTTGGGGTCGGTTGAAATTTGAGCTTGTGAGTTGATTTGAATTGCACACAAGAAGGAAAGTTGGCAACAATCAGTGCAAGCGGGCGAATTTGAGTGCACTTAGGAGCACGTAGATTAGGTGTGGTGGTTGTGTGTGGAAATCGTTATCCTTCAATGAAGCTAGCTCTACTGGCTTGACTAATCAATGCAAGTCAAGGGAGAATTCAACTTTAACGCTTACTCATTAAATGAGTGAAGAGAAAGAGTTTATCACTTGGCTTGGATTGTTCTCTCTCAATTTTCTATGCCACTTATCGTGAGTATAGTGAGACACCTATAAGGGAAGAGATATTTACAAAGCAAATTGGATGCTTTATTAATTAAAATGTATCTAATAATGGCTAAACAAGTCCTACAAATTGCTCTGATACCACTTGTAAGGCTTGGCATTTATGGTGGATAAATATTACTCGCATTCAAAATAATAAACAAACTATCCTAAGATAAACTAACACTTGAAGATGACATTTGATACTGCTGTACAAAAAGATGCGTTAAATTATAATATCATCAAGATGATATTTTGTACAAGGGAACTCCATTTATAGATGGAGTGATACATGTGAGTAGAAGAGGTGGAAAATGCTAGTGCATCCACATACATGGCTAGGTGTTTGTGTGCATGAGGAGGTTTAGGACAAGTGTATGCTCCATGTGGCATGTAAACGAAGTGCTAGGTGTAGGCACATTCCCCATATTAATTTGAGGAGCTATATTGGGTACAATTCACATGTAGTGAGGTTAGGGTTATCCTAATAGGATATGCTACAATTTGATTATTCAAAGCTGCAACCTGAGAACAACATCTTATTGAGCAGGGTCCAAGTTTGCAAGGAGTTAGAGAGAAAACTAAGGGATATGTCTGATGATGACTTAGATCTTGATGGGTGGTACATGTTACCACAAGATTTAGATGTTCTTAAGTTAGAGATCATGAAGCAATGTGAAAGGTGTGGATGGAACTTAGAAAGAAAATGTTAGCTCTGGTGAACATTCCATACCAAGTTTTTGCAAAGTAGGAACAAAATGCAGAGTATTTGCTACTTCAAAATCAATTTGAGGACTTGCAGCTAAAGATGACTGAACTTAAAACAAAGATAATTGCAGGATCCATTCAAGAGCCATCAAAAAATGAGGAGACATTAGCAGAAATGGTTCAGGAGATGGTAGTGAACAAAGATTTTTTTACATTGGTTGAGGTAGCAAAAAAGCAAGTAAATATGGAGGAGGATTAGCAAAGACCTGCAGTTGATGATGAGAATCCTATAGAAGTGGGAGTTTAGGAAGAGCCAAAAAGTATTGTAGCAGAAGTTATACATGATTTTTTTTTTCAAAATAATGAAGGAAAGGAGGAATCTGGGGAATTGCACAGTAAGAAGGAAGAAGAAACAAATCAAGGTTAGTTTGAAGGGCATTATGGAGACCAAAAATTTGATGTGGAGATGGTTGATCAAGTGAACACTTTAGAGGAGCCATTAGGGGAGGTGCCAAAGTCATCATTTGATATGATAGACTGAAAAAAGTGTTTTTCAACACTAAGTAGGGGAATAGGGGGAGTGTATCAAAAGTTAACAAGTTAACATGATGTAGCTTGTGTATCTTGGGTTTAGTTCTAGGAATTATACTTTGCATTATGATAAGTTATGATCACTCAAATTTTGAACAAGGGATGTGATGAATTTGCAAAAGTTTTTGCTGAAGAAAAACTTTTTGCCACCAAGATGTGCCAGGTGTTAAACCCATAAGTTAGGAGAATTTATTTAGCAATAAAGTGTTTGTAGCCTTTCAAGGTATTTTCAGTTTTTGTAAGGGTAGAAGGACATATATCTCTTCAAATCAAGATATGACATTATCCTGGGGATTGTAGCATTTTGACATGAATGAAACAAAGGAGAAGAAGAGGGTTTACCACTGTGTGATTGCGTTCATTCTCTTTTCTCTGTTTTCAATTTTCAATTGCGACTCAGGTTCCTAAATGTTTCTTGAATTCTATTTCTATACTAGAAGTTATCTAAACACAAACTTAATGAATTGAATGCCTTTGAGTAATGATTATGTATTGTTTGTGAGTTGCCATAATCCCTAATAACACGTACGTACAACAAAGTTCTTTCTTCCCCCAAAGATAAGCCTCCCTTTCACATTAAAACCATTATCTTTCATACCTAGGTGGCCAGTGGCCGGCTCACATGGGTCTTTACAGATGTCATGGCAAATTTCAATCTCAGGTAATAGATCTACTACTCTAGGATTAGATTTACACATAGTGTAGTTACACTAGCTTGAAAAAATAACAGAGAACAAATTCATTAAAAATATGGTGTCCGGCTAGGTGGGCGCCTGTGTACTATATCCGCCAACCCTTCCTAGCTCGTTTCATCCCTTGACATGACCATGTGAAATTTGGTCATTTGGGTGGTCTTCAGGTTTATCTACAAGGCTATTCTTTAGCTTTGAAATTACTTTATAGAGTTGATGACGCTTCTCCCTTCGTTTAGTGAGTCATATATGTTGTGTTCTGATTGATACATGAGTTGGCTTCTATTATTGAGGCAATTTTGCATTTGACTGCTTATTCTTCTTTTCATGTCCAATTTTGGAAATGAGCGGCTTTTGCTTGCTTTTTTGGGAACTAAGCTTGTTTGGATAGTTTACTTGCAAGTCCTCTGCAATATTTTACCAACTTTGAAGCACAATGTGAGCTCCTCAGCCTTGTTTTTTATAGCTCTCTTGTTGAATGTATCAGTGCTTGTCGATTGTTGTTGCATGTTGTTCTTTGACTTTTTATTGTTTGATGGAGCTATGTTGTTGTCCTTGAAGATAAGAGTTTCTCTTGAGAAGCATAGTTGAGATCTTCAATTGTTTCTTTGATTTTTTGACAAATGATATGGGTATCCATTTCCTTATTGTTGAAGAATGAATATATACAAGAGGGTAGTGATGAGTGTTTCTAGATGAGGGTCTAAAATCTCGATGACCAAAGGGGAAAAACCCCATGGGGAAAAAGTGCCTTTGGTATACACTCTTATTGGAGTTGAGTAGACTCTAAGTACCTATTCATGCAAGGTGAGTGCTTGGAAGAAACAAAGGAAAGGTGTCTAATGCAAGTTCCAATTCCAGGACACTCTATATGCATACAATAAATTTGTCAAACTTAGGGAGTTACATCTCAAGGAATCAACCTGCTACTATGGGATCAGATTTAGATAGAGAATAGTTACACTAGCTTAGAAAAATAACAAATGCATTAAAAATATGTTATTCAACTAGGTGGGTGCCCGTCATATAGTGAATCCGCCAAACATTCCCGCTTTCCTAGCTTGTGTCATCCCTTGACACGACCATGTGCAAGTTGATTGTTAGAGGTGCTTTCAAGTTGTGTTTAAAGTTGGCCTTTAGCGTTGAAGTTGTTTTGTTGTTGATGATGACCCCCTCTTACTTAAGTGATTCATATCTGCTTTGTTTTGGTTGATACGCGAGTTTGACTTCTATTGTCAAGGCAGCTTTGCATCTTCTTGTGCATTCTCCTTGTTTGTGGCCACTTTTGGCGGCGGATAGTTCTCTTGGATTCCACTACAATGCAAGTCCTCTATACTATTTCACCAACTTTGAAGCACTATTTGAGCTCCTTATTATGATTTTTGTTGATAGCTCTCTGGTTGAATTTGTCATTGCTTGTCAGTTGTTGTAGTATGTAATTCTTTGACTTGCCATTATTTGATGGAGCGTTGTTGTTGCCCTTGAAGGTAAGAGTTGATATTCAAAAGCATGGTTGAGACCTATAGATGTTGTTTCAATGTGTTGACAATTGATATGGGTAGCAATTTCCTTATTGCTGATGTAGAAGGAATATATACAAGAAGATAGTAATGAGTGTTTCTAGATTAGGGTCTAAAACCTAGATGACCAAAGGAAAAAACCCAGTGGGAAAAAAGTACCTTTGGTATATGCTCTTATTGGTGTTGCATTGTTGGACTTTAACTACCTATTCATGCAAGGTGAGTACTTGGGAGAAACAAAATAAGAGTGTCTAATCCAAGTGCCGATTATGGGACACTCTATATGCATACAATAAATTTGTTAAACAAAAGCACACGTGACATCAAAGAATGGACTTGATGGGTGATTTGAGGAGCAAATGTAGCACATAAGACATCAAAGGATGTCACAATAGCTTCCACGTTTCCAATAAGGGTTTTTGATGTAGAAGTTTCTCCACTCAAACCTCACTGTATTGAGTGCATGAGTGTCTTTTGGCCTTCCTCTCCAGACTTAAAATACATAGACTTCAACTCTTATTCTCACCTATACCAGCATGAGCGACACAACAAAAATATGCTCAACTCTTCCAACCTTAGCACTACCTAAAATAGTTAAGTCTCTTAGAGCACATAGAATATTACTTGAATCTTTAAGACTAACACCTCGCTTAGTGGCTTAGCTGCCAAATCTAACTCTATGTCATCATGTATTTTTAATGGAAACTTGGACGTACATATGATTCAAGGTCAGAGACCAGATTCCATAGGTTCTTGAGATTTATGCCTCTTTCATTGTTTTGGTCTTTGGATGCCACCATTCTATCTAGTAGAGTGGCATACTTCTGCTCCTCTTGATTTTTTTGTTTGATGTTGATATTGCTATGTGAAATAGGTTCCACGTTTGTAGTAGGGACTGGTGGGCCTTTGCTTTATCTCCCATGAGAAGTGGTTGTAGATGTTTGTGGTTTCTTTGTGATTGAGTTTCCAATAGCAATTTTGGAAACCACCTTGTTGTTGCTCTATGTGTGGTTTTCTTTTCATTTGCCCCTTTTTCTCTATGACTTGATGGACATTAGGATTTGGGGTCCATATATGACTATTACAACTATAAAAGCCTTGATTTTGTAGTTGAAGATGAGGTATCAATTGGGAGGTCATATCACCCTTGGTTGTGATTGGCTTTTGTTGGCTTTGGGTTGTGATTGCTTGTTTTTGGGTAGAACCTTATGCTGCATGATTGATCTTAGTTTTTCCAGGTTGAGCCACTACTTTTGGTAGTCATATTTTAGAGTTACCTTCATAAAATTATTATGCTTCAAGTAGCTTGGCTGGAATAATCCATTGATTCACATTTCTTTTTTGGGTAGCTTGGTCATACTTGTTGCATTGCTTGTTTCTTCAAAGGTCTTCTCTTTTGGTTTTTGTTGTTGTTGTTTCTCCTTGTTGAGGTGTTTTTCCATTGATATCTTGGCTTACTCTTTGTAAAACTTTTTTCTTGATGTGAGTAGGTCCATTCTATTACTTTAGGCTTTTGGGCCCAAACATTGGTGCTCCCTTAAAAGTAGCCTCGAGCAATGACTGACTCATTTGATGCTACCCACCCTATTACCTTTGGTTGTTGAGGATGCACATGTGCTTGATGTATCCAAACTAGATTTTTGACTTTGATGTGCTCTTTGGATACAAACACTTGGTTGATTCTTTTTGGCTTCTTTTGGAGGCTTTGTTGTGATGGAAAATTTGATTGATAAGCTTAGGTTTCCATTGCATTGTTGATGGTTTGGATTTTGATGTAGAGGCTATGTAAGAAGCTTGATGGGGACTTGTTGAAGGTGAAGTTGACTTGCGAGGTTAATTGCTTTAGTGTTTGCCTTAGCTTTATCCTTTTTTGCTATGGTTGATTGTTTCTTTTTTGCCATGATTTGAGATGCTCCTGTGACTTTGACCATTGTTGTTGTTGGGAGGGTTTTGTTGTTGTGGAAGGAAGATGCTCATCCCCATATTTTTGTCAGGATAGTCTCTCCTTGATGTGATGGGAGTCGGTATGTAGAGTTTGTCCTTGAACTCCCCATTACTCAACTTGAGCACGGTGGTGCAGCTAAATTTGGTTATGGCTAAAAGGAATGCAATGCAAGGTTATGTGTGCTCTTGAGGGCATGTCAAAGTGGTAAGGAAGCTCTAAAGTTCAAGGTAAAGGGCATATTCCTTATGTGGCTTTTTGGGCTAGAGTACTTTTCCATGGTGTCTATCAAATATGGGTGATCAAATTGTACAAAGTGCAAAAATGGAAATTCCAGAGGAGGTCCTCATTGTGATCTACAAGGTAGTGGAGACGGCTTCTCAATCAGAGCTACAAAGGGATAGTTATGACAGTTTAAAGTTTGAAGTGGTTTGTAGATCCTTACCAGACACTGGGCAGTAGGTAGTAGATGGTGGGTCAGGATGGAAGTGAATGCATGGGCCTACAGTGCTTGTCTTATGGGCATGTCAGTCTTTTTGCATTGGCAATCGGAGTTCAAACGACCAAGATATAAGCAGTTGGAAGTTTCATCGAGGGCCAATTATGGCTGCCTTGGTAGACATGCCATCGCAAGATTTTTTATTTTGTCAGGGTTTGAGAGTATATTATGCAATGTGCAAGGTCTTAGTTGGAGTTGATGGCTTTTTGATCAGAGTCACTATTAGCAAGATATATGGCTAAAGTTTGGAACAGTTGGTGGTGAGGTCTGATGGGATGATTTTTCCCGTTTTGCAGACTTCAGTTTGGGGTCTAAGAAGTATCAAAATGGGGCAAAGATATTACGCTTAGAATCCGGCATGATGATTTTTCAAATGGGCTTTTCAACATGGGAATAGGATTACAATGCAGTAAGTTATGCCACATTTAAAAGGGCATTGATAAGTTTTTTCTCACTTGAAATGTGATGATGTTCTGGGGGTCTTGAGGGCCAGATGGATGTTGTGCTACCACGTGCATCTGGAGTAGTCCCCCATGTGGGTGCAGAAGAGTGGATCATTGTTATGCATGAAGAGAGAGAGAGAGAGAGAGAGAGAGAGAGAGAGAGAGAGAGAGAGAGAGAGAGAGAGAGAGAGAGAGAGAGAGAGAGAGAGAGAGATCTCCCTTGTCCTTGTGGCTATGGTGGGTTCCCTCTAGGCATTGTGCACGGTGTTTGAGTGGAATCCACCGGTGCTTTGTGTGGCATTGTGGTGTTGCGTGGTGTCCTTGTGCCATCAGACTGTGGTGTCATGGAGGCGATGACATGGCACGCCAGTAGGGGTTGGTTCTTGTGCCATAAGGGCCAATATTTTTTGAAGGCAAAGGAGCACTTGCCACCTAGCAATGACGATGTCATTGTTGCCTTGGGAAAGCAGGGCTTCCCACTTGGCTTGGAGTGCAAGATAATCCGGGAGCAAGTTGAGATTCTCATTCAAGCTAAAGATAGACAAGTGGTCGTTAAAAAAAGGGGTTGCCAAAAATAGATCACACACCCTATAAGGATGCATTTTTTTTGTAGTTGGTGGGGGTCTTTGGAAGAGGGCATGTGAGAGCTACAAAGAAGAGGGAGAGAATATAGAGGTGGGTTTTTTGCATAGAATGCCTACAAGGGTGGTCTGGAGACACCAAGAATACAATAGAGACTGAAAGAGGACGGGGGTTTGACAGTAATAAGGGGATTGTGCGCTTGATTCAGGTGCAAAGGGTGAGCAAGAGTGAAGTGTTGTGTGGTGTTGGTGTGTGTGATTCAAGCTGTGTTGGTGTTGTGTGGTTTTGGATTCATCAAGGAGTGGATAGGTTGAAGTGGCGATTTAGAGTATGTGTGGTGCAAATCATGTCAATTTGAGTGTGATTTTGAGTGGATTGGGGTGTTGTGACCATCTTGGGCTACATAGAGGAAATCTATTGTTGTTTTTGGGTGTGCTTGCATTCCCCCTTTTGATCTTCTAGTGCCCCCACAAAGGAGCATCTGGTTGCTCATTGGATTGATCAAAGAAGTGGTTTTTTCACAAAGAAGAGATGGTAGCACAAACCTACGGACCGATTTTCACTGGAGAAGAGGATCCGGAGGAGTGGATGGCCAACTACAAATCCTAAGTAAATCTATCTAGTCATAGACCCTCCGCAAGACACATGCTTCCTGGATATCCACTTGATCTCGGAATAACCTCTTTCAAAACCACCTAAGAAATATGCTTTCTTTAGCCAAAACTAAAGCAAGCAACCATCACACAAGTGTTAGTAGGATTACCTACTTTAAGCTCTACATGCTATCATTGCATATGCCAAACAAGGATAGCAAGATGCAAACAATTCCACTACAAATGCACCGAAAAGCGAGGCATGGTTTTATGCTTTGGAGGGACAAACACGGTTGACATGGCCATCCCTACAGGCTTGCTTTTTGCAGGACTTTCTTAAAAACTTATCGCCAGTTGATTTGGATGCAAAGTTGAAAACCTTCAGGATGTAATGAAAAGTTTGTTGTTTTTCTTAATCGGTTTGAAGAGTGTTGAGTAGAGTTTGCAGCTACCATGCAATTGGCTAATGTTTGAGTACTTTAAATTGGACAAGTTCATGGCATGTTTGCATTCCCAAGGTTTGAGAAAAGGTGGAATTTGATAGTCCAGAGAACTATAACAGAGTGGTTGTAACTGAGTGAGTGAAGAGCAAGAAAATCAAGAAGAAGATTAAACAAGGTGCATTAGGGTATGAGCTATGGCTCCCAACCCGCTTCCAAGTTTGAAAGAAGAGGTTCATGCAGAGAATCAAGCAAGTGGGGGTGTGGTGGTAATTCCTCAACAATGGGTACATACTATTCAATATTTAACTAAGCAGATGCAAGAGCTTTGTTTGAGTGTTATGGAAAGAGGTGAGCGAAGGGATGAAAGAGGCAGGGCTAGGCCATTTCCTAGCACATGTTAAAAATGTGAAGAAGAGGGCCATTATGCCCCAAATTGCTTGCATCCACTGAGAGAAAGAGGCGGCATGTACCCTTTATTTGGTCAAGGCAGAGGACAAGTGCAATTCAATGATCAAAGAGAGCAACAGGCAGCTGAAGAAAAAGAATGGAAAGTGGAGGGTGTGTGGACTAATGCTACTACAATGTAGATTTATTATCCTTTTCCATTCCAAGATGAAATTTTGAATCAACTAGCAAGGCATGAGTGGTATTCTATTATGGATGGCTTTTATTTCCTTGGAGGACCAATTGAAGACTATTTTCAGTCTGCCTTGGGGTTGCTTTGCCTACCACATGATGTGTTTTGGATTGATGAATGCTTATGTGACCTTTCAAGATAGGATGAGTAAGGTGTGCAGGCCATACTTGGGTAAGTTTATCATATTTTTCATGGAATCTATTGGTTGTTACAGTTCTAGGGTGGAGCATTTGTCCAAGCTAAGACTGTTCTTTCAAAGTCTAGATGAAGAAGGTGAATAGTTGAACCCTAAGAAGTGCAAGCTATCTCATCCACAAGCTCATCAATTGGGTCATGTGGTTTCATAGAATGGGATAGAAGCCGATCCAAAAAGGGTAAAAGCTTTGGTTTTGATGGAGCCCCAACGAGTCTGATAGGTTTGGCTTCATTTGTGCACTAGCTCAAGTATTTTTCCAGGCTTTTTTGGATGCTTTTGCAGTATGTATACCCTCTTCAGAAGTTGATTCAATAGGTTCATGGTTTCTAGTGGATGAAAGATTCACAGTAAGCCTTTGACAAGGTGAAGGAGATTTTATGCTAGTTGCCAAATCTGGACAAATTCCTCTCAAATTTTTCCAATTTCCCAAGTTATGGCCCAATTTGGTCTGACTTTGCCATATTTGGTTTTGGTTGGCATCTTTGATCTTTGATGGTGATCAATATGGTTGACATTTTGACCATCAAATGATTTAGGATTGAAGAAGAGCCCCAATCCCATCTATATGTTGATATTCATTGCATTTGAGTCTGTTTGGACCCTCCCATGGTCCTCTAACATTTTGATACATTTTTTAGGCATTTTTTGGTATTCCTCGAGTTACAACAAGTTCACAACTCCTTCTGACACCAAAACTTTTCCAAGGATCACAATTTTTTCACTTGACACTTTGACAATGCTAAACCTGAAGGAATGGGATCGTGCTAGCTAGGTTGGATGAAAGAGAAACATAGTGCAAATGTGTACTCAAGTGAATTAGTTCCAAGATAGATTAGCTTGGACTCATAAACACAATCTTGAGTATTGCCTTAGCTTAGCAGAGGCTCACCATAGACAAGCATTAAGTGCAAAATTGAACTAAGTTGTTTATTCATGAAAGTGAGCTTTAAGTAGCTCTATAGGTTGACTCCATTGCATGTGGGATAATTACCCCTCTTCCCTCCTTCACTGAGACTTTAGGACAAAACCCACACTTTACAATCCTCCACTTGGGATTTGGACTAAGACGAAATACTAAAGATGCAATATCCACACAGGATGATAAGTTGGTATCCACACAGGATGGTAAAAACCACACAGGTTGACAAAATTCACACAGGATGATAATATAGGAAAATAAAAGTCCTACCCTACAAGTAGAGAGGTTGCATCTTCAAAGTATGTTGTCATAGAAGACAAGGTTGTTATCACGTATGTCTTCTTCTTCATCTTCTACCATGTGAGTTGATCCTATGATAGGTCTCTTCCCTTCGTAGATTCTCTTGTTGCTTCTACTATTGTTGCTTTCTCCACTGCTACCACTTCCATTTGAGTAGCATCGAGAAGGAGGATGTCCGTTCTTACCGCATTTGTTGCAAGGTTTGTTTGTGTAGCAATTTTTCACTATGTGTACCATTCTTCCACATTCATAACACTTTCGTCCAGTTGATGATGTTGATGGTGAATATCTTCCCCTTCAGGATGTCGTGACAAAATCCCTTGCTGATGATGTTAATGACTCTTTTTGCTTTCTTTCTTCTGCTTGAATTGAGTTGATAATATCTTGGAAAGATGGAGCTGGTTCCTTTTCTTCAAGAATTGTGACTAAGTGGTCATAAGAGGGTGGGAGTGCACTTAAAAGTATGGCATTTTGTCATATTTTGGTACTTTGCATTGGATGTAAGTGAGCTATGTGACAATGCTCTTAAGCATATCTACTAGGCTAGCAATGTCCTCCCCTTTAGTCATACTAAACTTGTAAAGTTGTCTTTTTGAGACTAACTTTACTTCTTTTGGCCCTAGCTCCAAAATTGCTCTCTAAAACATGCCAAGCTTCATGTGCATTCTTGCATTCGTCTATGAAATGCACATAGTTGTCATGCAAGGAAGTTATGACAATTCCTAAGGATTGTTCATCTTTAGCTAAATTTTGTGCACTCATTATGAGCGTAGATGCTCTACCATGTACTCCATCGGGTTTGGCTTGTTGCTCTAAGGCAGTGCTGATAATAGACGATCATCAATTTTTCATTAGGTAACACCTTAACTTTGTTTGCCTGGTGTGAAATCCTTCCCCGTTGTACTTTTCTATTCCCTTATCCCCCATTTGTGCTAATAGAGGGGTCTTAGCTTAGGAGACTCTCCTAGCCAGTGTCTACCCAGAAGTGAAGTTTATTTGATGGATTTATTTTATTGCAAGTTTTGAGAGAGAGAGAGAGAGAGAGAGAGAGAGAGAGAGAGAGAGAGAGAGAGAGAGAGAGAGAGAGAGAGAGAGAGAGAGAGAGTTTTCTTCATCAAAGTGAAGCACCTACTCATCGAAGTGAATCTCCTCTTCACGTCTTTTGAGCTTGTTGAATTTCTGCTTTGGAGAAGCTCAATGAAGCCTTGACAATTTTGAAATAACCATTTTTGAATGCCTCTTGGTAAATCTTGAATGTCACTTTCTCTTGAGGGCTCAATGATTTTTCTTTGAAAACTTTTTTGGCTTTGTTGAAACTCAATGGAAGAAGAAGGATTCAAATTCTTGATTTCTTCTACAGGTATGACATGCCACCAATAAACCAGCTTTGGGGTGCTTTATGAGCTCTATGGAGCTTATGAGTTGGGAGTGCTCCCTTGTGAGGAGCTTGGCTTCTTGGAGTGCTTGGGGTTTCAGACCTGCACGACGTGGTAAGGGGGTCTTTCGTGGGCTGGGCAGCTCGGGGTAGGCGGGGTTAGCTGAGCAGGCACGTAGGTAGGTTGTCGGGCATGCGGGGGTAGCTCAAGCAGGCTATGACTAGTTGAACATATTTTAAACGCATCGATCGTCGCTAGATTGGTTGGCAGTGTAGTAAGCAAGGCCGCCAGTCAGCATGGGCAAGGCAAAGCGGTCGATTTTCGACATGTCGAACCTGAAGCTGGGATTAAATCTACTTTGGTGCATATTTGAATTTTTCCCAGTGGGCACCCAATGAAGCCTTGGCCGCCTTGTGTGTGACCCCTTTTAAAAAGGGTTCACTTCCTCCTCGAAAGCCAGGGGTTCCCACCACGGGGGGGGAGGGGGCGGGGCTTCAAAAAAAAATTTATTATGGCTTAAGGAAAAAGGACAATGAGCATTAAATGTCAAGAACCACACACACACACACACACACACACACACACACACACACACACACACACACACACACACACACACACACACACACACACACACACACACACACACACACACACACACACACACACAGAGAGAAAACTCAAACCCGCCTGCAGGGATTACACAGACTAAGAATGCACTTGGAGCAAAAATTGATTAAATGATTAAGTGGTTTAATGGAGCTGGATTTGAGCAAGGAGATATTCGATAGAAAGCTCTTGAGACAGGCTATGCACGCACATCAATTGAAAATGCTAATTTTGTAAAAACAAGGAGCAACTATTGAATGAAAAATGCAAGTTTCTAATGGCAAATTAATGAACTTTGACGCTAATTAATCTTCCAATTAGCCAGTGAGAAATTCCCCCTCTTCCCTCCTTCACTTAGACTTTAGGACAAAACCCACACATTACACACATCTCATATTCATTGACTTTTGCACACAATCTGCAACCAATTTTTGACATTTCTACTTCACAGGGACATGGATTGTGATCCATGTTTTGAACCCAATTTTGACCAGACTTTGGGGATAGCATTTGGACATGATCCCTAAGCCATTGGTTTACTTTTTCCTTATTTTAAACCATTTTTACTCATCATGGGTCCTAATGACCATTTGGAGACCGACTTTTTATTTTCTTTTGGTTTTTGGTGATTTCAAGGTCCATTTTCCCAAATTTGCAAGGCACATAGCCAAGGCAAGGTCAATTTGAGTGCATTGAAATTTCTCTGTTTTGGCATGTTGGGAGAGAAATTAGTGGTGCAAAATGCTCCTTATGAAAGTGTCTACAAACTACGGCAATCACATATTTGAAAATGTTGTTGGACATGTATTGTGATCTATGTTCCACCCCTTCTGGCAATCATGACTACATGACTGGATTCTACCTAGTGAATGGAGTCTTTTGGTGGAAAAAAAATTGAATTTGGACTTCAATTGTTATCCCAAATGACCTCTGACAATTTAGGGATTTCTGGCTTTTGATTGATTGATTCAATTTATGTGATTGTTTTTGTGCATATTTGACCATACATAATTGTTCTTACAATGATTAGGAGCATACCTATGAAATCTTTTGTGGTATGGGTGTTCTGAGTGGTTGTATCAAGCAAGAGTCTGGCAACAAGCTCTCTCTCTCTCTCTCTCTCTCTCTCTCTCTCTCTCTCTCTCTCTCTCTCTCTCTCTCTCTCTCTCTGTGACTATGAATAACTGCAAATGAGGTTTAATTTGTCCATTTTTTCCTATATTTTGTATGACTTACCCCAAGTGCGTAGTGTGCATACTTACCTTAATTGCCAACATTTTTCATGTCATATCACCTGTGGCTAAGACAGCTCATCATTTTGACACCTTATCGTTATTACACTTGATTTTTCAATTCTGATCTGTCGTAAGTTGGCCTGAATTTTGACATGTGCCAAATCCTTTTATATTTGATATGCTCAAAGCTCTTCCTTTGTAAATTTGGCATTTTCTTTCAGAACTTGAATCCTAGTTTCTTAGCTCTATTTATTAATTTTTATCATTATTAGGTCAAAAAAGAAAGAAAATTATTATTATTATTATTTTTTGGCCAACAATTTGCCAAAATTATTCCTCTCACACTTAGATGTACATACTCTCACTCTAGGAATCTTACCCATCAAATTTGTCAATATGACTCATTATTATGCCTGATAAGAGAAATTTTTTGCTTAAAGGTAATAAAAAAGCAAAAATTTAAGAAACACACTTTATACACAATACACATGATATCTCATCATCTCGTAACTTAAGATCTTGCAGTATACTGCTCCGATTATTGCTACTTTGCTACTCTCCCCTTCCCATTTTGAGTTATCCCGAACGAAGGTTTGTGCAATGTGTATGGGCATGAACAACGTGTCTATGCAAGGCCATGGAATGTGGTTCTATCATGCTTATGGAAGAGATGCATTGGGTAACATTATGATGTGCAAGATGTGGGTACTAAACAGATTGTTCATGTTTTTGCTGGCAAGGTTTCATTGAAGCCGCGTTTTCTAAACAAAAGTATTTGAAGAAAAATTACCCACTCTTTGATGGTTGGTTTAGTGAGTACTAGTTTTGGGTGATGATATGGCTTGGATTTACTTTAGGTACCCACTTGAAGGATGATTTTTGAGATTGTAAAGCGGATTGACGATTTGATTATTTAGGTCTCCATTGCCAAGATGGTTCTTTGGTGGTGGTTGACTTCTTTGATTGGAATTTGGAAACCCATAAGTAGTTTGGGATAATTTTTGAGACATTGTTGTTTTGTGGATTTTGGCTAGCATTTAGGCTTGTTTGAGGGGTTTTTGCTCCTTGAAAGTTGGGCTTGGCTGATTCGAAAATCGGATTGGAAAGTAATGCTTTGGGTATCCATATTTGTTGTAGTTTGGTTCTCATGATGGACTTCTTTACCCAAATTTGCTTGACCTTTATTCCATTGATGCTTGTAGATTGTTGCAGTTGGATGGTTGCTTGTGGCTCCTTAATGTGTTGTTCTAATGGAGATTTTACATTCTAAATGTAATCTATTTGTGCCAAGGGTGTAACATATGATGTGCCCTTGAGATTGTACTTTAGAGTTTCATCCTTCCATTTTGGAACTGATTTGTAAATGCGCATTCAGGAAACTCCCAAGATGATTTATTCATTGAGATCCATATCTGTCATGATATGGAATTGATGTAGGCAATGGTTATTGTCGATGTCGATTGAGACATTGGATTGTGCCAAACTAACCATTGTTCCTCTGTTAGCTTCCCTTAGCTCAATCTTTGCTGGTTCGATGATGGAGTTTGATAATTTGAGGTAAGTAGAATACCATATGGCATTGACCCGTTCTTCAGTATCTACAAGTGCTCTCTCTATTGTTCCATCGGCTAGCTAGACAGTGATGCATACATCCATTCCTCCAAGCCAACTTGGCTCAATTTGGACTACTTCAATAGGAGAAGATGGTGCTTCTACTTACCAAAGTTGAGTTGGATTCTGTAAATCCGCAACTTGGCTATCTCCTTTGCTTGTTCTTGAATTGCATGAGCCTTTTGCTTCCTTTCCATTGCTTCATAAAGATTTTCCAACACCTCCATAGTGAGGGGTATATGGTATCTTTTTAATTTGCAACCAATGATCCAATTAGGCATCTCCTCTTCCTCTAATGTTGCAAGTTGTACAATGCCACTTGATGATATGTCATTGATCACAAATGGGCCATTACCTCACTTTTGCAGTTTCTTAGAGTGTTGCTTCAAGGTGTAGATTAACACATAGTCTCCTTCTAAAACTCCTTGTTGATTACGTCTTTGTTATGAGTTTATTTCATTTGGCATTTTTATGCATAGATGGCTGCAACAGCTTTGAGTCGAGGCTCATCTAGCTTGATTAGTTTCTCCAGTCTTCCAGACAACTTTTTCCTAAGTCTTGTGCAACTCGTAGTATAGGGATCAAGAATTCTATGCGTAGTATGGCAGTTATCCTGAAGTTGAAAGGTGTTGTATTCAATGGCGTTTTGTATGCTACCCTATATGTCCATAAAGCTGAGTGTAGTTTCTGGTTGCAATCGGATGTTGATTTGTTTACAATTTTTGTGAGCATCGTGCATAGGATTTTGTTTGTGCTCTCAGCTTGGTCGTTTACTTGAGGGTGATATGGTGATGATTTTGAATGAAGCACCATAAATTCTTGCCATAGATAGTCAAGCATATCGTTGATGAAATGAGTTCCTCGATCACTCACTATCTCAATTGGAAGCCCGTATCGAGTAGAGATATTCTCATACAAGAATTGTGACATCATCCTGGCATCATTTTTCCGTGTTGCTTTGGATACTGATTTGGTCAAATAATTGGTCTTAATGGAATTTCATCACATCACATAGGTAATTTTATTCGTTGGCAATCATCACATTGCTTAACATATTGTTCTGCATCAATGTACAGAGTAGGCCATTAGATTCCTGAAAGAAATATTGCAAGTGTTCATCGATTCCTCTTTGATAAAGGTTATTTTCTATGATTATGTAGTTTTTTCTTTCACTCTAGATCGAATGTAGTCTGGATTTTCTCATGTTTGTTGGTGGAACTCCCTGCTCTATGAAGTCCACTATGTATTTTCCCCACTTGAGTGCTTCTGTTTGAAACAATGTAGCATTTTTTATTGTCTTATGAATTGCACAAGTATGACATGAACTAACATAGTCATGGACACTTCTCTACATGTGAGGCCAATACACCCGAAGTCTCATCAATCTCTGATAGGTTTGCATTTTTACATTGTGAAACCTATTGTCTGTACATGAGCTTGTCTCAAGTAAAATTCTTTTTTCAGATGGCTCTATACATAGCCTAAGTATTTCATCCTTTCCCTACTTATATAGCCATTTGGCTATTAGCGCAAGTGAGCGTTTTTGTTCAATGATTGATGGGTGCCTTTCAATCTATAGAGAACCAATGGTGAGCAATGGGATCACATGTTCTCTCCACCTTGATACCATCTGTATATTGAAAAGATACCAATATGGCAGGTCATTGTTAACTGCCAGAGGTGCTTTCCCATGACTCAATTGCGATAAATGGTCCACCGCTCTCTAATGAGTAGTCCCTTTCTTGAGTACCACCATTATATTAAACTCTAGCAATATTATGAACGATCAAACTATACGGACAATTTTATATGGTTTGTTCACTAAGTACAATAGTGCCTGATGATCCACAAAAGACAAATTTGTTTGCGAGAAGGTAATGTCAAAACTTTTTGACATCATAGATCATTCTCAATCCTTCCCTTTTTGTGGTCGTGTAATTTTGCTCCGCACTATTGAGTTGTCTATTAAAGTAACATATTGAAAAATCCATATTATTCTCTCCAGGTTGTGCCAAGATGCATCCAATCTCATAGGCTAACGCATCTACATGGACATGAAAAATCTTGTTCCAATCAGGAGCTTTCAAAATTGGAGCAAAAATCAACCTTTGCTTCATTTATTGAAGCACTTTTTCACATTCTTCATTCCACTCAAATTTCATGATGAGAGCATAGAGAGATTTTGCAACAATAGTGTACATATAGATAAATCTTTGCTAATAGCCGTAATGACCCATAAAAGCTTGTACCTCTTTAACTTTGATGCGTCTTGGAAGAGCAACAATCACATGTATCTTCTGTGAAAATGTTATTTTTTTGACACAATGTTCCCTAAAATCTTGCCTTGTCTTACCATAAAGACACATTTTTTTGGGTTTAGGCAAATGCGATAAGTTTTGCACTTCTCCAAGATCTTCTTTAAGTGTAACATGTTTATATCTTCGTAGAGAATGCACACACAAGTCATACACATAGATCTCTAAGAATTGTTTTAGATATATCTTGAATGCGTGACTCATCAACCTTTGGAACGTGGCAGGTCCATTGGTTAAATCAAATGGCATCACCCTATAAGTGGATATGACCCATTCTGTTGCAAAGGCTATTTTGTGCCAATCCTCTGGCTTTATTGTGAGCTGATTGTAGCCCAAAAATCCATCAAGAAAGTTGTAAGCTTCCTTGCCCGTGACTCTCTCAATCACATGATATCATTGATGGGTAAGAGATAGTTGTCTCTTAATCATTTCATCAGTTTTCGTGGTCTCAGTTCCTTCTTCTGGTTCTAGGATAGCATTTACCATCTAAAAGGGCATTATGCCGTAACCATCTATTGTGGGGATTACCTCATTTACGCAAACATCTAGAGTTTCTAGTATCTGTTCCCATCCAAAGGGTTCAAACAAATCCTCTAAACATGGCTCCTTTACATAGTAGTTGTCTTCTATCGATCGCTTTAGGATACAATCTTCCTTTTTCAGGCTTCCACACTCCGATGCTCCGCACATTCAAACATGCACTTTCGTTCATCAACTAAGCAGGCAGTTGTGTTTTGAAATTTGTAGCTACACCAAAATCTTCTACTGAGGTTTGATTTACATCTTGCTAGCTATGGTCCTTTGTATTGACCCTTGTTGTGACACCCTTATGCCGTAGGTAGAGATAGTCATAGCCCCAACCTTGGACCATTTTGAGTTGATGCATGAATGGTCTTCCCAAAATAACTTCAAAGATGTTGCTCTTTTTGAAGTCCAATACCATAAAAGTGTGCTCATACTCGATTCGGATAGAAGATACAATAATTTTTTCTAGCATTCCCAAGGGTCTCTCTACAAATCCATGTGCTAGTTACAACTTCATACATGTTTTCCTGAGAGCTGGACTTCCCCACTTCTCCTAGGTTTCCTTTGTAGCAATCACTGTCTAATATTTCTATCGTTTTAATTCCTTTGTACTCTAGTGGTAAGGTGGTGTTTCCCTCTCCTCCTTTGCAATAATCACCTACCTTATTCATTGATACCGACATTGCCTTTGGTTTCTCTAGCTATGTTGTTTCCACGATTTTATCTTCAAGTTTATATTGCAAAGGGATTTTCAACCCCATTTTCTCCTGGTTTTTGCTCATTTGACCCCATAAATGTGGCATGATCTTCAAAAGTTCTACGGGCGTAATGGTGCATCTTATAGGGGACAACATCAAATCGTGTAGGCTTTTTGTGTCCGTCATCTTTAAAATTGAACTCCATGGAGATGGCACAAATCTCACCTTGGATTTCCTCTCATGTTACCCTGCAAAGGAAGGTAATGTCCTTAATGTCATTGGTTTACTCTCTACATGATACTTCTATCCTTGCATCTCCATACGATGATTGTATAACCCCATGATAAATCTCATGGTCCATGTTTATCTTCGGGATTGGTGCTAATGCAGCGTGGCACTTCCCTCTTTTCTGTTTTTTATTGCCTTCTATAATGATTGTGACCATGGCTCATCCACTTCAAGAATTGGTGGCATCTTGTGGGATTTGGCCTCATTCGTCATGTTTGCAACAACCCTCGTATCCAATGGTCCTTCCTCTTCAACTTTGGTTGGTTTGCTTGTGTTGTTTTCCTTGAGTGCTTGCATTTTTGTTTTTTGAAACATGCACTACTTGCTTAGGGGTTTTCAATGTTTTTGGTTATATTAGATGTTGAGCTGTGTCTATGAGCCTGTTACACATTTTCATTTGTTCTAGTGTTTGGTTGTTCTTTAGCCTTACCTCATAGGCTTGCAACATAGTATCTAAGTGCTTGTTCACTTTCTCAACCACGATTGAACCTCCCGATATTGTTTTAGTGCTTTCGTCCCTTGGCATTCTCCTTATTCTCTTGTTCACGTTTGAGTTGTTCCTTCATTTGGTTTAGCTCAGTCTCCAAGGCCGTATTTTCCTTTAGCCTCTTTGCTTTCATTCTATCTCATTTTTCTTTCCATAAGTTTTTTTGAGTCCTCACTGACCCGTTTACAAACTTGGTTGGTTCTAAAAGTTTTAGCTCGTCCGTCACACTGGCTTATTTTTGGCTACTTCCTGAGATTGAGCTCTCATTCCTACCTTGATATGAATTGTCGGGTCTGACTCAAACCCACTCAAACAAGGTCAAACCCCAATGACATTCGTAGCCACTTTCCCCTTATTATCTAGATTCTTAGCATAGTGTTGGATGAGATAATCTATTGCACATCTATCACAAAATCCAAAGATTTTTTGTTCGTTGGCCCTTGTTAGGACAAACTTGAGAATCACTTTGTTTCCCTTGTGTTCATCACTTTCCCTCTCCTTTTGGTGTATCTTCGCTTTTTGGCTGGGGAAGTTTGGATTTCAAGTCTTCATCAAAGCTTGAGCCATTGCTATGAGCCGTTTGCACATTTTGAATCTCAAGGAATTCAGGATGCGGGTATGTCAACCATCTTTGCTCTAAAGTCTGGTTGGTATCACTCTAGCTTTGTGTGCTTTCAGCAGAGCATCTAAGTGTTCTAGTACTTTGTCCACTAATTTTGGACCACCACCTAATGATATTTTGGAAGACACCACGGATTCTACCCTTTCCTTGTTTTCTTTTTTGTGTTTGAGCTGCTCCCTTGTTTATTGTAGCTCTCTCTCTCCAAGGCAACCTTTTCTTTTAGCCTTTTAGCTTTTCATTTTTTCGCTTTTTGCTTTCCAAGATTTCTTTGAGTCCTTATTGTTAGGCTCTCAAATTTAGTTTGATTAGGTAGTTTTTACTCGTCCTCTAGCTTCTTGATCGTGAGCTCTAGTTACTACATTGAAAGGAATGGTTGGCTCTATTTCAGACCCACTTGAACAAGGCAAAACTCCAATGACATTCATCATTGCTTTTTGTTTGTTTTCAGGTTTCTTGGGACAGTTTGGAAGTAATGGTCAATAGCACAACTATCACAAAAACCCAAAAATCTTTGTATGCTCACCCTTATGTGGACAAACTCTTGCCCAATGATTACGTCCACATTCATAAAAAGGACTTCCAGTAGAGCTACTTGATGTGTCCCCATTGGTTGTCCTCTCCTAAGAGGATATCCTCTATGTTTGTAATTCTGATTTTCTATGAACATAAGCATACTTTTTTCTATGTATAATGATTTTTTGTTGGCTTAATAATGTATGGAGGATCTGTAGCCTCATGTGAGCATATCCAATAAGGATAACTCTCATCAGCATATACAATTATTTCAGGCTTTCTTCCATAGGTCTCCAATGACTCTTCATAATACAAATTTGGTGGAAAAATTTGTTGTCTCTCGAGTACTTCTCCAAGCTGCATACATCGAACAATTGCCATGTTATCTTGAGCTAAAGAAGGATGTTGGCTCACCATAGGTTGAGGCTTATCTCCCCCTTATGTTGCATTATTTGGGCCTATTTGATACCTTGGTGGTGGCAGCAAAGGTTGCACCCCCGGAGGTCCATAAGGCCTTTCCCTCATGTAATTTCTATTGTTAAAACACTCATTTATCTCATGATCGGTGTACTTCTGCTCGATCGCACACCACTTCAGCATTTGTGGTACATCAACTACTTTGTAGGTGGTTGTTTTTGTGAGCTCAGATTTTGTCAATAGCTCTGGTTCATTCTCAAGATCACTTCCTTGACCAATTGATCAACATTTGGTGCATTTTGAAGCTGGAACACTCTGCTTCATTGTGGATTTTCTTGTGGTTGAAGAGGCACTGCTAGTAATAGTATCCGCGTCTTCCAATACCTCTTTGTAAATCTTGAAATTGTCCAGATAGGTTGCCCTAGGGTCTAGGAACACTCTCCTATGGTCAAAATGTAAAAAAAAAACCATTTTGGCACTCAAATCTGTAGATATAGCTCACAGTCTCAATAATCGTAAACCACAACAAAACTAAGAATGATTATACTTAAATGAAAGAGCATGAGACAAGGAGCACAATGCAATTCTCAAAATAGAATTTTGATTACCATATTAAGAGAAAAATCAGTTACAAGTCAGTGTTGAGTAGCCGGTCACAGTTGTACATCCAAAAGCTTTTCAGAACTTTCAACTAATGTTACAATCTGTTTTTAAATCAAGGGTCTTTTAGCTTTATACCTAGGGCTTTTCATATGGCCAATGGAAGGCTTAGAAGGCTTTTAGGCTCACGATAAAAAAATACATCTCTGAATTTACAGCATTCAGCTCAAAAATAATAGTGTCTTTTTTACAAGGCTTCGGAAAAAATAATATGAATTACATCAAAATTTTAGGCTCTTGCAAGGTGTAGTCTCTAGTGAGCCTTGGGACATGAAACAATATGCTCTTGCAATTAAATAGCTCTAACATGACTACTAAAATTAAGAAGATTACCCATGGAATTAACAATTGACCTTTAGTGTTTATTAACAATAAAATTAGTGAAGCTAGACTTCTTGATTTGTTAACCTCTACAAGTGCTCATGAGTTTAATTATATTGCATTTTATGTCTAATACTTAGGTTTGTTTAATATTTTTTTAGCAACCACTCTTTGTGCTTATTCACGCTTTTATGATTTTTAATTATCCATGTTCTTATGATAATGTAGTTATTGTGTCACTTTCTGTTGATTTTGTAGCATGCAAGTGAAGATAAAGAATCACACTCTTGCATAGGACAAGTGCACCCCCGTGTGGTATTAAACTTCTTGATTGAGAGCATGTCCATGGGCTACTACTCTCATTAAGATGTTTAACTACTGCAAGATCCATACAAGTGCATCCACACCGCTCCTGATTTCTAAACAACAAATTCTTAAATTTTGAGGATGGAATTTGCATCAAGAAGGGGGGGGTATGCTAACTTTAAGCGTTATTCTTATTATTTATTTTGATTGAGTCATAGGTCGAGCTTGTTGATTCCACATGTGTAATTATGGGTGATCATCGATGATAGGTGCATACTAGATTCAATAGAGAGAGATAACATATTTTGATCATCAATTGAGTGTGGGTGTCCATATGTGAATGGGACGACCCATATAAGTGGCTTGTAACCTAGCTTTTGCTCATTCTCAAGGTACTAACATTGATCTTGCTCTCCTCCTCCCCAACATTATCTTCTTGTTGTGTGTGAGCATGTGAATGTGAGCATGAGGGAGAGGGCATGGCGATCAAGTAGCAAGGTGGAGGTACAATGATGGTGAGATGGTCGAGCAGCAGTGGCAAGCTTCTTCCTCTCTATGTGCACAAGATTCCTTCATCGATGGCTACACAGAGATGAGTGACACACTGACTGTATCTATTGAGCTTGTGTGCATTCAAGTTGTGTGTTCGTAGCCTCAGTGTCTCACACACGACGTGGAGCGTCTCCTGTGATCCAGCATAAGGTTATTATCTTTCATACCTAGGTATTTCTAAATGGCCAGTGGGCAAGCTCACATGGGCCTTTACAAATATCATGAAAGAATTACAACCATAGAAGTAGTTTTATAGTTGTTTGTGGGTTTTTTGTGATTGAGTTTCCAATAGAAAATTTGGAACCCGCCTTGTTTTTGATCTCCATGCGACTTGAAGGACACTAGGCTTTATTATCCATATCTGATTATTACCATAATATGGGTGTCTAAAATGCGCGCAACATAGTTTGCCAAACCTCCAAGTCTACTAGAGCATTCATGCTCAGCAGTGGCATATAAACATTATGTCCACCCGGACAAAAGGCCATATAACATACATATGTAAAGAAGCATAAATTTGAATGCATCCAAAATAAATTTTATTCCCAATATCAAAGTAAGCAACGTATGTTTCATCCATTCTCTTCTTGAGCATGGTGAGCTCTCAACCAAGACTACATATGGAGACTTGTCCATCTCAACATCATCACTTATTCACTCTCTTTGGCACACATTCTATCATAGCAGTTTCTTGGGAAACCTCTTCATGAGTAGTATTGATATGCACATGTACATCTCCATCAGTTTCATTTTTCTCATCATTCACATTCACCTTCAGTGAAACATCAAATTTGGTAAATGTAGTGACACCAAATTCCTTAAACAATAAGGATGGCATGATGCAACATCTTTTCTTGACCTCTTTGTCCATAATGCATGATTTGGGCACCTCTTTAAAAGAAAACAAATCACAAAATTTCTCATTATGGGCATTCTTAAAATCCACATCAGAACATAGATGAACCTTTGACTTCACATCACCTTGCAATTTGAAGCTCTCTCAATCTCTTTAGCTTTCCGCTCCTTATGCTTTGCAACCTTTACTACATCCACAAATGTCTTTGGTCTTTTAAGCTCAACCATCAATCTCAAATCAGTCCTTAGACTTTGCATAAAAATGCTCAATTTAAGCATAAGAGGAGGAACCTCATTGCCCAAAGAAACACACCACATGTTCTATAAATCATTAAACTGCTTTGCAAAGGCATTTCCACTTTGCTCACCACCCTGGCTCAAAACCATATTGGGCAAAAAGATCGTAACTCTAAAACTTTGAAAATATGATGGTAGAGACCTAAAAGCTGACCTAAAACCAAAAAGATGGTGTAAAAGGACCTCAAAAAACTCATAAAAAGTACTCAAATTTTTTAGCGGATTTTGTGATGAAACATGGATCACCATATCCCCAAGAGACTGACCAAAGCACAACTGAGACCAATTGATAAACTCAGACTTCAATCAAATAAAACCAAACTTTGGGATCAAATTGTTGTAAAAAACACACTGCAACCCATGTATTTCACTAATTCTGGATAAAAATTGAACAATTAGCAGCAGAGAAATATAGAAACATATTTTTGAAGTCAAATTTGTAAAAAAAATGTTGAAAAAAGTGACCAAAAGAGCCTAAAACATTAGATAGCCAAAAACCGCTAAAACAAACCTACGATTTCACTTTTGGCTACCTTTTTCTTGTCCAAATCCAAAAAGATTTTGGACATATCCTAAAAACACATTCATCTATAAGTGGTTCAATTTTGGGGTCAAAAGCTCTCCAAACATGGATCGTGATCCATGTCCCATGGTGACAGCTTGAGCTGAAATTTTCCCAGACTGTAGTAATATAAAAGGAAACATATCCCCAAGTCTAATTTTGGAGAGAAATGAACAAATTTGGATCAAAAGTTATCAAAATAGAAGACAGACTCAAAATTGTAGATCAACCCTAGGGTTTGGCATTTGACCTATCAAAACAATTCCAAATTCAATTTTTTTTTGAGATATAGCTTGTAGGCATAGACGGTAACAAGCTCTCCAAAGATCAAATTCAGACGTGGTGAAACATGGATCACGACCCATGTCCCCCAACCTAAAAAAATTGTGAAAATTGGTACATAGCCTATAGAGGACCTTGTCTAGCTATTGTCAAAATTTGATAGGGGGTCATGGGTTGCGATACATGTATCTCTTTGTAGTGGGGTTATCTAACTGAATGAGCATGTAGATAGATGTGAGTTCATCTTATATCTCAAGTTTGAGCTGAAAATACCCTTTAGAGACCAAGACACACGCAAAAGTTCCAGTGTCATGGTCTTGAGACTATTTTGAGTATTGTTTCAAGTGCAGTTCTCCAAAATTGCTCTAACTTTTACTACGCAACTCCAAATTGAGTTAGGTAAAGCGAAGATAAGAGTTTGCGAGCCAAAATTTAATAAGTTTCCTAATTCCAAAGTTTTAGGGTACCCAAAACCAGTTTCCATAGACCAAAGAGTCACAAAGACCTGAATTTTGAGAGACTTGACCAGGGACATACATGGATTAATTGTACTAAGCCAAGGTGGGCTTGTCAAAGACTATCTTGAGCCTTAACCATGAAAAATCATCCACCACTAGGGTTTTCTACTCAACTTAGAGATATGCAAACCGCAAGAAATGCTGCAACACCTTTGATAGTGGGATTGAGAGAAAACGTGGAGACGTATCAAACATACAACACAACACCTCAAGGTATGGCTCATGAATCTTTGTTAAGGGATTATACACATCATTGGGAACCACACCAACCATTATACACCTCAACTTAAATGCGTGTGCTTGAAAATACGAGAGTGAAGATTGATGAAGACCTAGGGGAGAAGCATCCATTGATCAACAAACCCACCGTAAGATTCATCAAAACCAACAAAACCATGAGAGTTCTAACGGATTACACTCATGAGGGCTTCTATAGGTTCACAAACATGGATCAACATAACTTCTACAAGTGTGTAGAGCCCAATGCTGGAGAGTTGATAGACCATAAGAACCTCTATGCATTCATGTATACACATGTCCAAGGAGTACAAGTACTGATGGTAGATAAGTATGGACGAGAGTACAAACTTTTTGATTCAATTGACCTAGAAATATATACACACAATGGTACTCCAATATCTACATACTTTCAATCGAGTGTGAGTGCACCACTGATCTTTGAGACCAAAACACAAGAAGTTGAGACTCAATCTATGGGAAGAACGGGATTCAATGAACCTCTTGAATATACTTGTTTTAGGGACTAAATCTATGGGGTCAATAGGACCATGATCCAGACATAGATTTCCAAAGATGATGCTAGAGCATATACCAAAGAGAGGATTCCACAATGATTTTTTCCAAGAAGAGAAGAGAGAGTGAGAGATGTCTTTTCAACATATTCCAAATTGGTCAGATTGGTGACTAAACCACAACAAATGAGACCATCTCAAGTGGCCAAATGTGTGAAGACAAAGTACAATGGGTCAGAGGATCCGTACACACATGTGTCACTATTTATATAAGTGTTAAGGGTTAAACAAGTATCTAATTTCCATGCACAATATGAGGGATTTGGCTCAAAAGGGATAGCATAGACTTGGTTCCACCCATTGAACATAGAGGCTTTTTCAAACGTTGAACAACTCTTGCAAGAATTTATAGAGGAGTTCTCTAAAAGGGGAATTAAGCACCACACAGTGTCACAGATCTATGATTTCAAGCAAAAGGACAATGAAAAGGTGAAGGAAGCATTGCTTCGATTCAAACAATACCTTGAGAGATGTCCCACAGGAGAGTTACATTAGGAGAAAATATTGTCAGTTCTCTTTATAAAGGCTTGAGCAATGAGATTCTTAAAAAGTACCTGCATTTGAAAGCATGCACAAAATTTGAGAAAGTCACTAGAGAAGCTCTATATCTAGTTGACAATTGTAAATCTTATTAGAGGTGACAGAAGATGCAACAAATGCGACTAGTAGTGCCTCTTCTATTATGAGTGAATTAAGAAATTGCAAAACAAAGACTTGAAATGCTCATAGAGACAGCTCAATATCTAATGGATCAGAGAAACAAAACATCCCTAAGCAAGAAGAAGTATTAATCCATGAAAGGGACGGGAAATTTGAGTACAAAGGAAGCAAAAACAAATGATCACATGAGACCACAAACAGAAACACCATTGAAAAATAGGGTAGTGGCTAAGAACATAGATGACTCAAAGTCACAAGTGATGACGCTAATCCTAAAGTGGAAGAACCATGGCCACAAGCCTTATGAGAAATGACAAGGAATAAGAAGAATGGTAGTCTACGCCTATTACTGAGATCAACATGGATCATGAGTTTTACTAAAGAGACATATAATCTCTATGTGGTGGTGCAAGAACAAAAGCGTCTAGGGAGAGTAAGCATGAAACATTGGAGATGTTTCGATCCTTCATAGGAGAACATGAAACGAAATTGGAGATTAGAGTGGAACCATCTCAGTGGAAAGACAAACCAAAAATGATGGATACTAAAAGCTTGCATGAATTGATGTCTACTCGGACAATTACTCTCTTAGAGTTGTTGAGAATCATACCACATCTATGGAGAGAAGTGGGCAAAAGTCTAGAGAAGATGGGATTGGAAGTTCCTCGTCAATATTCTCTTAGATGATCAAATGGGTAAAATGATATAAGAGAAACCTAAGGCAAAACCAGTACTTGTAAACGAGGTGGAAGATTATTGTGAAGGAGAAGAAGGAAACACTATCTTACTAGTGGAGCACAAAGAAGTCAAAATAATGGCTAGAGTAGCCACAGCCACCGAAGAAATTTAGGAAAAATAGAAAAACCGACTCTTAGAAAAACCAGGATGAAAGTACAACTTGCATATGGTTACGTTGAGAGACCTGTAGTTATGTTGGAACAAATATTAATAACCTCATGTGGAATAGAGTATGAACATACCTTCGCAATAGTAAATTTTGGCAAGAGCAACACCATCCCCTCACTAGGATACGCCTGTCCCTAAGCCTCTACACACAAAAGCCTCGCTCTAAACCTATCTGTGGAAAACGCGTATAAAGATAGAGCCAAATTCTAAAAGTGTCCAAAACTGAAATCTATGAGTAAATATGCGTAGCTTATGTCTCTACGATTCTAACGACTACTTGCAGGCCAAAAACATACATCATTATATACACTTACGGCCACGAGTAGCTCGTAGATGCGCGAGCACGCATGCTTCGTTTTGCAAGGAATTCTTGCCTTGTTGTGTAGCTCTCGTCGAGGCTAGCACAATGGTGCAATTGGATCTACAATGTGATGAACGAGCGGGGAGTAGCACCAGGATGAAGCTCACACTCTCTCTCTTCCTCTCTCACACACAGTCGATGGCAGCTTTAAACTTATGATTATGATGAAGGTTTTTTTACAAAATGACCTAGGTACCTTATATACTAAGGTCACCTTAGGTTAAACCTAAAATAGAGTTTGAGGGGTCAAATGGCTTGGTATTTACAATCTTGAAGTGCCATTGCACCCTGAATTCTGCAACTAGACTACCTACTTATTAAAATGATGTTTATGACCACAATCCACAACATTCCATAACTCTTAGAGAATAAGGCTTTGTTGAGTTATGGTGTGTTGTTGACCCGCCGGTCAACACTACCCCCATCCACGATCATGTCATCCCTGACATGACCTAGTTGTCGATGTTGGTGCGGTCTTTGTTGTCGTTTTGTTGTTGTGAAGAAAGTATAGGATGTAGACTTTCCAATCTAATGTACATAGTCTTCACATGATTCAAGAAAATCATAATTGATGACAAACTTTATGTCCGTCACATCCATGCTTAGGTGTAGCATTTGGTTCTGTCCTTATAGGTCTATTGTGAGATCTAAATTAAAAAAGAACCCAATCTCATTCAGCTTGACTCTTATCATCATGGATAGAGAAAAGTCCATCCATCACTTGCTCCAGTATTTGTGATTCTCAGAAACAACTTCTACAATCTATAGAGTTGAGTAATTGGCTTTCAGATCTTGTGAGCCAATGATAACTTTGTAAGGATTCTGCAGAAATTGTCTAGCTAGACCTTCAACTTCTTTAGGCCAAGTTGCACTTCAAAACAAAGTCTGTTTGTCAGGCCGAATCTGGGAGATAATTTTTTGATTTGAGGTTCAAGACCCATGTCAAGCATTTCATTCGCCTCAGCAAGGAAAATCTTTTGAGATCCTTTGATTACTTCTGTGTCAGCTCTTCTTTATTGGTGACTTCTTTGTTCCTGCATCAACGTGATCAAAGCCTCATTTGCCATTGTTAGCTTTTGTATGCTGTGTAAATCATTATACTGCTTCTACTTGATACATGACTTAATTAAAGCTGACAAACCCTAGCTAGTTCCCCAAGTTAGTAACTTGCATCAAAAAGGCTTTCTTTATAGCATTTGTGATAGATGACTGCTTCTGCTGATGAGCTATCATTGTCCATTTGTTTGCAAAAATCATATACATGATGTACAGGGTATGTAGGTGGCTATCATGGCTTCAGATTTGAAAAAAATGTATCTTTGGCTAGGGGTTAGACTTTTTTTTTCTTTTGAACCCTTAGCTTGTACTCTCTATTTGTAGCCTCTTGACAAAGTTTGGCTTGATTTGGACTTGTATTTGCCACTTTTCTGTATGTCAGTCTCGAAGATGATTGATGGGCATCACTGCATCTTCTGGCTACCAAACACATGTAGAACCAATCTTGATGATCAGAATTTGGATTGACCCTTGGTTGCTCTTACCGACATCTATCATGATAGATGACTGAAGTGTCATTTCTGCCCCTTTTGTTCTTGTCAGTGTTGTTAGTTTCTTTTGTTTGTTAGGCTTCATTAAGTCACATACAAGATAGAAGAATACAATATAAAGATCTACTTCCTGTATACGGCCTTGTCATTGTGAAGTGTCTGATGACAACTTTACACTTGATGGGTGCTTTTGTTTAGTCACATCACCAACTTTCTTTGTCCTTGTACTCCCGTTCCCAATCATTTTTTACCTCATGTTGTTGTTGAAGGTTGATGAACATTCTTTTCTTACCTCTGACATTATCCATTGTACGTATGGCATTTGAGACATGCTTCGTGAAGTGTCGTCATTTTCTTGGACCTTCTTTGCTTTGTACGGCTCTCGACATCTCTTCAATCTTTTCTTCATCTGGATTATGAATTTTCCCTGCCCCTTTTTTTTTGAAAATCTCAAAAATAATAAAATAAAACCAAAAATCAACTCAACTCAAAAAGCAAAATCATTCTAATAGAATTCTAAACGCTATGTACACTGTACAATGTCCCTAGCCTTAGGGGCTCATATATGGATTTTGTCCCCGTACTCCTCTTGTAATGCTGTTATGAGGGCATATACTCTGAATTTTGTCAAAAAATCATCACAATCAAATGCAGAACTTCAATACAACTCACAAAACATTGCCCTCTAATATTCATAATACTAGGTGTGCATTTAGAATGCCTCCCCCCCCTCCTATTTGGACTCCTCCTTGACAACAGGGTATTGCCACGGGTATGTGTTGTGCTTGGCAATCAACAATTGTGCCTATGCATGCCTTGTAATGTAGCCCTATTATGCACACACAGTCAATACATGGAAAAGATTTATGCTGTGCAAGATGTGGGTATAAGCAATTTTCTTATTAGCATTTGATGGTGAGGCTTCCTATTCTAAGCAATGTGCTGATCTTTGAAGCTCATGTGTTGTTCGCTTGATGGAAGGTGGTAGAGATTTTTTGAAGGCTTACTTAGCTATTTGATGCTTCCTTGGAATCCAGTTTAGCCTTGTGGTTGGTTGTTAATTTGGCATTGTTCCTCAGAGTGGGTTCTCTTCTAATTGTACTGTAACCGTATGAGGAATCGAAAGAATTCAAGCGCAGCGTGTAGAGACAGTAGGTTTATTGGTTCCCTTTGGGACCCACTTCTTCATGATTACTGGTTGTTTTGTTGACACTGCTCGTTTGGGAACCCATACTTGTCCCTGCTTCATTTTTGTTTGAAGAGACTTCTTTGGGATTCACCTTGTCTTTGTGTGAGTCTTCAATGGCCTTTGCTTCGATCAACTTTTGTACTCTTGGTTGGCGACAAGATTCAAACTTTGGGAGTTGACAATTTAAGCTTTTCGGAATCCAAATGAGCTCCTGACCTCTTTGTGATTGAGTCAACTTCTTTGGAACCCAAATCCGATTTGCAAAAGCTTGTGAATTTGTGTTTTTCTTACCCGTTCTTGCATGCTTTGAATTTTTTTTTGTTGGCATTGGATCTTGTGATTTTTCATTGAAGATCTTTGTCTTCTTGATCCATACCTGTTTTTGGCCAATCTGGCTCTTTTGTATCCAGATTTGTCGAGCTTGTTGGTTCGGACTTGTTGTTTTCTTTTGGCTTTCCTTGGTTGTTACTGAAGCTGCTAGTGGTGGCTTTCCTAGGTTGTTACTGAAGCTGCTAGTGACGGTGAAGACTTGAGTACCTGATAGGGGATGTCAAAAGAATCATAATTGTCACTACTATCCTCATCAAGGTTGGGTTCTAGCACTTTCCCTTTGTGGTTTATCTTGTTATGGAAAGCTACTGTCTGTTTGCACTTGGATTGTTGTTTTTGGGATGTCTTTGAGACCCACTTGATTAGAGCGTTGTTAGCTCGTTGACATGGCTTCTTGGCTGAGTATTTTCTTCCTGTATAGGAGCCACGTATGATAATGCTTGTTGTAGTTGCATTTCCACTGAGGATTTTGGAATCCACCTCTGATACACTTTGTTCTTGTAGCGGTGACATTGGTTCCTGGGTCTTTGATATGGACAATCATAAAACCTTGCATTTGTTAAAGTTTTATTCATGTCACCTGTTGGGTTGTCTGGATTTTCATTGCCGGCATCTTATTGAAGCTCCAAGTGTTCTACAGAGTCATAGAACTTGTCTTCTTTTTCCTCTTTGCTTTCTTGGATTACACTCGTTGTAAAGTAAGGAACAACATCATAGCCATCTTCATCACAAAATTTTGTTGTTGGATCATCTAGAATAGCTCATACATCAAGAGTAGCCAAGATGTGTTCCCATTCAAGTGGCTCTAATTCTTCCTTAGGAAAGGATTCTGGGATATAATCTGTATCATCAATTACCCATTCTAGGATGCCTTCCTCTCGCTTTAAGCTTCCACATTGTGAAGCTCCACATATCCACAGTTCTTTAGGCTTACCCAACCATGCTAGAAGTTTTGATCCTGCTATAGTAGTAGAATCAAACTCCTCCATAGGTGTTCTCATCACATCCCTGTAACTATGGTCTTTCAAGTTTATCCTTGTCGTGGTTTCCATATGTATCAGGTAGATATAGTCATTATAGCAATTGCTTTTTCTAGCAGTTCTATGGGCCTTCCATGTGTCTGTCTGCAAGTTGCGGTTTCATCCTTGTAGCCCTCACTGTTGGCTTTCCCCATGTTTTCCAGACCTCTTTTGTTGCAATGGATGGCCATGGTATTTACACCTTGGAATTCCACAGGAAGAGTGGTGTTCCCATTTTCTCCTTTATAATACTCTCCGACCTTGTTTAACGACACTGGTATAGTATTAAACTGAGGAATTTCTAGCTCTTTGATCTCTTCCTCGATCTGAGTCATTGGTTTTTTAACGCCAAATTTTTCTAAGCATTTTCCCACAGTAGCCCACATCTTTGGCCGTATTCTGAGCAACTCGTCTAACATTAGTGTACAGGTGAATGGTGTCGACAAAATGTCAATCAGCCCTTTTGAATCAATGATCTTGTTGGGAGATAGTCTTTGTGATGGTACTGCAACAACCTCTGACTTGGCCTCGTACTCTCCCGTATTGGATGGTAGTGTTCTTAGCAAATGGGGTTGACTATCCATAGAGTGTACAGATCCTTTATCTCCCCAATACAATTCCACTTCTAGATTCATTTGAGAACCAGCCTCAAATTCCTCTATCGATGGAAGAGACACTCCTCTTCCATCACCGGATTGGTTTACTCGTCTGCTTAGATCACTCGCTTCATTGGCCTCTCTGAATAATTTCCATAATTTGTCAAGACCAACTATTTCTTTACAGCTGTCACGATAGTTATGTGAAATCCCTTGGAAGAGTTATCCGTGATTCAAAACTATCCTTGGATTGAATGTTGGGTCCTTGAGCTTGGGTCTGTGCTCATGACTCAAATCTGGCTCTTTTCGTTCCTGGCTTGGCGGGATTACTGGTGCAGGTGGGATAGGGATGACACCCTCAGGTTTTTCAACTTGTGGTTCTAGTAAAGCTTGGGATTTTTGAATCATTTTCTTGCACATTCCAAGCCTATCCTTTTCTAGTTCCGCATATGGATATGTCATCCGTGTTTCATAGTCTTTTAGGAGATTCGTCTAAATGCTCATTAACCTTCTCGACCAGCACTGATCCTGCTGAGCTAGCAATTTTTCGCTCACTTTTCATTGATTGTTCTGTTGGAGGTTGAGATGAATCCGCAAGAGAAGATGCAACCCTTTCCTCATGTTGTCTTATCTTTCTTTAGCTTGGGTAAGATTCTAGCTAGGGATTTTTGCTTTCCTTCCCTACGTGCTTTCATCATAGCCTTTCTAGCTTTCCAGCTATTCTGTTTGCTCTTGGTTTTCTGACTAGGTGTGTCAGTTTTTGGTTCACCCATCTCTAGACTTGCATCAATTTCCATTTTTTCTCTCTCTAGGTTCTCAGCAGCTTCCTTTTGAGCTTGTGCTTTTGTGATTACTTGAACTGGTATGACGTTTTCATTTTTTGAGCTACTAGGTAGCTGAACAATTCCTGAGACATTCGTTGTGATCTTCTTGGTTTGGATTTTTTGGACAATTAAAGATCAAGTGAATGACACCACAATCAAGACAATAGGCATTCACTTGAGTGATCTCCGTCTGAGGACATGTCTGACCAAGTGGCTGACACGGCTTTTGTGACACTCTATCTCTGATTGAGGAGCTTCTTCTTGCAATTCCTCTTGGCTGTAAATAGGCTTTGACCTTGCTAAGCCTCTATCCTTTCGTCCACCTCGTACCTTCTTTCTTCAGGTTCAAGCACATGAGGTGGAGGTTGTACCGGCCTCATCACTTCATTTGTTTCTCTCATTTTCTATCGCTTTGAAGGGCAATACCCACTTTGGTTGTTATAATACATTGTAGCTGGTACTAGCGCTTGTTTGTTAGATGCTTCCATCATTTGCATATATCTCATGTCTATAGGCATTCTAGCACATGGCAGTGGAGGTTGTTGTCCAAAGACATAATGTGGCCTTGCAACTCTTACTGGTCCATTCTATGTAGTGTATCTAGGTGGAGTAGGTGTTACTGGAATAGGTTGTACATACCTCTCCCTAGAATATTCCATGCTATAGTAACACTCTTCTCTTGTATGCGTTGTCCATTTTCTTTCAATTTCACACCATAGAGGTTCTTGGACGTCAGATTTGACTAGAGGAGCAAGTCTCTAAGATAATCCTTCTATAAGCTTCAATTACTCACTAGATACCTCTGGCTTTAATCTGGGTTGGATTCTTGGTGAATCACTCCTCTGAGAAGATGTGTCACTCTCTGTATCATATCTTCTCAAGGTTCTGCTCTGATTTGGATACAACTAAGTTATAGGGGGTGTTGATGGTACATATTGTCCTGTTGTGGCTGTAATTCCACCTTTATAAAAGTCATGTTCTATGGTTGCATCTAGGTATAGCTGTGTTCCATTAGGCAGATTCATTTGAGGAGGCATGTCTGCCATCTCTATGATCATTTCATCTCTCGTTATCTCCCTAGAAGGGTATCCAAGTGGCTTTCTTTTTGGAATTCTTATGTTTGGTGGAGATATCTGTGGTCCTTCATTGACCAAATAAAAACCTCTTTCTAGTGCATTGTGTGGGTTTGTGTTAAAATGTGGATAGATTGGCATTTTAACACTTCTAGCTTTGCTTGCCATACCTCTGGTCATATCTACAAAAGGTTGGGTAGATTGTCTTTCCATCCCTATGATCTTAGATTTCTTAATGTCAGGCCCACTCAATGCTCTCAAGATAGTCCTTAAAAAGCACATTTGGTCCTTGATCAAGTCCCTAAAAGTCAAGTCTGGGTGGTCTTTTGACCTCTGGATACTAGTTCTAGGTATAGATTTTCTTCTGGCTATACTTGACTCAATTTGGAGTTGTCTATCAAAACCTAGAGCAGTTTTGGTGAATTGCACTTGAAACAACACTCAAAAAAGTTTCAGGACCAAGGATTTTTGCTTGTATCTTGACCAAATGTGACCCAAATTTGTTGAAACTTTGTCACTAGGCTTACTTTATGGTGCTTAACACTTCTAGAATCTCATTGTAAGTTTTCACCTCCAAATTAGGGCTAGAGACATTATACGCTATAAAGTCTATGTGTTAGATTTTGACAAAATTTGGTATATGATCTCTCCTTGATGTCCTCTACCCACTGGTATGCCGAGTTTGTGAATTTGACCTTTATTTTGATGCTTGAGACATTATACGTGTAGAAAGTCTTTTGTGGTAGAATGAGGTGATTTTTGTTTCACTAATTCCTTATCACTCAAGGAACTCTTAGCAAGTTTCAGAATTCAATTTGGACATTTTTTGAGCAAGTTAAGATCAATACAAGCCTGAATTTGTAATTTTGTGTTTTTTGCTCTTTGCAAGCCCAAATGAGCTCCAAATTGTATGACATTTTGGCTAGGGACTTCTTTTATGCTCTAGGACACTGAGCTATACTCAAATGTCTGATTTGACCCAAACATGGCCTATGAGACTTTGTACGCGTATAAAGTCTATTGGCTCAGAATTCACTTAGATTTCTACCGAAGGTACTCCTTGATGCATACAACAAGAATATGTGATTACAACAAATTTTGGATGTCAAAATTGCTCAAAATCACCACTTTTTCATCTTTACAGTCTTGTAACTGCAAAGTCTCTGTACATATAAAAGTAAGTGTCCAAATGAGTTGAAATTTTGCAAGCAAGCTTAACACATCATTTCCCAACCCCTATGTGGTCAAAAGTGAATTTTGACTTTCAGATATGGCCTTGAGACATCATACGCGTATGAAGTCTAAGTGCTCAGATATTGACCCAAATTTGGTCAGTAAGCTTCTCTTGTGGTGATTAACACCCTGGTATGCTCATATCTCAATTTTGGTATCTAAAAATGCCATTTAGACATCATACGCGTATGATGTCTAACTGGTCAAAATTAGGTGAATCTCACTCCAGAGGTTCCTCACTATAGTGGAAACTCACAACAAGTTTTAGAATTCAATTTTGACATTTTTTGAGCAAGTTATGGCCAATATAGGCATTCACTTGCCTAGATGCATCTTTTGGTCTTTGCAAGCCCAAAAGTGATAGAAATTTGATGAAATTTGGTCTAGATGCTTCCTAAATGCTGTAGCTCACAAGGGTACACTCAGATGTAATTTTTGATCTCAGATTTGGCCTCTAAGACATTATACGTGTATAAAGTCTTTTTGCTCGAATTTTAGTTCTATTTCTACCACAGGTGCCCCTTAGTGTGTGAACAAGAATATGTGCTCACAACAAATTTTGGATGTCAAAATTGCTCAAAATCGTTAGTTTTTGACAAGAAAATCCCCCTAAAAGAGTAAAATCCCCTTGACTTTCAATCTATACGTCCAAATGACATGAGATTTGGTGGGTGTGCTCAACATATCATGCAGAAGATGGGTATAATGTCAAAAGTTCAAAATTACTGCCAGAATCACGCTTGAGACATCATACGCGTATGATGTCTACTGATGATTTTTTGGACATAAATCATTCACAAGCATCCCCAAGTGTCTAGCACTAATTTTCAAGAACTTCTACCAATTTTCATGCAAAAATGTGCTTGAAATCTCAAGTTTTTCTTTTTTCCGTTTTCTACACTCCGTCCTTTGTCTTTTGGGTGTTTAGAGTTGGTCAAAACTCTAGTTTCAATGCATACTTAGGGTAAAACCCCCCTTATGAACACACTGGTGCAGTCAAAATTTTCAAATTTGGTCTCCAGATGCCCCTTGAGACTTTATACGTGTACAGCACAATTACAGTTTTTGCACACAGAACCCTTGCACTTGCCCTTTTATATACTCATCATATCAATCAGTCATGAAAAAATGTCAATAGAAAGTTTTTTATTGCATTTTACCTTAACAAAAAACCGTTTTGTGATTTCAAATGCAAACAAGCACTTAGCAAATAGATCAATTATGAATAGATCTAGATCGAAATCACATCACTTACCTAAAGCTACTCCTACAAATCATATGGGGTTTTGCATCTATGAGTAGAAAAACGATTCAATGCCACACACGAAATAGCAAACGCTTTTATCACCTCACAATCCACTCGACCACCAACAACTACTCTAATCTACAAATCCTAACTAAACCTACCTAGTCGCAGATCCTCGGAAAGACACACACTTCCTGGCTATCCACTTGATCTCGGAATAACCTCTTCCGGATCTACTTAAGACAAAAGCTTTCTTTAGCTAAAACTAAAGCAAGCAACCATCACACGAGTGTTAGAAGGAAAATCTACCTAAGTCCTCGTGTCCCCGGCAACATCGTCAATGTTGCGGGAGCGAATCACACCACCCATAAAGTGCATGCAACACAACCAAGATCAACATAATGTCAATCGAGGACACAAATGACACGATAGGCACACGGAGGAAATCTCGTTAGCTTGTCAGGCTGAGACCATCCTACACATACAACACTCTAGAAGGCCAACTAAACCACAATCTAGATCTCACTACTCTCAACTACACCACCTACCCACATACACACAAACAGAAGGAAACCCATCAAATCATACCAGAATCATACAAAACTTAAGGAACACCATCCCCTCACTAGGAGACACCTATCCCTAAGCCGCTACACTCAAAATCCTTGCTCTAAACCTATTTGCAAAAAACGCGTATAAAGACAGAGCCGAATTTTGGAAGTGTCTGAACTGAAATCTATGAGTACCTATGCATAGCTATGTCGCTACGATTCTAACGACTACTTGCATCAGAAAACAAACATCATTAGATACACTTACGACCACGAGTAGCTCGTGGATGCGCGAGCATGTATGCTCCGTTCCGCGAGGAATGCTTGTCGTTGTCGTGTAGCTCTCATTGAGGCCAGCTGTAAGGTTTCCAGTTTAGAAAACCTTAGAAATTGTACAAAGCTTGTAAAATTAACTTGAAACCACTGTTGAATGATTCAATCATGGCTGAGATTGGTATTTTTGGAATCATAACCAGAGCTTTACTATGGTTAGTAATTTTCAGAATCAGATTTCGATAAAATCTGTATAAGTTACGGGCCCTGAAAGGTTACACTAGGAATTCAATTAGATAAATAAAATTGGATGGTTTCAGTAATTATTATTAACAAAGACTTTCTTATCCTAAGGTTCTAGAGTTTACTGATATTTCAATTTTCATCATTAAAAATCAGTAAAATCAGTCAAAATCGATTCTGGATGAGGGGGCAGTGTGGAGCTGTGGGGAACCTACCCGGGATAGATATAGCAGCAGGTGGCTCTACCTAGAAGTTGGGGGCTTGCTTGAGGTGCCAGAACCTGCAAGGAACAGCCCAGGGCCCATAAAAACTATAAAAAGACCCCCTTTCCTTCATAAAAATTTAGACTCGGAGCCTTGGCACATTCTCTCTCATCTATAGAGACCTCTATGCAGAAATCACTAGAGATCAAGCTCTAGTTGGTTAATTAAACGGTAATTAGTCCTAATCTTTCTGAATTAGGAAAGCTAGGTTAACCTATTTTCTTAATAAATTGAACATTAATCCTATGTATACTCAAAAATCTTAATTAAATATTCTCTGCTGATTATTGTGATTAAGCTTAGGGATATTAAGCTAATTAATTATTATATCATATTAGGGCTGAAATTATCCAATTTAATCATAAATTAATGGGAATTATACTAATTAAGTTTAGATTAAGTTGAGATAATTATCAGAGCTGTATTAGACTGTCATTATGCTAATTTTTTGAGTAATTTTCATAATTAATTAGCAAAATTACACTATTTTTGAGAGAAAAATAAAAGAGAAAATGGCCAAATTGATTCAAAATGCTTTAAGATAATTATCAGAGGTTAATCACATCTTAGGAAACCCGTGATAATTATGTTAACCTCAGATAATTAGTTTACCTAATTATCTTAGCACAATTACATTGTTTTTAGGACAAATTAAAAGGGGGAAAATAGCAAATTGATTCAAACTACTTTGAGTTTTCTATCGGAGGTTGATCATATCTTAGGGAGATTGTGATAATTATTTCACCTCAAATAAGTAGTTAACCTAATTATCTTAGCAAAATTACAATGTTTTTAGGACAAATTAAAAGGGGGAAAATAGAAAATTGATTCAAAATTCTTTGAGTTATTTATTAGAAGTTAATCATATCTTAAAAAACCTGTGATAATTATGTTAACCTCAAATAATTAGTTTACCTAATTATCTTATCATAATTACACTATTTTTAGGACAAATTAAAATGTGGAAAATAGAAAATTGATTCAAAATTATTTGAGTTATTTATTAGAGGTTAATAATATCTTAGAAAACCAGTGATAATTATGTTATCCTCAGATGATTAGTTTACATAATTATCTTAGCAGAATTACACTGTTTTTAGGACAAATTAAAAGGGATAAAATAGAAAATTGATTCAAAATGCTTTGAGTTATTTATCATAGTTTAGTCACATTTTAGGGAACCATTGATAATTATATTAAGCTCAGATAATTAGTTTACATAATTATCTTAGCAGAATTACTTTGTTTTTAGGACAAATTAAAAGGGGAAAAATAGCAAATTGATTTGAAATGCTTTGAGTTATTTATTAGAGGTTAATCCCATCTTAGGAAATCTGTGATAATTATTTTAATCTTAGATAATTAGTTTACATGATGATCTTAGCCGAATTACACTATTTTTAGGACAAATTAAAAGAGGAAAAATAGAAAATTGATTTAAAATGCTTTGAGTTATATAAAAAAGGTTAATCACATCTTAGGGAACCCATGATAATTATTTTAACCTTAGATGATTAGTTTACATAATTATCTTAGCAAAATTACACTATTTTTAGGACAAATTAAAAGGGAGAAAATAGCAAATTGATTCAGAATTGTTTTTAGTTATTTATTAGAGGTTAATTACATCTTAGAGAACTTGTAAGAATTATGTTAACCTCAGATAATTAGTTTACCTAATTATCTTAGTGAAATTATATTATTTTTTAGAGAAAATAAAAGGGGAAAAATAGTAAATTAATGCAAAAACCTTTGAGATAATTATCAGAAGTAAATACACCTTGAGAAACCCGTGATAAATATCTTAACCTCAGATAATTAGTTTAAATACTTATCTTCATTAAAAGTAACCGATTTTGTGTATAAAATAGAGAAAGAAAATTAGTAAATGAATTTACATAATTACCAAATAAATACCTGAGGTCCAAAATCACTATTGAAGGTTGGGAAAACTACCTTAGCATAAATAATTGGTATAACCAATTACTATCGTTAAAATTTACCTAAATTATACCATAAGTATAGGAGGGAAAGGTTATAAATCAATTTTATGAAAATTCCTAAATATAGAACATATCAAATTACATTTAGGGTGAGTAATCCATTAGCAGATAGGAATTATAATTTACTAAGGTTAAAAATAAAATATTCATGTAATATAGGCTAAGAAGAAACCCAATTAAATAGCTTCCCTAATTAAATGGTAATTATGGGAAATTACTAATAGTACAAGGAAGTTACAGGAGAAATATCTCATTCAATTAACTATCAAGGATACCTACTTACTCCAAAAATCCTTATTTTTGGGTAAAAAGGAAGAAAAGAGATTATTCAATTAAAACTCTAATCGATTAAGTCTTTTTATAAGGCTGCCGATATGGCTCCAAAGAGAACCAGAGGAAATCCTCTTACCGAGGAAGAGGATATTAGCAACAAAAGAAATGAAGCCACTTTTGACCATGAGGCTGGGCCTAACCATAGGCCGACGGAGGAAAGTCTGCAGGCTCCAGCGCAACAGCACATGGACGACTAGTCCCAGGTGGAATTCTATTTTGTTCGCTTAAATCTTTTAAAGTTCCATTTTTAAGTTAGCATTGCATACGTAAGGGTTAGGAAGGATAAACTGGCTGTAAATGGGAGGTAATTTCCAAGAAAGCAACGAGCAATGATTGTAAATAGGAAAGAAACGATTGGGTTATGACTGATTGATCTAAGAAAGAAATGTTTGACCATCCTTAAGACAGCTTGTCTCAAGGCACCTTTGATTCCTTGGAATATTTCACTCTAGGTAATGAGTAATGATGGCGATTCCGCCATGGATGAGTCGGATTCCTCAGCGCGTGGAGTCTTTACCCCCTGCTTGTTTATGTTTGTGGATATTACTTAAGATGTCAAGTTTATCCTAAAGGAACTGCCCGGTTGTATGGGCAACCGGTTGGCGTATGGGCGCCCGGACTTTGGGTGATGGCTTTTTTCACCCTGGTTTTTATAAATAAGGAATGGGTGCTGTTTTTTCAACCCTGTATAGGTGGTCTTGAGACAAGTCAATAGTGGTCAGAGATACTTCAGAATGACATTACCTCGTCTTAAGTCTAAAGATGTTTGTTCGCTGAAAGAATGGTCTCAATACTGTTTTCAAGGGTTGTCTTAATGAAATTCAGTTATAAAAAGTTAAAAAAGAATCATTGTTTTAATTGTGAAAAGAATGTGGTAGTAATTAAACAACACAAAAATCATGTGTGATTGCGGGGTGGTAAGTGGGGATTGACTAAGGTTGTCAATCATGGACGGGTGGACCTGATTAGTCAGGTAACTATCCATTCCCGTGCACTAAAACGTTTAGAAACTTCTTCACTTGGAAGAGGAATCCACCAACGGCTGTGCCCTCACACAAGTTGGGGGGAAAAAAGTGTTGGCTAAAGAAACCTTAATCTGAATGATGGAAGTTATAGGGCCGGAATATATATATATATATTTTTAGTGGTCCCATTTCCACTACGAGACAGGACTAGGTCTCCTTCTAGGGCTATAAACCTAAACCATTGTCAATGGTAAGGGTGAATTCCCTGGAATTTTTCTTGTTTAAGGACTTTGACTTAGTAGGCCTAGAGACCTGTCAATGGTCCCATCCCGCTTTTGGTGTCGGCGGGTTTGGGGACCTGCACCAACGCAATGGTGCAGTTAGATCTACAATGTGATGAACGAGCGGGGAGTAGCGTCTGGATGAAGCTCACACTCTCTCTCTTCCTCTCACACACATAGTCGACGCAGGTTCAAAGTTATGATTATGATAAAGTTTTTTTTTACAAAATGACCTAGGTACCTTATATACTAAGGTCACCTTAGGTTAAACCTAATATAGAGTTTGAGGGGTCAAATGGCTTGGTATTTACAATTTGGAAGTGCCATTGCACCCCGGATTTTGCACCTACACTACCTACTTATTACAAATGATGTTTATGACCATAATCCGCAGCATTCCATAACTCTCATAGAATAAGGCTTTGTTGAGTTATGGCGTGTTGTTGGCCCGTGGTCAACAATTAGCATGATATGCGATGGTGTATATAAGTGTTCGTGTGTATAAGTGTGTACTTGTGTGAATGGGTGCTTGCACTCATGCCTGCAATGTACTTGTGTATGTGTGAGTGCTCTCATGAGTGCGTATGTGCATGTGTAGGCATATGTAGCTGTTTGTGTGTTCTTGTAAGTGTACGAGTGTGTATGTGTGGGAACGAGAGAGAAAGAGAGATTTTTTACATGCCAGCTTGGTACAAGAACGAGGGAGAGAGAGAGAGAGAGACAGTGAGCGAGGGGGTGAGAGAGGGAGGGAGAGGGTTAAGGGTGTGTGTGTGTGTGTGTGTGTGTGTGTGTATAGGGTGTGGGGTTTGTGGTGTGTGTGTAAAATAATGAGAGAGAGAGAGCGATTGTTCTGCCATGCGGGACAGGAAGAGAGAAGGAGAGCGTGAGTGAGGGAAGGAGAGACAGTGAGCGAGAGATGGGGAGAGAGGGAGGGAGTGTGAGAGTGTTTTGCTGACACAGGACAGGAAGAGAGAAGGAGAGCATGAGTGAGGGAAAGAGAGAGAGTGAGTGAGAGATGGGGAGAGAGGGAGGGAGTTTGAGAGTGTGTGTGTGGTGGGTGTTTAGAGAGAGGGAACTACTGCTTCGTGCCCTATGGGCTGGCTTGGCTGGCTGCCAACACAGGGAAGGAGAGAGCGAGAGCGGGGTTGAACGGGGGTGAGAGAGAGAGGGAACGGGTGAGCGAGCATGTGGGCGAGGGTGGGGAGAAAGAGAGAGAGTTATTTTTTGCATGGTGGCCCCCAGGGTTGATGAACGAGAGAGAGAGAGAGATACTGTTTTATGTGCCCTATGGGCTGGCCCGACATAGGACAGGAGAGAGAGGGAGAGTAGAATAATGGATGAGGGAGAGAGAGAGAGAGAGAGAGAGAGAGAGAGAGAGAGAGAGATAGCCTATGGCGGCCCCTTGGGCTGGTGATGAACAAGAGAGAGAGATTTTGGTGGCTTGCAAACAAACGAGAGGGAGAGGGAGAGGGAGGGGTGGCGATAGTGGAGGAGAGGGAGGGAGTGGTGCCACGGGGGGGGGGGGGGGGGGGGGGGGGGGGGGGGGGGGGGGGGGGGCATTGCACGCGCCCGAGCGAGGGAGGGGAGGTGGCACATGCAGGGAAGAGAGGAAAAAAATGTTTTTTTTAATTGTTTATTATTTCATGCTTCCCGGTTGGGGTTGGTTCTTGTAGTCACGGCTTTTAAAGCTGGCCATCATTAGCATCTGGGTGAGCTAGAGTGCGGTGCAGTTAATGCCTTGTCATGGTCAATTCACTTCAAGATGAAGAGAAGAAGCACTCAATGACAACTTTATGTCAAATATAGCTTATGTTATGCAGAAGGCTAAGTGCAAGCATTGTGGCAAGCGCAATCACAAATCAAGTGATTTCTTCAAGATCAAAGCATGTACCCTACATGGAAAGCTTGGTCATACACCCTCAAGATGTTTTAAGAAAACTCAAAACAGGGATAAAGGCAATGTCAACCTCACCGATGATGGAGAAGAAGAAGAGGAGCCATCACAAGCCCTCTTTTGTCTCACTGATGTTATGTAAAGGTTTGCAAATACCCTCTAAGCCACTATGTGATGTATCCAAAAGGTGAACCATACCATGATGTATCCATTTTGAACCATGTTATGCTGCCATCAAATTAGGAACCCATGTATTATATAAGAGTGCCTTGTATGAACCATGACCTATTGCATCCATTGAGATCTAGGCATGATGTATCTTGGGCAGATCTAGGATGAAGTTACGCTTAGAGGGGAGATTGTTAGGATAACCCTAACCTCACTACATGTGAACCGTACCCAATCTAGCTCCTCAAATTAATATGGGAATTATGCCTACACCTAGAACTGTTGGAATTAGGGTTGCAAGAAAACACACACATCTTGGAGAAGACGAAGGAATCTCAAGGCACACAATAGATGTTATTACTTAGTGTGCAATGGAAAGATAGATAGCCCTAGAGTGATGGGCGTATATACAATGCATGGGGAAAAAACCTCCTAAAGAGGGAAAAAATGCCTCGGCGGTCCTAGTGTGTTCACACACATCACTACCACATGTATATGGTAACAAATCCCCCTGGAGTGATGCGGTGGACGAGAGAGCTGACACATGAGTAAAGGGAAGTGCCATGCCCTGAGGACATGATCAATCCACAAAGGGGAGTAAGCCCAAAGCGTTGAGAAAAGCTTTAAGCTTCTCACGAGACAATGCCTTTGTGGAAAGATCTGCAAGGTTGTCCTATGTTGACACATAAGTCAAGCTGATCTCTCCTACTGAGAGCCTCTCCCTGACATAGTGGTAGTGCACCTCAATGTGCTTTGTGCGAGCATGAAAAAATGGGTTCCTCTCAACTGCCAATGCACTCTGACTGTCAGTGTAGATAGTGTTGGCAGTGTCCTATCTCGGCCTCACAACTAGAAGTGGCAACATGAGTAGGTTGCTTTTTGTGCAACCATGATATACATGAACTACCAAGCATGAAACAAAAACCACTTGTGGACACTCTCATCTCAAAACAATCAGCCCAATATGAGTCCGAAAAAGCATGTAAGTATGGCGACAATGATCCCCCTTGGGATAAAAAAATCCAAGATGTAAACTACCACTAAGGTAGTGGAAAATCCTCTTGATAGCCTGCCAATGCTTAGACCCTGGGCTATGCATAAATTTGCTGACCTGTGAGACTGCAAACTGAATATCCGGCCTCGTGTTGCATAAATAAATGAGGCATCCAACATCGGTTTGTTAAAGAGTGACATCTGCAAGTTCACCAACATCATGAAGACTCAATTTCAAACCTGTTTCCATGGGAGTGGCAATAGGTTTGCAATCCTCAAGTCCAAACTTACATAGCAATGTCTCTATGTACTTTTCTGACACAAGGCAATACCATCATCACACTGCTTAAACTGTATACCCAAGTAATGATGCAACATCCCTAAATCTTTCATCTTGAAAGTATCATTCAAATCAACCTTAAATTCATCAATATGTCTCTCATTTGGTCCAATGATCAGCAAATCATCTACATAAAGAACCACAATGAGAAGTACATCACCTCACGCTTTACATACTTTCCGTTGGACTATTGTGAAAGCCTCATTTCACTAAATGAGTGTCAGCTTTCTCATACCAAGCACGAGGAGATTGCTGCAACCTATACAAAGCCGTCTTACTTCTGCACACTTTGTCCTCTTCTCCTTTCTTGACAAAACTGCGAGGCTACGTTACATAAACTTCCTCAAATATGTCACCATTCAAGAAAGCAGTCTGATTGATGTACATCCCAACCAGAATGAGATGCCAATGCACATAGAAAATGCACAGTAGTCATACGACAAGTGGGAGCAAAAGCCTCTTCATAATCTATGCCTTTTTGCTGTGCATAACCCTTTGCAACAAGTTGAGCCTTATGGCGATCGATCTCACCATCCAACTTGTGTTTCAACTTGTAAACCCACTTCGTACCAATGGCCTTTTTTCCAGGAGGCAAATCACATAAAGTCCATGTGTCATTTTCTATAAGTGCATCATATTCTAATTGCATGGCGGCCATCCAATTTTTTGAATTCTATGCTTCATGGTTCCTCAACATCATGTAAGCTAGACACAGCTAAAGCATAACAATCTGATGCATAAGCTGCATGGCAAGAGCCTGAACGAGTACGACTAGACAAAGGTGCATCCAATTTACTATCACGCAATTTATGCAGCAAACATTTTGGCATACCTCTAGCCTGCTCATTTTCAGCCCTTTCCTCATCAAGTACATCATGTACATTTGCATCAGTAATAGGCTGATCTATAATATTTTTGGAAACCCCCATAGGATGTACATTTGCCTCATTGGAATTCACATTCGAACTTCCACCACTGAAAAGAGGCAACAAAGTGTCATAAATGTCATGTGAGCTTACATTACTGTCTCTAGTACATGAACAGAATCTTCCACAAACACTAGATCGCGTGAAACCAGAATACGATTTTTTTGCGGATGAGACAACCTATAACCTTTGCTTTCAGCACTTTAACCAACAAAAATACATTTGACAGCCTTATCATCCAATTTTCTGTGCTGTGTTTGTGGCACCAAAGCGTATGCCAGACAACCAAAAACACATGTGCTCGATAGAAGGCTTCTACCATGGCATGCTTCATATGGAGTAATAGACTTCAAAGCTTTTGTAGGACACCTATTTAGTACATAAGTGGCACACATGATGGCCTCAAGCCAAAAAGAATGCGGAAAAGCTTGACTTTTGACCATACATCGTGCCATTTCCATAAGTGACCTGTTTTTCCTCTCAGCAGCACCATTTTGCTGAGGCGTATAAGGCACTGTACATTGGTGTTTTATCCCACGACTAGCCAGAAATGCATTAAATTCATGAGACATATACTCCCCCCCTCGATTGGGACGAAGGGTGCCCATAGTACATTTCGAGACATTTTCAGCCATAGCCAAAAATTGTTTGAAGCACATAAAAACTTTGGACTTCGCTTTAAGCGGAAATACACATGCATGCATGGAGTAATCATCAATGAAAGTCACAAAGTAAAGGTAATTTCCCAAGGACGGAGTTTGCACGGGCCCACAAAAATCACTATGCACAAGCTGCAACTTGCATGTGGCCCTAACTAAACCATCCTTTGGAAACTTAGAACGCTGCATTTTACCCAAAATACAGCCTTCATAGACATGTTTGACAGATGCTTCAAGAGACGGCAAAGAAGCAAGCATATCAGATTTCTGCAAGCACAACAAACTAGCAAAATTCCGATGCCCAAAACGTGTATGCCACAATTTTGCATCTGAAACATCCCTTGAATCTGCAACCGCATTTGCAAAATTTTGTCTACACTTTTCATACAAAATGAGCTTATACAGCCCACGGCACAAAAGGTCAGATGCAACAATTTCATCACCAAAACTGAGATCATGAATTGTACATCTGTCATCCACAAATATGACTACAAGTCCAAGTCTTGCAAGTGCAGATACAGAAAAAAGGTTCTTCTTGATCCCAGGTACATAAAGTGCATCAACAAGTGTGAAAGAACTGCCATTTGCAGTAGTAAGCACAATCTTTCCAACTCCCTGAAGCAGATCAGAGGCATTGTTGGCACAAGTGATTGAATTCCCATGAGGGATAGACTCGAGAGAGGTGAACAATTCACGATGTGAGGTAATGTGCTTTGTAGCACCACTGTCAAAATACCGCACATGTGAATTTGTAGCAAAACTGACATGCATGCACCATGGACAACAGGATTGTAAGTGCACTCTATACTAAAAGCCCATTCTGCAACAGCATCAACATCACAGTCTCCTTTCATAGAAGACTCAGCAATAGCTGCATTTGTAGTGGAACCAGCATTTGTAGTGGAATCACCCTCTTTCTTCTTTGCCTCTTTGGCCTTCAACTTAGGACACTGCTTGATCAAGTGATCATTAGCTTTACAATAATGGCAATGCATCTTTTTTTTGCCTTTATCACCAAAATTTTGAGACGATTTGCTGCAAGCAGAAGCATTAGGAATAGATGATTTTCCACTCGCAAAAGAACAATAAGAAGTGGCTGCATTGTTTTTACCACCCTTTCTTTGAGTAGCAATAAAAGCCTGTTCAACTGCATGCTGTCTAGTCCTATTTTTTTGGAAAGTAACTCTTGCAACAACTCATTGATATCCTTGACACCAACAAGGAAAGTGTGCATATCATTTTCTCATGCATAATCTTCGACTCCAACTCTTTACGCATTAATACAATTTTTGCCTCATTGCGGCTTGCATAAAGACCAACCAGAATGTCCCAAGCCTGTTTTGCAGATTTTGCTGAACGAATGTGAGGAGTAATGGTGCGCTTCACATACAACGCAATCAATGCATGAGCTTGCGCATCCTTTACATCCCAAAACGAGCTTGTTCTGCCATAGGCAAAACAACTCTAACAGCAACAATCCTTGCAACAAGACCTGCAACATCCTCAACATCGCCTACATCCTCAGAACCACGACGTACATCAATGCCTTGCACAATATTCCAAATGCCCTTTGACACAAGAACATGTTGAATCATGTAAGCCCACATAGGGTAATTGTCCCCATCCAATTTTTCCTCAGCAGGATACGTCTTGAACACATCTGTGTTGTTGTCAGCCATGGCAAATGGTGCATCTGATGTGAAATCTGCCGAAAATAGGAGAAATGAAGCGGGAACAACATCAATATCTTTGTTTTTCTTTTTTGTTGCTCCTTTGTTTGAGGTTCTACTTGCACATTTTCTTTTTCCTAATAGAGTAGATTGCAAACAAAACAAAAACTAAAACAAAATATTAATAGCTACATTAGTCCTAGCACAGGCTACTCAACATGCTGCTACTACGATGGGCTCTTTTCTTTACTCATCAAAACCACCAAAAAATTGAGCCGATGTGTCATTAGAAATAGGTAGTTCGAAAATGTGTCATCGACCAAAAGAGTAAACAAAATTGGTGTTCAATTATGGGTTTCGTTGGCGTAACCCACTAGGAAGGAACAATCTGAGTCTCTTTGTGAGCCAGTCAGAGTCATGGGCTTTTGTGAACCAGTCAAAAATGGAACATGACACAAAGTTCATAAGGATGAAAAGGTTTTCCTTTGACTCCACGTGCCTTGACGTGTCAGGACCGCCAATCGTACATCATAACCAAAGCTGCTTCTACATGATGATTTTTGCAGTCAAATCCCTTCTGATCAATAGACACAAGCAAGACAAGCACAACAGGATAGACTACCATGAGTAGGACAAGAACAACAGATAAACCTCCATTCTAGAAACTTATAATGTGTCGCAGGTTGGCCAATGGCCACATATTCTAATGTGTCACAGTTTGGTCACGTATTCTAATGTGCAGTTTGGACTGAGAGACTGAGGGAGTCAATCTCGCTCATAAGATTCTCCTACAATGTCTTGGATTGAGAGACTAAGAGAGTCAACCTCGTTGGGACCAACCTGATTACGTGGCAATCTGTAGCACAATCTCCAACTTGCAACCTGCCCAATCTCCGACCCGCAACTTGCAACTTGTGCAATCTCAAACCTGTAGCCTGCAACCTTCACAATCTGCACAATCCCATACTTGTAGAAATCTTTGCGACCTGCTAAATGTGCAATCTGCACATTCTTAAATTTGCTCCTATTTTGAAATCTGCATCCAATCTGCACATTCTAAAACACCTCAAATTTGCATCCATTTTGCATGTAATCCATAATGTGTACGCGTTCTGCAACCTGCTCAAAATCTTTTGCAAAGCTCTTTTGAGAGCCCTCAATAGGGTATCATTGTTGGCGAAACCCATAGGGTAGTGCAAGGCAAAACCAGGGCAAGGCAAAACAGACAACAAAATGTCAAACTTGAAAGAAGGGTTTCTTGGCTTTCAGAAGGGTTTGGCCAACGAAACCCATTTGAAGGCTCCCTATTTATCTGTGAGGTCCCCAACCCCAAGAAGATTGAGACGACTTGATAGATGGCCTTCCTTTATTCTCCTTTTCCATTGACGACACCCTACTCCGTTTCCACAAAGTAGAGATACGAGCAACAAAAGAGAGGAAGTCCTCCATCCATCGTTTACGTGGTTATAAGGGTGATACGCCACAAGCTAGGTCGATAAATCTAGGATTCTAATGAAGCTGTTTCCTAACATAAATATGAAATCCAATCCATAAACAACACCTTTTTTCCCACCTTTAAGAGGCACGGCCGCCATCCATAAACCATAAATAGGATATGAAACTTAGTCTAAACTAAATAGTAATTTTATGTCACATAGATTTGGGACATCTTGACTCTTGGCACAATGAGTCTCTAATTTCACTTCTCTTAATAAGAGGGAGTGGAGAGTTTCTCGACTAATCGAGAACACCCATACTTGACTGGCAACCTGAGCCAGCCACCACTTTCCACCCCACACTCACACTTTTTACCACACTGTTTTACATATACAAACAATGTTCCTTAATTATTTCAAAACACAGTTTCTTTTATACATCCCTTCAAACAATACCAAAACAATTGAAACAAGGCCTAATGAAGACATCCCTATTATTCAACAAAAATAACTTTTCCAATTTCTCATGAGTTGCCTCTACCCGCGGACTTTCTCTGTCTAACCAACAGAGCCTTTGCAAAGGATTTATTCGCTAACCACGTGCGCAACCTTCCCATCTCGCTAACCGCGATGCATATTGCTAACTGCAAGGAATCTTGCTAACCGCCAGGCATCCTGCTACACGCGAGGCATCCCACTAACCGCGAGGAACAAAAGAGAGCCAATAACCTCAGCTTAATCTCCGCTAACCACGGAATCATCTCCTTACCCGTGAGGAACGAAAGATATTATTTCAACAATTCTTCTCTTTAAATGATTCTTCAAAAATGATCAACCACTTCTTCATATCAATCAAAATCCACTTATTAAACAGTAACAATTTATTAAGCAATAAGAATTCAACAAACAATGACAATTTATCAAACAGTCCTTTCACTAATCTATAGAAACATATGCTTGTTTCTTGTGATAGAATCACGTTTCTCGGACAGTTTAAGGGGTTTTCTATGCTTAGCTTTCCAGGTCATCATGAATAGCAATGTAGAATTATAAATTCGTCTTACCTGATTAGTGACATGTTTGATTACCTCCCGTGTTTGAGGTTGGATGGCTTCGACTTCTTCTGCGACCAATACATCTGCTTCAGCAACGTTTGGAGTAGATGATATCTTCTTTTGAACCTTCCTTGGAGGTGGAGCGACATGAGCGTTCTTCGAGCTTTGAGTAACTCGCTTCAGGCCATCGTATCGATGTAGAGAAGAGGGAAAGAGAACTCAAGAATTTCAAGGCAACACGATGATGGTAGAGAAAGACTCGGAGATGGAGATGGCTTGAAGGTAAGAGCTCGAGGGAGAGAGCTTGAGGGAGAGAAGATAACTCCGACGTCAACGCAAGAGAGCTTCCGCTTCTGAGAGTGTGTGTCTGTGTTTTGAAAGTGAGGGGAGAGGGGTCTTTATATAGGCTCTCAAGGCCAGCTAAGAATAGAGGGATAAGTTCGCGTATGTTTGTAGCTCCCTTTTAAATTTTAAATTTTTTAAATTTTTTATAATAATGCGGACACGGATTCCGATGCAAGATTTTGGTTCTCCACTTTTAGAAAAAGCTTGGGCTCCAAGACAAGAACTCTAAACTTAACTCCCTCCTCTTTCTTTCCTAAAAATACTCCTCCTTTTCTAAAATTGCTGCTTCTTTCCTAAGAGTCAACTCTTATCTCTAGATACAATCTTGAGGCTTAAGTTTCCCATCAACCTTATTGTTTTCAAGTGAATAAGGGTCATATTAATAGTTCTAAAGTCTGATTTTTGATCCGATCGTTCCATTAGAATGCTGTTTGACTTAGCAAAATGCAAACCTCAAATATTTGAGAAGTAAATGAAATACTTTTATTGAAAAATGTTGGGTACATTACAATCTCCCTAACTTAGGGATTCGAGATATCCTCATCTCAAGAAAAAGTGAGGATACTCCTATTCTAATTACTAGCGACCATCATTATGTCAAAAAGGGTGATGCTTTAGTCTGCTTCACTTGCTACTGTTGCTCCATTAGTCAATCGTGGACAAGTGCTCTGTAAGAACTAGGGAACTAGGCCTTGAGATCCTCCTCCCAACCTCCCTTTATATAGGTGGGCTCCTAGCCCCTTGCCCTAGACGGGTCGTAGTCCATGACTATCCTAGTTCTTAGGGTACAGGACCCTTGTCCTGACATTACTCCCCCCTTAAAGAAGAGTTTTCATCCTCGAAACCAAAAGTGGTGATATCTTCGTAAGAAGACTGATGTTTTCTGTTTTGGTATCCCAAACTTGATGCAATGAGGAGGTTCAATGAAACCAAGAGCAATATCTTGATTTTCAACATTGTTGTCCGTTTGCAAGCACTTGGGTCTAAATGGTAACTCCATTTATAACTCACTTCAGTACTGTAAAGGAGGAACCATAATTAAGAATTCTCCAAAGGCATAACCAGTGTTCAGATCTTCTGAAGGTATTGGATAATGCAAGAAAACATTGGCGCAACTGTCCATGAAGTTGAAATCCAGATTTCCAACTCGCGTTAGTATCTTAAAAAGCTTCATAGCTGCGAAGAAGTATAGTAGGGTGTGTCCTTATGTCAGAATTTTGAACATATTGGAACACATAGAACTACAGATTCATCCCTAATGAAGGTTACTTGCCAACATACTTTGTCAGCACACTTGGTAAGTCCTTGACGTACGAAAGTATTGACACAATCTCCAACCCCACCACAAGAGGTGTTCAAAGTCGAAAATCGTACTTAAGAAATTTCAAAAATAGGGAGAAAAATCATCTATTCAGAAATGCATTGTGCTAATGTATGCTCTTAGCAAATCCTTTAGCAGAAGATTACTCTTTTTAATCTACCTATCCCCTTGGATAACTGACATTACTGAGGTGTGTTTTTTGCACGGTTTACAGATAGTCGTGCTAGATGATTGGTAAACAGGAAATCATAGTAGTGTATAGCATTGGTGAGGAATCAACAATGTCCGAAATAACCATCGTGGTTAACTTGAAAAAATCTACAAACACCCAAACCGAGCCATGACCTCTGTTGGTGATTAGTAGACCCAAAAATAATCTCATAGAGATAGTGCACATAGAGTGCAAAATGCTTCAAGATTATTGCCAAAAAACGTTAAGAAACCTTAGCTTTTCATTGGATTATGGAAGCAGCTATCAAATAACGTACTATAAGCAGAAATAGCTAGAGTCTAGATTAATGTTTATCTGCTGAAATACTTCGTAAGCAACAACCTGAGGAATATGCATGCCGTTCCAAATGAGCCTGTGCTAAACACTAGGCCCATAACACCTAGTGTGCATGCATTTAGCAAAAACTAACCCGAACCTGTATATCCATAATGGTCCTTGCCAATACTGATGGCAAATGTGATGCGCCTAACACACATTAAAAGGAATGTAAATAGTTCTGAAAAGAAACTAAATACTTTTAGTTGCAATCTTTTGCAAGCCTTGCTGAAATTTCTGAATCACAATAGAAGGTGAAACATTGATCACGTCTAGGTACAGACAATGAAACTTTTTCATTAACAACTTATAGCCTTGCTATATGTATAAATAACCATCTGTAATGTTGTTTAGTAGTACTTGTACCTTACAAGTCATTCTGAGTATCTGACAATTTCTGGCCACGAAATTGCTCCTGATACGCCGTGCTAAAAAATGGTCTAGAAAACAGATGTGACCAGCACCTAGGGAATTTGTCGTGACACATAATTGAAATAATGGCGCCACTGTCAGTCCAGAGACTCATATTCTCCACATGTGGAATATGTCTCATGTAAGGATGTGTAAAAAGGAACATCCTTCAAGTACAAGATGTACTTGTGTGTGGAGGTAACTGCAAACACTCTACGACTGGAGTGAGAGGGACCCTCATTAGTCTTGCTCCACTGGCTAAACCGAACTCCTTGAGTTCCTAGACCATGTTGTATCCCATGTGACAACATGTGCCAAATTGAACCCTACAAGTAGGTTCGTAACATCATAAGGCAGAAAGATAGATTGGGCACTTGGCCCAAAGTACTTTGTGCCGACATGCCCTTGGCATGGCTCTGTAACCTTCAAGCGTACTTAGATGTCTTGAAAAAACCAAGCAAATCATACTAAATATGGAATTGACACCAAATCAGTACACTTACCTGTATGCAAATGCAATAACATAATGTACATTTACTTGTATGCAAATGGAATAACATAGTGTACACTTACCAACAGTATGCAAATGGAATAACATAATGTATATTTACTTGTATGCAAATGGAATAACATAGTGTACACTTACCTGTATGCAAATGGAGAGGAGCACGTCCCCTACCTGAAAACAGACAGTATTGCACTGGGAACGCTCGTTGTTGCCGTTGCAACCCCAACCCTTGGATTAGAATCTATGTAGTCAAACCCCTTGATAAGACTTCTTTGTAGAAACTAGATAACGGTAACCAACATAGTTAACCGTGTACCGATTGAGTGGAATCAACTTGAAAAACATGTAGTGCAAAAATGACACCCTAAACATCCGTAATGAAAAGACGCTTGCTTGTCAATTAACATCAATGTGTACTCCACTGGGTAGAGAACAATCATCCAAGGAAGACCAACAAATGGATCTTATCCTAGGTTGAGCAATGGCTCTTAGCTAGCGTGCGTGGTTCTTCGCCATCGTGGAAATTAGTGTTCAATCGTGGAACGGATGAAGACTAATATGGATGGCACCTTGGCCAATTTCTAGCTGAGAGTTTTAGAGCAGCTTGGCTCAGGAGAACTCAGTAGTGAAACATTTCACAAAACTTCGTAGAAAATTTTCATTTTGTTCCTTAGAGAAAGAGATGAAGAATGAACAGAAGAGCATGCTGGGCTGAGGAACTTTCTTGACATTTCTAGTGTGTGTGTGTGCCCAGAATGTGTGTGCTTAGACATCTTATGCCTGACTAGCAGCGTATTCTCTAAGCATGCAACAATCTGACTGGATGATGCTCGCATCGCGAGAGGGAACACAAGTCACATCTTGATCGTCTACCGTGTATGGGTTGTGACTGTATGGGGATGATTTGAATAGGGCACCTTGCCAGTGAATCCAGTAGAAATTGTAGGTTCTTTTTAGTGGTGTGTGCCTTGATAACAAACATAGATAAAATTATGGGAAACTATGCATAACTAATATTGTCCTTGACAAAATGACTGTGTGAGAGTGTACTTTATACCACCTGGGTAGCATGCCTTGGATACTAAAACGGAAGCCCGTGACAACCGTAAAAGTCAACACCATAAGTGCCTTGCACCGCTAGACTGGTAGGGATTCGATGAGATGATATCTTGAATAATGTAGGTTCCCCCAACTTGGTTGCCAACTGCTCTTGTCACCGAGTTAATCGGAGTAGGAATTAGAAGCCTTGTGTCATGTGAAATTTGCCAAGCATTTGGCTTTTCACAATACTGTCCAAAGTAAATGCGAAATGTAAAGTTGTAGGACACGTGTATCATATACACCCTAATTCAATGATCTTGCATTCATCTCATAATGTTTTCAGCAAATCGTATAAGCCGAGAGGATGTGTCTGGTCGTACCAAAAATGACTATGGCAGAAAAACAATTGGGGCGTAATAGTACCCAATTCAAAAAAAACTTACAATACGCTGAAAATCCATATTCAAGTATGAGAAAATGGCTAAGCATAACATGTTCAAAAGCCATATAACTACTGTGCCGTGCACCAAAACTGGACTTTATGTCAAATCACGACCTCATGCATCATGCTTAAGTTTGTCTGACATGTGGCACTGCTTTTTTTGATGCGTTCCTAAGCAATAAAAGCATAATTTTTGACGCTTTGCCCGTTGGAAGTCTAATTGTGAGAGTTGTTTCCTGACCACGTTGGTCACGACCAACAAATCTGTATCGACAGTCAATTTCTCTTGTACCTGCTGGACCTCTTGGTTCATAACTGTTGGGTAGACAACCCCTCGGGTTGCTGGCGAGTGAGAAGCTGATTCTGGTAGCATTCTATAAATTAGTTGTGTGAGATTTTCTACTTGCGTCACCGATATTTGGACCCTTACAGCTAGCTTGCGAAATCGTGCATCAAAAGTTTGCCAGTCCTGTCGAGTGACAAACTCCTTGGCATCCAGCAATTGACTGTCATCCTCGAGAATATCCAACACGCTCTGAGGAGGAGGGTTTCATAAATGAGGAGAAAGAGATTGATCACTTGGGTTTGCACCATCCATCCTTGTTGCCACGATGGTACCCTCCGTGAGAGTATCCGGCGCCATGACATCCACAGGTGTAACCAATTCCAGGTATTCAAAGTCAAACACGTGTTGATCATCAATTTCCGCACTCATGGCGATTCTGTGTTGTGCGAAAAAAAGAGAAAACAGTACCTTGGAGTGCAACAAAAACTTGTAGCCGTATCGAACACAGAGGTAGTTAGCCGTGCTAACCTCGCCGGCGGTCGTAAAGAAGGTGAATTTCAAGTCACGGTAGAATTGGTGAAGAGGTGAAATCACCGAGGAACTTCAGCACTAGCTCATAGCAGGTTGCGATAATTAACTGGGTAATTATGTCTTCAACTGAACTGAATGCCGAATTCGAAGTCGGATTGTAAATCCCAAGCCACCGTGAAATCAACAATTGATTTGCAGCCGAGGATGCATTTGAAAACACAGATCAATTCATAGTGGCCGATAACGGGATTTGCATCTTATGCAAACGGCAAATCGGTTGTGCAAAAATGCAAAATCTAGTTTGCAGCCGGCTCGGAACACTGAGTTATTCCTGCTCAACAACAAATTGTGGTCGTTTATCTTCCAAAGGAGCACGAGAACGGATGGGAGGCTTGCCGGCCTCTTGCTTATGCCGCCATGTTGGTGGGAAGGGACACCTACTATGGCCAAAGCTCAAAATTAAGTGCTAATTGGCCTGGCCATGTGAAATGGAGCAATTTGTTGAAGGCTATTGTCGCAGGCAACGCATAAGAAAAAAACGAGAGCTGTGGAAGCTGTGTGCAGATTGCAATGGTCGGTAGTGGCTGAGAGCTCTTGACAACAGAATCTCCTCGCCAAGGTGCTCCCCTCAAGCCCAAGAGCACCAGCGTTTGTGCACCATAGCTTGGCGTCCAAAACAAAAAAGCGTGCCCAAATTGGCAAGGAAAACTGCTATTTTTGGAAAAGCCTAAAAAAGCCACGGTTCTCACCCACAGTCCTTGCTTTTAGGGACCTAAAGAGACCACGCCTAGAGAGAGAGAGTGGAAGAGAGACTCCTAAGCTCTGATACCAGTGTAAGAACTAGGGATCTAGGCCTTGAGATCCTCCTCCCAACCTCCCTTTATATAGGCGGGCTCCTAGCCCCTTGCCCTAGACGGATCCCGTGTCCACACTACCTAGCCCGACCCTTGGTCGTAGTCCATGACTATCCTAGTTCTTAGGGTACAGGACCCTTGTCCTGACATGTTCCGATAATGTCCCAACTTTCCACATTCAAAGCATCGAGCATTCAAGCGTCGAGAATCTTGCACAGTAGCGGCATAAACCCTTTGTGGTTGTCTATCGTTGAATATTTGATTCTGTTCGGTTCTTCTTGTAATCCCTTGTTCCTTCATCAAAGGTTTAGATCATAGTAAAGCATCTTGTACAGTGGTAGGCTTCATGGATTCCAATCGCAAGCTAATTGGTTCTCTTAAACCTTGGCAAAAGCGAGCTACCTACTGCTCTATGGTCATTGATGGTGCGTAACGTCTTAGTCTTACAAACTTTGAGTAGTACTCTTCCAAGGATAAACTATGTTGTTTTAAGCTAAAGAACTCATTCATCTTTATCACTTCATGGGCAGGAGGTAAGTATCTTTCCTTCACCGCTTGTTTGATTTCTCTCCAACTCTGGGAGTTCTCCAATACTCCCATGTCACGACAATGTTGTTTCCACCATAATTTCACTTCACCAGAGAGGCAAAACATCCCTAGCATCGCTTGATTTGCAGGTGCAGTCTTTGCAGCCAAGAAGTAATCATCCATAACTTCAATCCATACTTCTGCATCCTTCTCAATATCAGCACCCTCTCCTTTAAAAGAAGGTGGTTGCATTTGTTTGAGCAACAACTTCTTCTTTTGAATCTCCGTATAGATAGCATCGTTCTGGAGTTTCCCAACATAGAAGTGATTTGAGGATTCCCCTGAGTGTACATCAATGTTTATAATAACTTAAATCAATAGGGTACTTTTCAAACTTAGACTTATCCAGTCCACTAAAAGCTCAATCGTATGACTCAACCAATCATTACTTATCCGATTCATTAAAACTCAATCACATGACCTAACCAATCTTGACTTAACCACTCCATCAAAACTTAGTCACATGACTTAACCAATCATATCTATCTCAATCACATGACTTAACCAGTCATGGGTTATCCAATCACATGACTTAACCAACCATGGCTCATTCAATCCACCAAAAAAAAAACTCACTTCATGACTTAACCAGTCAAACAATTTCTTTATAGAAAAACAACTCAATCTTCTATCCATAAAATCATCCAAATGTCATATAGGGCCTACAAAAGATGTTTCTATGAAAAAAAACATAATAGAGGTTTCAACCATAACTATGGTACATGTCAATCGACATAGCATAATATCTCTACAAGTCGGATAATGGGTATAATAACCATACACATGAGGAAGATTGAAGTAGCCAACTACATCTTTTTAACCTATTCTCTGATACCAATTGTGAGGTCCCCAACCCCGAGAAGATTGGGGTGATTTGATAGATGGCCTTCCTTTATTCTCCTTTTCCATTGATGACACCCTACTCCGTTTCCACAAAGTAGAGATACGAGCAACAGAAGAGAGGAAGTCCTCCATCCATTGCTTACATGGTTATAAGGGTCATATGCCACAAGCCAGGTCGATAAATCTAGGATTCTAATGAAGCTGTTTCCTAACATAAAGATGAAATCCCATTGACATATTTAGAATCCATAAACAATGCCTTTTTCCCCACATTTAAGAGGCACGACCGCCATCCATAAACCATAAATATGATATGAGACTTAGTCTAAACTAAATAGTAATTTTATGTCACGTAGATTTGGGACATCTCAAATCTTGGCACAATGATCTCTAATTTCACTTCTCTTAATAAAAGGGAGTGGAGAGTTTCTCAACTAATCGAGACCACCCATCTAGTTCCCACTTTCCACCCCACACTCACACTTTTTACTACACTGTTTACATATACAAACATTGTTCCTTAATTAATTCCAAACACAGGTTCTTTTATACATCCCTTCAAACAATACCAAAACAATTCAAACAAGGCCTAATGAAGAAAACCCTATTATTCAACAAAAATAACTTTTCCAATTTCTCATGAGTTGCCACTACCCGCTGACTTTCTCTATCTAACCAACAGAGCCTTTGCAAAGGATTTATTCGCTAACCGCGAATTGTGCAACCTTACCATCTCGCTAACAGCGAGGCATCCCGCTAAACGCAAGGCATCTTGCTAACCGCTAGGCATCTTGCTGCCCGCGAGGCATCCCGCTAACCACGAGGAACAAAAGAGAACCGATAATCTCAGCTTAATCTCCGCTAACCACGGAATCATCTCGCTACCCGCGAGGAACAAAAGATATTCTTTCAACAATTCTTCTCTTTAAATGATTCTTCAAACATGGTCAACCACTTCTTCATATCAATCAGAATCCACTTGTCAAACAATAATAATTTATTAAGCAATAAGAATTCAACAAACAGTGACAATTTATCAAACAGTTCTTTCACTAATCTATAGAAAGATATGCTTGTTTCTTGTGATAGAATCACGTTTCTCGGACAGTTTAAGGGGTTCCTTATGCTTAGCTTCCCAAGTTATCATGAATAGCAATGCAGAATTATAAAATTCATCTTACCGGATTAGCAACATGTTTGATTACCTCCCGTGTTTGAGGTTGGATGGCTTCGACTTCTTCCACGACCAATACATCCACTTCAACAACGTTTGGAGTAAATGATATCTTCTTTTGCACCTTCCTTGGAGGTGGAGCTATATGAGCGTTCTTTGAGCTTCGAGTAACTCGCTTCAGGGCCATCGTATCGATGTAGAGGAGAGGGAAAGAGAGAAAGAGAACTCAAGAATTTCAAGGCAACATGATGATGGTAGAGAAAGACTTGGAGATGGAGATGGCTTGAAGGTAAGATCTCGAAGGAGAGAGCTTGAGGGAGAGAAGATAACTCCGACGTCAATGCAAGAGAGCTTCCGCTTCTAAGAGTGTGTGTCCGTGTCTTGAAAGTGAGGGGAGAGGGGTCTTTATATAGTTTCTCAAGGCCAGCTAAGAATAGAGGGATAAGTTCGCGTACGTTTGCGGCTCCCCTTTAATTTTTTTTATTTTTTATAATAATACGGACACGGATTCCGATGCACGATTTTGGTTCTCCACTTTTAGAAGAAGCTTGGGCTCCAAGACAAGAACTCTAAACTTAACTCCCTCCTCTTTCTTTCCTAAAAGTACTCCTCCTTTCCTAAAATTGCTCTTTCTTTCCCAAGAGTCAACTCTTAACTCTAGATACAATCTTGAGGCTTAAGTTTCCCATCAACTTTATTGTTTTCAAGTGAATAAGGGTCATAATCAATAGTTCTAAAGTCCGATTTTTGATCCGATCGTTATATTAGAATGCTCTTTGAATTAATAAAATGCAAACCTCAAATATTTTCAAAGTAAATGAAATACTTTTATTGAAAAATGTTAAGTACATTACATTATCTTTTTGACCTTCAAAAGCGTTTTGCCAACGAAATCCACAGAGCAAGGCAAAGGAGTGCGTGTATGTGCTCATTTGAGAGAGAGAGAGAGAGAGAGAGAGAGAGAGAGAGAGAGAGAGAGTACCTTGGTTCTTCCTCGTGCCATATTCAGAATACCTCTTGCTTTGCTTCATTGTGGGCTTCTAGACCTTGTCTGTATAATAAATCCTAGAACTTGAAACGTAGTCCTTCAAGAGAGGAATGGGACGTTATGCTTATACGATTTGAACTTGAAACGTATTTCTCAATAGAGGAATGGGAGATTTAGAGAGAGAGAGAGAGAGAGAGAGAGAGAGAGAGAGAGAGAGAGAGAGAGAGAGAGAGAGGAGAAGAGATTGTTAGCTTCGTCAAAACAATCCCGAGTGACCTAAAAGAATATAGTAATGTGCACTTTTAAAGTTTTGTCATGAGTGTGGGGAGAGATTCAAGTGCACTCATTTAAAGCACAACTCTTAAATGATAAATCAAGATCTTTATCATTTGATTCATGCAAAAATCTATTGAGTAGAGGTGAGCAACAATCTATTGGGTGAGTGCAAATGTCGTGCAACAAGATGAATAGTGTTGTGATTAGAAATGGAAGGAATACAAAACAAGTTGAATATACTACACAGAATGGTGTTGTTGAGGTCTCTAAGCAAGATTTGTCAGTAGTATTTGGGTTCAGAGAAGATAGTATTCAACTTCATTAGATCTTTGGAGTCAAAACAGAGGGCCTCTCGTTTGAAATGCCAATGACTAAATGAGGAGACATCAACATGTTTCAACTTGATATCCAATCTAGGAGAACTTTTGTGGTACATGGTGGCCTGACAAGCACATGCGCCTTAAAAGAAGAGTCATTTGTGCAGAGAGGTGCATTAAGTAGTCAAAATTCAAGTTTTAGTGTGATAAACATACTCAAAAACCTCCCTGAATGAAACTCTCTTAAAGTAAGCTTCTAAGTGGTGACAATGATACAACAGGTTACAGAAATCCCAAAAAGATATGATGGGAATATATTATTTGAGTTTCCGTGCAACATAATAGGTTCAAGAACTGGTGGAATAGAGAATAAGCTTGATGGGCATGTTTGGACAGATGGGATTACAAGCAATGTTTCCGGGTTCAAGGGATTGTGAGAAATAGAAAGTGTGATGGCCACCTACAGTGCATCAATCGCCTATGCTAAAAAAATTTGCAATCACAGGAATTGAATGAGAAGCATTGGGTTGGGCAACTAGCTCTAAAGTTTGCCCTGCTAGCAGCAATACAAATGGGTTTGGGAGTTTAAAATGTTTCTTTTGCACTATGTCACCCATGTGCATTTTTGAGTGCTCGTGCAAGCTTATTTATGCTTTTTCCTTATATATCTGAAAATAAACAACTAAGTGGTGGATTTATACATCTCGGGTATCACATGCACCCTGTGGCAGAGGGTGTTACACAACAAGCAGTGGCTGAGGTCCAGACAAGGGGCAAGGAGCTAGTTGCTAATGACTTTTCTGGAAGACCAAGGTCAATCCAACAAGAAATAGCGAAGGAGATTGTGATGTAATTAGTGCTCATTGGAGACCATTCATAAGAAAAGAGACTTTCAGATAAGGATTTGAGTGATTTGTTAGCAAAATTGGCACCTTTGCTTGACAAGAGAAGATTATCATGATGGACAAAGGAGGCTCAGGTAGAGATAAATCAAACAGTGGGAGATTATGATGGAATTTTCAAGTTAAAAAGAGGGTTGTTGTTTGACTTCTTTCAGAGCAAGGCCTTTCTTGGGCAGCTGGAATTCTCAGAATTTGATAGGTGTCATATACTTAAAATGTCCACACAAATGGCATGGACATGGTGTAGAACTTCTCAACAAAATGAGACTAGGAGGTGAACTTGGAAATTCATGGTTATGCTTTGATTTTGTGAAAAGAATGTGTGATTGGACAACAATGGCTTGCCATGTTTACAATCCTTATGTCCAAGAAATGCAAACTATCACGATTGGGGATTTCAAAGTAGAGGATACAAAAGCACAAACATTATTTTGGAGCCTTCTAAATAAAGTGATGCGAATGGAAGGATACAATAAACCTGAATTCAAAGGGTTGATGACTAATGAAGCTCAAGCAAATTGGCGTCACAAATTCAAAGGGTTAATGACTAATGAAGCTCAATAAGGACTATATACAATGGAGGCCCTGACAAAGTGATGGCAGGGAAAGAAAGGTCTTGTTTGCTTCATTGGCTTCAGAGTTTGCAACAACATACAAAAAGTTGTATACCCCCTCATAGCCAAGAGGAGTTTAAGAATAGGTGTAGACAATGGAGGAAAGATATAAGATAAAGTTTGAGAAACTACAACCATGGCTAAGAAATGGGCATGCAGGCAAGATAGAGATCTCTATGCTTGAAACATGGTTGGTATGGTGGCATGCAATAGTCACCCATTGGGGAGAGTACATGATGTAGGTATATTTTTAATATTTTTTCTTGTTTTCTATATAAGTTCTTTCACTAGTTAATTTCATTATGTGCAAAAGGCCATGGAGAATGATGATATGCATATGGTTCCAAGGAAAAACTTGCCAAAGTTGGTCCATGGTGGCTGGTTAGCTTCAAATGATGGCGTTAAGTATGTATCCTTGTATACTGCTTGTCTAGGAGATCTGACCACTACTCTCTTGCAACAATCAAGGTATGACTCATTTCTCAAAGGTGGACACAAAGGGTGTGGTCTAGGACTGCAAAAAATAAAAAATAGGAGAGCTTCTATGTCCATGGTGCCACTAACAGTGAGCAATGCTATTGATCTAATCAATGAGGCTGCAATGGAGCTGAATATACCCCAGAGGATAGTATCCATTATGATGGTGATGCACGGAAAATAAGGAGAAAGCATCGAGGCACACTTGAAACACCTACTAAGGAAGGTGACTCCCACCGCTCAGAATATGAGTATGTCACACAACACGTGTCACAAAATAGGAAAAAACAAGAAGAGCATAAATAAGTTTGAGAAATAGTTGAAACTAACATTCATCCTAGTAGGTGGGTGACACATATGACCAATCTTGGAAGCGAAGTAAGATGTCAAGGCTACCTCCATGATAAGAGAGAAAAAATGTAATAAGCTAATTGACCAAAAGGGAAGATCAAGATGAGTGGGTGTACCTGCTCCATGCTCTCAAGGGGTGGTACAAGTTACATCACAAGTTAAAAAGAAATTGCTTGTGTACGCTTTGCCATACATGTCAAAGGCTGGGAACTTGCCTGTGCACTGTGTGTGAGCATTGAAAGGCTGCAAACACACAACTAGAGAGTCCTAGAAAGCTCAAAGAACAATGGTGTGTCACTCATCTCTCAATGCTTCCGTCGTGAAGGATTTTGTGCTGCAAAGAAGAAGGAGATGCCGCCAATGCCGTGCTCTACCGCCTCGCCACTGCCGATGTCTCCGCAATGCTCGATCACACTCTCTCTCTCTCTCTCTCTCTCTCTCTCACACACACACACACACACACACACACACACACACACACAAAGGAGAAGGAGATAGAGATGGAGCAAGAGCACTTCTTAGCTTACACCTCATCAGAGAATGAGGATTTTTAGGTTAAATGGACCTTTTATAAGAGTTTGGTACATTCACACATGGGCGCCCACAGTGGCTGGTCGTTGCACAAATATTGTAAAAATAAGATAAGTGGTGCGCCTCTCATTGGCGATCACCTACACACGTATTGGATCGACAAGCCCAGTCCATGAATCTATCAAATAAATAATACTGTGTCCGTCGTAGGTGATAGGGTGTCCGTGAGGGTTAACATGCCCCGCTTCCTGATGTAGATTCCGTCCTCGGGAAGCTATTGAGATGAAGCCCGTTCGTCGAGGTGGAAGAGCATCCGAGATTGAATGTCCTTAGCCTTCTTCAACCACTGCAAAATCAACCAAAATTGGCACAATAATTGCATTCTCATATACATTAAAAAAGCATATGCAGTTGTAGGCAGACAAATTGATTGGTAACAGAATATTAAACAATTTGTCAGCAATAAACATTAAACTGTAATATAATCAAACGCATAAACAGTTGTAAAGATAAAAATCTAAACAATTATGGGGTCACTAATTTAACGATCGAAAGGCAGTAGAGGTCAACTATTAATACCATGGACAAGCTTCTCAATTTTTTCTGGTCAATTAAGATGTTTAATCGCAAGAGCCAAGTATTTCGTGTCTGAGGGCTGACTAGAGGCTATACCTAGAAGACCCTGTAGTTAAGCTACAATAAAAGGAATTGCTTGTGAAATCATCGCTTGACTTATTTTCTTTTCTTTGACCCCCCAAATTCTTTTCACATTGATTCAATTTGATGTGTGTGCTTATTTTGTATGCCTTGGGTTTTTTGCTTTTCAAGGAAAAGCGTCCACACTAGGAACCTCTAGGGCTCTAGTACCACATGCGATACACGTGAGTGAAATACCAAATCAAGCTAGGATTTTTCTTCCAGCTTAAGATTTTACATTGTGATACTTTTGATTTTTTTTTTTGTTCGTTTTCAACATTTTAATTTTGTAACTTTGGGGGGTCATATAACACTATTAGCCCTCCCCAGGTTCATCACACTAGTAAATTCCCTTTATAATACTTAAGCTAAAGGTCGATAGGGACTAAGCCCACTAGAAAGCCCTAGTACATTACACACAATGCTGCCTAAATTGAATTAAGAACCTAAAGTAACCATTGATTATTAGGAAGGCATTCCCCATGGTATTAATAGTTGACCTCTAGTGCCTTTCAACCGTTAATTAATGACCCCAAAATTGTTTAGTTTTTGACCTTTACAACTGTTTATGTGTTTGATTATATTACAATTTAATGTTTATTGCTGACAAATTGTTTAATATTCTGTTACCAATCAATTTGTCTGCCTACAATTGCATATGCTTTTTTAATTGTATATGAGAATGTAGTTAATGTCCCAACTTTGGTTCATTTTGTAGTGGTTGAAGAAGACTAAGGACATTCAATCTTGGATGCTCTTCCACCTCGACGAACGAGCTTCATCTCAATAGCTTCTTAGGACGGAATCTACATCATGAAGGGGGGCATGTTAACCTTCACGGACACCCTATCACCTACGACAGACGCCGTACTATTTATTTGATAGAGTCATGGATAGGGCTTGTCGATCCAATAGGTGTGTAGGTGATCGTCGCTGATGAGAGCTGCACCACTTATCTTATTTCTATAATTTTTGTGCAACGAGCAGCCACAATCAAAATTTGTAAAAATAAGATAAGTGGTGCGCCTCTCATCGGCGATCACCTACACACCTATTGGATCGACAAGCCCGGTCCATGACTCTATCAAATAAATAGTACGACGTCCGTTGTAGGCGATAGGGTGTATGTGAGGGTTAAAAGTCCCCCTTCCTGATGTAGATTCCGTCCTCGGAAGCTATTGAAATGAAGCCCGTTCGTCAAGGTGGAAGAGCATCCAAGATTGAGTATTACGAGTTACTGGACTAATTGGGCCTACAAAGTCTAAACCCCATTTTCCAAATGGTTGAGTCACTTTAACAGGTTGTAAGGGCATATTATCCTTTCGTTGTGTGATCTTGTAACGTTGGCATTCATCACATCCTTTTCCAAAAAGTGATGCATCCTTGAATAAGGTAGGCCACCAATAGCCTGATTGTATGTCCTCCTGCTATACCCATGTGGACTTCTTGCACTATGTATACATACTCATCCTCACGGGCACAACGTCTAAGAATATTGTCCTTTCCTATCTTGTAGAGAGTTCCTGCAATGAGAGAATAAGGTTCACATTCTTTTAACAGTTTTCGAGCTATATCCTTACGAAGCTCTTTGGGTGGTAAACAATTAACTAGAAAGTTCACAATCTTCTCACTCCATTCAAGCATGGTCTTGACTAGAAATAAGGAAGTATCAGGCAATTCATTATCGACTCCAGTAGGGGCTTCACCATTGGGTATGCAAGACAAATGATCCACCATGACATGTATTTTACCAGGTCTCACTATGACGGTAAAATCAAACTCAAGAAGAATCAACAAGCATCATGTAATTCTTCCCGTGGAACAAGGTTTATTTACTAGATACAACAAGACTTGATGATCCACATAGAAAACAAACTTGTTGGCAAGAAGTATTAGGAACAGGATGGGGTCTAGGAGGGTTTCTTTATTTGCCATGACGTTATCGAGGTGATTAACATTTTGACAAATAGATGTACGCTATGTGTGCAAGAATGGTCAGTGTGTAAGAGTGGTCAAAGGATAAACTTTTCCCCCCAAAAAGGAGAAGGATAATTTTATAATTTTTTAGCCTTCCATAACTCCCACATATGATCTCCAATTTGAGCGGGTATGATGGATTCAGAATCCACGCATCGAGCTCTTTCCATAGATATGCTACATGATATGGTTTTACCCGCTAGATTTAAAATTTCATTTTGGGGAGAAAATTTGAATTCAAATAAACTAGCCGTTTTGCCTATTTGAATTCAAAAGTTGTTCTTTGATTACTTTCTTAATACTAAGGGTTTGACTTCCTTAAACTGCCAAATGAAGAGGCCCTCCTAGACCCCATTCTCTTCCTAATACGTAGTAGCAAAATTTCTTCATTGAGTAAATCATAGCAAACCTTCCCTCTCTGTAGTGGTGTAGTTTCTCTTAGCATCATTTAATTGACGACTTGCAAAGCTAATAGGGTAGTCCAATTTATGTTCTCCTGGTTGAGCTAGAACACACCCAATAGCAAAGTTTGATACATCAATATGCACATGGAAAATTACATTCCAATCGGGCACTCGTAGAAGAGGAGTGCTAGTCAAGGTCTTTTTCAATGACTCATACGCATGGTCACACTCCACGGTCCAATGAAACTCAGTAAGAAGTTTGTACATAGACGAGCTATGTCATCAAATTTTAAAATAAACCGCCGATAATAATCAACATGGCCCACGAACCTTTGAACTCCTTTATAGTTTGTAGGTGGTGGCAATTCAACAATGGCTGTGGAAATCCCATTTTTGGACACTATATGCCCTAAAATGACTCCATGTTTAACCCAAAATTGGTACTTGAAATGGTTTAAGGAGATGCGATACAATCTGCACTTCTCAAACACTTTTCGTAAATATGACAGATGTTCTTTCCAAGAGGAATAAACACAAAGGTCATCTAAGAAAGCTTCACAAAACTTCCTCAAATATTCTCTAAAAGCAGTGTTTATTAATCTTTGAAAGGTAGCAGGGGCATTGGTTAAGCCAAAAGCCATAACATGAAATACGAACACTCCAAATTTGATTATAAAGGCTGTTTTAGCTTGGTCCTCTAGCACAATTGTGATTTGATTGTAGCCAGAGTACCCATCTAAAAAGCTATAAGCTTCCTTCCCTGCAACTCTTTCAAGCACATGTTCTGAATATGGCAAGGGGTAATGGTCCCTCCTAGTGGCGGCATTGACCTTCTTGAGATCCATGCACACTCTGAGTTTCCATTATTTTTTAGCACAATAACTGTTGGAGACACCCATTCTGAGTGCTCAATAGGGTATATGAATCCGAATTTCACAAGCTTTTCAATCTCTTCTTGAACAATCTTTGTATACTTAGGATTCATTGGGTGGAGTCGTTACTAAACTGGTTTAGCCATGCTATTCATGGGGATTGTGTGTTGCACCACAGAAGATAGAACACCTTTCATATCATGATATGTCTAAGAAAATATATCCTTGAATTCCTTGAGAAGTTCTTTAAGTACATACTTCTCAGTCTCTGTCAGATCTTGGGCAATGAAAACAGGTTTGGACTATTCTCCTGGGTCTGCTAACTCTATCTTCTTAACTATCACTGGACCATTACAAACTCCGTTGCTTCCATCGATAGGTTTTCTTTGAGTCTTTGTATACACAACCTTACGCTCCTCTGTGGTGTAGGATTTGAAATGATCGGGTGCAAGGTGTAAGTCTGTAGGGTCTTGTTGTTTTGTGGACTATGATTTCACTTCCGCTTCCTTTTATTGTTGAGCTAACTCTTGATTTTTTTGTCTCCTTACGGTACGGCTCAACTTTGGCTTCTTTGTAGCCTCTAGCTGTGTGATGTCAATGGGTTGTGGACTACAACACATAACGCTTTGAAGGTATTCACCCCAGTTATCTACTAGCTTCTGATTAGTATCACATGCCCCTATATAATTAATCCATTCCATGGTAGAATTCTTTTCATTTATTCTAGCACACAATTTTGTTCAATATCGTCGCCTCTTATATCTCTTACTCTTCTTATCTAATTTTTGATTACGGCCGATCTCTAGTGAAGAGTCAGTAAATGAATCGCTACTTGTGTCTTCTGCTCTCCTAGATAGATTGCTATCTAGGGTACCACTAGTCCCTGAATGGTTTGTCCCCACATTTTCACTAAGATTTAACTCAAATGCTTTGTCCTCAGAGTCAAATTTAATTGATGATTTTGACTCCAAATCGTGTGGGCTATAGTCTTGTGAGACGCTACTGGTTCCAATGTCAGTCAAGCCTTCATCTTGTAGGTCAACAGAAGCTATATGCATTGCTTCTATCATATTTAAAGGTACCAGTGGTGGCATTTCATCCCCCTCAGGTGTTACCTAGGTCTTCCTTCTATTTCCCCAAGTGTCTATGGTTGCTAGTAGGTGGACCCAAGTGTCTATGGTTGCTGGTAGGTGGACCCAATCCACATTGTCAGACTCAGCAATATTTAACGACACCTTTTGGGCTTCAATCTCTTAAGGTGGGGAAGATGGGATCTCCATTTCTTCAATAGGGTCAAGTAGCCTCTCTGTAAACATTCTTTCCAATAACAAGTGAGTATGCCCACTTTCCCATAACTTTAAGTCACTTTATTCTTGGATGACACTAGGTATGACTAGGGGTCTATGGACTTTGTGAGGTTGTTGTGTAGGGAACACTGTGTCTGTAATTTGGATCTGCCTAGGTGCTGGCTCTAGATCCCTTTGGGTATTTTCTACCGAACTCCTTAATTGCTTGACTCGCTCAATCTCCTCTGTAGGGTTTGGGTAAGTGCCTATCTTCTTCTTGGGTCCTAGCCATTGTGGCTCATGACGATCTTCCTTGTTGGTTTCTTTCCTAGTGGTCATTTTGGTCTCCATGGTTTCACCTGAATCAGAATCCTCTTCAGCCTCGTTCATATATACGTGGCCATCACCAGTCCCTATGTTGGTCTTTGAACTGGGGTCTGACTTCGTTGCTTTTTTCAATCTCTTCCTTCGTGTTTTCTTCTTCTTTTGAGATTGGGCAATTGATGCCATGTCTCTTTCCTCAAGAATATAATTTTGTTTTTGGCGCATCGATTGTGTGAGTACATTTACTGGTACCACATGTGTACTTTGTGATGGCTCCTCGATAACCTCAATCAAGTTTAATGGTGTGATCTTTGGCGCATTTGGATTATTTGGACATTGGGCAATTAAATGATCTATGCCACATCGATTACACATGAGTATCGGCATTGTAGACGTGCTTGCTTGGTTGGTTTGCATTAGTGTTCTTTTGTAGCCTAATAGGACACTCGACTACACGATGTGGACCTCCACACTCATAGAATTGAAGAGGTGGTCTCTTAGTAGTGTTATTGATATTTTGGCCTCTTACAGCAAGAGCAGCTACTTGATAGACAGGTTTGACTTGTCCCCAATAGTCCTCCATGTAGTGTGATCCCATAGGCAATATTAGGGTCTATATCTTCCTCACAGCCCTCCAAACAAGCAATAGATGACTCACAACCCACTTGATTCACATAAGTGATTCTCGGATGTGGTGGTTGTGGTCCTAGCACTGGAGGTGGTAAGGGTGTTGTTTGAACAACATTTTGGGCCCTAGGGACCATGTGTTGTGATGTTTGTTCAAGAGGTGGGTCCGACATCAATGCAGGCACTTGAGGTGTGTCCGTCCATGCTAAGGTTGGTCTATTAGCCATTGCACACTTAAATACTATGCAATTCTTGGCTTGGTGACCATAACTCCCATAGGCATTGCATTTCCCGTTGAATTTACTCTAAAAGTAGGGCATTCATTGGTACTATGCGGACCATAGCAAACTGAGCACCATTGTTACTTGCGCACTTAAATACTATGCAATGCTTGGCTTGATGACCATAACTCCCACAAGCATTGCAATTCCCGTTGAATTTACTCTAAAAGTAGGGCATTCATTGGTACTATGCGGACCATAGAAAACTGAGCACCATTGTTACTCCCTTCTTGGATACATATGATTGTGTTGTGGAGCACGATTATCTCTAAGACTCTCTTGAATGGCCTTGGTGAGATATGCTAAAGTAATCTCATATCCCGGGGGATTCACTCTATATAAAAAACGAGATGCCACCTGCGAGCAGACAACTTTGATAAAACCCCTATATACGACTCATATTAGGGAATATGACCCCCCTTTCTACGCTTATACAACAATCAATAAAGAAAACTATCATACCTCTATCTTACATATAAAATTTAGGTCTCACATGATCTAATTGAGTAAAGCTAGTCAAAGAGTGTGTAGCATAGTCACTGGCAACATACTAAGGAACCACTTATGTTGATAACTAGATGTACCCTCAATGTGTCATTAGGAGAAAGCTGGACTCACTTTTGGGCCTTTCAATTCTAGAGAGAGAGTGGTGCTCGACCAATGAGGAAGAGGCTACCGTTTCGTTGAAAATCGACATTTTGGAGTCAAGATCTTTTAAAAAAAGGGAGGAAATTTTATTTTGGTTCATCATATTGCACAATTTCACGCTTTCAAGGCATAAATGCCGTAAGTCGTACTAACTATGTACCGAGGAATTTCAGAACTTTCATTAAAGACTCTATCTAGTACTTTGTTCCCGCCCAAATATGACTTTGAGTAGCTCTACTTCCCTCTCAAAACTTCTTTCCTTTTTTATATTTGCACTAACCTTTCTGTGTATTCATTCTACTGCACACCATGTCTACTTCTCGAAGGCCTATCACTACCATTGACTTTGTTAGCATTTTTAACAGTTATACTACAGACGATCAAGCATGGATTCCATCTCGTATAACTATCGGAAGTTGGGTTCTACTGCAAACTAGGAGGAGGAAGAGGAGGCAACGCAATGATTTCGTGGAGGCTTTCAAGGGTCAAGTTAAAGAGTTTAAAGTGTGTGCACAAAGCAAGCGGGTGAAAGAGGTCCTCATACAACATGCTTTCTAGCATGCAGACTTAAGGTTGCAAACATCTCCTCCAAGTTTTCCAAGGCATCGACCCAACTGTAAGTTATTTTAGCATCTTGCTTAGTGCATGATTATATTCGAATATTAAGTGGTGGATATCATCTTTGGTATGTTTCAGATATTTATCCACCGAATAGGACAGATTGGAAACCAGTTGAGAGTATAGTTGGGATTTTTTATGCTTTCCATGCATTTATTGGTGAGCAAATGTACCGAGGAAGACAACACAAGGAACTTGTAGATAATGGAATTTTATTTTGTGATATGTCATATGTGGAACCGAGAACTTCCATTGGTTGGGGTCATGTAGCTCCTTTGTCACTTCCATCCTTTGACAGCAAGGATTGGTCCCTGCCTACTTCGCAAACTAGTGAAAGCTTCAGGAATAATTTGTTTCAGGATATACAAAAGTCCCTCAAGTATTCAATTGCCACAAAAATAGTTCGGCTCGCACTATTTATGCCTCTTGAAGTGTTTGCAGATTTTTTCTTCGATGAGCAAATAAGAACTACCGCAACAATGTTCATTTGCAAGTCTGAGAGCTGTTTGGACTTTTTAGATGATAACTGGGATAGGAACAATCACAGAACAAAATTTGTATTTTGCAAAAGAAGTCCATAATTTGCAAGTTCATTATAAGCTCTCAAAATTTCTTAGTATCGTTTTACTACATTAGATATCATCTTCTTAGTGGGCAGCTTATTCCACTAGACCAAGATACAGAGAACAGCCTCAAGAACAAACCTTTATCAATGGAGCTCTACTTTCGAGACAGCCTACTTACTGTGATGGAGACAATGTCAAACACAACTCTGGCACAGCTTAGGATAGATCTTACATGTGAAGAACTTCCACTTTTTCCGGAATTGTATGCATTCAGTCTCAACAATAGAAAGGTGCTTACTAAATCGATAAATTTTGATTGTCTTTAATACACTATGACTGAATCTAACTTTTTCTTCTTTTCAGATTCCAAGGTGCAAAGAGAAAACAACATTGTGCAAGGAGTCACTAACAAAGACACTTCACTTAATTGCTTCCACCGGAAGCTAGGTCACATACCTTGTGCACGCAAAGAGCTTTGATGCCATGAAAACCATGATGTACTCTTGAAAATGACTAATGCAGAGATATTTTTTGGCGGTCAAACAATGTTTCAAAAATGTACATTTTCAATGTTTTAAAACTTTACATATTGTGTTGTTTCTGTCAAGAGTAATTTGCTCCCTTTCCCTGCTACTGTCCTCTCCCTCGGTTTGTGCCACTCGTCCCCTGTCCTCTCCCCCGGTTTGTGCCACTCGTCCCTTGCCCTCTACTCCGGTTGCTCCCCTGACCTTTGCTTCGGTTGCTGCTACCTCTGCCTCTGGGGACGCTGGTCTCGGGCATCCTTTCACGTCGCTCGAAATCATGGGCCTCTTCCATGGCTTCCCATGCTTCTTGCACCTGTGAAGCTTCCCACTGTTCTTGATCTTGCTGTCTACGTGCAGCCCATTCCTCTACTTTTGCGGCGTCCGCATAATATTGGTGTATTGCTTCTTGCATATTTCAAACTTCTTCTTGAGTCTGATTGTGGCGTTGCGTTATTTCGTTAATGCGAGCCTCTTTGAACTCATCAGCTCTCGCCGCTTCCTCTCTTGTGCGTCTGTTTATCGAGATTATAATATGCTGGATGGCCATTACAGAAAAATGTCGCACATCGTTGTTGGTGTAGTTATGTAATCGAAGTTCCTGTAGAAGCGTGATACAGACATCTGTTGCTTCATACATACGTTGCAGCAAACAATAAAACAGTAAATTACTTACGTTCGGTATATCCATAATTTGACTGATGAGCAACACGGCATTCAAACAGGTTCGACAGCCACAACTATAGTCATCAGTCTGCGTAGGCACGATTACCCGTTCGTGCTTAACTACATTTCCTAGATCATGTGCTAACAAAAGATGCTCTACACAACATACAAGTTTTTTCGTGGCACTACATACATAACCACTTGAGTCAGCAACACATTGCAAAGAGACACTACACTGCTTTCCAAATGTACCCAAATGGACCTTACGTTTTTACACGACCGTGAAACGCCCTGCTTTGCCCGGAGTTTGCGTAGTAAACAATCTTAGCTTCCATGTCAAATAACATCAGATTCCAATGATCACTACAAAGACACCATCAAAGATGAGGAGATATTCGCAATGCAAGATGTTTTTTACAAGGCAAGAAAATACTCACGATTGATTGTACGCAGTGACCAGAAAGCACGCTAGATCAAAGTTGACTCTGCTAAACCAGTTCATCAGACTCAAAAAGGAAACTGAGTTGTTCTGCAGATAAGGCGATACTAGCGGATCTATTACGTATACTTTCTCTTGAACCTCAGGGGACAGAAGCGAGACAGCTTGGCTAACATGAACAAATGACAAAGATTAGACTTGAACACTAAGTGAGTCAATACCGAGCGAGTGGGGCAGCTATCGAATTCCATATGCCACTGATTCGCTTGGTATTGACCCATGTCTCGGCTGAAATGAAGAAGAACTTGACGACTACCGCAAAGACATGGGTCAATACCGAGCAAGTCAGCGGCGGATTCCAATTCCATAAGAAACTGACCCGCTTGGTATTGAACCATGTCTTTAAGGTAGTGAACCATTATAAAGAAAAACTTGGTAACTGCCACGGAGACATGGGTGAATACCGAGCGAGTAGTACCAAAATCCAATTTCATTAGCCACTGTCTCGCTTGGTATTGACCCATGTCTCGGTAGAGACCCATTTAATGAGCATAAGAATTAAAGAGCATGAGAATTACCACAAAGCAATATTGACGACCTCATTTGTTGCGAGCGAGTCGGTGAAATTGCGCATGCACATGAAGTCTACATTATCGAGGTTGGTAATGCAGGCCTCCTCTGACCTTGCAGGCAACTGTATGTGCACATGCAGAGGCGCTGAGCTCAACAAAATTCTCAACTCCTCTTCATTCTCCTCGTTGATTTTCTCTAAAATAATTGACTCATCCGATACGTTGGATGGCCCTTCTGATGCAGAGCCTTGCCCTTCCCTTTCTTAAGCTGGCTCCCTAGCTGCCTCAGGCTCCTCCCTAATAGCCTCCCTAATAGCCTTAGGCTCCTCAGGCTTCGGATCATTTTCCTTCAATATTGGTTGCTCCATAGATGCCTCAGGCTCCACCCTGACCTGCTCTTGTCCCTCATCATCCACGATGGGCTACGGATCCTCCATGACTTGCTCATTTTGGTGTCTAGCTGGCTCCTCAATAACTGTCTCTGTTTCTTCCATGACTGCCTCGGGGTCCACTCTCTCTTGCTCTTGGCCCTCTGCGGCTATCTCAGCCTACCTATCTGTGTCGTTTCTCTCGACCCGTGATCGGGTCCTTCTGCTGTTTGTTTCAACCTTAGACGGCTCTGTCTGTCGTGCACGAGGATGGAGAGGGGGGATGTTGAGAATATCCATGGTTCTACTATCCCGGATAGGCATTGGCTGAAGCAGCCCATCGTAGCGGAAACGAAGCCTACGAAGAGTATCAAAAGCCCGCGGCATGATAGTGACGCGGTGTGCATGGGCAGCCAGGATATATCCATTGCTGAAGAATTCCACGAGGTAGTCTTCAGCAATTTCTTGAAGGCAGAGGAGTGCACTGCTGGCCCATCGCATGCTGACTCTCCACTGCTCACAAATCTCCCGCACTACTCGCTGGAAAGGGAGATGTGGAATAGTAGGTTGAACGTGTCGTTCTATCCTGCGCAGCTCTTGTAGTACACCTCTGTGCGCCTCATATCGGCGTCTTCTTGCTTGAGCATTCAAAGATTCACCTATTGCCCTCCTAGCGCAGGCCTTTACACGAGGCATCTCTACAAATACAATAACACCAAAAGACAATTCATTTGTCAACACAAGGGGCTTCAGATTTAAGAAAAGGTCAGTACCAAGCGAAAAGATGGATAGGAAAGAGTTGCCTTGCCTTATTCGCTCGGTAATGACCTCAGAAAATAGTAATGGTAGACATGAATTATATTTTCTGAGGTCACTACCGAGCGAATAGGTGCATAGGAAAGAGTTTGCCTTGCCTTATTCGCTCGGTAGTGACTTCAAAAATAGTAATAGCAGATATCACTTACATTTTCTGAGATCACTACCAAGCGAACAGGTTTGCAACCCCTGCAACAAAATACCTTATTCGCTGGGTGGTGACCTCAGAAAAGTGTACAAGCAAGCAAACAGGTTTGCATCCGCTGATACAAAATACCAATGTGAAGGAGATCTTAAATCGATGCGGTTCTAACTGTCATGTCGTTCCCTCCCATCACCTCTCCTAATATCAGGGTGATGGTACCATTGATTCTCTCTCCCACGTCCCCCTCTCATGAAACCTCATGGTAGTAGACCACTCACTCATAAGCCAGAGCCCAGGCTCTGCTTTTTAGGCATGTCTGAAAGTCTATTTAAGAGCAGTTGTTTCAGAACCTCCCTCAGGGTTTCGCAGATCAACTAAAAGAAGCTTAGGATAGTGGCGATGCCTTTCCAAGGTATACTCCTGCAGTGCCAGCAACACCGCATCCGGGCCCTCCTCATGAGGTCCCCCCTTGGCCCTCCCCCGATGTTACTTGTAATGTTCTCGACCGACACAGCTCGGGAGTGGCTGTTGTCAACACGGGAGTCAATTCTCGAGGTAAGCCGCTGGTAATTCTTTGCTTTCTGCTCCCAATTTCCAAGCTCCTAGTTTGAAGAGCTTACTTGCTAAATGCTCTGTGCAGGATGCTAGCCTGAAGCTGCAGCAAATGTTGATCGTCAGGCAGAGGGTCTCAATCCTTAAAAACTATCTGGAAGCAAGAAGGCCTGAAGACATGCAACGATTGCTCGCCGAGAATGTCTCTATGGAGACAATCATTAATTGGCTTCAAGAAATGAAGGATGAAGTACTTGAGCTAGCCAGTAAATATGAGGAAGCCATTAACTTTGCAAACAGGCTTTGCGAAGAGATAGCCTGGCTGTGAAGAAACCCCCGGAAATTAATAGGCCACTCTTTGTAAAGTCTGAAGTGTTTTCTAACTCAAACCCGGTGTTCAGTTGTAATTTTGTTTCTTTCTTATAAAATCAAAAGGCGTATTTGGCAAAAGAAAACCCTAAATCCGCAACAAGTAGGGGTTACCTTTCCCTTATTTGCTTAGTATTGACATCTGTACTAGCAGACATCACTTAACCTTTCTTTTGGTCAGTACCAAGAAAATAGGGCTCTTCGGACTAAGTGACGTTACCTTATTCGCTTGGTACTAACCAACTACACAAAATACAAGCGCACTGGACCGAAATCAAAAGGCGTATTTGGAAAAAGAAAGCCCTAAATCCGCAACAAGCAGGGGTTACCTTCCCCTTATTTGCTTAGTATTGACCTCTGTACTAGCAGACATCACTTAACTTTTCTTTTGGTCAGTACCAAGTGAATAGGACCTTTCGGACTAAGTGACCTTACCTTATTCGCTTGGTACTGACCAACTACACAAAATACAAGCACACGGGACCGAAATCAAAAGGCGTATTTGGCAAAAGAAAACCCTAAATCTGCAACAAGCAGGGGTTACCTTTCCCTTATTTGCTTAGTATTGAACTCTGTACTAGCAGACATCACTTAACTTTTCTTTTGGTCAGTACCAAGCGAATAGGGCCTTTTGGACTAAGTGACCTTACCTTATTCGCTTGGTACTCACCAACTACACAAAATACAAGTGCACAGAAGGGTAGTAAGTAGCATACCTCTTCACTGTGTGTAGAGTTACGCGTCGCTGAAGCACTACAGAACAAGAGTAAGAGAAGGAGGATGCACGAGAGTACGAGGTGATGGAGTTTGCTTACCGTGTAGCGTCGATGGGGGTAAAGTTAATTAGAATGATGCGCAGTAGAGGACGCGAAAAGAGGCAGAATAGTTGAAACTTGAGATGTTTGGCGGGGGTAATGCCTCAACTTAGAATTCTTACCTCGGGGAGGGTGACAACTTCACTTATGCGCGAGATTGCGGTTGGTAAATCATACTGCATGGGAATCTGAGACCATTTAATACTGGTTGTCCTTGAGAGCGCAGCCCACGTGCCTTTTTGAGTGACCGTTAAGGGTCAGATAGACGCCAATCGCCCTTGCAGTCGCCATCTCCATCTCCATCTCGCACCTTCTGCTTGGCCAGATCTCGTGCCTTTGCCTTTTCTGCGCCCTTCCCCTTGGCCAGCTCTCGTGATCCTGCGTTTAGAGTCAGACGCCGATCGCCCTTGCATTCGCCATCGCCTTTGCATTTTCTGCGCTCTTCCCCTTGGCCAACTCTCGTGATCCTGCATTGAGTGACCTCCACTGGGTCGAGTCCTTTGCTGTCGCGTCGCCATCGCCATCGCCCCCCTCTGGTTCTTGTTGTCGGTGGCCTGCGACATCGCCATCCAAATCGGCGCCATTGGATATTGTAGAGACAGGTTCTTTCTCCCTGTCTCTCCCCTTCCTGTGTGTTGTTAACTGTGTGCGCACCAAAGCCACTGCGTTAGGGTAAAAACGCATGCATGGTTGGAATAATTACTCATTATGTGATCGTATCGCATTCATGGTTGGAATAATTACTCCTTATGTGGTGACCGTATCGCATTCATGGTTGGAATAATTACTCCTTATGTGACCGTGCCTGAGTTTGGGCATAGTGAGTGAGTAGGCCTATAAATCTATCACTGATAACATAATATGCTCTGTTCTTATCCACCTGTTCCGAATGCCACAAGATAGAACCAAGTGAATAGGGCCCTTTGGAGATTCTTGGGGGCTCTACTTGCTTGGTACTGACTCAACTAACGTCACCACTTATGACATTAGCGCACGGGACATAACCCGTCGATAGGGCCATTCGGTGATTCTTGGGGCCCCTAGTCCATTGGTTCTGACTCAACTAACGTCAACTCTTATGACGTTAGCACACGAGACATAACCAAGCGAATAGAGTCCTTCGGAAATTCTTGGGGGCCCTACTCGCTTGGTTCTGACTCAACTAACGTCAACTCTTATGAAATTAGCACATAGGACAGAACCAAGTGAAGAGGGTCCTTTGGAAATTCTTGGGGACCCTACTCGCTTGGTTCTGATTCAACTAACGTCACCTCTTATGACATTAGCGCACGGGGCCAAACCAAGCAAAATAGGACATTGAGGGGTACTCGAGGTCCAACATTCGCTTTGTTATGACACCAAATAGTTTTGGCTTGATTTTTCTTTCAGTCATGGGGATCATAGTCCTGGAGACACAAGTGAGCAAGGATACATGTGAAGAAAAACTATTCACATTCTTATATAACGCCCGTGCTCATCACCGTGCACCAGAACTATTAGGAATGTTCAATGCAGAGTTTTTCTATACAGAGGATTATAGATTGCTCCTTTGAGTACCTACAAAACCATTTGCAACAGTATGAGGCAGTCACTTGTGACAGTTCCATGACAGTTGATGGCATGAGATATGTGCACCCTGCCGACCTTGACCCTAACAAGAGTGCTTCAAGGAGACTGAATCGATGTCTTGAAAAGTGTCCCTCCAATGCACTGCTTGTACAAGACAGGTGTATGAAGCACTTAAAAAAATGTCACTTATTGGAATTCTACCATGGGTTTGTCTGTTACTTATACTTGCAGACGGATGGCGAGTCAGAGACTTCGTAGTCAAGAACTTTCGGTAGTTGTCCATTGGCGCCGGAGGAAGAGGTAGAGGATGTGGAGGTGCAATTCAATCCAGAAGAAGAGCAGGAAGAGGTACTAAAGGAAACATTTGATGCGGGCTTAACTCTTGTTTCTCTTGCGGATGCAGCAATAGGGTGCAATGAAGAAAGCCCACGTATGGAAGCGACTTTGCCTCTGAATTGTGCTCCCAGCTTTGCTATGGCGGGTGACACCCACTATGTTCTGCTCACAGATACCATGCATGAGCTCAATATATGGGAGGACTACTGCCTAGAGGCAATTGTAAATTTTTGTGAGGCAGACATGGGGTTTGTGGACGATGATGGAGTGGACCAATATCTTATTGCTGACACAGCTGTCCGCGACTCATAGTTCACTTCAGGGTCGCAACTGATTAAAGATACGTTCAATGAGGTGAAGTCCGGAGAGGCCAATTTGCCAACAGATGAGCAGTTTGATTTGACAACAAAACAACTCGGCTTGGAAAACATGGGTAGACACGTGGCACCCGAAGATAAGGTAATGAATAGTCAGTCTATTCACTTGTGGGGGAGGTCGATGCTGGAAATGGACGAGAATCAGATGGTAACTTTTGTCGTGCATTCAGATGGTATTAGAGATGGCCGAGTGATAAAATATCATGAACATTGTTTTTTGCTGCCAGGTGCTAGTGTATGACGATAGTTTCCTTAGAAGAACGGAAGGGCACGGCAAGGGCTTGTCACTGGAGTCCAAGGCAAGGATGCGGCGTTGTCTCACTACATCGGGCGTTTCAACCACAAAAAGGTTTATAGAAACAATTCAAGTACTTGACAATTGTACTCATCTCACTTACGGCCCACAAATTCATTGCAATTATTATGTAGATCATAATATACCACAAGGAATACTCCGATGACAATGCAAAGTTCCCACTGTTTGCAATGAAAGCTATTACAAAATTGTGTGGTGGGAACCCCCTCCCACTAAACGCAGAAAGAGTAATTCTGATTGAAAAATAGTTTGCTCTACGTGTATTTGGCATTGGGTATGGGTGCCAGGCACTCAGAGCCCCCTATTTCATGTCCTACACAGCTCAGGCTTTGGCTGCAGGGGTTGAAGACCCGGAAAGCTTAGATCCATACAATAAGTGGCTGTTTCTGAGGGAAAGAAGACGCATGATGCCAGTGGGGATGCTGCCATCAACAGAGGAACGAGCTCGTCTACAGAGCTTGCACATCGAAGAGGTATAAAGTGAGGAGGAAGGAGGTGCATCGAAGAGGATAAAAACGACGGTCTCAGGTCCATATTCTCCCGCTCCTGACTTGTGACCAGTGCCACCTCGCATGGCGCTCCACCGCATTTGAAGATCCCCAAGCCATTTGTTTCTTCTCTTTGCGGATGTGTTGTAAAGACCGTGTAATTTCTGAACTCTTAAGAAGTTCCTTCTACCTTGCTCTATGAATTAGTCATCTATAAGTCCATTGGTGTAACTCTAATAGGCTATTGGCCTTTTCTTTTCCTCCCCCATGTCGAGTGTGCTTAAAATAACCTGTTCTTGCCATGTAGTGGGTTTTTTCCATGCCTTGTGTGGACCATATTGATAGTGAGCTGTATGTCTTGGCAAAATATGGACCATGGTTGAATAGTATGTGCTGCATTGAAATAAAACAAAATGGTCAGTTGAGTACAATTTAAAATTTTGTTTTGTATACGTAGAATGCCAACCTACCATGTAATGTGTGATATGTTGCCCACCCCACCTTGTAAGGTAAGCCTTTTTCCAATCCAGCAAGGCTGCTTGAAATGATGTGAGCTTACTTTGGTCCCAAGGTAAGCTCCAGGTAGTGGAAAATTTTATCTAGTGATTTCCACACATTCGCCTTGTGATTCTGGATTGCCCCACCACCAGCATTGTCTTTAACCACTTTATGTAACTGTTTCCATTTGTTGAACAGGATTCTCCTTTCTTCTCTATTTGAATCTTTGAGGCTAAACCCAAGAAACCTTCTTGCCTTCACTCCGCCTATCGATGCTTTCCTCGGTACCTTGTACCGACTTTGAGACATCTTAGGGTCCTCTTCGATTTTGACAGTGCCTCCATGCAAACCAATGTCTGAGAGCACTCCCTCTAATGCTTTGAGCACTCTTTTCGACTCACTCTCTGGCTTTAATGTCCATGCAAAACATATGTACAAATGAACCACCTTTTCAATTATTCGACAGAGTGCATGAAGTGTACAGACGTGAACTCTACTCAGAGGAATATCAAGCACTGGTTTAAAAGTTTTATCTTGAAGATGTCTGTTGGGAGCTCTAATCCATGCACACTCTCAAGTGATTGTGCATTAGCCATGCAATATAAGCATGGATTTGCCACAGCTGATCCGTGTGTTATGTTGTACATACACTTAAGAGTCTTTAAGTCACCTGTCATGTGCCATTCCACTTTGTAGTCGCCAAATCCTTCCACTGAAAGAACGGCTCTATTTCTTTGTTCACTGATGATAGAAGGAATTTGGGTTTGACTAAAAACCCAATCGAGGATTTCAAAATTTTCCTTATCAACCTGCAGTGAAAAATGAAAACACAAAATCAACAACCAAATAATCAATATTTTTGTTATCAGAGATTGAACGAAGTATACCTGAAATGATCCTAGAGATAGAATGTTGTTTTCTGATTGCACGCTGAAGTATCGTGGATCCTCTTTCATTATTGATGGATCCAGAGCTCTGTTCATGAGGGTAATGATGACTCTCTCCAAGTTCTTGTTCTTCAGGACCTCGCACTTGTCGAGCTTCAAAACAAACTTGAGAACCCCACCGCACTCGTCTTGACTGATGTCAAAGAAGTGAATTGCATACCTTTGCAATGCTTCAAGATCAACGAAGAGGTTGTTGTGCTCGTTAAACTGTACCTCTCTGCCGCCCTTGCCTAAGAACGTTGCTTCAATATGGAATGGTGACCCAAGTTTCTCAAACACCTCATCGTTTACGTGCCGATGAGCAGCCTTTACATGTGATGGCTTTGGCAAAAATGATCCTCTCTGTAGTTTATTTTGAGATTTTTTAGCTAATGCTTTGAAGAGTGCCTTGTATCCCATCTGCGAGATGCCACTCTCATCAAGTATTGCTTGCACTTCCATTGGTTCCAGCTGATTCTCGTTCATAAAGGAGGTAAGTAGCCTCCCTTTCAACTTACGAAATTTTTTCTGAGTTATCATCTCTTCAACTACTTCTTTTGGAACTAGACGGCTGTAATGCACTCTGGCATTGAAGCCTGCACCGTTCGAGTTTGGATGCAGTAAAGACCTGCCAAAAAATCACAATGCGTTATGATCATGTATAGGAAAGTAAGTGTATCCACTTCTTAATGAAGCACATTGAAGAAACAAACTTCGAGTTACCTTAAAGCTCGTATTCGTTTTTTCAGGCCAACACTACCAACCTTCATGTTCTCAAGGTTGCACAGATCTCGTTTTCTTTTCCGACTACCAAGCACGGTGTCTTTCTCTCGCAAACTTGTGATCTTCTTCTCAAGGCCTTGGATTGTCTCTTTGTTTGATGAAATCTTTTGAGAGCATGCTTCATTAAGTTTCTTCAGCTGCATGTTCTCCATTGCCAGGAAGTTTCTTTGCCTTTCCGCATTCAATCCTCTCATTTCCAAATGTTCTGTGTATCCCAATAGCCCATCCTTGCCATCGCCTGTGAAATGTAAGAGGTTAGTGATATTAGCAAAGGGAGGTGGCGCATTTGTCGTAGGATCCTTTGGATAAATAGACCCATCGGTCCACAAATCCAAATGATGTTCCTTGTTTGTCCTTCTAAGTTCTTTCTCCCGTTGAGATAAGAAAGACTCCCTCCTACGTTTCTGCAACGGTGCGTACTCTTGCAATACATCAACATGAAGATGATGTGTGTTCTTTCTTTGAGTAAGTGTTAAAGATGAAGGGGCCGAGGATTGTAAGTTCAAATTAGTGTTTTCATCAGGAAAAGATGCGTTCTCCATTCCTAGAGTTGATAGAGAAGAAGACGGAGAAATGTCTCAGGTTTTGGGAGGGAAAGCCATATTCTCAAGTTTAGAGTTGATAGAGTTCGTGTGGCTTATGTTCTGGAGGGAACGCTTATAAGTTGGCATTTCAAATCATTAGTCATACGGTTAGTTGGATTCCTGACAAGAGAACGAAGGATAAGAATGATAAAGACGGCGGCTACCTACCAAAGAATGTCATTTTGGCTTTTTTGTTGCGCAGAAAAGTATCACATAAAATGCACAAGTTAACATTTTCATTTTCTCTCTCTAAGCCGACGTGGAACTTCTTACAGGGCCCAAAAGTGAGTCCAACTTTCTCCTAATGCTTAGTTTGACTTTCAAATTATGTGTCCAATCAACCGGCACTCTGGCTACTTGTCCAATTTTGACCCATTCAAAGCTGGTGTAAATCAACCCTTGACCTGCTCCAAATCAGCCCTTATTTATGACCGGCTTGATGAAAAATTTAATGTGTGACCCAATAAAAAACTTTCTCAAAATTCATCCGAGTTCTAGTGCACAATGGTGACCAATCGTTACAAGTAATCAACCCGGATTAGTTCCCTCCCCCCCCCCCCCCCCCCCCCCCCCCCTTGGGAGATAAATTATTGGGGGCTTTCCCCTAACTTATACGCTTATGTAACTTGTAAAAAAGCCCCCCTCCCCTACACTTACGTGGTGCGGTAAGTTTTCCATGGTGAATCCCCCAGATCTCAGATATCTTTGGCTCCTTAGCAATAGGCTTTAGGGTCATTGGTTGATGCCCCGATGCTTGCGAGCTAGTAGATATAGGCTCAACAGACACTCTTTCTCGTTGAATCATTAAATTATCCTCCAGTTGGATCGCATTGGTGGTGACTGCTTCCCAAGTGGTGATACCTCTAATGACTAGCCCATTGTAGATATCCTCATGTCATAATCCCTTGATGAATCTATCAAGCAATTGATTATTATCGAAGCACTCATTTGGATTACAAAGAGAATTTGAATGCTTCAAGCGACTAATAAAGTCTCTCACGGACTCCCCTTCCTCTCGTTGGGCTTTCTGGAGCTGAGATGCTACACCTCAAAGCACTCCCTTTCGTATGTATTCTTTCAAGAACAGTCTCCTAAGAGTAGGGTAAATCATTTTTTCTTTCACCCTTAGGGTTCTATACCAAATCCCTAGCCTTCCCACTTCAGGTCAGGCTTAAAGCATTACTCTTATGTAGGTCATTGTGTTCTCCTAGGAAATCACAAATTTGTTCAAGCACTTTGGTATGCTTTCTCACATCCCCATCTCCACTAGATTTTTGTGTGAGCTTGGCTATTTGCACTGCCTTACTTTTAGGCTCTCTATCAGGCGTGTTACGCATATTCTCAGCAATAGATTGACCGATACTTAAGCAAATGTTGCTAAGTCACCTAAGTGAGTAGGCACCGTGGGTGAAGGCGCTCCAAAGACTACATGTGGAGTAGGTATTGGCATTGGGCTTGGCGCATATAGGAAGCCCTTGGGTTCCAAGTTTGGTACAGTGTTGTGCCATGTGGTGGCCCAAAGTTCATATGTGTGGCCCTAGGCATAGCAGACGTCGAATGTGACTGCTAATGCTAGCCGGTATGGTCTCATTGAAATAAGAGTTTGGGTGTTGTGGTTATGGAGCATAGGTTGTTGGAACAATGGGAGGGGTAGTAGCTATATGAGTACAAGGACCCTTAGGTGTATATAATTGGAACAATGGGAGGGGTAGTAGCTATATGAGTACAAGGACCCAAAGTTCATATGTGTGGCCCTAGACATAGCAAACGTCGGATGTGACATACTAATGCTAGCCGGTATAGTCCCATGGAAATAAGAGCTTGGGTGTTGCGGTTGTGGAGCATGGATAGTTGAAACAATGGGAGGGGTAGGGACTACATGAGTACGAGGACCTATAGGTATATACGATTTGTACACACTTGTAGATACTATTGCAGGCATTGAGCTACCATGTAGCGGTGCTTTACTAACAAAAGAGGTCCATGGTGTGTTTCTTGGCATGCCCATCACTGGGGTAGGCATGGTAGCCGTGCTATCATCAAGGGAAAGATGAGCTAGACTTGGAAAGGTAAAGCTATCACTTGTGGGCTCAAATTGCACTAAGACCCCTGGCAAAACAACATATGGAGGATCCATCGGACTTACCGAGGGAGTCTCCATTTGCGATAAGGTTGGTTGTTTAGCCTTCCCTGTATCCAAGAATCTCATGAGATCTGTTGAAGGAATGTGGATCCCCTTGTTCTGTCTCTCTAGCTCAATAACTCTATGGACGATCTCACAAACTCTTTGTTGTTGATCCTCTACACTTGTAGCACCTGTTGTGGATTGTAGGAGATCTAACCTAGGTGTGACCAATATATAGGTCGGTTAAAGTCTCCCTTTGTAGTTTATACTCCCAGTTTTCGTTTAGGAACGCTCCATCTAGGATTGAGGTGCTAGGGGTGTCCTTTGAACTAGATGCAATGTGGGCTCTCTATGGGTTTACCCTTAGTGGTCGCTAATTCAGGAGCACTCGATTGCTCGCCTGGCATGGATGTTGACATAGGGGCTTTCGGCTTTAACTCTCTCCTTTGCTCTACCCTACGTAAGCTCTCGATTTCCTTTTCCCTAGCCGCAATGATATACCGCTCAACCTCTTGTACTTCGACAAGGCTTCTACCATGAGATAATATAACCGCGGAGGGGGATAGCTCTAAAGCGTCAGGGGGTGTAGTGAAGGGAGTATTTCTGTGTACACTCTCCAGGAGCATGGGGTTTACGTTGGTCATGAATGGTGAATTTACTTCCCCACCCCCCTCATTTACATCATTACCTCCATGTTCGGAGCGAGTGGCTCTACTAGAAGTTTCCTTTAAGCGGCTAAGCATGCTCAACTCAAACCGTGAGCCCATGGCATCCATGTCTTGGCTTGAGCTATCAGGTTTAGGCATCGGGTAACCCTCCATGACGTCGTAGTCACAGGAAGAGTCACTAGACGCAATATGTGGGTCTTGAGTGGTACTACCTTGGGTTCTCACTAAGAGCCTAGAGCCTAAGGTAGAGGAATAATGAGTGCCCGTGTAAACGGAGACACTCTCGATGTGCTCGTCCTCTAGCACGTGACCAGAGCGTAGGTGCATGTGACCACAACACTCTAAAAGTGTTGGTGAGTGCCCGTAAAGGCCGCTCACCTAGTTTTTTAGGTATTTACAACCCAAGTTTCTTGTATTTTTGGTCCCTTTTTTAACCAAGCCACGGAATATGGCGTGCAATAGCTCAAAACAACCGTCTTGGCTAGGGAACGTGCCGTGCTTTACAGCCTCCAATTCGGTTACGTACAACCCTCAGAATCCTAAAACTAGTCGTTTCCTAGGTGGGGAGAGGGCTAGAATTAGTAAGTCCAAAGGGTGAGTGTGAAGGGGATGGTGGAGGACTTGAGGAACTTGTCCCACAGGCCCTCCCTTCACTTGAGATCCTAGTCTTTATATATAAGGTAGTGTGAGTAGTATATCATAAGAGTGAGGATTGAGCTTGGGCTTGGGCTTGGGCAAAGATCCCGATCCCTTCCTTTTAGAATAATATTTTTAAAATTTACTTTTTGAATTTCTTTTTAGTCCCAAACATCCTGAGTGTTTTTTTTAAATTATTATTATTATTTTTTTGAAGTTTTTATTTTTTTTCAAAAAAACTTTTTTTGGGGATAATGTGACCGCGTGGATGCCGAGCTCCCACGCGCACACAACAGCTCCTAAGAGCTCTGTCTACTCTCCTTATAGCTGATTAACAGCTAATTAACAACAAATTAACTGTGTAACACAGAATTGCACACTCACACACAATCAACTCTGCTGCTTACTGTCTACTCTACTTCTCACTGTCTACACTCACTAACAACTCTACTAACACTTGCACAATATAGATCTTGCAAAACTAACAAAAACCAGTACAATGTAGAACTAACAAAGCTTACTGTTACTAACAGAATATGACAAAAACCTGCTAATCTGCCCTTTACAGTCACTTAACAATTCTCACAAAATTCAGCAACAAAACAAAAAACAGATGGAAGAAAAGATTTCCGAGGTAGCACTGAGTGCTCCTCAAGCTTAATGCAAGGATGTCCCTGCCAACGGCGTAAAAAATGTACTCTTTGCCGTACGTGTCGAAGGCTGGGAACTTGCCTGTGCACTATGTGTGAGCCTTGAAAGGCTGCAAAAATATAGCTAGAGAGTCCTAGCAAGCTCAAAGAACAATGGTGTGTCACTCACCTCTCAATGCTTCCGTCGTGAAGGATCCTGTGCTACGAAGAAGAAGGAACTGTCGCCAATGCCGCGCTCTACCGCCTCGCCGCCACCGATGTTGCCGCAATGCTCTCTATCTCTCTCTCTCTCTCTCTCTCTCTCTCTCTCTTTCTCTCTCTCTCTCTCTCTCTCTCTCTCTCTCTCTCTCTCTAGCATACACACACACATACACGAAGGAGAATAGCTTACACCTTAGAGAATGAGGATTTTTAGGTCAAATGGACCATTTATGAGAGTTTGGCCTATTCACACGTGGGCGTCCACAATGGCCGTTCGTTGCACAAATATTGTAAAAATAAGATAAGTGGTGCGCATCTCATTGGCGATCACCTACACACCTATTGGACCGACAAGCCCGGTCCATGACTTTATGAAATAAATAATACGGTGTCCGTCGTAGGTGATAGGGTTTCCGTGAGGGTTAATAGCTTGTGTGGTTTTGTGGAGATAATATTGACCACACCACAACTCTAGACAATATTGTGACTAAAAGACCTATAAGTCGACGTGTTGTCAAGCCAACTGCAGATGGTACATGCTTGGATCTTGAGGAAAAGGTTGCACTATGGAATGCAGGCTTTGAATCGCAGAATTCTAATTGGGATTCGTTTGTGGAGACAACAAGTTTTTCACATGTGCAAAATATGGAGGGGACAAGCACTTCATACACAAAAAGTTTTTACTTTTGGCATTTTTTCCACCTCTCATCAGCTACTGATAAATATATTGATGTAAGATTTTCAAATTTAAAATTTTTACTCGTTTGTCATTTTTGTCCAAATATAGTAATTTTTGAGGTGCTTGCATCCACCTAGATGCGATTGTCTCGTCTAAATCTACCCCGACCTGAATTTCCATGAAAATAGCTGCTTGCTCTAAAAACTGCTAAATATAGCAGGTATGTGCATTTGACACCTTAGCTTGTCCTCCTCAAGCTTGTCGGAAGAAGTTTCTATGATTCTGGAGTATTGGAATATAATGAAGTAATGTTGTATGTCAAGTTTTTATCTAGGAAAGATTATCTTGGTGCCGATTTGGAAGGGTTGTTTTAACAAACTTGTGATGAAACCCTTGAAAGGAATTTTGTGTATGAACAATCATGTGGTAGTAATTAGAAAACAAGAAAAAAGTGTGAGTGTGGGGTGGAAAGTGGGGACTGGCTCAGGTTGCCAGTCCAGGATGGGCGGTCTCTATTGATCTCTCCGCTCCTCATTGGTAGAATAAGCGAAACTAGAGACTCATTGTGCCAAGAGTCAAGAAGTCCCAATTGTACGTTCCTTTGAAAATTATGGGGAAAAAGGAATTTTGGATTTCTCTCTTTTGGAAGGTGAGAATTAGGAACGTTAGATTATTGTGTTAGTTCATGCTTTCCATGGAAGACAGGGCTAGGAAACCTTTTCAATGGCTCAGACTCAAGTTACTTGGTGGCGAGAGTCTTTTCATTAGAAATCTTGTCTATCTGACTATGCTTTTCTCAATCTTGTTTAGAGCCTAGCGACATGTCAGGTATCCTCCTATTGCCAAATGGATATGGTAACGGGGAGGGGACCTCACACATGGTATCAGAGCTTAGGTTAGGAAATTGGAAAAATCATTATTGTGTAAAAATTTGGAGCAATGAATTGGAGACTGAAGTCGAGAACTTACCAGCATCGATGTTTTGGCAGATTTTGATGAAGGCTTTCTCTCCTCCATGAACAAGAATCCAAAGTGGATGGAAAGTTGCGTGGGACGGTGAAGGTGGCATCTTCTACATCAATATGAGAAAGCTCGGATGCCTTTCCTCTGATCTAAAGAAGCTTGGATGGAGGGAAGAGCTGAGAGTTATCCAGCTTTACTACTTCCTTGGTACTACTAGGGATGACTGCACTGTTATATATGAAGATGGCCTTGACATGAACTTAAATGAATGGGTTTTCATTCAAGTGGTGAAAGTGATTCCTACTTACAGGATCAAACCCATTTCTATCCATGACATCTTTCCTCAAAATAAGAGAGTTGTATTCTATGAACCCCGCAAGGATGTGTATAAAAGCTACTACTCACATCAAATAGTGGATTATAAATACTTATCCACAAATACCTATCGATTGTACCACTATGTCCCTGGGAATTCGGCTCTAAGAATCATATAGATTTTTAGCAGAACTAACCTTTGTATATATCATAATAGAATAAAAAGATACTCATCCATGAGATCTCAACTTTGTATATATCTTGATATAAATAAAGTTATGGCATCTTAAATTTAATAAAGATAGTTTCTTTCCAAATTTTGTCTTGAGTTGTGGAAGTTTAGAGCACTTGATATTGCGTTAAGTCTTTAAATCAACCCATCGACAAGCGTATTATTGCGTAGGTATCGTCAAATGACTTATACACTGCCGTACATGAGAAGAAACTTGTCCTGAAACAAGCACAACCACCCACATTCAAAGGCAAGGGAACCCATATCAAGCGCGATGCTGAAGCATGGATTGAGGCAATGGAAGACTATTTTGAAGTTGCAAGAACCCAACCTATAAATCAGAATATGCTTGCAATGTTTCATCTTACTGGCAATGAAAAAATATGGTGGAAACAACATTGCAAGGACTTGGGAGTTTCAGGATCTTCCCAATCTTGGGTAGATATTAAAGAAGCGGTTACAACACGATATCTTCCACCTGCTCATTGAGACGCCAAAATGAACGAGTTCTTTGCTCTAAAACAACTATCCTTATTGATGGAAGAGTACTACTCAAATTCATAACCTTGCGAAGGTATGCCCCAAAATGTCCACAGAGCAGCAGGTAGCACGGTTTTGTCAAGGATTGAATCATCCCTTGGATACCCATCTTGAAGAAATGAGACCCACATCACTTCAGGATGCTCTCTTAAGCGCAACACCTCTGGCTAAAGAGAAATCTAGGAATTAGGGAAGAGGAAACTTTATAAATCAAAGGGATAGGACAAACAATTGGAGCCCTAGGCCTGCTAATCAAGCCTATCAACCTCGCCCTGTAGTAGCAACAACTACAGTAACTCAACCGCAACATCCAAATGTTTGTTGCTTTGAGTGTAATGACCTGGGTCATTACAGGAGTCATTGTCCCAGAGGAAACATAGAAACATCCACAAATGCCATTCTTGTTGCACTAAATGGTAGAGGCCAACCTATTTGTTGTGGAGGAAGGAACACAAGAAGAGGACGTGGAAAAGGAGCCATTATTATGTAAGCGCCAACAGTAGGAGACCAAGCTGAAGAGAGAGCAACTCTACATGCCGCAATTGACAACCCTAATGCTTGCCAGTAATGTGCAGTCGTTCAAACACCAGGATCTCACCAAGGTCAAAAAATTAAATTCTTAATTGATTGTGGAAGCACACACTCATTTCTCTCTCCTAAATGCATGAGGAAACTGAAAGTAAACTAGTATCCTGCTAAAAGGCTAATTGTAGAACTAGCGAACAAAAAAGGAAGTCCTGACTCAACATACAGCAGGACATGTAGGATTTGAACTAGGGGGATACTCTACTTCTGTTTACTTTTACACTTTACCTCTAGGGATTTACAATGGGATATTAGGGATGGACTGGTTGAAACAAAACCAAGATCATATTCACTGTGCACAAGGTAATTTTACCTTTATAGACGAACTAAGGAATGAAGTTCTAGTTCAAGGAAAGAATGGGAGACCTAAAGCTCACATAGTCAAAGCTAGTAGGCTTCTTAACGGATTACAAAAGGGTCAGCAAATCTATGCAGTTAAACTCAACAAGGTAGAAGACACAGATTCAAACTTTCAACTGATTGGTTGAGAGAGTATTCATATGTGTTACCTGAGGATCTTACAAGTTTTCCACCACCTAAAGAAGGAGGATTTTATATTTGCGAGATTTCATTTTTGAGCTTTTGCAATCGAAACATTATTTTTGAGCTTTTTAAAGCTCGTGCTACATTAACAATATCTTCAATATTAGTGTGGCATGAGAAAAGTCTACATTAGATTGTGTATTCCTTCAATCCCAAACAATCAAACGTAAAATGTACGCATGTCTTTACTTGGGGGAGTGTATGCTCATGCACATCACTTATTAGCCTAAAATGTAACTTAAAAAAAAAGAACCATTTCTAATTAATTTTGATTGAACATCATATTTGGAAGAATACCCAACAACATACTTACCACAGTCCCAAAGTAACCGAGAAAATCAACTCAAGAAACCTCAAAACCAAATTAGATTCCAAGTGGCAAATATGTATATCCCAATACCCCTCACTAACAAAAACATCCTAAATTATTTTGCCTAAATCAACATCTTGTGTAGTCCAACATGCCTTCAAGATGATGGCATAGGTGACTACAATAGCAGAGATGCCATCTCTTTGAATCCATTGAAAGCAGCCCATAGCTTCCTGGTTGTACCTTTGTTGGGCATATCTTGCAATCAATGTATGTCAATAAATGACATTGCCAAGCACTAGATTTCTTCCAAAATCCCCTAACTAAGTATGTCATCCTAAAATCTTATTCCTATATCGATATCTTGCCTTATCTTAAATGTCGTCAAGATGCAAGCATAGGTAATTGCGTTTGGAGAAACGTCCTTGCTTTGCATCCATTGGGAGTAGCCCATACCTTCCTAGTGAAACCCTTGTTGGGAATATTCTACAACCACTGTGTGTCAAGAGGTTTCATCCATAGATGAACCTCCTCAAGCACTTTTTGTGCTTTTTGATGTACACCACATTTGGCCAACAAGTCATCCAAGGCATTGCACAACACTAGGTTTCTTTACTTTGTTAGCTATACACTTAATTCAAAATATTCTCACCTCCTTCGTACATATGTATGGCCTTTCAAATGGAACCATGGTATTTTTATCAACAAAAGAAAGTAGAATCTAGTTATATAAATCAACACAATTGGTGGGCCTTGGGGAGGGGGGGTTTCTGTGGAGTGCATGAGGGCTTTCTAACGAGGGATCAAATATGGCTGTCTTTGAAGCTTAAGGTACTGAATAGAGTTTAAAAGTGGATGTTTTTCTTTAGACGCCACACACACCATACATGCATCCATCACCCACATGCAATAACATAACACAAAATAAAGTATATTCATGGCAATGTGAATGACCCAAATCAAACCATGAGCTTTGAGATCGGAAAACTAGTAGCTAGTAGTATCAATTTGATTTTGATCATAATTCTTGTAGGTTGCTTATACCTGCAAGTCTGAACTTTGACCTTTCAAATTCAAAGGCTTCTTGATTTGGTAAATTGCCTAAATGCACATTATAGGATGTATTGTTAAACTCAATTTGACAAAACATCCACAAATATAATGTAACCAATCTTTATGGATCATGTTCTCGTCACCCTTTTTTTGTTCAATTTGTAGTAGCAATAACATCCTCCTCTTCTTGACATCTAGATGGTCTTGTAAAGCCCATGTTGATGCCAAGGATCCTTTACTTAGCTGTGTACATCTTTGCCATTGTCATTTGGATTTGACGTTGAGTTTGGGGATCCTTTGCTTGATCTTCCTATATGGGTTGTGGCTGTTGGGAGGCTGCCAACCCTTGGGTAGTCTCCTTCTTGATCTAGTCTATCTAGGCCTCCTCTTGTATTCCCTCTATATGTGCTATACTTTCTAGTATCTTCTCTATCAAGCCCTCCAACAATTCAGAGTCATCATATCCTTCAAGGTTGAATAGTAGCTTCATCATAGGATGTGGCTTCTTGATTTGGTAGATTACCTAATTGCACTTCATAGGATGTAATTTTAAACCCAATTTGACAAAATATCCACAAATATAGTGTAACCAATCTTTATGGATCATGTTCTGGTCACCCTTTTTTGTTCAATTTGTAGGAACAATAACATCCTCATCTGCTTGCCGTCTAGATGGTCTTCTAAAGCCCATGTTGATGCCAAGGTTCCTCATCTTCTTGATGTCTAGATGGTCTTGTAAATCCCATGTTGATACCAAGGTTCCTTTGCTTAGCTATGTACGTCTTGCATTGTCATTTGGAGTTGATGTTGAGTTTGAGGATCCTTTTCTTGATCTTTCTTATATGGGTTGTGGCTGTTAAGAGGCTGCCGACCTTTGGTCCGTGAGGATACTGATACACTCGTGCTAGACACGCATGGGTGCTACTACATGGTAAAATATGGCGGAGAGGTGGACTTTGGTACATCATAGGACAGGGCATTTCGATGCCATCTTCAGATTCTTATAGATTCGACGTATAAGAACTATTTTGTAAAGTTTAGAGACCAACTTCCCAATCTGCACTCTACATTGAGGAAGTGCTGCACGCTAGATTTACAAATGCCCCTGATCAATGTTTTCAGAATAGTGGTTGAAAGGCTACATAAAAACATTTTTGAAAAACAAGTAGACCAATGTACGGTGCACTGCTACCAACCAGGTTAGAGATCCAGACAGGAGCTATCGCGGTAGCAGATACGGAGTGGGAGTGGGTAATGCAAGAAAAGAGAGATCAAGTTACGACGGGATCATCCTACAGACAACAACGCAAAGCTCGTGCCAGACAAACTCCCACACACTATGGCTTGGGAGGCAAGGCAGCCTGGAAGGATAAATATGTAAGATTGATTAAATTACAACTTAATTGGTGATTATAAAGATTATAGTTGATGATTTGTTATTGTTATTGCTAACTTAGGAAAATATCACTCTTACTCGACCAACCAGAGAGATGGTCAAGTATCGGGAGCGACCTACAGAATTTGATACTTGGCGATGGTTGTTCGAGAACAACCACATCTCTTGCGAGCAATTCGACGCAGCAGTTGGATCGACACTACAAGCGGTAAGTTTAAAAAGTAATTTTGTGTCAATTGCTTTGACTCTTGAGCTGTTGATAATTGTTTAATTTGGTTTGGGTTTATGTAGAGTCAAGGTGGATTCAAATGTACGTGCCTCTGGACAACGACGAGTACGAGGAGGATTAGAGAGAAAAATATTTATCCAAACTTTCGTAAAGTCCCAATGTGGCACAATGTATATACAACTATTTACATTTTATTTATAACTTTTTTAAATAGTTGATCTTCTGCACATTAAATTGTCAAGGTAAAGTAAATTCAATTTCAATTCTTTGGTTTTTTTGTATACTCTTTCAAAAAACAATTGATGTTTCATTGTTTTATGCATAATGCAGGTAAAAAATAAAGGTGCTCATTTGGGCCACCCAATTTTGGGTGGCCCAAATGAGCATCTTTATTTTTGAATGGGCGTTTAGCGATAATTAGTGTAGTAATACCAGGGGCAGCTGGCGTGGTAATAGAAGCGGGTTTATTACTCTAGCTATTACCACGATTATTGCTTTCAAACCACTACCGCGATTTGAGTCGTGGTTATTGCCGCGCACACAATTTTCTCTCTCCATTTTCCTTTGTTTTTCCGCGGCAATGGTAGCGGTTATAGACTACTCCTCTTATAGTGTGTTGAGGATGACCTCGTGGATGAAGAACACCGAGATCAAAAGTTTGTTTCGAAAATCTCGTATATTGATATATATTTCAAATTAGATTTTTTACATGTTCAGTATCATAGATTTGTTTTGTTTATGTGTTGTCAACACAATCACAATTATTTTTTAAAAGCCTTGTTTTAGCGTACAAGCTGTCAATTATTGCCATGACAAAAAAATTATATGGGTTATAGACATTGCCACACATAAGTGGTAAGACCTCCCAAAAACATATGTTCTTAGCCCATTGCCACAGTTCTCGTGAGGTTATTGGGTACACCTTAAACCCAAGGTTTGGAAGTCAACCAAAAATTCCATTAATTGTTAGCTTAGCAGTAGCACCAAGTTATGGGTGTACCAAAATCCTTGGTCGTGAGAGAACCTTAAACTCACGGTTGACGTGTACACCAAAAAATCGAGGTATCATGAGAGTGGTCTATTTAGTTCCAGCTTTTGGGGGGAGGGGGTATTAGATTTTCAAGCCCATTTGTCGGAACACACCCTATAGCATGCAAATGATACGCTCGATTGTGCATGTAAAAAGGAATGGCTAGTATTAGTCAAGTTTTCTTATATATGTAGATTCAATCAATCAAATAATATAGCGTTATATTTTTGTGCTACTTTTGGCGTCTAGCTCTGGTCTCTCTCTCTCTCTCTCTCTCTCTCTCTCTCTCTCTCTCTCCCCTCGTTCTTCATCTTTGCTTTCTCTTTGCACACTCTTCTTATCACCATGGCTTGCTCATGATGGGACCCACCATATCTTTCAAGCCTATCAGATGGTGGTATCAAATAACATTTGGAAGACATATAGCCTCTAAAAGATAGGGTTCTTCAAGAACGATGTGATCCTAGGAGGGATGGGGATGAAAAGCCAAGTGTTACTAATTTGCACGCAAATTGTTTGATTCTGCTACTTTAAGCAAGTTTAATAGGCAGAGAACTGTCAGGTCTTTGAGAAGTGTCTCTCTTGTGCTACCTTCTCAAAGATCGTGCATAGATTTCGAGGGGGATGGACATCATACAAAATATTAATGGCATTGATTTTCTCGTTCCCTACGTGCATGTCGAACCCGCGACCTCCTCGACAATAGGCTAGTGTGCTAACCACTGCCGTGTGGGTTTGGTTGTCCAACACTCCACTTCAGAGCATGATATAGTGAACATGAGTAGATAAAAGTAAACTCAACCCTAAAAAGTAAACTCGTTTGCCATTCAATTGATACCCGTTGTTATGAAATTCGTCTCCGTATTGCCCGTCATTGATCCCATGGCTTGGTCTCCATTCAAGACCCCGTGTGATATAGTGCTGAGGCTCGAGTACCTTGGGCTTCAAAATTGATGGGGCCTTGATGAATTATTCGAGCCTTGAGGTGAAATGATGAAAGGTCGCTTGGAGCACATCCGCACGTCGAGCTAGAGGGGGTAAAGAGTGCATCACCTCATTTGTACGCTTTCTTCTACAACAAGTGATAAAATCACAAGGCCTGCCCTTTAAAGTCACACATTGAGAGCAAAAATAACACAATCTCCATTTTCAAAAATGAATAGTGATAGCTATTTGCGGGACCACATTGTAAGTCCTACTAAGATCATTGTTGTGTTGTATTTACCTCAACATCAGTAGCTTTTGAGAGGAATACATTGAGCACACTAAAAGATCTACGCTTACCTACTCCACGTGGGAAAATGGTAGAAGCTTCTTGTGACATATAATGCATGCACTATAGGAAAACTCGTAGAAAGAGTCCACTTTTATAGATGAGAAAATGTGTGGCAATAATTCATTGCATGCCCAAATGAAGGTCCTCCAAGTCCAGGGATCTCTTTCCATTCATGTGCCTGAATTTAAATTTGTAAGCCCTCATTGCCTCTCATTACTGCTGTGATAACATGCATCCGCTCAACTCTCTGCATATTCACTTGTTGTAGAAGAGGCAAACCCACCTTCTAATCATGGACAATGAGCTTGAGGATGGTGTTTGATCAACAATTTGAGGGAAGCCCAACGCATATGTAGGCACGCCGTTGCTCAAGCTCTTCAAGATAGAATTCCAACCACAAACAAAAAGAAAGGCACCCACAGATGAATGGCTGAGCAAAGAAATGTGAGGAGCCCATGAGATCACCATCCCTCAATCCCTGGTGCGTTCCATAAACCCCTCTAACAGGATCTCCTCAAATATTGCCTTGTTTTTGTATGAATCACGGTCGATGACCACATAAAACTCTCTCTACTACCCTCTAGACCATGGGCTAGCTACCACATTCTTGTCTATAGATACAAGACTGTCAAACACGATGTGAGAAAAAAAAATTGAGGACTGTTGCTGCTAGTCAAGCCACGATAAAGAGTTATCTTGTGGAATGAGGCTTACAGACGAGTTGAGTGCCATACTCATTAGTGCAAACAACTGACAAGGTTTATGTGGATGCAGTACATAGGGAATCTATCACATGGGTCTCTAGCTCATACATAGTACTGACAAGAACATGACCTTCTTTTTTGGCATTCTTTGGGCATTTCACAGACACAGAATGACAACAATCTAGGAAAAAGTGCATTGTTGGCCATATGCATTTGTTCATGAGAGCAGATCTTTACCTTCTTGATCAATTGCAGGGATGTAGCCGCTGGCCATGAGGTCCTGTCTAAGTGTAGAGCTTGGATCCCGTATACAAATTGATCACACTGCATCGCATAAGAAGCGCTATGAGGGCACTCATAGCAAGTGATGCAAAAGTGCTTGCCCGAGCCAATCTTCTTCATCATCGTGATCGCCTTCTAGATGCACCTTGTCTAGACTACCATTGGGTAGGCTTGAATTGGATGGACGAATAGCTTTGAACGAGGGAAAGTCCAGCAGGGTGAGCAGGTGGCTCACGGAGGAGGCTAGAGCTATGGCGTGCAGGAAAGCAGGGGAGAAGCGCGAGTCACACACACACACACACACACACATGCCCGGGGCAAGGGGGGAGGGGTGTTCTCTTTGTGGGCTCATGCATCTCGATCTGCCACGTGTGCCCCTGCCCTCCTCCCCGTGCGAATGTGCTCTTGCTCAACGAGGGCAAAGTAACCGTCACGCTAGGTGGTAGGCTAGGGGCTCGTTACAAGGGACCCTTGCAGCATGGCCGGGGGACCCGCCCTTCATAATGCAAATTTGATGGAATTGGTAGTATGTGGGTCAGCAGGCCACTCCCTTGCTCAGGAATCGTGAGAGGGAGTGTGAGGGGCCCGGCACTGCAGGCGCCCGAGCCAAAATGGAAATTGGAATCCTGAGAGGCAGCCTACTGCCCTTCTGTCATCATATTGTGACGGCCTGCTTTATATAAAGCGAACCTGCATGCTGATGTGAGGGGCAGGGGAAGAGGAATCGACTGTAGCATCATAAGAGAACGCTTGAGAGCGAGAGAGAGAGAGAGGGCACGATGAGGGTGAGACGGATTGGCGAGAGAGTGAGCAGCACTCATTTCGGGGATGATTCTTCTGCAAGCAATTTCATTAAGAAAGGGACATGGACCCGCGAGGAGGACGCCCTCCTGCTTGCCTTTGTTGATGAGCATGGAGCTGCAGCCTGGAATATGGCCAGCTTCTACTTTCCGGGGCTCCACCGGAGTGGCAAGAGCTGCCGCCTCCGCTACGTCAACCAGCTTCGCCCCGGCATTAGCCGTCGCTCTGTCTCGTCTGACGAGGAGCGCTTCATCCTATTGGCGCATGCCGTCTTTGGTAATCAGTGGTCCAAGATTGCCTCCCTGGTGAGTTCCTGTTTTCTACTCCTTCCCTTGCCCATATTGCACATGTCTCTTAGCCATTCATTGCATCGATGGGCAGAGGCGTCATCCTTATAATATAGTTCAGACATCCCCCCTCTTCAATTCTTGATAATGTTTTGAACGTTTGCCCTAAATGTGGTTGAAAATATAGGGAGTTTCTGCAATATGAGAGAGCTTAAGATGGATGTTCAGAATTTTGTAAAAATGTGAGTTTTCGGAGGTTGGGGGCCCTAATCACATCTCTTTGTTTCTGATGCGCATCCTGTCTCTGCAGATACCTGGTCGCACTGATAACACTGTCAAGAATGTGGTAAATATGCACCTCAAGAAGGCGAGACGTAGGGCGGCGACTCTCAATTTTGCACGGGCTGCAGCGCAAATGCTTTGTCCTTTCAATTTGATAGCGGGTATGAATGCTCTGGGGCTCGACGGCCCTTGCACTGGCATCCCCAGCAGCGATAGTCACAGCTCTTTGGCCAGCGCAGATGGTGAAGGTGAGGGAATTTCTGCAAAGGAGAATGAGATGTTGGCAGCCATTAGCAGTCTGTATCCTGCTGATGCATCAGCCACAGCGACATGCGGTGAGAGCAGCATGGGTTTTAACAACTGGTTAGCTCTGCAGCAGGCCCAACTCCCTTCAGTCCAACTATTTCAGGGCCCATCAGTGGGCACTGAGCTCCCTTCAGTCCAATCTGTTTGCAACAGCTTGGGAGGGTCGGCAACGGCCCACAAGCGTTCTTCAATGCAACAGCAAGCTACATACTTTGAGTGCGACATGTCGGATGAGGTGGTAAGCTTCGGCAACTCGAATATGGCAGCGACTGCAGGTGACAAGGATTTGTTGGAGGCTGTATATAATGTGAGCAGTGGCACGTCTGGGATCAGCGACAGGCCGGGCAATGTTATCGATGACTCGTCATTGAGCGCCATTTTGATCGGTTGTGAGGCAGCCACAGTAGGCTCTGCAAGTGTGATGGCTTGTCAGCAGTCCAATGATGGAAGTGGAGAAGCCGTCTTGCCTGCTAGTCTCTTCGACGATCCTGGCGTTGTGGAGCTCTTGGTTCGCAGAGGCTGTGATCTTGGCAGTGCCATGATGTTGTGTAGCCCTGAGTGGGACACCATGCCTGCTGCTAGCAGCGTCGGGGACATGCCTCTCAATAGTTTCAACTGCCAGGCTTACTAAGAGCGCCTTCATGTTTTGAGCGTGTATTTGCAGCTTTAATCAATTCTATGCCTATTAAGCTATATAGGTTCCTTGTAGCGGATATGTTGGTAGCTTGCTTCCCTTGTAACCTTCGTTTTGTATGGTTTGCTTCGTAACCTGGTCTTTGCTTTTGGCAGATTTCTTTCTTGAATCTCACGTTTCTTTTCTGTCGCGGACGATGCTTTTTATCACAGATAATGTATCACGGCAGTCAACGTCTCAAAGAAATTGGGCAGTCAAATTATTGTGCTAGATCAATTTAACGAAAACCTTGTTATTACATTCAAAGCTGATTTTTTAAGGGTGACTCTTATCATTCAAATAAGGGTAAATTTTTAGCTATCTTTTATTAAGCTACATGCGGGCAAAAATTAGGGGTGACTCTTATCATTCAATAAGGGTAAATTTTTAGCTATCTTTCATTAAGCTATCTGCAGGCAAAAATTAGAAAGACTACTCAAAGATTTTCAAGATTCTATTTTTTTTTAGTGGTAAAAATATTTTTTGCTCTTCACTGAAGGGTAAAAGTGCCTCTGAAGGGCGTCGAAGCCTTCAAAAATTGGCCCTGATTACATTTGCGCACAGGCCTTGCAAAATCCCCCACACCCTTGTCAAAATCCATCGCATGGTTCACGGTGACTCACCGCTTGTGGCCTCCCGTGCACGATCAGCTGCAATTGTAGCCGTTTTAGGGTGTCCACATGGCTGGGGTAGAACCTGCTTCTGCGTGTGAAATCTCCATTGCTCGCAGGCAGGGGTAGCAGGACACCAGCGAAACTGCTTACTCGCAAGAGAGTGTGTAACCCGCCTGCAATCTCTGCAAAGCATCTCACATCAACTCTCTGCGTCTATTGAAGGATGCTGTAGATTTTCCACTTTCACAAGTGCTCAAAGACTACAAATGGCAGCTTTGTTTAGTAAAGCTTGTAAGATTTATTCGGCCACCAGACAGATGATGTATATGTAGTCTCTCACATGTTGTCCCCTCTTTTCATGTTAATACCCCTTCGCTCTTTGGGTTGTCTAACCCCATCTCTTGCACCTTGCCCCCTTTTTCTCATTGTAATGTTTTATCTTAAGCAATTCCACTTTCTCAAAAAAAAAGAAAAAAACTCTCTGCATCTCTCTCAGGTTGCTTGACACTTGATCACTCCAGCCGGTTCTCTCAGTGGCACTATTGCATGTGCGCCATCTCTCCCCTCCCCCCCCCCCCCCCCCCCCCAACCAAAAAAAACAACAAAAAAAACACCTACAAAACAACGCACTGCATTGAAACACCTCTCTCTTCGTGCATTGAAACTCCTCTCTCTCTTCGCCTCTGCACCCACCTCATGGTGTGGTGGAATATCGAAATCCTAGTTGGGGTGGTGGTATACTCTTGTAGTATGCAATAATGAATCCTTAAGGGGAGGGGGACACATGCAAGGCTCACGTTTGGCTAGGCGAGCAAGTGAACACCCAGTGCAAAACTCGGCATGGAGCACTTGCGCACAAGCAAGCAACCCGGAGCCTAATTAATTGCACTTCTGTGATGTAAATTTGAAAAGTTGCAAGGTGAAAGCATAGGTTGGTCGCTCAAAATGTACTGTCCATGACAGTTAATGTGAGGCACTTGTGGACTAAAGCATCTTTGCACTTCTTAAAGGAACTTCCTTCAAGGAAGTATTTTTACTAATGTTGAACTTTTTTTTGCATTACACGATTGTTTATTTAGTCTCTCGACGACCATCTCACGTCAACTACACCGCGGATGAGCTCTCTCTCTCTCTCTCTCTCTCTCTCTCTCTCTCTCTCTCTCTCTCCATCCACGCATGGTGGAGGTTTCTACCTTTTTTCCCATCCATGTTAAATTTCTACCTTTCTCTCAAACCTTGTCATCGAGGAACATTGTTGGGGAGAATATACAAGAGGGCATTGGTATGGAGAAGTTCTAGTAGGAAATTGGGCATCAACAATAGTCTCCTTACCACTTTCAGTATGAACTGAAACCCATGAATCTAAGCTTTCGGCAAAACTGGCTAGCATTGCAACGTCGAGAGCCTTCTTACATTGGAGGCCAACCCTGAGTGGAGTTGATTGGTCTAGAAGTGGGGACTATGACCAAGGACATTATCTACACAATTTTCTGCTAGGAATGCAATCGAGCCTGTCGAAACATAAATTGGATAGCTTTTGCAATAACCATCTTTTGGATGATTGTACCATGAGTGCAAAATGCCGGATGTGGTGGTAGGCTTCGACAACTTGAATATGGCAACAACTCCTCGCGACAAGGATTTATGGAGGTTGTGTACATGTACAATGTGAACAATGGCACATCTAGAAACAATAGCAAGAGCAATAAGGGCAATGTCATCGATGACTCATTGTTGAGCGCCATATTGATGGGATGTGAGGTAGCCATAGTAGGCTTTGCAAGTATGATGGCTGCCATGCAGTCCAATGATGGAAGTGGGGAAGCTTCCTCTGAAGCTGTCTTGCTTGCTAGTCTCTTTGATGATCCTGGCGTTGTGGAGCTCTTGGTGCATAACGGCTGTAATTTTGGTAGCGCCATGATGTGTGGCCTTGAATGTTGCTGCTAGTAGCGTCGAGGACATGCCTCTGAATAGTCTCAATTGCCAGGCTTACTAGAGCGCACCTTCATGTTTTGAGGGTGTATGTGCAGCTTTTATCAAACCTATTTTTGTTGGCACTACCTTTCGACAAAAAGTATGGTTATGCCGAGGGAGTTTTAGCCTGTGTACAATGGAGCACCTTTCAAATTTTGGAAGGTATGCTTTATTCTTCTTCTCTTTGATCTATAGTCTTTCTTCTTTTCCTTCTTCCTCTCTCTCTCTCTCTCTCTCTCTCTCCCCCCCTTGCAACCTACAGTTTGTGTGCTTTGCTTCCGTAACCTGGTCTTTGCTTTTGCTAGATTGAGTGTTGCTATAACTTCTTTTTTGAATCGCACATTTCTTATTCTAACGTGAAAAATTCTTTCATCACAAATGTTCTATCAGGGTAGTCAAAGCAAAACAATCGAGCAGTCAAATTATTGTGGTAGATGCATTAGAAAATTTCGGAGGTCATTTGGAGGGCCTTGTAAGAAATTGTATTTCTCTCTCTATAAACGTTTTTTAAAATGTACTTGCACCTTGTGAGTACGTCCAAAAGAACAACCAGGCACTCTAAAAAGTAGATTTATATTCCCAATAGTCCTTGAAAATGGTCACTTTTTTATTTAATGCGAGCGTCTTTTTCAGGAGGCAGGTGTGGCGCATTCAATGCAGCTTACATCATCACTGGAACTTGAAAAGTCACAAACTGTCAAATAGTGATAGATTTTGAGGCTTTTGACACCACCAATGCATCCGAAACACCAAAATACCCTAAAAATGAATGTCTACTTGTTTCATTCCGACATCCGGAGAGGCAAAAAATGTCAAAAAACCCCAAAAAATGGGCTTTTTACTTAAGGCGCACGAGGAGGCATTCTAAAATTTTAGAATGCCCCCCTGCGCGCCGTTAGTACAAAGCTCCTTTTAGTGGTTTTTGGACACTTATCTTTCAAGAAAGCCCCTTTTGAGAGGTTTTTTGACATTTTCCTCTCAAAAAGCTCCCTAAAAAGAGGAAAAAAGGGGCTTTTTACTAATGGCGCGCGAGGAGGCAGTCCAAAATTTTGGAATGCCCCCTCGCGCGCCGTTAGTAAAATGTTCTTTTAGGGGTTTTTGACATTTTTTACCTTTTTGGATGTCGGAGCGAGGCAATTGGACATTCATTCTTAGGATATTTGGGCGTTCTGGACGCATTGATAGTATCAAAAGTTTCAAAATCTTCCACCACTTGATAGTTTTGTGAATTTTTGAGTTCTAGTGATGATGTAAGCCGTATTAAATGCACCGCATCCACCTTCTGAAAAATGTGCTCACATTAAATGAAAGAGAGTGATCGTCTTCAAGGACCACTAGATTATTAAATGAGGAGAGGGACACCTTTTATATTTTTGTTAATATCAATCTATTTTTCTACGTAACGTAGGCTCTTCTCTCATTGGAGGAGCTTATTTTCCTCTCTCTTCCAAAAGGCCCTCCAAAAGACCTCCGAAATCTCCTAATGCTCATCTTAAAAAATGTCAACTTAATGACGATAGTTCAACTTTGAAAACCTTGTTACATCTGCGCTCTCTTGTGGTGCGCACATGTGCACCTTGCGATGTATCAAGAGAGGAAAATGTGATGTTGGTCCACCAAAATCAGTTTTACCTTTCGCAAAATCCATTGCTTGGTTCATCATGTGTATCAGAACTGCACTCACCTCCCTTACACAATCAGTGTTTCATTGGGGCGAGAGAGTGTTTCACTTGCTTGTAAGCTCTACACAGCTTCACATGTCTTTAGAACTCTCTTATCCTCTCTCTCTCTCTACAACACACTTCATGTGCACGTTTTCTCAGATTGCTTGACGATTGATCACTCCAATTGCTTCTCTCAGTGGCACCATTGCATGCTCTCTCTCTCTCTCTCTCTCTCTCTCTCTCTCTCTCTCTCTCTTCCATGTGAGACTACTTAAGCCTTACAAAGGAGAACCACCACAAGAACCAATCATTGAGGACCCGCCCAAGAGCAAAGATCAAGAAGAGGTGCTTCAACCTGAACCGATGTTTTTTGACATAAAGACAAAGTACTAAGACATGGTAAGATTACCCGATGGTATCTTAGTAAGTTCAAAAATGATTCTTTTGAAGATGCTAGTTGGATGCAAGGAACACATCTTAAGGATAGTATGAACCTTGTCAATGCTTACAATGCTACATTAGAGTAAGCAAATGTAAATGTTTCTTTTAGATGACCAATGTTTTTGTCTTATAAGACTAATTCTCTTTTTATTATGCATACGTTTAAGTAGTATGCATGCTTAGAATCATGTTTGTATGACGACGTCTCTAAAACACCAAGTAGAATTTGTCACTCTACTTTGGGAGAATGAAATAAACTCAAGAGCAGACATGCTTGTGGCAGCTAAGTCTCCCAAGCCCCAAATGGATTAGTCATCCATCTAGGAATGATCTTGTAGGGTAAAAAGGGACCCTCTACCCGTTAAGAAACATAGACTAATGAATAAAGTTTTATCTCCTCTACCTCACAGTCAAGGATGACTATGATTTCAAGAGAGAGGTAATGTCATAAAATCTAATATCTAACTAACTCAAATTAGTTTCTCAAACTGATCATTTAATGTGGGAGAATAAACGGGAAAAAGAGTTAGAATATAAACATGTGCTTATGGATCTATATCAACACGATATCAAAGTCAATGGGTCCAAATGAGAGATGGTTTGCCAAAGAGCAATGCTAGCTAATGGAGCTTGAAATTCCTTAGGGTTAGCTTCATTAAAGACCTCCAAAGGTTAGGGTTCCTAGGACCTTAGGCAAGCTAGGGCTGAGCCTCAGGTGGGAACCTGGCACAAGCTTGAGGTGCTTGTCATGCTTGCTGACCAAGGTTCTTGAGGTGCTTGTCGTGCTTGCTGACTAAGGTGCTTGAGGTTCTTGTTGTGCTTTATAACTAAGGTGCTTAAGGTACTTGGGGGCCAAGACACTTGAGGTACTTGAAGTCAAAGAAAGGCCTACAAAGAAGGGGGCGAGCCCCAAGAGTAGGGGGTGGGGTTGAATGGTCTTTCCCTCACCCAAGGGACACCCCTTGCTCAAAGAGGCAAATAGGACACATGTCAAGGCCCTAGCTGGTTGCCCCCATAGTGTGCCTAAAGCGTATTGGATGCCTTTGAGAAAGGTCTGATGAGAATTCAGTGTGAATAAATTAATTGTTTAAGATTTATTCAAGTCCTTTCTCCCAAAGGGGTAAGGAGGACACTTGTCCTAATGATAACCCATGCTTGTTATACACAAAGCGTGTGATTGGCCACCAGGCTTGAGGAGGTCCAATCATCTCCAAGCTAGAGCTAGAAGGGGGGGTCGACCCAAGCAAGGAGGGGGTGTGATTGACCATATACCCTCTCTCATTCGCTCATACACACTCTCATTCTCAAAGTGTGTTGTGCAAGCACACCATCTCCTTCTCCAAGCTTGAAAAGTTGAGAGCCTACACCAACAACTCTTGGCTATGGAATGAAAATCCAACCAAGAGCCATGCTTCAATGCTATGCTAGCCATCTTCTTCATCTCCATTACTATGCTACTATGCTATGCTAAGCTCTATGAGTAATGTTATGAGAGGACACTACTTCTTTCTTGTAAGAATACTTCTTCTTCCATTTCCCTGCCCTCATTCCTTGCTAGCTATCTCCACCTTCAAAGGTTTTTGGGGTCGTGGGACTGAGGCCGGAGACAAGTTTAATGCTTTCATTTAGCTAATTACGAGAATAATTGTGGTTCATGAATCTCTCTATCTTCACTGCACCATCAAGGTCTCAAGGAGCACAAAGCTTGTATTGTACCAAGTCTCTCTTTATAGGAGAAGCTATAATCCAAAATCCTTTTGGAGGGGGGACCGGCTCCACATAAATCTGGTCCTCAACTGTTGTCAAGTTTGTTAATCATTAGGAAAGTTTTGAACTCATTTTTGGGCCTTTTAAGAGTGCCACATCATCAAAGTTGTACAAAAGAAAGCAACCCGGTAGACCCCTCTAAATATTTCTCAGAACCCCATGATATGACCTATCATTGGAAAGCTTTTAAAAAATGGATTCTAAAGAGATAAGGTCTGAAAATTTTGGATGACTTCTATGAAAGTTATGCCATTTTTTTTCAATCAACCAATTTTTGTTACCGTTACGGTAATCTAAAATCACCTTTTTCTAGATCTATATGAAGGCAATGTCCGATACATACATGCTATATATCAATAGATAGCATTTGAAGAGTAGATTCTAAATATCCAACCTCCGACAAGTTTGGATCTTATTTACAAAATTTAATGATCCCTACTTTTTTGAAAGCTATGCCATATCAACAATTCTGACAAGGCCCAAAAATGAGCTCAAAATTTTCCTAATGTAAGTATAATGGTTATGTTGCTACCTCAAGTTCACCCTCTATTTTGTCAAAGTATTTTAAAAAAAATGTTCACTATGGTTTCGTTATTTCCACTATTTTCAATGTTCATGGTTCATTATCATTACAATAGTCACATTCCTTAGGTTTTGGGTGTCATATCCTTAGCCATTCCCCTAAAGGAATCAACTAGCAATTTAGTTCAAATTGAAAAAAATATAGTCTTCATTATTTTGCATAACCTGTCAAATGATTCTCTATTAACAATCCTCATGAAGGGAAATCTAGGAATGAGAAGACTCATGGCTTCTTGGGCCTTCCTTATCCCTCCCAAAGACTTGACTTGCTAGATCACCCCCTTTCTCACATTGCTCTTGGTAACATTAGGATCATGGTTGGAAAGTCTAGGTTGGGACTCCTCAATTGACCTATCCTTATCCCATGTTGGATTTTTTTGTGAAGGATAAACCTTTTTTGCTATCTGCTTTTTCTTTTCCATCCTCAAAAGGCACCAACAATAAAAGTTGAAGGGTGAGAGGATGAGATGATGGCCAAGATGGTGCAAGGAAGTACAGTTGGGTTTGTGGACTTTGGCCTAAAACTATTGGGATGATGGCTAAGATGGTGCAAGGAAGTACTGTTGGGTTTGTGGCCTTTGGCCTAGCACCAACAACTGGCATGTGAGAATCCACCCTTCTACAATCAGCAGCCCAGTCATCGAGGAATCATGTGAGGCACATGGTCTTACACACTTGGCAAGTCAGTTGCACAAGAGTCCAGATGCCATCCTAGTCATCATGGATTTTCCACATTCTATGGAGCCACTCTTGACCAAGAGAAGATCAAGGACCTCAAAGAAAGTTTTTGTGGCATAGTAGTGATTGAACAACTATGTAGTAGATTCTAGCAAGTGCCCTTTTCATTAGATTCTGAAAAGGAATTTTACATGTCATGTCATAGAAAACTATCTACCTTCATAGTGGAGATAGCTCAAACATGAGTCCATTTTCTTCGACTTGCACCTGTTGAGCACCCAGTCATGGTACAAGCCATCATAGTGCAAGTTAGGAGGTAAGGCTACATTTTTTTTTTCTCTTCTCCTTATCTCTAAATATTTGCAAGGTCTTCTTGTAAATTTTTATACTTGCTTTTGTAAATGTGCATATTATGGCTTGGGATGTGATGTTTCTATACTGGATCTTGCACCCTATCTTCACTCATATAACATATGTTTTGCATTGCGTTTGCATTTGAAGAGATTAGTTCTTGTCATAAGCCCATGTGTGAGGCCAAAGAAATCCTAAGCAGTTGGATTTTTGCAATGGGTCGCCAAGGCCATCTACAAACACCATGTACCAACATCAGGTAGATTCACTAACGACACATGCATTCCATTTTTCATCAATCCCATATTAATTAAAAATTATTTACTCAAGATACTGATTAGGGTTGGATGTACTCTTGTGCATTAATGTCTACACTATTTGCCTTACGAGTACTACACTTAGAATCCAAATACATACTCACAATTTTGGAAGGCCATATACCAACGATAGTAGTGCAGTGCACCTAAGATTCTTGAAGTATAAGTACTAGTAGTACAATATATTCCTCATTTAGCACAATGGGACCTTGGATTCTTGAGGTATAATTATTGGTAGTATTATAGTTACTACATTTAGTACAATAGGACCTTGTTTACCATAGTTAGAGGCCTAAATTAATGTGCAACCTAGTACTCTATAATATTACTGGTATACCCAATACTATTGCTATAGTGTATGATGGATCTGTTTTAGCATAGTACTTATGGTATCCTACTTTAGTATGTCATATAGTTCTCTTGAATAGGAATACTACAAGGCATGCTAGATTTTTTGTATAATAGTACTCATAGTATCCTTATGTAGTGTTTAATATAGAACTATAAAGAAGTAATGCAACAAAGCATTGTAGATCTCCTTTAGTATAGTACTGCAAGTGCACTATTATAGAGCTTAGGATAGTAGCATTTTAGTGTTTAGACCTCTTAGTATAGTATTCTTATCTCATTGTAGTACCTACATAACACTTCAGTGAATGGTAAATCTCAATTAATAGTTCAGTACTCCAAATAGACCATTTTATTGTTTAGTATAATACCTTCAAATATTAATGCTACAGTGAATGGCATTACTCATTCAGAAATAGTCATTCAATGAATGGTACATACTAATTAAAACTCTAATATATTTACATATACTCCTAGTAGACTTAGACATTTGTAGTTTCTAGTATACTACTTTGGAATAGTAATACTACAATGATGGCAGACCTCAATAATGCTCAATCGGTATAGTACACATAGTACACTTTGTAAAGTGCTCATAAAATGATAATTAAGTATAGTATTTTTAATATCTAGAAGTTGTGTTTAGTATAATAACTAAAAATAGAAATGGTACCATGCATGGTAGACCTGTTTTAATATAGTACTGATGTTAGACTACTTTCGTATTTAATGAAGTACTCTATATAGGCTAATATTTTTAGCTAATGATTTAAATTCCATTTGTTTTTAAGTTCACTCTTGTAGATCTATAAGCACATTTTTTGTGTTATCTAGTTATTTTTCTGCTCTTTGGTTACAGAGAGGAAATCCATTCCTTCAAAGAGAGCTATTGTGGATTCTAGAGTGAAGGAAGAGAGCACAACTTTCTTCAATGACTTGGAAACAAACATGTTGAAGGATGAAATGAGCACTCCCATAAAGGGTGGTGTGTCCAAAGGTGATTTGCTAGAAGATGATGGCACATCATATGATGAAGATGACATATTGAGGAAGGTGACGCAGCAAAGCAAAAAAGTGAAGCTGTCCACCATGCTGTCTCATAACAGGAAGGTTGGTGTAGGCACCAAGAGTATAGGGGATCAGAGAGGTGTCAATCATGTCACACCTTTTCCAAAATCTATTGTAATTGAGGAAGGCCAAGATTCTTTATGCCAAAGATCACCACAATTTACTGCTCCAATTCTTTGTGCAAAGCATGCATGCACTAAGGTGAGGTGTAAGTTGAATGATCGTATGAAGTCCCTAAAGTGTATACATTTTATGTATTTGACTTGAGAATCTGACAATATCTGTGATCAATTCACAAGACAAGACGACATTTGGTGCAACTGATGCAAAAATATAATTAGGAAAATTACATTTCACATTTTACAAATAGGTAATACAAAATTGTTGGCTACAAATTGCTAGTTCCACATTTCAAATTCTACTGCTTCAATGATACAAATTTTAGTAGCTACATTCTCAAATTTTCAATTATTCTTGCATCTTCTTTTGATGGAACACAAGAAATAGCTTTGTGCCTCTTCACTTTATATGCAACACGAGGCATTGGAAACTTGATGTGTATGACATTTGAAGATGGGACAATGGCTTTGGGTTCCTCTTGTAGGAGACCATAGTTCACTTTCCATGATGGGATCTTTTGATGATGACTTCCTCCCCGGAAACAAAAATATTACCTTAGCCATCTTGTAATGGGACATTCAGTTTATGCTTTGACTTGTGGTACAATATCACATAGTATGGCACATTTTTGCATTCCCTTCTTCTGTGCGGAGTGTAAAATTGTCACCAATCTCCGCAAGATTCATTGCATGGAATGCATCTTAATCATGGTGTAGACTCTTTGTTGGGTTGCTTTGCAATCATTGGTATGAGCTTCTTCAGTTTCCATGGCACAAAAGCAAGGGAGAGACCTAAAGAGAACGTGTGTTGGGTCTTTTTTGGAGAAACCATAAAGTGAATGGAAGTTTCATGCACCCTTTATGGGATTGCAATCCCACTTTGTTTTTTGGTTCACATCTAAGTTAGCATTTACCAACAAAAACCTCCTCCTTGCGCTATGAGTTCTAGCCAGGGTTGCTGTAAGATAGTTTGTAGCATCTTATGCATTTTGAAGCTTTGATCCTTTTTGCAGATAGTTCGTAGCATCTTATGCACCTCCTTTTTGGATTTATCCATCATGACTTATTCATATGTTCTCCGCTTCACTATGTATGAATCACTCTCATCTAGCTCTCTGGACAAAACTTGATCTTAGATACACCACAATGTTTGCATTTCCCCAATAAGCAAGACTTCTCATGCCACTAGCATCCATCCTTGTTTGAACATATTGTAGATGTCCATAGGTATTTTATAGGTTGAGAAGTACCCTTCATTGCATGGAATGTCATTTCCCCTGTTGAGTTGACAAAATCACATAGGTAGTCACAACTTGAGCCATGCAAGGTAGGTCTCATTTTGTTAATGCCTATCATAAGCAACTCTATGAAAGTATGATAGATACAACAACAAGTGTTCCTCTCCTTGAGCTTCCTCACATATATGGCTTTAACTTTTGTATGATCTTAATTCAATGACGCATTTACGATGCAATGATCCTCTTTGAATGTAGCAGAGAAATCCGTCTACATATAATCAACAAACACTACTATATGAGGATTATTAATACTATGTGAAATACTGATACTACATTGTCCCACATCCCATTTAGAGAGTGTCAATAGAAATCTAATTTTCTAAGACTATTGTCTCGATAGTAATCTCCATAGAAAGGTGCCATTACTAATAATAATCATAGTACTAAAGGTACTATGAATATCCCTTAAATTACTAACAAAATCTCCATTGATAACACATACCATAGAGAATGCTCAATAGCAAGCACAAGTAGTATTAGTGTTTTTTGTCCCGATGTGCAATAGGAGTGAATAGTATTAATAAACACTTTCATTCATATTGCCCCATAGTGTTCATAGTTTAATAGTATCCCATAGAAAACTCACAGCATGTCCAATAATAGCACATGCCATAGAGGATGCTCAACTGTTTGCACTTAAAACTTGTAGTAGTATATGTGCTTCAAATCATGATGCCCCATAATACCCATGTACTGATACTACTAAAAAAATATATGTCATGTTGCCCATTGTTCTCATAGTATTCATAGTACTAGAAGCTTTCCATGGAATATTCACAGTGTGTTCAATGACAACACATACCATAGAGGATGCTCAGTAGCATGCAAAAGTAATATTAATACTTTCAATCCCAATTCCACATAGGACTACTGGTACCAATAAACACCTTCAGTTTCATTGCCCCATAGTGCTCATAGTGCTCATAGTACTCATAGTACTATGTGTAGTACTTTGGAATTGGAGCTGATCTCTTGAGATAGCTAATTCCAGTGTTAGAAGATTTTAGCTACCAGTGATGTATTAGTTCAGACAGTAGACTGGACAGAGGAACAGAAACTGAACTGGAATATATCTACTAGAATAAGAACCAGACTATGTACTCAGAATGATATTCTGATTCAGATTCAGATTCAGATTTAGAGTACTGAATACAGAGTAAGTGTAACTGGAATATACTACCATGATTGAAATTACAGATGAAAGATTACGATGAGTATGATGTGGCTTATAACAGAAAGATAGAGTACAACTGACAACAACTGCCAATGATTGACAAATCAAACCGTAGTAATTACTGACTGATTCATTGCCCGTCTCATAAGAGAGCATTCCCACTTAGTGAAACTGTCTCAGCCATCTACATCCTTCCCTCCTTTCTTGAATTTTGGCAAGATTCCAAAATTTCTGAAAAATTTCCCTGTCTGATTCTGGTTTGAAGCTGAAAAATCCACTGTCTGCTTCTGATGTTGGGGATTGGACTTGACCAATGATAGAGAACCAGCTGGAAGGGTCAGTGTAGAGCACTCATCATCGACACAGAGCTAAGAAGGAAAAGGTCAGTGTAGAGCTCTCATCGTCTACACAAACTGATATCAACCTTCTAGCTGAGGAAGAAAAGCCGCCACTAAATTCTGAGATGGAACTACCCAGTATCCTTCCATTGAACCAGCTTCCGTTTACCCTTTGGCTTGGATGGTGTCTGAGAAGTTCGAGTGCCAACATTCTCCTTCTGAATGAGTTTGTAAATGGCCTCCTGCTCAAGCTGTGATCCCGCCTTTCTGTGGTCATCTCTACTTCATAAGGCGTAAGGGAATGATAGGTTTTGGTGTCAGGATCATAGAGCGTGCATCTGCCTTTGGTGATCCTAGTTCTGGCCAGCTTGTGACAATGCGAAGCAGTATGGATCCATCCTTTTGGAAGAGGCTGATTGGTTTTGATCCGAGCTTCAAAAAGAATCTCAGCCATCTCTCTCTACTGTGGTGCTAGGCCCACCTTAGCTGCAATATCCTTTTCAGGAAATTTAGAGGACTCAATAGTAAGTTGCAGCAACTGATTGGTGATCTTGGTCAGGCCTCTGATCTGAATCTTCCACTGACCCATACACAGCCGAATCCTCTACATCTCTTCTTTCAGCTCGTGAATATCATTGAGTTGGAGAGCATCATTGAACAGTGTTTGCCAAGTTTTCCATTCCACAGTTGATCGCTCATACCAATCCTGGAGCTCATCAATAATCTTGAAGTATGTAAGGCGGTCGACTAGTTCTGGATGTTGAGGGTAAAGTGTTGGAAAAAATCTTGGCAGTTTTGTCTCTCTTACTGGGAAGGCATACAAGAGAACTGGAGAATTAGGCACGAATTCTAAAAATTTGAGAACTGCCTGGTTCTCTTGCTGCATCATTTTTTCTAGTTATTCTCACTAGCTGAAATAGTTTGTGGAGAGCAGTTGCCTGTTCTCCGACTGACATTCTAGTCTGAGGTCCTTTACTAGTGGCTGTCTGTTCTTCAAGAATGGCCCGCACTCTTTGATCCAAGACTCCTCTGGCAATTTGCATCTACACAAAAACCTCTTTCAACTGTTCCCTAACATCCTTCATATATTTGTAGGTTGGTTTGTTTCCCAGCAGAAGTTCTAATTCAAGAGCGAGAGAGCGAAAATCTGTAGTAGACTGTCTTTGCAAATGTGGGTTGGTCACTCTCTCTTCAGCAGTGATTATCCATTCAGGGACCCTTTCCAGCAGCAGCTTGACTATGTTGGGATGCGTAGGTAAACGACAAGTTTCTTGATCATGAAAAGCCACTGATTTCCAGTGCTCCACCATTTCCCGGGCCCTGACATACAGTCTCTGAAAACATTCCAGATGAGATAGGAGATCATCATCCTCCAGATATTGTCTAGTTATGGGAGCCTGTTGATGTCTCAATCGCCTGTTAACACTAGAATGGTAACATGACACTTTTATGTCCTTGGACACTTTTGTGTCCTGTTAAGTGACCATTTTGCTTGAATTATTTGAAGAGTAGGAAAATGAATTTCTAGGTGCTATATATCCACAAAGTTGCCTTATGAGCTGAAAAAAACTTAGCATTTTTTTTGAGTATCGATCTCACCATTAACCTTACTCTTGCACAACATTTTTGAACCTAAACTGTTTGAAAAAACGGGTCCTGCTTTTGGATTTTCTTTCAAATTTTGGCAACCATACCACTCTAAACATCATGTTTGTGAGGTTTAGATGGCTAGATGTTAGGCCTTCATAGTTCTCAACATGTTTTGATGCTTGTAGGGAGATCTAAGTGTTAAAATTGAAAGTTATGACCAATTTACAAGAATTGCATAATCCTGTTTTTTAGCCAAAATTAGCACTTTTATAATTTTTTTGGTGGCTTTCTTGATATCCAAATTCAATTTTGATTGTGTAAGTGTAATGTATAACATAAAGCTAATGTTCCTTGAGTTTTGGGGGACCTAATATGCTATATAGCATAGTATATGATGATGGTTGAGTTTTTTGATTGCTAAAGAATACGATACATTTTAGAGTAGCAAGTATAACTTTCTCAATATTGCTAGTTTCTTAGGCCAATTGTGTGTATTTTGTAGATAGTAACCATATCTAATCATAGACTACAAACTTGGCTAGATATTGAGTAGTTTCTATGGGTTTCTAGAGGTCATAATGCTAAACCCAGTTTTTTCATGTTTGCTATATTTAGCACTTTATCATTGCCCCCAAGGTTCCAATTGTAAGAGATCCATTATCCTTTTAACATGCTCCATGGATCCTTTTGAATCCAGAGGCCCAAAGGGAACTAAAAAAACATGTATATAGTATCTGTATTCAGCATGACTATAGAAACTTTCATGATACGTCCGCAGAATGGCAAAAATGCAACTTTTTTGTACCTATTTTTTTTGCCCAAAAAAAAAATAGTGAGGTAAAAGCAACCATATGTTTTGGTCACCAACCGATTGAAGTTAACGGGGCATTTTATCTCATGTCCTACAAAAATCTCCACTCTTATTTATATGCAATCAACCGTAAGAAATTGTTGTTTTGGGCAAAATGCACTGGTCCATCAACTTTGGAGGCTTGTAGTGACCAAGGGATGAGAAAAATTATAAGTTTCTAATTTTTTCCTATGTAGTAGTTATTGAACTATAAGCTCATGAAAGGATTTTTCAAAATGATTGGATCTACTATGGTTTTGGATTTTTTTCCCAAAACCCTGAAAGGACACTTTTATGTCCTGTTAGGTTACCATTCTAGTGTCAAGGGTGATAAGCTGTAAGGAATGCTGCTGATCAGCTTGTTGGTCTCTCAGCCTTAACTTTGCTTTTCCCTTTAGCCTCCCTACTGAACTAGGACTGATTTGCTGGCTGATTCCCAATGTGACTGGGTTGTTGTTCTTCTGACTGTTGATTTCCCGACTTCTGTCCTTCATTCTGTCCTGGTTGGTCTGGCTGTGATGACTGACCTCCTTCAGTTGGCCCTATGCCACCAGTACCTGGTCTTGGAGGTGGAGATGGAGGTGAGGCATCATCATCATCATTAGTATGCCCTTCTTCTTAATCATCCTCCTCCTTATCAGCTCCTTCTTCCTTATCCTCTTCTTCTTCCATATCTTCTTCTGCTTTATCTAGGGAATTCTGTTGCTCAATATAATCCAGGATTTCTTGATTCATCAGAGCACTATTATATTCATCCACTTTGTCCTGCAAGTCACTTTGCATAGTCTCCATAAGAGACTTCAAGTTTTCCAGATCAAAGACAGCGTTGCCTACTGGATTTAAAATTTCAGCCAGGCTATTATAAATATATCTATCAGTGAGGGAAGCCTTTAGAGCTGTATGGAGAAGTAGCAAGGAGTTGAAATCAACTCTCTTCATTTTCAGCATCGTTTGAGCCCGATCTGCAGCTCTCTGCGCTTCATTCCTTTCTTCCTTCACAATCTGCATATCAGACTCCACCTTAGCTAACTTGATTTTTAATAGCTCAATGAGCTTCAAGTAGCCTATGACATAGATTCTGCTCATCTCATGCTGTCTTCAGCTTCTGAATCTGGTCTTCAGCTTCCTTCAAGTCAGCTTTAGCCTTATTCAGTTCATCTTATGACCCTGCAACATCCAGCATTTGTCCCATACAATGGACAATAGTGTTCCATGAAGACTGGATGAGGACTCAACATCCATTCTTAACTATGGCTGGGTCAGAATCAGTGGGCTCATACACTGTAACTAGAGCCATATAGGGTAAGGCTGCATAATCAGCTTTCCGAGTAGAAAGAGACGCTTTTTCAGTGGATGGGTCTGCATCTGCTGCAATCTGTCCTTCTTTACCAGGTGCAAAGCTTCTTCATTATTTGGGATAGAGACACCACCCAGTAAAGTTGGAGATGCTGGACCTTTGCCTTTGTCCAGTTGACCTTTACCCTTGTCCAGTTGTTCTTTGTCCACAGTCGACTGTTCTGCTGCCTTCTCAGAAGTCGCTGCTTTTGCTTGATCTTTGCCAGTACCATTAGCGACTGTAATCTGTCCTACTGACTGGTTCAACTCACTGTTCTCAGCAGGTTATTTGTCAGCTTGGATAACTATAGCCTTTTCAGTAGTCACAGTTTTGACCTGACTCTCTATCTGCTTCAGAAAAGCACTACTCTTCGTCAGTGTCGTCTTCGGTTTCTTCGAACTGCCAGCCTGATCTTGGGTGGCCTTCCTTTTCAGACCGATTGGAGTGGTCTGATTGTCCATGGCTTCTTCATCTGAAGACAAATCAATATTCATGGATTCTGGAACTGGATTCTCACTCCAAGCCATTTTTACCAGCCATGAGCATCTGGAGCAGTGGCCCAATATAAAAATTGCCAAACATACCAAGCCTTAAAAACACTCTGGGATTTCAACTTGGCAATTTGTTGAAGCACATTGTGTGACAGAATCTGACAAAAGTTAATGGAAACCTTTGAATCCAACGTCTTGGCTAGCAGCATAGCAAAAACTTTCTCGGACACATATGTTGGATTATTTTTAAGACTTACTGCCTCATCTACAAACCTATAAGCAGTAGAGGCCTCCAGTCCTGCCACTGGAATCCCTTGACCACTAGCTTTTATTTTGCGCTTAGCAGCTTCATCCTCCTTAAGGACTATATTGATCTGTTGTGGGGTTGCCACAGACGGCTTGGGCTCATTTGGCATCCGAAATGCAAAAGCTATGTCTTCTGGTGTAGCAGACACCTTCTTACCATACACCATGGCATTTCTATCTTCAACATCGAAAGATTCAAGAACCTGCTTTATGATGGCCGCGTCGTAAGTGATTCTTGTAGCTTGCAGAACTACCTGTACATCCCATAGTTGCAGCAAAGCCATAGCTTGGTCGGTGAACACGTAGCGCTGAATCTTGCTGTAAGGAATGATGGGAAGGCTTGCCTTTGCAGCAGTGACGATGGCTTGGGTTTCCTCAAGAGATTCTTGCATCTTGTCTGAACGCTTCTTCCTACCCATACACTGTGAAGACGACGAAACAGGTGAGGAAGAGGAAGAATTACTTGATGCTTCAAAGTCGTACCCAGGTGTTGCTGGCAAAGCTAGTCGATAGTCGACTGTCTCCTTAGAAGACGATGTCTGTGGTTGTAGCGAAGATACCTCAGAGCTTGGCGATGGTGAATGAACAACGGGAGGCAATCGTCGCACAGGACATTTGTGAGGAAAATGCCGACTCTCCTTACTGCTATACGTGTTCGTGCCATAAAAGCTCCACCACTCGCCGCTCCTAGACTTGTGTGCATCGCTGCTATCGTGGCAGACATGTATTGGACAAGTCTTCTACCCATCCTTGAAATGATTACTACTGGTGTGCCATCTGACCGTTGGGCGCTTAAGAATTGAAAAGTGTGTTCCCACTGATACTGGACTGATTCCCAGTCTGGCTTGATCACACTGGTACTGATCTTGAGACCAATCTGGTTTGGTTCTCCTGGCACTGGTTCTGAAACTAGGACTGGTTGCACATGAAAAAGCCCAAAAATATCTGATTCTGGTATCTCTTGATCTTCAGTTCCTAATTCCCTAGTTCCTTGTTCTTGGCCAGACTCTCTAGCTTCTGAATAGTAGAGCTTGATCTTTGCACCATTATATACTCCTGGCAACAATAATCCAGATAGATCTTTCAGTCTTACTGTACCATTGGAGAAGACCCAGTCTACCTCAAATGGTCCGGCCTAGGAAATCTTTAGGTTTGGCTTCTTCGGGCCCAATCTAGACTGATAGAGAAGCACCAATCCTTTTTGAAATTCCCGAACCTTAATTCGGCGATCATGCCAGTGCTTACTTCGTTGCTGAACAATTTCTTGTTCCAGCATAGCTCGTTGCCTGAGTTCATCTGTCATAAAAACTAATATCTAAACAACCCAAATGATTTTTTCATATTAAACTGATCACTTAATGTGGGAGAATAAACGGGAACAAGGGTTAAGATATAGACATGTGCTTATAGATCTATCTCAACACGGGGCCAATGGTAAAGGAGCCCAAATGAGAGACGGTCTATCAAAGAGCAAGGCTAACAAATGGAGCATAAGACCTTAGGGTTAGCTTCATTGAAGGCCTCCAATAATGTGTGTAAAAGTCCTTTGACCTTAGGTAAGCTAGGGTTGAGCTTGAGGCGCGGGAACCCGACCCAGCTCGAGGTGCTTGTCCTGCTTGTCATGCCTGATGACTAAGGTGCTTGAGGTGCTTGATGATTGAGGTGCTTGAGGTGCTTAATGATTGAGACTCTTGAGGTGCTTGAAATGCTTGAGATGTTAGGATTGCACTTGAGATGAGAACCTAGCCCAAGCTTAAAGTGCTTAAGGGCCAAGCTTGTGGTTGGAACTGGGTGGTGGAAACTGGGCCTATGCATGAGGGGTTGAGGTGTCAAAAAGTCAAAGATTCAATCCCTACAAGGAGGGGGCGAGCCCTACATGAGGGGGGATGAGAGAGAACACCCACACACTCATGCATGGTACAAAGAAAGCAAAAGAGACACTTGTCAAGTTCCTCCTCATGTTGCCCTCATTGTGTGCCTGAAGCCTATTGGTTGGCCACCCAAGGGGTCCAATGATAATTTAGGGGATTTAATTAATTGATTTTGCATTTATCAAGTCCTCTCTCTCAAAGGGGAAAGGGGGACACTTGTCTCAAGGCTATCCTTGCTGCTTGTAATGCCTCCTACTTATGATTGGCTATCCTTGCTGCTTGTAATGCCTCCTGCTTATGATTGGCTAGGCCTGGAGGGGTCCAATGAGCTTCAAGCATGAGCTACAAGGGGGGGTCGACCCAAGAAAGCTAGGGGGTTTCTTAGGGGGTATACTCACCCACACACACTCACAAACACTCTCATTGTGTGCTAGGCAAGGTGCAAGAGCTCCATCTCCTTCTCCAAGCTCCTTGAGAAGTTGAGAGCCTACACCAACACTCTTGGCTATGGAATACAAATCCAACCAAGAGCTATGATTCAATGCTTAAGCTTTCCATCTTCTCCATCTTCATTACTATGCTATTATGTATGCTAAGCAAGAAGAGTGATGATAAGTGAGGAATTATTTCTTTCTCCTATGGAATACTTCTTCTTCCTCTTCCCTACCCTCATTCCCTGCTAGCTCTCTCCACCTTCGAAGGTGTTTGAGGTCTTCGAACTGAGGCTTGGGATAGTTAATGCTTTCTACAAAGTGCATGTTATGCTTATTGCAAGAAGGCTAATGGTTTATTGCAAGTAGATTAGTTACTTAATGCAAGTAGATTAATTGTATTGCAAGGTGGATTAATTGTTGCTTTAGGCACAAGTTGATGCATAAAAGTATACATCCTCGTGCACTCAAATGATTTAGGGAACACAAAGACTAATGATGTTCACGAGTTCTTGATTGTTTTCAAGCTAAGATTGATTGTTGATATTATGCAAAAGCTTGGTGTATGAAGCTTCCATCTCCATATTGCCAAAGAGGTCTCAAGGAACACAAAGATTGTATTGTATTAAGTCTTTCTTAATGAGAGAATCTATAATAAAAATGCCTTTTGGAGGGGGGACCGGCTCCACATAAATCCGGTCCTCAACTGTTGTCATATTCTCTAAAACTCTCTCTCTCTCTCTCTCTCTCTCTCTCTCTCTCTCGCAAAGGTATTGCTCATGCCTAGTTAATTAAGTGTTATGATTAAGTTGCTACTACCAATTAAGTTCACCATCTGTGCTCTCAAAGTTGCTCACTCTAATTCTCTTAATTCCGCTATTCTCTAAGTTCACAGGCCATTTCCATTACATCATCTAACTGCATAAGTTCATCTAGTGCTTTTTCAGATTGTGATTGAAGTCTAAGCCATATTTCACAGCCATTCTCAGACTTAGGATAACAAACTCCATAGGAACCACAACTTCAGTGCCATACACCATTCTGAATGGTGTCAACCCAGTAGTGACCTTGTAAGCTGTCCTATACGCCCATAAAGCTGTCTGGAGTTTCAAATCCCACTGGTCTGGCTTCTTCTGCACAACCTTAGTGAGAATAGTCTTGATTGTCTTGTTACTACTTTCAGCGTGTCCATTGCATCTGGGATAATAAGGAGTAGATTTCCAATACTTGACTGAAAGCATATCCAATAGAATTTCCATGGTGTCATTGATAAAATGTGTTCCTTGGTCTGACACAATCTCTACCGGACATCCATATCAACAGACAATATTCTCAAATAGAAAACTTGCAGTTGACTTGGCTGTGTTGTCAAGAAGAGCCTTAGCTTCAACCCACTTAGTGACATAACAAGTAGACATTACTATGTACTTGTTCTTCCTGGGGGTAACCTTCTTAAAAGGTCCCATAAAATCTAAACCCCATTTCATGAACACACCCAATGGTTGTACTGGCGTTAAAGGAGTCATATCTGCAGCTGTAGGTCTACCCATTCTTTGGCATATGTCACAAGTTTTACAGAAACTTCTAACATCAGCAATTAGTGTTTGCCACCACAGACCAGCTTGCAGAACCTTCTTGTAGGTAACTTCATTGGAAAAATGTCCACCAGATTTGCCATTATGTGCTTCTGAAATAACTTGCATTCTCCCTTCCATAGGCACACAACACCGAAGTATACCATCAACACCTAATCGATAGAGTGACCCTCCGATGATAGTAAACTTCAAGCTTTTGATGACCAAAGCTTTCTTCTGGTTCTGCTTCCAGTCCTCTGCGAAAGCACCTTGAGAAAGAAACTGATAAACATCATATCATTCAGGGTCAACTGATTCTTTTGCTTCCAGCTGAAATAAGTCAACGTCCACTGGTTCGTCCCTCAAGGGTACTTCTGAATAACCTTCTGTACTTCTGGACAGAAAATCAGCTCCATAGTGATTCTTGCCAGGCTTATGAAAAATTATGAATTCAAACTCCATTAGGAACATCATCCACCGTACCAGCCTGCCTTGAATAATGACTTTATTAATCAAGAACAGAAGAGCTTGATGATCCACATAAAAATGGAACAATTTCCCTAACAGGTAATGCCTGAACTTTGTAGCGCTGAAAACCATTCCAAGGGCTTCTCGCTCAGTGGTTGTATAACCTTGTTCAGCCCGACTGAATCTACGACTGGCAAAACAAACAAGGATAATCAGTCCTTCCATCTGGCTGAGCCAATATCGCCCCCATTTCCAGTCCCGAAGTGTCCACATGTACATGGAAAATAACATCCCAATTTGGTTGCCTAAGGACTGGTTTACCGATAATGGCCTTTTTCAGATTCTGAAAGCTCTCCTCACATTCAACAGTCCAATTGAACTTACTGGTCTCCTTTGTAAGCTTGTATAATGGTACTGCTTGAGAAGAAAACTTATGCACAAACCTTCTATAGAAGTTAACATAATCCAGGAAAGAGCTTAGCTCAGATGCATTTCTGGGTGCTTTAGCTTGCTGAACACACTGGATTTTATCGTTGTCCATTTCTATTCCATTACAGGAAACCACATGTCCCAGTAAGTGTCCCTTCCAGACTAGGAAAACGGATTTAAATGGATTCAAACAAATCCGCTTCTCCTAACAGCGTTTGAAAACCACTTCTAGGAATAGTAGGTGATGTTCCTCATCTGAATATAAAGTAAAGTCATCCATAAAGATGGCGAGGAACCGATGAAGGAACTCATTAAACATTTCCATCATACACCGCTGAAAGGTAGCTGGTGCATTTCACAGGTCGAAAGCCATCACCAGATACGTGAAAGCTCCCCACTCAGTGATGAAAGTGGTCTTCACTCTATCTTTAGGAGTGATCTGTAACTGGTTATAGCCACTGTAACCATCCATAAAGCTATACATTTCATATCCTGTGGTCTCATCAAGCAACATGTCAGTAAAAGGCAATGGAAATGGATCTTTGATAGTTTGGGCGTTGAATTTCCTATAGTCAACACAAACTCTCAATTTCCTATTTCTTGGGAACTACGACTATGGGAGACAGCCAATCGCTACTGGCCACCTCTGTGATGAACCCAGCCTTGAGAAGATTGTCAATCTCCTCTTTGACCTTCTTAGCATAGTTGGGGTTCATTCGGTATCTTTGCAGTCTTATTGGCCGAGCATTTGGCTTCAACGGTATCCTGTGCTGACATACTTCAGGATCCACCCTTTTCAGTTCTGTGTGTTCCCAGGCAAATACGTCTTTGTAGTTCTGGAACATCCTGCGTGCCTTTTCCTTCATTATAGGATTGAGATGCTTATTGACCTTGATCTGCATCCTAGGACTATCCTCAGAGCCTAGGTTCCATTCTTCCACTTCTTGGTCGTCTGGAAGCAACCAATTAGGCCCACCTCCTTTTTGCTTGGTCGATTCCTCAGCATAATCCCAGGATGGCCCATTCAGTTCTGAATCAGTATTCTTATCCACTGTGTGTTCTTCAGAATGTACTGGCTCCTCTACCATGCCAGTGTCAGCTGATTCCTCCAGCCTCACAGTTAACTGAACTGATCTTTCCCCTGTGTTGATTTCAATAAACTGATCTGGGAATTGATTTTTCTGCTTGTCGGCATGCTCTTTATTCAGTAAAACTGCATTCAATTCAATCTCTGCTAAAGAAAATATGTTCAGAGCTGCTAACATTTGTTTGATCTTCTTTTCCTTGTACTTCTTGCATAATTCCTTCGGCCTTAGCTCTTTTCTCCAGCTCCTAGTATTGTTCGTCTGGATCTGAATTCTTCCGCTGGCCCCTTCTATGGTTAAGGTTTGATTTGCATAGTCATGAACAACATGTGCTGTTCTCAACCATGGGCGTCCTAACAGCATCCCATAGGCCCCTTGCACATCCAGAACTAAGAAGCTAGCTTTAAATTTTTCCTTGCCTACTCTTATTTGCATATTTTCAATCATGCCCGTAGCTTGTACTACTCTGTGATTTTCCATTCGCACTTTAAATGGTGCTGGCTTTAGATTCGTGATGCCCATTCTCTGCTGGAGATGGACTCCCATTATATTGACTCCTGCTCCTCCATCCAAGATAACACTTGAAAGAGGTTCCCATTGATTTCGAACCTTGTAGTCCACCTGAATGAGTGGTACTTCATCATCTCGGACGGCCGTCAGGTCCATTGTTCTAGCCTCCGCTTTAGCTTTCAGGACTGTGATGTTTGATGAAGTTTTCCACTTCAGGCAATTTTTTTCTAATATCTTCCAGCTCCACAGTAAGCTTCTGAATTCTATCACAGATCTTAACATGGATTTCTTCTTTCTCTTGATCAGACTAGTTGTCAGAGCTCGAAGAACTGGTTGTATCTTCACACTGCCATTCCTCCCTTGCAGTGCCTCCAATCCTTCCACCAACTCCTAGTTCACCAAACATTCCTTGTATCATAGCCAGCATGGTCTCAGGTATGCCCGGTATTGACTGGTCTTTCTCAGTTGATTGGGATGGTATCTTCTGAATGACTCGGGCTTCAAAACTTTCTGGCTGCTATGGCAGCTTCTTGGCTAAATCCTTCATGATTTTGGCTGCTAGTTATCTCTGCTCTTGCCATTCATCTACAACCTTCTCTTTACCCTTGGCCTTCCAAATCTCTCTTTGTTGAGCCCATTTGCTGCTGTGAACAGTGACTGGTTTTTTTGGAGTATCTGGAATTTCTTCTATTACCACGCCTTTGCTTCTTATGACTGCCCGTACTGGGACTGACTCTGGTGCCTTAGCCTCAGTAGCAGTAGATGCAGGTGCGTCTTGGTATTGATCCGCGAAATGCCCATGATTCCCACAAGTGTAGCAATTCAAACTCCGGCTCTGGAAGTTTCCATGCCTTCTGCCTCGGCCCGTACCCGCTTGGAATCGACCACATCCTTGACCATACCACTAGTACCTGGTCTCTCCTTCTGAGAAGCTTTGGCTGGTTCTACTTTCACTGGTTCAGTATAGGCGAACACTGACAGGTCCTTTCCCTTCTTAAAGTGATGAATCCTGATACCACAATTGTTCCATAAATGACCAAAGGCCTTACAGTAAGTACATTGTGGGCACTCATTGGAAATATGGTCCTTGGATTTGCATTTCAAACACCAAGTCTCCATCTTCCGAACTGGTTGTCAAGTGTGGCTAATCTCGTCAATCTGCCTAGCCATCTCTTCAATCTTCTTAGTCCAGGATCCCTTCTTTGACTTATCCTTGGACAGTTCGTTAGAGCTGCTTTCAGAGCTGCTGGACACTTCACTGGAATCAGAACTCTCAATAGCAGAGCTACTGCTACTGGATCTTCTCTTTTTATGGCTCTTTTCCTTCTTGGCCTGCTATTCCAGCTTTAGTGCCCGTTGTACCAGATCATTGAATTTCTTGGTTGGAGCTGGTACCTCTTACTCCCTAAGCTTTTTGATTCGAAAACCATTCAGAAACCATGCACGCAATCACTTCTCGGATGGCGGTTCCTGTAACTGCCTGGTTAGCTCCTTGATTTTTTCCACATAACTTCGGACTGACAGATTCCGCTGCTTGATCTTATCCAATTCACAGAGGATATCTTCATCACCTCTGTTGTCGGAATACTCCAGTCGGAAGGCTTTAAGTAGTTTGTTGTAGGATCTAAGCTGACAAGTGGGGTACTGGTAGTACCACTTTCTTGCTGCCTCCTTCAAGGTTTGCGAAAAGTATTCCCCCCAATCATCCTCATCAATATTCTTCAACTCAGCATACTGCTCAAAAGCCTGTATGTGAACGTCTGGATCATCCTTCTTGCCTCCCTTGAATACTGGAAAATAAATTTTCAGGGAAGATGTGTAATCATTCTAATTACCACTGGTTATGCCGCTTCTCTTCTTAGATTCTGAACGGCGCTTGGGAGTCTTCTTACAATTGTCAGTATCGGCATCCCAATCAATATCTGTTTCTGTCTCTGTGTTAGTGTCCTCTCTGGCCTGTCTGCTAGAAGTGCGGTGACTGCCTTTACTTCCCTTGGTACCCTCATCCCCCTGCCTGGACCGAGAACTCTTGGCTTTCCGTGCTTCCCTTTCTGCCCGTCTGTGTCTAGAGTGACTGGAATGCTGTGAGCCCTGCATCTCATCAGCTTGACTATGCTCCTCCTGCCTCAGTGTCAGTCACCCTCTCTTGCTTAGGGTCAGACTCTCTTCCTGACTCCTCAGGAATAGGATCAACACGGATGGTGGATTTTCGACCACGACTAGGTTTGGGTGCCATTGCTGTAACTGAAAACTTCCAACTGGGAGAAGAGTATTTCAGTCAACGAGCCTCAGCTCTAGCCACCGTGATCGCCAAAATGGAATTGGAGCTGATCTCTTGAGATAGCTAATTCCAGTGTTAGAAGATTTCAGCTTTTGGTGATGTATTAGTTCAGACAGTAGATTGGATAGAGGAACAGAAACTGAACTGGAATAAGAACCAGACTATGTACTGAGAATGATATTCAAATTCAGATTCAGAGTACTGAATACAAAGTAAGTGTAACTGGAATATTCTACCATGATTGGAATTACAGATGAAAGATTACAATGAGTATGATGTGGCTTATAACAGAAAGATAGAGTACAGCTGACAACAATTGCCAATGATTGACAACTCAAGTACAAATGCCACCAAAATGCTAACCCGATTATGCTCACAATTATGCTAACCCGATTACAATGTAATGGGCCCTATTTATATGCCTTGGGTTTACCATGGTAATTACCGTAGTAATTACTGACTGATTCACTGCCCGTCTCATAAGAGAGCGCTCCCACTTAGTGAAATTGCCTCAGAGAGCGTTCCCACTTAGTGAAACTGTCTCAGCCGTCTACATCCTTACAGTAGTTGCAGAGACACAAATACCATACAAGGGTAGTACTGTAGACCGTGGTATGCTTCACATTAAAGTATACATTTCTTTCAATTTTTAAAGTTTCAATCATGATGCATCATAGGAGTGTGTCTTAAATATTAGTAATACTAGAATATGCCTAGTACTAAGAGCATTCTTTGCAATATTAGCAGTAGTACACTAGGATACACACACCATTCAAGGTATCACTATAGTAGTGCATAGTATAAAACTACTTTGCAATATTGGACCTAGTACACTAGGATACACACATTAGAATCTCAAGATTGGGAGGATCACTAACTGGATCCTGTTTCTCTAACATAGAAATCTGTTTAGCTATCATCATTCTTCTATTGGATCTAATCTCATTGGCTATTCTTTAATACTTGATCAAAGCTTTCTGGGTATACTTGATTGCGACATGCCAAGTCTTGAAGGCCTTCTTATGGAATGTAAATGCCTCTTGAAAAATGCCTAGGACTTCGTTTCTAACAAACTCTTGTTTAATTAGTGAACTATCCAAGTGAGACCAACTAGATTTAAAATTATGATCTCCTTTATGCATTTCAAATATCAAAGTCTTTATGATCAGAAAACAACAAAGAGGATTCAGTTTGACAACTTAGCAACCAATGATCTTGCACTAAATCTCCATATATGTAAATTCTATCAAGCCTTGTAGCTCTCTAGCAATTGTCCTATTGCTTATTAGACTAGGTAAAACATGACTCTTCAGAAACATCTACAAGTGTGTTTATCATGCATCTCTTCCCAACACTCTCTTTATCTTCCTTGAGCTACCTGTCGAAGAAAATTTCACCTTCTTTTAATGCATGTGACCATATTGAAATCCCCTATACTCTATAGAGGACTAGCCAATGAACTAGCACTGACCAGATAGTAGCTCTTTCAAAAACAGAACTAGAAGCATAAATGAAAACAAAAGTATGATCAAAAGGCTCCTTCTATAAGATTTTGTCAATGATCAAATGTTCATGTGTGGCAACTATACCCAGCACAACACCTCCTTTTCTGAACTATGGGAGGTGAAGGACCATTTAAGTTTACTAATTCTTTCAATAATGAGCAACATGGCATCCCCTACTACCTAACCTCCTACAAGAAGACAAAGGCAAAGTGAAGCTAAAGGTGAGAAAACCATCTCTTGATGGAAATTGCACTGATAGAGTCAGTAAGCCCTTTACAATTGAGGGAGAAGCCAATAGATATGTAGCTCAATTTATTAGAGTTTTTGGAAGGTTTAACCAAAGAGACAAAGGCTTTGTTCAGATTAGAAGTCTTTTCCTTCTTCCTCTTAGCTTTGCCCCATTGTTTTAAGAGTAAAAATACTTCCTCTCCCTACGTCATAATGATGTCCACTGAGTCATAGGGGAGATTGAGAAAGCTTGTTGATTTATTCCTTATGTAGTGATCATGCAAGGCTTAGTTATTAGTAATCTGGGCAGATAACTGAGCCCCCACTGTGGTCACGTGCATCTTCCTGAGCCGCCTCAGTTCTACTAAGCTCATGCTTTCGTAACGACGCCAAAATGGGCATAGTTGCAAAATGGAACTGGGACTGCCTTCAATGCAACACACATGAATCCTTGGTAGCTCTCACGTCGATAGCACTGTAGTCTTGCCAGCATGGATATCTCACCTTTAGTGATTGCCAAACAAACCTCACACACACTTTCTCTTTCTGACATACGCTATTTGGCACTTGGAAACCGGCTGGTGCTGTGAGCTCGAGGTGGCAATGAACATGTCTCAGTTATCCTCGCAGACTAGACAACATGGTTCAGAAGGCACTTTTAATTTAAATTACAGCATAGTGGGTGTGGTTGAATGTTATTGATAACTACATCTCTTGCGACCATGCCCTTGTCTTGCTTCTAGTTCTTTGCTAAAGTCTTCTTCACTTCTCACATCCTTTCCCTTGACAGCTTTAGGTTCTTTAACTTGGGTGGCACTCACATAGTTTCCCTCTTCTTGTAAGTCCTTTGAATCAGATGACATCCCAATATCCAATATAAAAATCTAAGCGGAGTTTGTCATTTTCAATCGCTCAACGAGTGGAGCAATCGAGAATGAACTCAATGGAGTGCGAGAGTGGAGAGTGTAGACTTTGGAATCGATCGTGGGGTCCTGTCCACAATTCCCAAATTTGGAGTCCACAATGCCCACAATGTCTAAGGAATCATTTGATGCCGAAGACATCTACAAGTGCATCACACATGATGCCCTACTTTTTGTTGAGGGTCTCATGAGCGTACATACATACACACAAACACATATGAGTGTGTGCGTGCATGCACATGTGTGTGGATATATATGTTGTGTATAATTATGTGTGTGTGGGTGTGATATGTTGTATATATGTGTGGATGTGATTGCTCTGTGGGTGTGATAACAAAATAAAAAGTGTGCAAATGTCAAAATCTAGAGCACAATAATTGGTTTAGGATAAAATCACATAAAAATAAATTATGGTTGTTCTAAGTGTCTAACGTCCATTTGAGTTTGAAAAAAAATCCATGGTTAATGACTTTTTAACATGCTAAAATTGCAAAATTCTGACTAGATTTTGAGTTGGGCTTAAAAGACAACCAATATATTTTCACAAATTTTAGCGTGTCCTTTTCTTTTCTAGTTTGTCAATGAGGGAAAGAAACGATAAGCCTTGAAAGTTTTTTTTTTTGGGCAGAGAGTAGAACTTTGAAATTACAACACACACACCCAACCCCCGTAGGTGGAGGCAACCCGACTCTTAAGGTGAGTCATCCTAGCCGGGTTAGGGTGGTCAATCCATCATTTGGATTAAGGGTACAACCCCTAAGGGCTACATGTCATACGAGCTGTCAAGGGGGTTTGAACCCAAGACCTTTGACACAAGGGGCTCTTGCTCTACCAACTGAGTTAGCTCTCGTTGACAAGCCTTGAAAGTTGAAGCACCTGACACGTAAATTTTTTTCTCAAAATTCTCAGCTCCATAGTTCAGTCCTCATCTATGAGCTGAGAAGAGCTGCCACCCAACTCTGCTCAAAGGCAAAAGATGCGTCTGTCTCTTATTTACAGAAAATAGTGAGATGGCAACCGTGGACAGTTAGGATCCCACAATTTTTTTCAACCCTTAGATTTAGAACGTGTGACCTCTTTGTTAACTGATTTTTTTGGGTGTCCCTTAGAGCTACGTCCCACAGAGTGTTTGCAGTGGAAGCAATCCCGTGCACCCCTTGCGCTACACAATAGGTGCACTGCAGGCAGCGGGACCACTACGTTGTTAAGGTCGCAATCTACTTTTTGACATGGCATCCCTTAAGTAGCATGCACTGCTCTTTGTGCAACAAAATTTGCAAAAGTTGAAAATTTTGCAGCACATCGAGCGCTTTATCCATGCACTGTATGTCTCCCTTGCAATCGTTGAGTAGTAGTGTGACTATGTGTTGCAAGCCCTCAGTGGGACGCAGCTCTTACCCTACCGGAGGGACTTTTGTTATCTCCTTTTCCTTCAGTTAATTTAACTTTCGACTTTTCTCAAAAAATAAGAAGGATGAAATTTTCAACCGAATTTTTGTGATGTCCGGTATCTATTGGCCATCAAATTTGGGCCCTACGAGTCTCGACTCAGGACTAGAGAGAGAGAGAGAGAGAGAGAGAGAGAGATGGGAGTGGGGTGCGCCACCTCCTGACGTGAGGCTGCTGCATGCATGGGTGAGCCATGGCCCGAACCAAATTGGAGCATGTGACTATTCGCCAAATTTGGAATTTGGAATTTGGAATTTGGCTCTCCTCCTCTGAAATTCCAAATGCTCTCATTTCAGGCTGATTGGCAGCATGGTCTGTGGGGGCCCGGCCGGCTTATATGACGATGATGCAGAAATGATGACGACCAGATATTCCCTGGGCCCCACCTTTCTCCAGCTTTTGCTCTTCCCTGTTCTTGTCGTCGAGTAATAACTCTTGAGGGGCCAGCAGCAGACGATTTGTCCTGCACTTCAACTGCTCGAGTTCACACTGCACAACGTTTACGCTCTTTGCCGCCTCTGGAACAGCACGCCAAAAGCCTGCAAAAATTTCTCAGATGGCAAAAATGGAGAGTGTGTATCCTCTCCATCTATGAACCCTCTAGACTATAGAGTCTAGAATGCTACTCATTCACAGCTTTCTCTCCCACTGTTGATGATTCTGGATACCCCTTTCCTTCCCAAAGGAACTTTTGTAGCCTCTTTTTCTTTTTGGGGAAAATGACCAAAATACCTCTCTAATTTGTGAAAATTCCCAAAATACCCCTAGTCGTGAGAATAAATTTCTCCAAAGATGAAAATTTTTGTAGCTTTTCATAAGAGCATGGTCACGCGAGGCTTAGTTTTCGGTAATTCGCGACAGCATCTGACCGGGGCATGTACGGCAACTCAGAGGGTGATGGGAAGCAGCCTGTAGTGAAGGGAGTGTGAGGCACAGACAGGGGAGAGAAAAGGAGAACTCACCGGCACGCAACGGGCTTAGTTTGAAAACTATGCCAAAAAAAGGCATAGTTACAAATTCTCACAACGCTATGCCGGTGGAAAGCTGTGTGCTGTCAGGCTTGGTCGGCCGTTGTCTGTGGAAACTAAGCATCGCGTGACCATAGCCTAAGAAGACTGATTGATCTAAAGTTTGATTGAGAGGACGTGGCAAAGTAGCATTGGTGTGACAAAAGGAAAGCAGCTTCCAGACCTACCATCCCTATGGGCAGCCTCAAACCCCTAGACGATGAAGCCTTCCATGTTCTTAATACTATCCACTGACAATTGTGAGTTTTGCAAAAAAAAATATTTTCTGATCTTTATTCCTTTTTTACTATTGAGATCCGTTTTTGAGTGCTTAGCAAGTAATTTGTCACAAATTACCTCCCAAAAAAGTTGATTATGTCTAAAAATAATGAAACGATTCGTGTCGAAAGCTTACAAAACCAACTGAAATTCTAGTTTTAGCATCTTGTATTTCCTTATCTTGTGGAGGGGTAGTCTGAACCCGGAGTCGACTCTCCAGACGTGGAAGCCAACCAACAAAAGAGTATTGGCTGTGCGAGACGAGCATAGGACTTTAGAGTAGGGAGCTGTGACTCCCGAGTCCCTGCCCAATCTCGGACGGGAAATTAGATGGCCTCGTGACTATTTGATACCCTCCTTCTGAGGTGGGATATATGGTTCCCAAGAGTCGGGGAGGCTTAGTTATCAATTAGAGATAACTAAGCCAACTATGCCCAGATAGTGCATTAAATGAATAACTAATCCTCTTGCATGGTCACGTGAGGCTTAGTTATTCATTCATCCTCCCAACTAAGCCTTGAACCTCACATCTATGCCAAAATCACCATAGTTACAAAGGGTGGGCATAGTTATTCTTTTAATGCTCCTTTTTGCATGTGACCAAGAATGAGGCTTTGTTATTTGTTCAAATAACTAAGAACTAGGAATTTGGAGGATAGCTCAAAAATAAAAGGAGGTGGAGAGGAGATGAGTGCGTTCTGAACATCCGTACTAGATCACATCTTGAGGTCATGCAAGTTCCCCCCCATCAATTACTCTTTCCCCTTCTCTTTTTAGGCTTTTTTTCTCTTCTCTGCCTCTGAGGGACCCGTTATCCCTTCCCCCTTGGGGGGTGGGATTGAGGAGATAGAAGATGGATCTGCATGAAGCTGTGCGCAATGGCGTGGTGAGAGGTGAATCTAGTACTGGGTTTGCATCTAAGAATGCACCGAGCTCTCTCAAAGTTGGTAATGGAAATCCGGCATGTGTACAAGTTGTGGGAACTTTTGGGGTCTCTTTCAATAATCTACAGCAAGGCCCCATCACTTATGCTCAGGCTTTACACAACAGACCAATGGTGAACCTCTCCCCGCTCATGCAACAACGTATGCAGACAGACATACTGAATAACTTTATGTCTCCTCCTCCTGGTGGGGTCTTCAATGGAGATGGTCTTAATCTAGTAGGCCAAAGGCCTCTTCAAGTAATCCCTAAACCTCATTCTCACAATGGTCCATTTTTTGTATTTTCCAATGTCTGGCAAAATATGGAGCATCCCATTATTGAAGAAGCTTAGGGACAGAAGGAATCCCATGTCCATAATAAGGGGAAGGATAACCAGGGTGAACCTAAACAATATCAAGGATAAGCTAAGGGTATAGAGGACATCTCAGAATCTACTGAGCACTGTCAAAAAGATGGAGGAAAATTGCAACCTCATAACAACAACAATGTTGCGAGCAAAGTGGTAATAGGCTCCACAGAACTGGAGAGTTGGTAACAAGCATCTTATGGAAAGGGTTGCGATAGGGCTGTGTCATGGTATTAGACTACTAGTGGAAGTTCTAAAGCAATGAATTTCACAGGAATGGGAGGGAAGAAACTTATTCCCTACTAATGTGCAATAATTACCTAAGGACTATTACCTGTTTTTAAAAAAGATTTTGACAGTGCTCTTGAGGTCATCAGCAAAGGACAGCAGTTGCTAAGAAATACCCCTATGTCTGTGTTTAGATTGTATAAAAGATTTGACCCTAAAGGCAAAAAACCTTCTAAGGAAAGTCTAGGTTGATTTCAATTTCTCCATTGGCTTAAACAATTAGGTGCTCAACTGGGAAAGGTGTAAGGATAGAAATCTACTAATGGAATTAACCCTAAGTGGGATCCTCAATTGCTGATTGAAGTGGACACTAACTCTGTGTTGAAAGAAAGCACTTATCTTAAAGGCCAGTAAGGTCTAGTTCTTCATGAACAAAGGGTTATTTACAAAAATCTTCCAAAGGCCTCTTTTCACTCTTTCAAATAGGATCATTTGATAAGAGATTTCTCGATGCTAGTTACCAAAACTAAAAAAGAACCAGATCTATCCAGAAACAACCCCACCAAAGTGGGGAACAGATTTGGGGCTCTCCTAGATGATGTTTTTGACCCCTCTCATGTTGAAGAAGACGAGGATCCATCTGACAAAGCCTCCTCTTATGAGAACCCTCAAGCTAGCTCTAAGGAACACTCAACCTCTAACTCGGTAAATGAGATCCCTTCCCATAATATTAATATCTCCCCTCCTGTCAGCCTAGTGGACAAATCAAGAGGGATGTTTTCACATTCTGAAGCCTTAGACAGTAGTTATTGAAGCCACTCCATTGCAAAACCCAAGCCCTATAAAGGAGGATCTGGATGCACATGTTGATCAAGAAAATTTTGTCCAGGAAATTCAAGAATATGACAATTTAGTACTGGACAAATTTTCCCATCCCCTAAACCCCTCTGTGGACATTCTGATCACACAAGCATAGGAGGAGACTTTACCCCAACAGGGGATCAAAACCAAGATGAAGAAGGAAAAAAGAACTGACCCTAATAGAGCCTCAATTTCCTTTGTCAAACCTTCTAAATCTCATTAGAAATAGGTGAGGTCATATATGGTGTTTCTTTGGATTGTAAAGGTCTTTCTGACCTTGCTAGAGTAGTATGTATAAAGAATGGGTTGTTGATTTGAATTTGCAGGCTAACAACATCTTTTTGCAGCAACTAAAGTCATTAGGATTCACTCTGGAGAACAATTTGATGAAAATCAATAGACATCATAAATGGTTTTTTACTAACCATTATGCAGGGAGAGGAGGAGCTGGTATTGGAATACATTCTAAACATTAGAAGCAATCAATTGGGGAAGTTCAAAGAGGACAAAGAGGAAACTGGGTAGCAGTCATTTTGAAAGAACCTTGTAATCATTCTATTGTCATTCTATATGTTTCTAACTCAATGTTAGAAAGAGCAAAAATGTGGACATAATTAAGTGAACTCAAAGGTCCTCTAATGATCATTGGAGACTTCAATATGGTCACTTCTTTAAAGACAGGTTTAAATCCTTAGGGAAAACCATTCAGGGATATGAAAAACAAAGCTGTGACCACTTAGCAAACATTCAGATGCTTGTGGACACTTCTGAAGGCACATGACTTACTTGGTCTAATAATCAGCTTGGGTCTTGCTTCATATTTGCAAGGCTGGATAGATTGTACATGTCAACCAACCTTCTACAAGCCTTCTGGTTGGTGATTCCACTTCCCACCATGGGGCATCAATTTTCAAAGGGTACATGAGCTAATGTCCACCATACAATACAATGGTGAGGTGGCCCTTACTGCTGATAAAGACAAAGCTATAGTGAAGGTGAAGATTACCAGTGAGATAATATGCAAGACTCTTCACTTACCTACCAGTCACCACAACTTACTAATGAAGACAAAGACAATAGACAACAAAAAAGCATTTATCAAGCAACAAGGCCACAAGCTCACATACAAAGATATGATCTATGTAGAAATAAAGCTCCCCTTGAGGCTGATTTCATAGCACATTAAAGTAAAAAAGTCACTAAGATACACAGAGCCACTTCTACAATTGTTGGTGGTCATGGCCATTGGATTGTCGCAACACTGTGTCATCAAGTGCAACATTGGAAGCTATATCCTGGAAAACCTTGAAGAGACCAACCTCAAGAGAAATGACAAAAATAAAAGCTACATGAATGCTGGGCTAATGTTGACTCACATCGCATACCAAGCACTTGGTGTGATCTCGACGATCTATTAGAAGAAAAATCACAACTAGAATTACTGCACAATTCAAACAAAATATAACCTGTAAGGAGTGCTTCAATGCTGCCCACCAAAAGAAGGACATGCGTCTCAAGCTCCAAGGCACCTACCATAGATAGTAAAGCCACAAAAAAATCAGCCATAGAGCTCTAGGGTGAGATAAAAAAGGAAGACATTCCTTCGAAGTATCAAATGATTGAGGAAGAGGAAGAAATTGAAATACCCCTTGTTAGGAAGAGACCACAACCAGAAGAGCATATTCCAAGGATACAAGTTATGGAAGAGGCTTAAAGGCTCAGAGAAGAAAAGCTAGCCAACAGGGCTAACGAACAAAAGAAGGCTACTGAAACCCAACAAGTTTTGTCTTCCTTGGATACAAATAATTCAAGATTGGATGCAAGGTTGAAAAATTTGAAGGAGGAAAAAGATAGGGACATCCTCGAGTTGATTGAAGTATAAAGACAACGAATCAAACACGAGCTAAAGCGTAAGGCTGAACAGAGAGAGGTAGAGTCCAAAAGGCAGAGGACTATCAAGCTCAACTCCCAAGCTCGACTCCATTGGTACATCCAAAGTTGGTCAACAATAAAAGATGACACAAATAGGTATGTGTATGCTAGTAGGTGCATGGCAGAGTGCTGAAGCAAGTATAAAGATCTTAAGTAGGCATGTGGTAGCAATTGTGTATGTCCAATGTGGTTGTTTAGGCCAGATGGGCTCCAATGGCAAGAGGAGGAATTGGGGCAAAAAAATTAAAAATTTGATAGTTTTTTTGTGGAGTTGGGAGGCCCTTGGAGGGGTAATTCACCCTGGGGTGCCACGTGTTAGTGGAATTAGCCCATATGTGGTACTAGGGCCATGCAACACAGAGTATCTATATTGGATGGGGGCGCCTCACTTAGGCAGCGTGGAGTGAGAGGGAGCTTGGTGAGCACGTGACATGGCGGTTGCCATGGGAGGGCACAGTGAGCACTATGAAATGATGCTTGTTGTCGGAGATGATGGCACGGGCATTGAGGCCACTACCTACCATCATCGGTAGTTTCAAATGACATGATGGTGTGGCATGTCCGGTTAGGGGCGGGTTTTGGCAGCCTTCACATGACCAACACTGTATTACTGAGGGCAATGTTCTTCTAGGCATTGTCACACCTCCATGACAACACCAAAGGGTCCAAGAGGTGTTGCATATGCAGTGTGTGACGGAGGGATGGAAATGGAATGTGGTCAGGCCATGCGAAGGGTGCTAAAAGGAGTGTGCCATGTGTATGGAATATATTAAAAATTCTATCATGGGCTCTAGATGAGTTGCATGAGCTAGAAAACAATTTTTTTCTTTTTTGAAGCATTGAGCCACCCTTGTAAGAGAGAATTTTTGCGCCATTTGAAGGCCCTTTTGGCCATTTTGCTGATTGGGCAATGTATGTTGCAGGAAGGAGGCTGTTGAGCCATGGTCGTTGTGCAAAGCCAGGAGGGCTACCAGGTTGTGTTTTGAGCTCACCGATGCATGTGCTGTCTTGGATCGTCTTGTATATAGTGTCATTTATTGAGAACTGAAGCCATCATTTCTGTCTACTTGTGTTGCTTCCCCCTTCTCTTCTTTGCTTGTGTGCATGCATCTCCAGGTGTGTGTTGGTAGGTGTGCCCCCTCGAGGTCTATTGTGAAAAGAGGGATATAGAGAGGTTGTGTATGCACATGGAGTTGTGAATTGAATTGTGTGGGATGATTGGGCTGGTTTGGTGTGTAGCAGTGGGTGTGTGCATATCCTGGGGGATTCACTCTTTATACAAAATGGGACGCCACTTGCGAGCGGACAACTTTGATAAAACCCCTATATATGACTAGTATTAGGGAATGTGACTCCCCTTTCTACGCTTATAAGACAATCAATGCAGAAAACTATCAGACCCCTACCTTACATATAAAATTTAGTCTCACATGATCTAACTGAGTAAAACTAGTCAAAGAGCGTGTAGCATAGTGAATTGCAACGTATTAAGGAACCACTTCTGTTGATAACTAGATGTGCCCTCAATGTGTCTTAGTTTTAATTTCAAACTATGTGCTCATTCAACCTGCACTCTAACTACTCGTCCAATTTTGACCCACTTAAATTACTCAAAAAACATGGTTATAAAGTTGTGTTAAGTTCTCCATGTAAATTTACATCTATACAAACTCTTTATAGCTTTTATCCCTCAATAAATTAACTATAATCACAAAGCAAGCAATTAGTACAAAGGATTGCTAGTTCTTGCATGTATCTTTGTAGCTATTGACTCACAAGTTTGAGGGTAGACTCTTTTGAGAAGCCATGATCTTGAAACACAAAAACTTCCTCTCATTTTTTCCTTTTCTCACTCTTCACCCCCCCCCCCCCCCCCAAATATAATACCCCCTCCCTTATTTTTAAGCTTGGGAAATGAATTATTGGGGGCCTATCCCTAACTTATAAGTTTATGTAACTTGAAAAAAAACCCCCCTCCCTTGCACTTACGTGGTGTGGTAAGTGAATACCCCGGGGCACGTATGGTCGTATGCAAACAGTGATGTGACTATGTCGAGTTTTGAAGGTGACCTCTAGTGGATTGGGGTGTTGTGTATATCCTAGTTTATATAGAGGTGCTTGTTTGTGTTTTAGGCGTGTTCCCCTTCCACCGTCTTGGACTCTCCTCCCAATTGATCTACACCTCATGAGGAGACTGCTCCAGATACTACTGCTACTGCAACCATTTTAGAGGGACATATGAAGACCATACCTCCTAGACTACCTTTTCCGCCTACTACTGTAAATGAAGGAGTATAGACTTCATCACCACCTCTTTCTCAAGCTACTACAAATACCATCGATGCTGCACAAGACATTATAATAGACCAAATTTTTTTGGAACCACAAGTCAAAGAACATGAAGAAGTTATGCTTGATCAACCAAATGTGGAACCACTACATGGTGAAGAGTATCACTTTGCATAGTAAGAAGCTGTTGAAATCCCACTATCACCACCACATCCTGATTGGTATGCTGATACATCACACAAAAAAGAGAACCTATAAAAGAGAGATATCTCCCCACATTAGGAAATTTTGGAGGTCTTTTGGAGGGCCTTTTAGAAGAGAGAGAAAGAAGAGCTCCTCCAATGAGAGAAGAGCCAACATTACATAGAAAAATAGGCGGATATTAGCAAAAATATGAAAAAGGTATCACCCACTCATTCAATGAACAAATGGTCCTTAAAAGCGGTCATCTTTTCATTAAATACGTGTGTCTTTTTCATGAGGTAGGTGCCACTCATTCAATATGCCTTTCCTCATCACTGGAATGAAAAAAAACCACAAAACTAGTTTTTACTGTTTGAATTTGAAGATTTTGACACTACCAATGTGTCCAAAATGCTCAAAAACCTAAAAGGCGGGTGTCTACTTGCCCTTTTCTGACACTTGGAGAGGGAGAAAAGGCCAAAAAACCCCACCCCTATAAAGGGGGTTTCTCCCATTCGGGTGTCAGTAGACATTCACTTTTAAGGTTTTTGGGCATTCCGAACGCATTGGTGGTGTGGAAAAAGCTGTGGAATTGGGTAGCACCTCTCAAATAACTAAATCTATGTCAATAATCTAGGACACACACATTGAGCTTGAGAGTTTTGAGTATACGCCATTGACACACCTACCAAACACATCAACTGTGGGGGTGTTCAAGAGCAGGATGAGGACAAACTAGATATAGATGCTTGAGACGAGAAGTGGATAGTAGAAATTCCAGACAACGTGGCTAAGAAATACATGGAGTTTGAACTCAAGATTTTAGAGTCTATGTCATTACTGATGATCCAGCCACCAAATGAGCATACCAAGAATTTTGGCCATGACATGCTAGCATTTCCACTAATGAAACATGAAGCTATCTTGTGGAAAAAGAATCTGCTTCCTTCTTTAGAGCCAAATGTCCATGGAAAATATGAGGGAGTGGTAGTAACAAAGAAGCAATTTTTACTCATCCTTGAGAGCTAGCCCCTATGGAGAAAGAAATGGTTTGAGAAATAGCCTCATGATGAAAAAATATATAGGAATGCACCACAATACCTTAGGATCAACCCGACCTACCACCCTATTCCCAGAAGGTGGTCTTGGAATAGCTATGCAGTGTGGAGAAGCAAGAGGAAGATGGTGTTAAACTGTCCACTAAAAGATACATGCTCCAAACCCTCTAGGCAACAATAGCATTATCAATAGATGTTCCATTCTCACATGTCAAAAGACATGTAAGATAGCAAAGATGATTATCACATGTATGGAGGCTTTGATGACCTCGAGAAGGCAGAGCACCCTTGGGAGATTTTTGTTGAGGCAACAAACAACATCAATCGGGATCCCTAGGAGGCTCCTTCCAAAAATGTTATTACGGGAATGTATGTCCGCATTTCAGGGGGTGCAATATGTAATCATGTTAATGTATAATGCGAGTTCAAAAGCAAGGGTTTTAAAATGCAAAATTTTTAGGCAATTTAACAAAGATACATTAAAATAAGGGGGTTTTATATTCATATTTGGAAAAAAAATGTAAAATAAGGGGTACTCATTCAAACATGTTAAAAGAGGGGTTTTTCTTAATACCCCGTGAACGCATGTTATATAGGGGGGAACTGAATGGTGAACCCCCAAGGTCTGCATCATGTTTTACCATCACACTACATCAAAACTTTCAAAGAGGCTTTTATGATAGGGTCCTTTGAAATGGATTCAAACATATTTAATCCATTGACAAAGGAGCTTCAATCAAGGCATGTGACCTATCAAAGTAATCTGCTCAACAACCCTCTTCGAGATCTCTCCTTGAAGGTGGACATAATGGCCTAGGCAATAAATTCAATAAAGTATTAAATTACCTTGAGAAGTGGCACTTTAAAAAATTAGAGATAGATCTTCTGCAACATGCACAAGGATGTGCATCGGCTAGGAAGGTTGGAGTGTTTGGCCATTATAGCTTATGGATGCCCTCCTGATCAAACACAGATTTTAGAGCCACGTTTTTGACACATTATACTTTTTTTTTTGAGAACCATGTGCATGAGCTGATATAATTTTGATCCTAGAGCTATAGATTTTTGTGTTGTAAATGTCTCATTATGAATGTAAGACCCAAAGTTGAAGACCAATGGCCATTTTTTATAGCACTAGATACGTAAGACAATAGCTCTAGCTTGAAAGGACAATTTTTTGGATAAAGGAAGAGCTCTCATTGTACGTGATGTCAAGGTGCTTTTAGCTCTACTTTGTAATCAACATAAATTTTGATTGGGTAATCTTTTTCAAATTTTGAAACATATATTGTGTTCCTCTTTCCTTACTCTTTCTTTCAAGTATAACAATTTCAAGTTGTGTGGTGATTCGTGACAAAGTGTCTACAAGCCATATCTTCAGTATTGAGTGCTTAAAGGTTCATTTTATGTCATTTTGACTATAGAAGAGTGTTATTAGACCTTAGGGTGACCTATTTGGATGGTTCTGTTGCAATTTTAATGACCTGGTTCATGATGGATTGTGATTTTTGTACCTTGTTGGAATGCTACCAGATTTTGTAGACTTGTCCCATTAGACATAGCATAGCTTTCCCTAAATCTTCATGGCTATCCAAATCTGTTAAGTTAGTGAAACAACGTGATGACTAATAGAAATGAGATATGACATATATATATTTTCTAGTTCTGAGCTGTTTTTTAACTTATAGAGAATGACATCCTTGTTGTTTAGGTTCATTTCTTGAGGTTGACACCCTCAAAGAGTATCCATGCCCCATCTGAGTCACTTCCTTGAGTATTGACAAGAGTATGTTAGTGACAAAATGCTATGCTATGGACATTCAATCATGGCGATCTTCTTACAAGGCCTCTCTACGCTTGGTGCTGAGAAGCATCTAAACATGTCGTCCATCTCCCATGAGGGTTTGGAAACTAAACCTCTTTTCTCGAGAAAACGGAAGGTTGCCACCTTGAAGACACACCCCTCCCCCCTTGATGTTATGAGCAGTTTGAACAACGACAATCTCAAGGGAGAGTATGTTTAGGATCTTGTTTTTTTCTTTTGAAAAGAGATAAACTTATTTAGAATAGGGTAAAATGTACAAAGATCCCTCAGGGAGGAGGAGGAATATCCTCAAAAATGAAAAATAATAGTAGATGGAGTCTCTCATACTTCATCTCAAGGAAGATTATATCTTAGGAAGTCTAACTTTCCCCAATTGCCACATCAAGGTCTTCTACAAAAACATTTGAGAGGAGTAGGGGGTGGAAGCTTCCTTGGTCTCTTTACAAAGGGTTTCAAGAGCTTTGCTAACTCATAATCGTAACCATTTACAAAGATCTTGGAGCTATAAGAATACAATATTGCAATCCTATGATTCCATATGTACCAAATTCCTCTCCAAATATTCCATAAGGAATGTCCATGCCTTTGTATTTACCAAGTAAAACATCCTAAGCTTCAATCTTCTTGATGCAAAACTTGGCACAAACCTTCTATAGGAGAGAGAGAGAGAGAGAGGGATTTTTTATTGTCCTTACAACTAGAAAATAGGTGAGGAACATTTCAATGGTGTCATACATCTAGGACACATTCCATCACTCACCCCAATTTTGAGAGCCTTACCCCCACACCATATATCAAGATGGAGGATACGCCACATGATTGTACAGTTTTGGTTTGCTATTAGGTATGCCCATAGACATTTGAATCTCTATGTCCACTATTTGGAGATTCCTTGCTTCAGTCCTTTTTGCATGTTTCTCGAAACCTTGTTGTTGGTATTTGAGGTGGAGTTATTTGTCCACTGAGAAACTTCCATTTTTGCTAAGCTTTCTCATCAAGTCCTCTTCTAATCCACCCTTGAATTTGAATTGATTGAAGATCTCATGTGCCACTCTACCTGTGGAGCTTCTTGACTTGCAACCTTTTGAGGACATGACAATTCTAGACATTACATTCTAAGATCTTTATGCTGCTTGAGTTCTACTAATATTGAATTTTTCTTACAATATTTATTCTTCTTTTAATCTATGATTTTGAAAAACATCCCCTCATCTTTTTGTTCTTGCTTTAAAACATTTGTGGGACTTGCTATTTAGCACCATTTTTTTGTCTAAAACCAAGGTGAGTCATTCAAGAAACAATACAAAATAGTTTTGAGTTCTTTGGAGGGGCATCCAATTACTTTTAATGGTCTACCAAGCTTGACAAAATTTGCAAAGATGGTTAGAACTAACAATTCTGAACGACGTAGGAGAGAGAAGGAGTTCTCTACAGGACATACTAGTCGAGGCTTGGTACTCCACTAGTTTGAGCTTGTGAATATTTGTTTTAAGCAATAGGGCCCAATAGTTCTCTGACTGCATAGCTCTCAATATCAATTTCCTAGCTAGCTTAGTAGAACTTATGTCTAGGTTGAGAATCCCTAGCACTCCTTTGAATTTAGGTAGACAACAAATATCCCAAGCAACTTTGGGTATCTTGGGCTGATTAGGGTGCCTTGCCCATAGAAAGGATCTAGCCAAAGTGTGGATCTTGTTCATCTGATATGTAGATTCCAACAAGAGAGGAAATAGATTAAAGAAGGTAAAAGGAAATGGTTCAATGTAAAAGCCTTGGCTAAAATGGAATTATGGTAGTACTGCCACTTGTACATTTTTTCTATGAACTTGGCTAGGACCTAGTCCCACCTCTGAGCCACCATAGGGATCTTGAAGCCCATATCGGATTCCCAATCGCCTAAAAATTTCCCATATTGAATTCTCTTACCTTCTATATCGAGAACTAAGTGTGGGATAGAAGTTGAAGAAATCTTGTACCCAATTTTAGAGTGATTGATCACATAATAGAATAATTTTAGAGTGATTGATTACATAACAGAATAAATTAAGACACTCCCAAAAGGATTCAATTGTCTGACTGTCATTGCACATCAAGGCATTACTATCATCTGCAAATTGTTGGAGAAAAAGACCTTTTCAGCCTTGAGGATTTTGATACCTTGGATTTTTCTTTTATTCATGGCATCCTAGACAAGCCAACCCAAAGAATCAAGCAAGTAATATATAGGATAGGGGCTATGGGACAACCTTGTCTAACTGATCTTCTTAGAGGAAAAGCATCTGTGAGATATCCATTCATGAAAAGCTTGTAGAGGATTTCCAAAAAGAGTCTGCACATGCTCAATAATTTTTTTACCAAAGCTAGTGTCAAATAGGGTTTGGAAAATCGAATCCAAATCCATTATTTCATAGGCTTTGCCAAGTCTATTTTTAAAAACATAAGCCTTTGATCACTATCTTGTGCATACTCAATTTCTTCCCATAATGTGATTATTGTGTTTAAGATGAGTCTGCTCTTTATGAAACCTTTTTGATCAGGAAAAAAGATATCCTATGCATGATAGGACCAATTCTTCTAGCTAGGGAGAGGGCAAACACTTTATAGACATAAGTCAAATAGGTAATGGATCTCTAGTTCCCTATGTCCTCCTTTCCTCCCCTTTTTTGTGAATTAATTTGATCACTCTTGTGTTCACAAAATTAGGTAGATCTTCTTGCCTCAAGGACTCCTTCAGAAAATAAGTTATAAAAAAGTCTTTATATTCATGAAAAAAATCATTAGGGATGCCATCTAACCCTAGTGATTTACCAGATTTCACAAAGGAGATAGTATCCCTCAGTTCCCCCTCTATAAGAGGTTGATATTTGGAACAATGTCTCACATGCGGATCAAATAGGTATAGAGAGAAAAAACAAGGGAAATTTGAGCGCAAAGATTCTATGACACCTTCCAATCATTCCAAGGATAAAGAGTATGTTCAAGTGCAAGGCTATAGCAACTTTGATGACATGGCAAGAAAACACTAGATCCACAGATAATGTGATGCGGGTGCTTGCTGTTTCTCTTGCATGGAAGCACATAGATGAACAATGGCCTACATTTAAAGAAGAACCTCATTGTGTTTGTTTTTGTTTGGAAATGGACTGAGTAAAACCATTTGGAATTCGGAGTTCCTCATGGAGCACATGGCCTATTTTCTTGGTGAACTATAATCTTTCACCATGGTTAGCTATCAAGAAGGGCCATCTGCTTTTGCCATTGATTGTTCGAAGGTAGTACAAGGTAAAGAACATAGAGTTTTATCTGGCACCACTTACAGAATTGGAAAATCTGAAGTTGCTGGATCTCGCAAAGTCTCTAATAGCCACTTCGACAACTTGTCTGTCTTGCTCTCTCGGGGAGGAGCTACTGGTATATTTGGATCTAGCTCTACACTATGATGAGATCCATTTTCATCTACATCATATGGAATGGGTGCATTCTCCTACGAAGAAAATGTGAACCTGGAGACAAAACTCAATAAAACTGAGTGAGCTAAAAATTGATTCTATGCAGTCACATTCCAAATGTCCCCGAGATATAGCTCTTAGGCACAGATGCAATGAAAACATATATTCCTTGTGGGAAAGCATATGCTTTTCCCAAAAAACACTTAACAATATTCCAATTTTCCTAGAAAACACTTAACATATGATTTTTTCCCAAAAAACACTCAATATTCCACTTTTTAGAAAAATCTTCTCAAAACCCATCTTTATTCTTATGCTTGGGCATTGTTAGCTCTTGATTAATAATACTATGTGCATATATGAATTATTGACTCAATTTTCATGTTACTTCTCACAAGGAGTGGTTCTTCAACTATGCTTCTACATATACTCGGGTACATATGATTCAGTTAAGCTAGGTGATGATCATCATCTTGATATGTGTGGCATTGGAAATGTGAAGTTGCATATGCATAATGATTTGAATTCATGCTACAAGGTGCTAGACATGTGCCAAACCTAGCTAAGTTCTTGGATTTAGAAGGATAGCTTGATGATCTTCGATACAAAACAATGTTTGCCAATGGTTTCTAGATTATCAAATTAGGCAGTGAGGTGGTCTAGGATAGGCAACAAGAGAAGTGACCTCTAAACAATCCTCAAGGATCCCGTGTTGCTCAATTGGTGCTGGGGCAACCTCAAGCACAAAACAAAATAGCAAAATCAAAGCCAAACCTAAGCAAGAAAAGGGACACCACCTAGTTATGGGATGCAAACTAGGGTGCAAAAAGAGAGATTTTGACACGACCAAGAAGAGGTGCAACAAAACACACCAAAGCAATCACGTGCATCAAATGAAGCAAGAATGATCTAGAGAAAAGTGTGTGTGTGAGAGAGAGGAATGAAAGTTGTGCAATACCAGGTTTGCAACTTACAAAGTGATGCTCTTTGTTATGATGCTATCACGGAGTTTTCATAAAACTAAACCAATGCTTAGTGAATGCTAAGCATTTCCATCACACACACATGATTTTGTTAGGGGGATGTGGGACAAATCTCACCACAAATACCCTCTTACAATGAACAAGAAATAGGCAATGAAAACACACTAGAAATGCTTTCACAACAAGCTTAATTGACACAATTTTAAGATACAAATCACCTTGAACTCGCCAAAGCACGTCACACAAGTGGAAGGACGAAGATTATAAAGCCAAAACATGCCTTTGAATCACCAACACCTCAACTTGTTGATAATGGAAGAGCACGTACAATAGTGGTTTTGAGATATGGCACTTATGCTCTTTCACTTTTGCAATGTGTAGCATCAACTCTTCCCTCAGACCAAGTGTGAAGCTCACAAAGTGGTTACTGCACTTAAGTCTCTGCTCATGCATATAGTGTTGGGGTGCTATGTGTGAGATTAGAGATAAGATATTAGAGATTATTTACAAGAAAGAGAGGGGCCTATTTATATGTTGGAGAACCCTTATTAAGATTGTTAATAATCCTATTTTACAAGCTAAAAAGTTTAGATTATGATTTTTTTGAATATCAAATATGGTAGACCTTCTTAGTCTGCTTGAGTCATGAATGTGGGCTCACAAGAAAGGCATTATTGATGGCAAATAAGGTGAAATTAGAGATTTAAACAGAAAGAGAGAGAGATATTTGGTGTTTTTACTATATACATGTCTTGAGGCTAGATGCTTTTTAGGTTTACGTCAATAGATATTTGTGTTAGTAGGTTTTCTCATTAGTATTAACAATCATAAAAAAGTTTAATAGTATATTTTCAATGGGTAGAATGAGTTGAATATTTACCCTAAACCGGCTACATTTTTCATTTTGACCACTTCTTCAAAATCGGAGTGGAAGTGGATGCGAGAAATTCCACAGAGTCTTCTAGTGACCCTCCTTTTATTGAATTTGCATAAACTCCAAGAGTGGGCACATCCTTGCATGAGAGCATGACCTAATAGATTCTGAAGGGTTTGAAAAAATGCATGGATTAGGATAATTCACAAATATGATATATGGATATGATTAAAAGAAATAGGTTAGTCCATAAACAATTCATGAAGTCTAGAATAATGTCACACATATATAAATATAATATGGAGAAATAAAAAGAAAATGCATGTAGAAAATACTAGTTTAGTAAAAAGAAATGACTAGGTGAAAGATATTTTTGTGGATTTTCCTTGGAGTGGATTCACACCAAACTTTAGAGAGGCTTTCATGAATAAGTTCATCTATAAATTAGGGTATATGCACAACGGTAAGAGAATTGGTAGTGATGAATCAATGTACGTAGCATACTTAGGCAAATAATGCACACCTAGGTATGAATATCCAAATAAATACCAAAATAATAATAAGAAAATGTTAATATTTAGACATTTATAAAATGAAATACTTACACACAAATGAGCCATAATATATTTTTTACTTTTATTTCATTTATTTATTTTTGGTTCAACTAGCCCAATGACTAGCTAGCTTAGGTTGTTTTTGGGAGATATGGGAAAAGTTCCCTAACACACACACACACACACACACACACAAACACCTATGTACAATGAAAGGTGAGGATAGCCGTAGTGATTGGGTGATTTTTCTAAGGTGAGGTAGCTTACTATGGAAAATACAAATAGCCAAAAAATGGCTATCATTAGCCCTCCTCTAAGATGATGGTAAATTCCTTTTTCCATCTAAAGGCATATTTTCCAATGAGAGTAGTCTGAAGTTCTTTGCGATATTTTGTGTCTCATCCAGATTTTCAGTTTGTAGTTCTTTGTCACTTTGGATTGAACTAATGGCATGAACCAAGCTACAAGACTTACGTGATAGTGTAGCTTCTTGACAATGCTCTTGCAAATCCTATGGCAGAATTTGACTCAAGTAGTAGGGCTTTAACCGATATCCATTTACCTTCTTGCAATGCTCTTTTCCATTCAAATCCATTGGCTGGTAGTAACTCAAGTTGAAGGCCTTCTTGAAAATATATGGTCCTTGCCATCTAGAATTGAACTTGGCATCAAGACAATTGTCATACCTTAACACTAACCCTCCTTCTTTGATACCCTTGTCCTTGACCTTCTTGTCAAGCTTCTCCTTTTCTCGTGTAGCCACATTCTTGTAGCGTTCATAAGCCACTTGTCTCTTCCACTCAAGTTTAGCTAAGGTAAGAAGTCACTCCATCTATGCTTCTTGATCATCTTGTGCCCCTTTGCCTTGGAGCCGCATTGTCAAAATGTTAAGCTCAATAGGCTGCAAAGCCTCTTGATCATAAACAAAGTGAAACGTTGTGAACTTTGTGACCTCTATGTTTGTTGTTCTATACACTCACAAGTCGTCCCACAACTTTGTCTTGTTTTTCACCATTTTTTCAATTATCCCTGCAATGACACAATTAGCCTTCTACACCAAACCATATGACTGGGGGTAGTATGGTGTGCTATGATGATGTATAATGTGAAGTTCTTCATAACCTTCTTTGAGAAAGCCCTTCCTAAACCCTGAACCATTATCAAAAACAATTTCAAAAGGTGTGTCGAATTGGCAAAAAATGTGAGTGTAGAAAAACCTACTCTACCCTTGCCACACTTTGTGCTTCCACCCACCTAGTCATGTAGTCCTAAGTTTCAGTGTACGTTATATGAAGTATGTATACTATGTATTAATTGGGTGTATTATACAACACCATCAATTCAACAATTGTATAATGCAATGCCACATCAACAAAATCACCATATCGATTAATTTCTTAGTAGTTTGATCCCAATATAATTTGATCGAATTATATTCCAATCAAAATATATTGTTCTATATTAGCATGAACGGCGTGCCTTTCTTCATTGTGCAGGGTTGAGTTAAACCTAGAGGTGAACTCTAAAACCCAAAACCAAAAGAAAAAAATTAGTGATCGCTTGCCTTGTGTAGAGTTTGACTCACATTTTGAAGTGATTTAAGTAGGGTAACTAAAAGTTTTCTCTCACATGTAGAGATTGACTCACAAGTGAATGTGCAATATGTTGTAATACATTGTGTACAAAAGTTTTGTTTTTCACATTTAGAAGGAGACTGTGGAATACACAAAATCAAATGTCTAAGAATCCAACAGAAACTATATACATCAGAGGCTTTAGTGAAAGGAGGGACGTTTGTGCTAATATTTTTAGGAGCAGTCCATGGATAATCCCTTTATTATTGTGCTCTTGCTTCCAGGCTTAACTATAGCAAGTGAGGAAATGTCTCTTTGGTGTTTGTGATGGTGCTTGATCCCCAATAAGCAATGATGACATACACACCCTTGGCACCAAAGTGCATCATTATGTTGCAAGCATGCAAATCATTCTGTAGAAAATCATGGTTGTGCAAAAATTTCAGTGTCTGTAAGAGGGCATTAGTGATTGGTGGTAAGATACTCTCAATAAACATCTACCAAGATCCATAGGTGTATTGGAACTCTCTTATAGATGGTTTGGTCCCATCATGGAGGCATGCTTGTATACAATACTCTAGGTGACCACCATTCCACATTTTGAAGATAAGTATTGGCTTCACACTATGACGCACAAGGGCTTTTGTAAGGATCATATCATGATGTTGAATAGTCATTGCAATGTCCTCTTCTACTACCATATGTATAGTAGATTTGTCGTGCAACATGATCTTGTAAATCTTGGCCACGTACACTCCATCCTTGAATTATGGAAGTTTCACTTTTACCCACTTCACAATAGCAAAGCGCACTTCACCAAGTTGGGGAGCTTGAAGGTGAAAAATTGAAAGTTTGCCAAGTGAGTGAAGGATGGGCGGGTTAGGATCCAAAGCAATTTCCCCTCTAGTATAAGGACATGTAGAAGATGTGATGGTTCCTTCAATTTGGGCTACAAATCAAACAAGTTCTTTATGAGAAATTGTACCTTCTTTTTTTCAATCATTGGGTGTTTGGAGGAGGCCTCTTGTCTGATTTTTCCCTTAATATCTAAATGCATCTGTGAAATTAGTTGCACTAGATATAGAATCCCTGGGACAATCTTAATCTGATGATGTTCGACACTCTCAAATGTCTTGAAAATCTATCCTAAAATTTTCTTGATTGTTACGTGCATGATTCCATTTGTCAGCATATGTTAGGTCAAATTGTGTTAAAGAAAATTAAGCCTTGAGCTTGGTGAAACAATGTCTCACAAGCTATATAATGAAGTCCTCAAACTTTAATGTAAGCGAGTTAAATGCTCGCCGGATGATGCTCTATAACATGATATAGATAGAGTATCAGAGAATCAATAACGAATTTTAAGATGAGCACATGACAACTTCGTCTCTACCATGGATAAAATTTTGAAAAGAAAATTAGAGAAGTAAATTTAAATGGTAATGCATAAAATGTCATAATAACTTGCATGAAAATGTCATAAACATAAATGACATCAAGACCTAAATATAATAAGACCTAAATGTCATAATAACTTTCATGAAAATTCATAAACATAAATGACATCAATACATAAGCATAAAAAGACCTAAATGACATAATAACTTGCATGAAAATGTCATAAACCTAAATGACATAAAGACATAAACATTGAAAGACCTAAATTGAGGTAAGCAACTCAAAATGAAAAGTTTAAAAGACATAACCCTTCCTATAGTGAGACAAAAAGGTTTGCATAGTCAAGGACAAGGTGTATATTTAAACCATGGTGGAAAGGGGGAATGGAGAACACATCCAACATACACACAAATGCCTCTCTATATCCCACGGTATTCACAACACCGATATCCTCTCAAAAAAACCTTCAAAAATTATACCTTACACCAAATGAAATCCATCTCCACACCTCCCAACACACCCCTGCTTGAAAAGACCACCATTCAACATAGACACACCGCAATAACTTGTTTCATTGTTTCCAATACACACAAAATCTCTATCTCACTCTCTTTGCAAACCACCATCGGTTCTTGGGGGGGCACATGCACACACACTGTCAACACTGTAGACAAAAGCACAAGAGCAAGAGAAATGTAAGGGCCTTCTCCTAACCCTTATACAAGGCCAACACATCTAAGCCGCCGACTTCAAAGAAGGAAAAGAAAAAGATAATAATAATAGTTTTTTTAGTAAAAATGTTCGAGTAAATTTGGGTTCAATTAAAGCACCAAAGTATACCCATGAGCCACTTCCGGCTTACGCCATGGAAATAGGGACATAACCATTGCATGAAAAATTAGCTCTTCATTTTGATGAAATTAGAATAAAGAAAAAGATAAGGAAAAAAGAAAAAGAAAAGGGAAAATAAAGAGAAGATAAGGATAAGGATGAGGTGAGTAAGTATCTTGTTGAAGAAGTTTTGAAAGCGAGATAAGTGTAAAAAACTTATCTATAAGGAAGATAAGCTATCAAAATAAGAGAAGTCACTTATCTAAATGTGCATAAAAAAAGGGCTTCTCTTCTTATTTTACACTTCTCTCCTTCATTTCTCAAGGTGCAAACTTGAGAGAAGGCTTGAGAAAGCCATAGCTAAGCCTCTTTCACACACACATGTCCTACACTCACACCCTCTCCAAGAAAATCCATGGCCAAAACCCTTATCAAGTTTTTCAAAACTTGAACTTCTTCTTCACATTACTCTCTCCCTCTACTCTCTTCTACTTTTCAAGCTTACTGTAGATTAAATGACCTTTGCCTCTTTCCATTCTCTCATTCCAAGTAGCCAAATTGGTGGTTTTCAAGTAAAGTGAAGAGGGAAAGAGCCGACTACATCAACACACTTCTTCAATACTCTCCCAAATCAAGGAGAAGACTCTACCATATACACACACTAAGAAAGAAGATTCTTTTGGAATTAGGGTTGCAGAGAAGCGCACACAGCCTGGAGAAGATGAAGGAAGCTCAAGGCACACAATAGAGAGTGTGTTACTTAGTGTGCAATGGAAAGATAGATAGCCCTAGAGTGATAGGTGTATATACAATGCATGGGGAAAAAAACCTCCTAAAGAGGGAAAAAACGTCCCGGCGTTCCTAGTGTGTTCACACACATCACTACCACATGTATATGGTAACAAATCCCCACTGGAGTGATGCGGTGAACGAAAGCTGGCACATGAGTAAAGGGAAGTGCCTTCCCTAAGGACGTGATCAATCCACAAAGGGGAGTAAGCCCAAAGCTTTGCGGAAAGCTTCAAGATTCTCACGAGACAATGCCTTTGTGAAAAGATATGCAAGGTTGTCCTGTGTTGGCACATAAGCCTAGCTAATCTCTCCTGCTGAGAGCCTCTCCCTGACATAATGGTAATTCACCTCAATGTGCTTTGTGCGAGCATGAAAAGCTGGGTTCCTTGCAACTACCAATGCGCTTTGACTGTCAGTGTAGATAGTGTTGGCAGTGTCTTGTCCAACACCCAAATCAACCATAAGGCATCAAAGCCATACACACTCAATCGTAGTTGTGAAGATGTTAACCCTCACGGCTCACGGACACCCCATCACCTACGATGGACGCGTATTATGTATTTGGTAGAGTCAGGTACCGGGCTTGTCGGTCCAATAGGGAAAGGTAGAGTGATCGTCGATGAGAGGCGCACTTTAACTTGGACATTCAAGGGATTAGTTGGCTAAGCATGGGCGCCCAAGTGTGAATGGGGTGAGCTCCTATAAAAGCCAACTAAACCTAATTTTTACTCATTCTCTCATTTGTGCAATTGAAGAGTGCTCTTGCTCCATCTCCATCTTCTTCTTCTTCACCTCCTTGTGTGTGTGTGTGTGTGTGAGAGAGAGAGAGAGAGAGGGAGAGTGTGTGTGCGATCGAGCATTACGAAGGCACGACGGCGGCGAAGCGGTTGAGCGCGGCACGACTGCAGCTTCTTCTTCATCGCGGCGAGGAATCCACCACGAAGGCGAGCGTAGAGCGGTGAGTGACACACCCTTTGTTTTCTTGAGCTTGCTAGTTTAGGCTTGTTGTGTGCTTGGAGCCGTTCGTGGCTCGCATACGGTGTATTGGCAAGTCCCTTGCTTCGACAGTGCGGCAAGGAGCGCACATTTTTGGCGCCGCTGCCGGGGATATGCCCTACACTAAGCTCGGTTAGCACTTTACGCTTCCTTGTGGTGTAATTTCTATCATAGGAAAGGCAGGGAAGGAGTGTGTGGAAGATTTTTGTTTTTTGCGTTTTCTGCAATTGCTGTCAAGTTTCAATTTCTGCTATTGTCTGTGTTTTTTCAATTTCTGCAATTTTTGCATTTTCAAGCCCAAGCCCAAGCCCAAGCCCTGTCAAGTTTCAATTTCTGCTATTGTCTGTGTTTTTTCAATTTCTGCAATTTCTGCATTTTCAAGCCCAAGCCCAAGCCCAAGCCCAGGCCCAGGCCTCAGTCCTCAGTCTTATGATATATACTAGACTCACTCTTATATATATACCCTACTCCCTCAAGAGAGAATGAGAGCATGTGGGACAAGTCCTCCACTCTCCTCCTTTCTCTTCCCACTTGCACCCTTAGACTTTCTAGTTTGGGCCTAGTTCCCTACTGGAAATTGACAGTTTTACGGATTCCGAGGGCATAGAGTGACCAAACGGAGGGCTGTAAAGCACGGCACGACCCTCTGACCGATACGCTCGTTTTGAGCTATCACACGGCCCATTCCACGACACGGTCTAAAAAATCTAGCAAAAAAACAAACAAAAAACACGCTAAAAACTAGTCACAAGGCCTCCTAGAGCAGCTTTTTGACACCTTAGGGTATCAAAAGCACATGCACTTACGCTCTGGGCGGGTGCTAGAACACGAGCATATTGAGGGTGCCTCTGTTCATACGGACACCCATTACCCATCCACGATAAGCTCTAGACCCTCAGCGGGGACACAAGGTAGCACCACCCAAGACCCTAAAATAGCCGCTAGTGATTCCTCCTCCGACTCAGAAATCATGGAAGCATACCCTACCCAAAACACTGAGAGAGAAGGCCATGTACCTCCCGAAGCTCCACAGCCTAGTACTAGTATGTTTAGCCGTTTCATGGAAACATTAGGTAGAGCTACTCGCTCGGAACCTGATGCAAATGAAGCACACGAAGGGGGTGGGGAAGTGGACTCTCCTTTCACATCGCACGTGGACCCCACACCCCCAAAGAGTGTCCATGTGGATATCCTACCAACTTCTTACCAAGAAGGCCCTGTTGAGCTGCCTCCTTCAGAAGTTCCCTCTAGAGTACCATTGGTGACAAATAAAACCACGGGGAGCAACATTGCTTCTACCTCACAAGAAACCGTTAACACGTCGACTCTAGAAGGATTGTTCATTAATGATCATTGGACATACGACCTCCACACTGAGGTGTTGACGGATCTACACTCTGGCCACGCCTACCATGTAGGATGGATAGAGATTGTACAATCCACCTCTAGTGCCACGAGCATCGAAGATCAACAGAAAATGATCTGTAATGTTATCCATGGCATTATTCAATCAGAAAGGCAAAACCGAGGGGTAAATATACTCTCAACTGGCCCCATGAGATTTCTGGATACGAGCAAGGCTCAACAGCCTACTCTATCACAAATGGAGACTCCTCTAATGAGCCCCATGGACCCATCTTACGTCATTTCACCTGGGGTCTCTATGCAATCTGAGCCTCCAAGCGAAAACTTTAGCTTCCCTAACTTGGCTCAACCCTCTATTAAGGAAAACACAGTGCTCACTCCAGGGATAAGCCTGACAGAGAATGTACCGATGACATCTACGGTTAGCGCAGTGCCACTACCTAGTGTCGTAGTACCTAATATGGGGCCTCGACCATATGTGCCTCTAGCCCCTTATGCACACATGGCCCCCACACCTCCAATTGTACCACTTGCTTATGCTCCTCGAGTGCCGCTCCCTAGCTCTTATCTGAGTGGACCTATGCCCGGTTATGTTCCATATCCTGCATCATCCACACATATGCCAAGACCGGTACCCGTTCCTCTCCCACATATGATTCCAAGAGTACCTCCACCGGCCCTGCCTCCTCACATAGGTGACTTGGCAGCGTTTGCTCAAACCATAGGTCGATCTATCGCGGAAAATATGCGTCATGCATCTGATAGAGAGCCTAGAAGTAAGGCAGTACAAATTGCCAAACTCACGCAAAAATTCAATGGGGACGAAGATGCTAGGAAACACATTGAAGTGTTTGAACAAGTATGTGATTCCTTAGGGGAACGCAACGAACTACATAAGTGCAATGCCTTAAGCTTGACATTAAGTGGGAAGGCTGGAGATTGGTATAGGACCCTAAGGGTGGACGAGAAAACAATCTACCCTACCCTTCGAAGGTTGTTTCTAAAGGAGTACATACGAGAAGGTGTGCTTTGGGGTGTGGCATCTCAGCTACAGAAGGCCGAACGTAAGGAAGGAGAGTCAGTAAGGGACTTCATTAGTCGTCTAAAGCACTTAAACTCTCGCTGCCCTGTAAATGAGCGCTTCAACAATAACCAACTGCTTGATCGATTCATTCGAGGGTTGAGGAATGAAGGAATCTATAATGGACTAGTGATTAGAGGTATCACAACCTGGGAAGATGTCACTGCCAATGCAATCCAATTAGAGGACAACTTGATGATAGCAGGCATGAGGGTGTCTACTGACACGAGATCCACTAGCTCACAAGCCATTGAGTATGAACCCATGACTGCAAAGCCCATTGCCAATGAGCCAAAGGTATTTGAGACATTCTTGACAGACCTCACCAAGGCAATCCAAGAGTCTCTTAAGGATAATCGACCCCCTCAAAATAGTCACATGTATCCAAGAAGGGAGCAACAATGGTGTTCCATTTGCTTAGGTCCACATAGCACTAGTGAGTGCCCTACGTTTAGAGTAAAATTTAATGGAACTTGCAACGCATGTGGTAGGTATGGTCACCAAGCTAAGGATTGTTTAATGATCAAACGTATGATGGAAAATAGACCACCTGTAGCCTGGACGGATGCACCTCGAGCTCCTGTATTGATGCCTACTCCACTTGTTGAGCAACTACCGCAACACATGGTCCCTAGATCTCAAAATGTTGTACAAGCTACACCGCTACCACCTCCTGTGCTAGGACCGCAGCCCCCGCATCCAAGAGTCGCCCCTATGAACCAAGTGGGTTGCGAGCCATCAAACGCTTATGCAGATGGTTGTGAGGAGGAAATAGACACTAGTATTGCCTACGGACTTGATACATTGGAAGAGTGTCCTATATACTACATGGAAGATTGTTGGGGACAAGTCAAGCCGGTTTATCAAGCTGCTGCTCTCGCATCCAGAGGTCAAAATATCAACACCCAGGCTAGGAGGCCACCTCTTCAATGCTACGAGTGTGGGGGACCACATCGAGTAGCGGAGTGCCCTATTAGGCTGCAAAAGAATGCTGCACAGATGCAAATGAATCAAGGGAGCACGTCTACAATGCCAATACTCACATGTAATCGTTGTGGCATAGATCACTTGATTGCCCAATGCCCCTATAACCCAAATGCGCCTAAAATCACACCCCTGAATTTGGTCGAAATTGCTACTGTGACATCACCAATACCACCCGTCGCACCAGCTTATGCGATTACACGGTCCATGCTTCAAGGGCCAGGACATATCCTCGAAGAGAGAGATACCGCGTCAATTATCCAAGCAAAGAAAAAGAAGACAAGAAGGAAGAAGTCGCAGAATACGGAAAATTCAAAGCCAAGTTCCAAAACAAACATAGGAACAGGAGATGACCCCGTGTATATGAATGACCTCGAGGATGATTCAGATTCAGTCGAGACAATGGAGACTAGAACCAATACCACAAAGGGAAAGACCGACAAAGAAAACCGTAACATGGAACCAAATGAAAACCGAATGAGAGAAAACCATAAAGAGCCTCTGAAAACACCACAAGTGTTTCCAAATCCAATCCAAGACCCCCAAGATAAACCGCAGGGGCAAAAAGGGAAAAATCGTAAAAAGAAGATTGGGACGTACCCAAACCCAGTAGATGAGATTGAGCAGGTGAAACATCTAAGAGGTTTAGTGGAGGAGACTCAAAGGAAACTAGAACCAGAACCCATGCAGGTCAAAATTCATGACACAGTGTTTCCCACGCAAGTTCATCCACCCCACATGAACCATAGACCGTTAGCCATATCTAGTACCATCCAAGAAGGGAGTGAGGACGGGACATCAGAAAGTGAGCATACACCCTCCTTGTTGGAAAGGATGTTTAACGAAGGAATACCTGATCCCATTGAGGAATATGAGATTCCATCCTCACCAGTTCTTAGTGAAGGACCTACACCCTGCAAAACACCAATGAATGTTGCCAAACTAGTGGACTTCATGTCTTCTGAGGTCCGAACCACGATCATAGCAAAGTTGTATGGAGATCCTGAGTTATTCCTTGCACTTCGAGCATTCCTTAACGGAGAGCTACGAACGGGATTACCGCAGTTTGCGCAACCAAATAGGCCTGACTCGATTATGATTGATGAGGAAAATCATGTGCAAACACTTGACTTAGATGGACACGAGTCTGTGATCGAGGTACCCATTAACGAATTAGGCCAGTATTTTGAAGGCGACGAGTCTAATGCGACCCTACCCATCACTACCAAGGGATTAACTATAAAGGGAATTCTTGATGGTGGTGCGGGAGTTAGCATAGTTACAAAAGATTGTTGGGAATCCATGGGAAAACCCCGCCTCAGTGTTACTAACATTGTGGTAAAGATGGCAAATGGTACCATAGCCAAACCTATGGGGATGCTCAAGGATCTTAAGATCAAAGTTCTAGGACACAAGGTACGACATACGTTCATTGTAATGGATTTCTCTAAACACCTTATGTCATATGAAATGATTTTAGGACAACCATTCATGAGGGAAGCACAAATGGTTCACGATTGGTCTAAAAATCATGTCTATTTGCAATTCCAAGACTCTGTCCTTAGAGTGGATTTGGTGACTCGTAAGGTACACCCCTTAGGGAGTAAAACCATTATTGATCATCGGTCTGACACCACAGTTCACTCGGCCCCACTACAATATTGTTACACTTGTAAGAAGGATACAGACATTGGCCAAGATTCTCCTTATATGGATGTGTTACCGGGTATGACGGAATCAGACAATGTGGATTGGGTCCACCTAGCATCAACCATAGACACTTGGGGAAATAGGGGGACCACCTGGGTAACACCTGAGGGGGATGAAATGCATGTACCCTTAAATATGCTACAAGCAATGCATATCGCTTCCGACAAGACTCATCCTAATGTAACGAAGAAAACATACAAGTGGGTCCCTAAAGCTTCTTTAGTGACCATATCTAGTGCTAAAGAACAGAAGCCTTGTAAGAAACGTACCACTCGCTCCAAGAAAAGTAAGAAAATGTTACGATGGATCCCTAAACGACTATTGGAAGCCCAAGGCTACTATCAAGGAAATGATCAAATCTGGGTGCCAAAACGTAGATTGTGCTCTTACCTATCACCTGACCCAAGTGAGCCCAATCCCATAGCTCCAAAACGAATCAATGATCGTGGAAAGAAAAAAATCACAGAATGCTACACACCCACTCCCGAGCTAGTTTGGGTACCAAAGAAAGAACGATTTGTCCCACCTAGCTCAGGAACAGGGAAATCAAATGAAGCTTCTTGCTCTTCATGTAGTTCCTATACGCAAATAAAAGCTTCTACACAGCCTCCATCTATAGTAGTGGACCTCCATGAAGCTACAAAAGAATCCACACCTCCCAGTGTTCAAGAATCACCTAATGAACCACTTCAAGTTCAACCCTGGGAGAGTACCTTACCACCCTTGCAGCTTGACGAGGCAACTAGGGTAATAGAAAACTACTGGAAAAAATCCTCACCTATTACCAACTGGAACAATTGGTTTCAAAGGGTGACAAGCTCATTTCAAACGGTATGATCTACCCAAGGAAGGGGGGAGTGTTTGCTGATAGTCATCATTCATTTGTTTCCCTCTCAACCTTTTTCCCTGACCTCTCAATCTCCGATCTTAGGGAATGTATATATATAGCCTTATACTCACAAAAAAACAAAAATAGTAAAGAGCAAGAGCGCCTAGCAATGAGAGAGCACCCTATCAGATCTTACATATAAGTCCAAATTCACCGTGTCAATTCAAGCAACACACAAAAACAACTCTTATGTTTTAAAGGCCTAACCAAATCTATCTGTCTTGTCAGAAATGGCTACTTCACCAGAGGCATGCACTTCTATTTTTGATGAAAGGTACCCCTTGTCTTTTCAACAAGTGTTCTACGTATGCTACCCTATACTTTCTTGCGAATGGGATTTGATAGAGAGCCTTGCATGTGAGAGAAATTTTGAGGAGTTAGAATGGCTGATACGTCTATGGCTAACTAGTGATCCCTACCCAGTGGCGAATGTGTCTCCAATGGCACATGCTTATTCTTTTGCACAAGATGAGTATCCACGCATCACGAGGTTCTTGATTAGCATGCTTGCACAAGAGGATGATGAAGAGGAACTAATAGAGACCGAGGAAGACTATGGCCTCACGGACAACGATTTTATTTATCTAGATGATGAGGATAGAGGCCTAGCCTTAGGGTGGACACCCGGTTTATATAATATCCTCTTTCCTTGATTCTAAAAGGGGTGACAGATAGGTAGGTTAGGGGTCTAGATTGTGTTTTGAGTTGTTTTTTAGGAGTTTTAATTTTTCCCACTGATGTGCCTCCTGGAGGTATTCTTTTTGTTTCCTAGTGTGTACAGGAGCGTGTTGCTATTGATAGGATTTGGACCTTCATGGAACCTTTCTCTCGTTCACACTTCAAATCAAGCGCGACCATCAACACAAACAGGTGTTTCTTGTCCATTAGCATTGCCCTTATCTTTTTTGCATCCATGTTTGTCTGCTTTGATTGTGATTGGTAGCATACTATTCAGCGCATTGGCTTAGTATCCAACATTTAATTCAATGTAATGTTTTGTCATAATCACTTGTTTAGGTGTAAAAATCAAGTAGTCCGACTAAGCTAGTTTGACCAAGCTAGGTATTAGAAATCTTCTCTTAATACCATGGGGAATGCCTTCCTAATAAACAATGGTTACTTAGGTTCTTAATCCGATTTAGGCAGCATTGTATGCAATGTACTAGGGCTTTCTAGTGGGCTTAACCCTATCGACCTTTAGCTTAAGTATTATAAAGGGAGTTTACTAATGTGATGAGCCTGGGGAGGGTAACAGTGTTATATGACCCCCCAAAGTTACAAAATTAAAATGATGAAAATGAACAAACAAAAAATCAAAGTGCCACAATGTAAAATTTTAAGCTGGAAGAGAAATCTCAGCTTGATTTGGTACTTCACTCACATGTATTGCCTATGGTACTAGAGCCCTAGAGGTTCCCAGCGTGGGCGCTTTTCCTTGAAAAGCAAAAAACCCAAGGCATACAAAATAAGCACACACATCATAATTGAATCACTGTGAAAAGACCTTGGGGGGTCAAAGAAAAAGTAATCAGTCAGGCGATGATTTCATGAGAAATTCCTTTTATGGTAGCTTAACTACAAGGTTTTCTAGATATAGCCTCTAGTCAGCCCTCGAACATGAATACTTGGTTCTCGCGATTAAACAACTTAATTGACCACTGAAAATTAAGAAGCTTACCCATGGTATTAATACTTGATCTCTAGTGCTTTTCGACCGTCAAATTAGCGACCCCAGACTTGTTTAATTTTTTGCCTTTACATTTGTTTATGCATTTGATTATATTGCAATTTAATGTTCATTGCTAACAAATTGTTTGAAATTCTTTGACCAATCAATGTGTCTACCTAAAACTGCATATGCTTTTTAAGAGAATGCCATTACTGTGGCAATGTTGTTTGATTTTGCAGTGACTGAAGAAGGCTAAGGACATTCATCTCAAATGCTCTTCCACCTCGACGAACCAGCTTCAACTCAATAGCTTCCGAGGACGGAATCTACATCAGGAAGGGGGGCATGTTAACCCTCACGGCTCACGGACACCCCATCACCTACGACGGACGCGTATTATGTATTTGGTAGAGTCAGGTACCGGGCTTGTCGGTCCAATAGGGAAAGGTAGAGTGATCGTCGATGAGAGGCGCACTTTAACTTGGACATTCAAGGGATTAGTTGGCTAAGCATGGGCGCCCAAGTGTGAATGGGGTGAGCTCCTATAAAAGCCAACTAAACCTAATTTTTACTCATTCTCTCATTTGTGCAATTGAAGAGTGCTCTTGCTCCATCTCCATCTTCTTCTTCTTCACCTCCTTGTGTGTGTGTGTGAGAGAGAGAGAGAGAGGGAGAGTGTGTGTGCGATCGAGCATTACGAAGGCACGACGGCGGCGAAGCGGTTGAGCGCGGCACGACTGCAGCTTCTTCTTCATCGCGGCGAGGAATCCACCACGAAGGCGAGCGTAGAGCGGTGAGTGACACACCCTTTGTTTTCTTGAGCTTGCTAGTTTAGGCTGCCCTGTACTCAGCCTCACAACTTGAAGTGGCCATAGTAGGTTGCTTCTTGCTCAACCATGATATCCATGAACTTCTAAGCATGAAACAAAAACCACTTGTGGACACTCGCGTGTCAAAACAACCAGCCCATTTGAGTCCGAAAAAGCATGTAAGTCTGGCGGCAATGATCCCCCCTTGGGATAAAACTCCTCTTGACAGCTTGCCAATGCTTAGACCCTAGGCTATGCATAAATCTGCTGGCCTGTGAGACTGCAAACTAAAGATCCAGCCTCGTGTTGCATACATAAATGAGGCAACCCACAACAGTTAATGTGCTTTGTGCGAGCATGAAAAACTGGGTCCTTGCAACTACCAATGCGCTCTGACTGTCAGTGTAGATAGTGTTGGCAGTGTCCTGTCCAACACCCAAATCAACCATAAGGCGTCTGAGCCGTACACACTCAATCGTAGCTGTGAAGACTTCCCTGTACTCAGCCTCACAACTTGAAGTGGCCACAGTAGGTTGCTTCTTGCTCAACCATGATATACATGAACTACCAAGCATGAAACAAAAACCACTTGTGGACACTTGCTTGTCAAAACAACCAACCCAATCTGAGTCCGAAAAATCATGTAAGTCTGGCGGCAATGATCCCCCCTTGGGATAAAACAACCCAAGATGTAAAGTGCCACTAAGGTAGCGGGAAATCCTCTTAACAGCCTTCCACCAATGCTTAGACCCTGGGCTATGCATAACTCTGCTGGCCTATGAGACTGCAAACTAAATATCCGGCCTCGTGTTGCATACATAAATGAGGTAGCCCACAACAGTTAATGTGATTTGTACGAGAATGAAAAACTGGGTTTCTTGCAACTACCAACGCGCTCTGAGTGTCAGTGTAGATAGTGTTGGAAGTGTCCTGTCCAACACCCAAATCAACCATAAGGCGTCTGAGCCATACACACTCAACCATAGCTGTGAAGACTGCCCTGTACTTAGCCTCACAACTTGAAGTGGCCATAGTAGGTTGCTTCTTGCTCAACCATGATATACATGAACTACCAAGCATAAAACAAAAACCACTTGTGGACACTCGTGTGTCAAAAAAACCAGCCCAATCTGAGTCCGAAAAAGCATGTAAGACTGGCGGCAATGATCCCCCCTTGGGATAAAACAAGCCAAGATGTAAAGTGCCACTAAGGTAGTGGAAAATCCTCTTGACAGCCTGCCAATGCTTAGACCCTGGGCTATGCATAAATCTTCTGACTTGTGAGACTGCAAACTAAATATCCAGCCTCGTGTTGCATACATAAATGAGGCAGCCCACAACAGTTTGATAAAGAGTGACATCAGCAGGATCGCCATCATCATGTAGACTCAAGTACTGTTTCCATGGGAGTGGCAATAGGTTTGCAATCCTCAAGTCCAAACTTACATAGCAATGTCTCTATGTAACTTTTCTTACACAAGGCAATACCACCATCACACTGCTTAAATTGTATACCCAAGTTATGATGCAATAGCCCCAAATCTTTCATCTTGAAAATAGCATTCAAATGAGCCTTAAATTCATCAATATGTCTCTTATTTGGTCCAGTGATCTGCAAATCATCGACATAAAGAACCACAATGAGAAGTACATCACCCTCACTCTTTACATACAATGTGCTTTCTGTTGGACTATTACGAAAGTCTCGTTTGACTAAAGGAGTGTCAACTTTCTCATACCAAGCACGAGGAGATTGCTTCAACCCATACAAAGCCTTCTTACATCTTCACACTTTGTCCTGTTGTCCTTTTATGACAAAACCGCAAGGCTACGTTACATAAACTTCCTCAAATATGTCACCATTCAAGAAAGTAATAACAATGTCTGATTGATGTACATCCCAAACAAAATGAGCTGCCAATGCACATAGAAATCGCACAGTAGTCATACGACAAGTGGAAGCAAAAGTATCTTCATAATCTATGCCTTTTTGCTGTGCATAACCCTTTGCAACAAGTTGAGCCTTATGGTGATCGATCTCACCATCCGGCTTGCGTTTCAACTTAAACCTACTTTGTACCAATGGCCTTCCTTCACACTTTGTCCTGTTGTCCTTTTATGACAAAACCGCAAGGCTACGTTACATAAACTTCCTCAAATATGTCACCATTCAAGAAAGCAATAACAATGTCTGATTGATGTACATCCCAACCAAAATGAGCTGCCAATGCACATAGAAATCGCACAGCGGTCATACGACAAGTGGAAGCAAAAGTATCTTCATAATCTATGCCTTTTTGCTGTGCATAACCCTTTGCAACAAGTTGAGCCTTATGGTGATCGATCTCACCATCCGGCTTGCGTTTCAACTTAAACCTACTTTGTACCAATGGCCTTTTTTCCAGGAGGCAAATCACATAAAGTCCATGTGTCATTATCTATAAGTGCATAATGTTTTGATTGCATGGCAGTCATCCAATTTTATGAATTCTGTGCTTCATCAAAAGACAGAGGTTCCTCAACATCATGTAAGCTAGACACAGCCAAAGCATAACAATCTGATGCATAAGATGCATGGAGAGAGCCTGAACGAATACGACTCGATAGAGGTGCATCCAATTTACTGTCACGCAAAGTGTGCACCAGCCATTTTGGAATACTTCTAGCCTGCTCATTTTCAGCCCTTTCCTCATCAAGTACATCATGTACATCTGCATCAGTAATAGGCTGATCTGTAACATTTTTAGAAACCCCCATAGGCTGTACATTTGCCTCATTGGAACTTACATTCGTATTTCCACCACTGAAAAGAGGCAACAAAGTGTCATAAATGTCATGTGAGCTTACATTACTGTCTCTAGTACATGACAACAAGGGCTGAACAAAATCTTCCACAAACACTACATCCCGTGAAACTAGAATACATTTTGTTTGTGGATGATACAACCTGTAACCTTTGCTTTCAGCACTATAACCAACAAAAATACATTTGATAGCCTTATCATCCAATTTTCTGCGCTGTGTTTGTGGCACCAAAGCATATGCCAAACAGCCAAAAACACGCATGTGCTCAATAGAAGGTTTTCTATCATGCCATGATTCATATGGAGTAATAAACTACAAAGCTTTCATAGGACACCTGCTTAGTACATATGTGGCACACATGATGGCCTCAAGCCAAAAAGAATGCAACAAAGCTTGACTTTTGACCATATATCGTGCCATTTCCGTAAGTGATCTATTTTTCCTCTTGGCAACACCATTTTTCTGAGGTATATAAGGCACTATACATTGGTGTTTTATCCCATGAATAACCATAAATGCATTAAATTCATGAGACATATACTCCCCCCCTCGATCGGAACGGAGGGTGCCCATAGTACATTTTGATACATTTTCAGCCATAGCCAGAAATTGTTTGAATCACATAAAAACTTCGGACTTTGCTTTAAGCGGAAATACCCATGCATGCCTGGAGTAATCATCAATAAATGTCACGAAGTACAGGTAATTACCTAAGGATGGAGTTTGCATGGGCCCACAAACATCACTATGCACAAGTTGCAACTTGCATGTGGCCCTAACTGAACCATCACATGATTACCCCGAATACAGCCTTCACAAACATATTTGACAGGTGCTTCAAGAGGTAGCAAAGAAGCAACTATATCAGATTTCTGCAAACGCAACAAACTGGAAAAATTTAGATGACCAAAACGTGCATGCCAAAGTTTTGCATCTGAAATAGCCCTTGAATTTGCAACTGCATTTGCAAAATTTTATCCACACTTGTCATACAAAGTGAGCTTATACATCCCACAACACAAAAGCCTAGAGGAACGATTTCATCACCAAAACTGAGATCATGAACTGTACATCTGTCATCCAAAACTTTTGACTACAAGTCCAAGTCTAGCAAGTGTAGATACAGACAAAATATTATTCCTGATCCAAGGTATATAAAGTGCATCAACAAGTGTGAAAGAACTACCGTTAGCAGCAGTAAGCACAATCTCTCCAACTCCTTGAACCGGATAAGAGTCGTTGTTGGCACAAGTGATTGAATTCCCATGAGGGATAGACTCAAGAGAGGTGAACAATTCACGATGTGAGGTAATGTGCTTTGTAGAACCACTATTGAAATACCACACATGTGAATCTGTAGCAACAGACAAGCATGCATCATCGACAACAGGATTGTATTCTGCATCAACATCAGCAACACAGTCTCCTTTCATAGAAGAAAATGGCTGCATTTGTAGTGGAACCAGCATTTGCAATGGAACCACCCTCTTTCTTCTTAGCCTCTTTGGCCTTCAACTTAGGACACTGCTTGATCAAGTGATCATTAGATTTACAAAAATGGCGACGCATCTTCTTTTTGCCCTTATCACTAGAATTTCCAGACGAATTTCTGCTGGTAGAAGCATTAGAAAAAAGTTTTGCCACTCGCAGCAAAACCATAAGAAGTGGCTGCATTGCTGTTACCACCCTTTCTTTGAGAAGAAATAAAAGCCTGTTTAGCTGCACGCTGTCTAGTCCTGTTTTTTCTGGAAAGTGACTCTTGCAATAGCAATGTGCATAATGCATCAAACTTGAAAACTTCTAGATTTCCTTGGGTCATAAGTCTCCAAGTACTAGCAAAAGTCTGGTAAGAGTCTGGTAAGGCACCAAGAACAGTCTGCACAAGGGAACTATCTGAAATGACTTCACCTGCAGAAATAAGTTGCTCATTGATATCCTTGACACCAGTAAGAAAAGTGTCGATATCATCTTCCTCATGCATAATCTTCGACTCCAGCTCTTTACGCAGCAAAGAAATTTTAGCCTCATTGAGGCTTGCATAAAGACCTGCTAGAATATCCCAAGCCTGTTTTGCAGATTTTGTTGAACGGATGTGGGGAACAATGGTGCGCTTCACAGAAAACACAATTAATGCATGAGCCTATGCAACCTTTACATCCCAACAAGCTTGTTCTATCGTAGGCAAAACAATTCTAATAGCAGCAAGACTTGCAACATCCTCAACATCGCCTACATCCTCATAACCAGGACGTACATCAATGCCCTGCACAATATTCCAGATGCCCTTTGGCACAAGAACGTGTTTCATCATATAAGCCCACATAGGGTAATTGTCCCCATCCAACCTGTCCTCAACAACAAACATCTTGAAGACATCTGTGTTGTTGTCAGCCATGGTAAATACTGCACTTGATGTCAAAACTACCCGAAAATAGGAGAAATGGAGCGGAAACAACATGTGCTATATAGCACAAACCGTAGAAGACTGTAAGGCACCTGTGATGCAAAAATCAACACTGACAGAAATTTTGCACAAAATGACGAAATTGCCTGTGCAGACCTGCTTGTAGTGGAAATGGAGGCCGAAATGAGCCCGAATCAAAAATCTGAGCAGACACTCGCCAAACCTCACTGTAATCAGAGAAAGTGAGCAGGCGTGTGCTAGAGCAGCTCTGTCGATTAAGCCCGGGAGGACATATCTGCTCTGATACCAATTGTTGGAATTAGGGTTGCAGAGAAATGCACACCACTTGGAGAAGATGAAGGAACCTCAGAGAAAGTGAGCAGGCGTGTGCTAGAGCATCTCTGTCGATTAAGCCCGGGAGGACGTATCTGCTCTGATACCAATTGTTGGAATTAGGGTTGCAGAGAAATGCACACCACTTGGAGAAGATGAAGGAACCTCAAGGCAAAAAATAGAGAGTGTGTTACTTAGTGTGCAATGGAAAGATAGATAGCCCTAGAGTGATGGGCGTACATACAATGCACGGGGGAAAAAACCTCCTAAAGAGGAAAAAAATGCCCTGGCAGTCCTAGTGTGTTCACACACATCACTACCACATGTATATGGTAACAGATTCCCCTTCCAAATAAGTTCATTCCCTCCCTTCTCTCTTGCCAATTGGAAAATCCCAACTCTTTAAGCCTCTCCTAGCTGTGTGATTAATCCTCTCCATGGAAGTAAGAGGTAAGCCTAAATCCTATCTTGAAAAGAATTTAATGATCATTTGTACTCCATTTCATGAGCATTTGGCACAACACTAGTATATCCACTCTTATAAATTTCACAAATTACTTTTAGATTATCACTCATCAAAGGATTCTACTCTTGCATAAACCATGGTTTATTCTTGCATAATCAATTGAAGAAAGTTTTAGATTATTTGTCTTATAAATCACAAGTTGATGCATTCTATATGTAAGTGTTTACTACTCATGGTACACACTTAAGGAAAGGTTATTGTGTAAAGCATATGCATTGTGATTTCAAGTTTGTCTATTTTCAAGTTCATTTTGCAACTACAAAGAATGAGGCAGTAAGGGGATAGCTTTGCAAAAGTGATGACCGTGTTGCTTGAACATAAACCTCCCATCGCTTCCATGGAGATGACCCATGGATGACAATAGTGCAAAGAAAACAAATGGGAATCACCCCTGACGACGTTAACTTGAAACTTACATTGAGACAAAACTTTAAAGTCCCAAGAGACTCGTTGTATTTCTTAAGGTCTTGTTTAAGCAGACATCAAAAGGAAATAGAAACTAGGGAATTTTAACTCAAGGAACTTACTCTAAATTTCAATTAGGACTAAAAGATTTGCCTAGAAGATTTGATGTGGATAGCCCTATCATAACATAGAAGATTTACGTGTGAACTTTGTATTACATGTTCGGAAAAGGACGTCGCAGGTGTTTACATGTGGGATGAAATGGGGGGATGATCCTTTTCGGTTAGGATTGATAACCATTGGTCTATATTTTGAGCTTGGGTTCATTCAAGGCCCTCAAATTGGGATTGGATGATAGTGTGTCCTGTTCGGGTGGTGAGACCCACAAATGCGTCTAGTCCGGGTAGGCATGATGCCGACGAGAAAAGGAGGAAGAAAAATAGATCCAAGAAGAGAGTCGGATGTGATAGGGATATGCTTGGAGCAGTATATGTGATTGCTTGAAAGATAAATAGATATCTTTAATAATACTAAAGGAGAAAGGAAATGAAAATATTCTATCAAGAAAAAAGGTGGGAAGGACCTGATAAATGCACACTTTCAAGGGTATGCAATAGTTTGCATGCTGCTTTCAAATGCTTAAAATGTATTCTTTGTTTGACATGATTGGAATACTATTTTCTAGTATAATAGTACTACCTTGAGAAGGTGCATTTACCAAATTGTTCGGTACGAGGGTGGATTTAAAGGATTAATTGTTGGCTAGAAAGTTGAACCCAATTTTATGTTGTCCGTTAAGTTAGGTTGAAAACGGGGAAAGGGATTCCGACCTATGGAGCGGGAATCAAAGTTGGGAATGAGGGATTTATGTAGTTAGTAAATACATTCATCTTAGGGGAACGTAGTGACGGTTGTGCTCGGTCATAATTGGGAAAAAGCATCAATGACCTTGAACCAACGGTGAATTAGCAAACTCCCATTATTTGACCTTGGAAGGTTGAGTTCAAAGTTAGTCTGATGACTTCGATTGTAAAGTTGAACCAATAAGGAAAGGTGTTTCCGGATTAAGGGTTCCGTATGAGAAAGTGAATGTTATCACCCCCTTGACTTGGCATCAAAAGTAGGAGGAGTCTTGTCTTGGTGTCAATCTCAAGCGAGAGGGATGTTAGGAATCATGGTGTATCCATTTGGAGATGGTGCAACCGATGGTCCCTCGTAGGGCTCTGACAAGTGGTATCAGAACGTAGTTTCTATTCTTGGCTAGATAAAGATTTTTAGTATGAACTTTTGTAGGAAGAGAGTGAGGTATTGACAAAAAATGGCATGGGAATAACAAGAAGATAAAGTTTTCCAATTTGTATAAGAATAAATGGAGATAACCACTATAGAAAAGAAAGAATAAAAGAAAGAGGACATGATAAAGAAATTTTTTTACCTAGCATCTTTCCTACCAAAAAAAGAATTAGGAAATCTACAAATATGGGAAACCCATTACAATATAATTTTAATATTTCTTTGGGGCCATTAGCATGATTTGAATAATCTCTGTTTAGAAATGGTGTAGTAAAATTGGGAGTAGGTTCCAAGTACTATTAGTGGACCCTTGTTGAAACAAATTGGCATTGTATTTGGCCTTGCAAGTCATTTTTTATCCAAGTCTATAATATTATATTTTGCATTACTATGAACCCTAGGGATTTAAGGGCAATCCTTTAAAAAGCATGAAATGGGAGAACTTAGTTCTTCCCTTGACAATTAATTATTTCCCAAATATAAATTTTGGATGAGATAAAGAGAATCCATCTTTTGAAGTGTTCGACTTTTAAGTAATTTTAAAACTACCCGTATTTGTGAATTTATCGCTAAGAGAAAGCAGTTTTGTTTGCCACAACCATAAAATATGCCATGTCAACTCCCAAGAGATGGAGCTGCTCGGGACTCGCCTATAGGTAACACTTCAGATTTGGTGCTTCTTGATACACGAGCACCACCACTACCTGAAGTTGTTCGTGCACTAGATTAGATGTGGCTTTCTACAACACTCATAAAATATTTTGGACGTGGCAAGAATCTTAAGACCTTGATCAAATCGATGCAACCACGTCCATTTTTAGGGATGGGTGATGGTGTGCCTACTCAACTAGAAGAATAGATAATACAGATGGATGACTATTTTTCTCTTGCTAGCTAGGATGCAATTTCGTAGGGGATAATGGGGAGATCTAGGCTAGAGGGACCAAGAAAAACATGGTGGAAGCTCAATTGCCAATATCACCAAGTAGCAGAGGTGACCCAAAACTGGGATGAGTCAAAGCATCATCTCAAGGAGAAAAATCTTCCCCTAGACTCTTCTACAACTAAGATGAATAAATTTCTTCTTGCAAGCTGGGGAACAAGTCTACTGAAGCGTACTATGAGGAGTTTGTCCCATTGACTTTTATGATATTCTCCTCTCATGACAGAGGAGCAAAAGCTAAGTCGCTTCATCCTTGGGCTTGGAGAAGATTTGGCTCCTGAAGTAGAATCCCTTCGACCTACCTCACTAGTTGATGCTCTAATCCGGGCCAAGTCAAAACATAAGAGTATTTTTAACGAAGGTGTTGCAACAAGTAGGAAGCATGATCTTCATTCCTACCCCAATTAGCCCTCCCAAGCACACAAAGTGCCATTTTTAACAAAGCCAGTTGCCCAACACCCAATCACCACCGCACTTTGTTCATGTGAATGCTCTTCCAATCACTCAAACTAGAAGGAAAATTAAGTTCTATGAGTGCCTAGAATTCAAACATAAGAAGGTCCATTGCCCTAAATGAAATGAATGTAGTATTTTGGCCCCCCATGTTAAGTTTCACAATCACCCCAATCAAGGGAAACATTCAACTAACCTTTGAGACAAAGGAATAAACCCAACCCAAGAAAGAACTTCCCTTACCACTCATTTTTGTGCTCAAGGGCCAACCATAAACCCACCTTGAATGCTAGTAGCCCGAACCGATAATTTTCCATTCTTGTGACTAAGGAGGAATATGAGGATGGTGCTAGAGAAAATTTGAAACATGAAGGAGCCAAAGCTATGACACAAAATAGTTTAGGAGGTTTTGGTCCAGTGGAGGAACGTCTTATTTCTTAGTTTTCTCATCTTTTGTTAATGAAATTTCTCCTTTTGTGCTTGTATTAATCTTCTCTAGCTGATGTAGTCAATGCGTACAAGCTCCGTCTTGTTACTTTTTGTGTCACTCAAGTAATACTACCTTTTGTAATACGATTGTTTTTGCTACATAATAACGAGATTAGTGTTATATTTTAGCTTTTGTAACTTGTATCACTATATGGAGTTGTAAAATAAGTATATTAATAGAGTTAGTTATGTCCAAAATTCTCTCAAGACTTCTACAAGATACCAGATATAGGAAACTAAGAACAAATTTAATTGTATCCGTCATGAGAAATCAAAGAAAGAAGTATTTAAGACAAGGACCAATATCTTATTATACAATGGACTTGCTAAAAGATACAACCAAGATATATATTTTTACAAGTCAATAAGTTCGTCCATCACATGATCACAAAAGCAACTATCACAAGTAGGGCACATATTAGGCCTTTCATTATAGGAAGAATTCGCTGTGAAATTGTTGCACTGATCTCTCTAGTATGAGGTGAGAAGTTAAAGGACCCTCTAAGAGGTAAACCAAAGTGAGGGTAAAGATATATCTTTCGATAAGGAAGGAATTGTGTAAGCAAAAAGACTCTCTTAGAAAACCCCTGCTACATTGACCTCATCACACAATAATATCCAGGACCCAAACCAATAGCTTCAATTACCATAACCAAGAAAACATTGTTGCAAAAGTGCTCTTGACCCCAAAGTATCACCCTTGTTATGCTTTAGAATGTCCACCATTTGGTTTTCACTACTGAAGTCCCCAAGTGAGGGAAGAGTGGACACTCATATTGGTCCAAAAAATCTCTCTTTACGGGTTCACAAAGTTGAGAAATGGCCATATATAAAACTAGCTCTTATCACCAATCCATAAACTAAGGTAATGAGCAAAGAGATAGCGTAAAGTATTAAAAGAGATAATATTAAGAAGCTCTTGGCAGTAGGAAGATGGAAAGGTGGAGGTAAGAATATTGTAAGAAAGAAGGAGAGATTGGGCCTTATATAGATGAACCAGCTAGAGAAGAATAAATTAGCGTAACCTAGAAGTTGAAAGTGTAACTTGCGGTTGAAGATTTACCACCTTCCTTTATTGTTGAGAGATGAGGACAAATCTTTCTTTTTCCTGGGGAGTTTGTAATGGCCTTCTCCTAACCCTTACGCAAGGCCAACACATCTAAGCCACCGACCTAAAAGAAGAAAAAGTAAAAGATAATAATAATAATTTTAAAAAAGATTATTAGAGTAAATTCTGGTTCTTTTCAAGCACAAAAGTATACCCACGAGCCACTTTCGGCTTACACCATGGAAATAGGGACATAACCAATGCATGGAAAATTAGCTCTTCTTTTTTATAAAACTAGCATAAAGAAAAAGTTAAGAAACAAAGAAAAAAAAGAAAAGGAAAAAGAAAGAGAAGATAGGAATAAGGATGAGGTGAGTAAGTAGCTTGTTTTTGAAGAAGTTTTAAAAAGCAAGATAAGTTATCAAGATAAGTAAAAAGAACTTATTTATAAAAAAGATGAACTATCAAGATAAGAGAAGTCACTTATCTAAAATGTGTTTCTCTTCTCATTTTACACTTCTCTCCTTCATTTCTAAAGGTGAAAACTTGAGAGTAAGCTTGAGAAATCAATAGCTAAGCCTCTTTTACACACACACCTCCTACACCCACACCCTCTCCAAGAGAATCCATGACGAAAAACCTAATTGAGTTTTTCAAAACTTGATCTTATTCTTCACATTACTCTCTCCCTCTCCTCTCTCCTAATTCTCAAGCTTTTTATAGCTTAAATTCCCTTTTCCTCTTGCCATTCTCTCATTCCAAGCAGCCAAATTGGTGGTCTTCAAGTGAAGTGAAGAGGGAAAGAGCTGACTACATCAATACACTTCTTCAATACTCTCCCAAATCAAGGAGAAGACTCTACCATATACACACTAATAAAGAATATTTTCCTTCCAAATAAGTTCATTCCCTCCCTTCTCTCTTGCCAATTGGAAAATCCCAACTCTTAAAGCCTCTCCTAGCTGTGTGACTAATCCTCTCCATGGAAGTAAGAGGTAAGCTTAAATCCTATCTTGAAAAGAATTTGTTGATCATTTGTACTTCATTGCATGAGCATTTTGCACGACACTAGCATGTCCACTCTTATGAATTTTCCAAATTACTCTTAGACTATCATTCATTAAAGGTTCTATTCTTGCATAAAACATCATCCAATCTATTAAACAAAGTTTTAGATTATTTGTCTTATAAATCACAAGTTGATGCATTCTAAATGTTAGTGTTTACTACTCATGGTACACACTTAAGGAAAGGTCATTGTGTAGAGCATATGCATTGTTCATTTCAAGTTTGTCTATTTTCAAGTTTGTTTTGCAACTATGAAGAAGGGGGGAGTAAGGGGATAGCTTTGTGGAAGTGATGACCGCGTTGCTTGAACATAAGATTCACATCGCTTCCATGGCGATACCCCATGGATGGAAAATAGTGCAAAAAAAACAAATGGGAATCACCCTTGACAAGGTTAACTTGAAACTCACGTCGAGACAAAACCTTAAACTCCCAAGAGACTCATTGTATTTCTGAAGGTCTTGTTTAAGTAGACATCAAAAGGAAATAGAAACTAAGGAGTTTTAACTCAAGGAACTTACTCTAAATTTCAACTAGGACTAAAAACCTTACCGAGAAGATTTGATGTGGATAGCCCTAGCATAACATAGAAGATTTAAGTGTGAACTTTGTATTACATATTTGGAAAAGGCCGCCGCATGTGTTTACCTGTGGGATGCAATGGGGGATGTTCTTTTTTGGCTAGGATTGTTCGTCTATATTCTGAGATCGAGTTCATTCAAGGCCCTCAAATTGGGATTGGATGGTAGTGTGTCCCACTCGGGTGGTGAGACCCACGAATGCATCTAGAAATCAGCCTAGTCCGGGTAGGCTTGATGCCAACTGGAAAATAAGGAAGGAAGATGCATCCAAGAAGGGAGGAGGATGTGATTTAATTAAATAACTCTTCTAATTGTTTGGTAAAAAGAAACCTTGGAAAGACTAAGAATTATAATGGGCTATTCCGCAATTGTCCTCATCAATTGGACTTTTGCTCTGCATCTCAAATTATTGATTTAAAAGGAACCTATAGTACAATATCTTTGGAGTCTTTCCCACACAAGATAAACAAAAATAAGAACTGGAAATTGTGTTAAGGTGCCACCTCTACGTGTGGCAGTGGAAACAGGATACAAGAGTCCTAGGACGAGGATAGGCATATGCCCGAAAAAATATACGTGATTGCTTGAAGGATAACTATATAACTTTAATAATACTAAAGGAAAAAGGAAATAAACATATTATATAAAAGAAAAAGGTGAGAAGGACCTGATAAATTCACATTTGCAAGGGTATGCAACAGTCTGCATGCTGCTTTCAAATGCTTGAAATGTATTCTTAGTTTGACATGATTAGAATATTGTTTTCTAGTATCAAAGTACTACCTTGGGAAGGTGCATTTACCAAATGGTTTGGTTAAAGGGTGGATTCCCGAGGGTTAATTGTAGGCCAAAAGGTTGAACCAATTTTATGTTTTCCATTAAGTTAAGTCAAAAACGGGGAAAGGGATTCCAACCTCTGGAGCAGGAATCAAATTTGAGAATGAGGGATATTTGTAGTTAGTAAATACACTCATGTCAAGGGAACATACTGACGGGTGTGCTCCGTCATAACTGGGAAAAAAGCATCATTGACCTTGAACCAAGGGGGAATTAGAGAACTCTCACCATCTAACCTTGGAAGATTGAGTTCAAATTTAGTTTAATGACTTCGATTGGAAAGTTGAACAAATGCATTAGGAAAAATATGAACCCTCTAGGGGCCCCTTGGGATTAAGGTTAATTAGAGGCCAGCCAATGAGAAGAGGGTGGTGGACACACTCTATGCCCTCAAAAATGTAGGGGGACAAAGTAGTCTTACACTTCTTAAATGGGCTCTTACCTAGTGAGAAGGTGGGGTGGGGGGCGGGGGGCGGGGGGGGGGGGGGGGGGGGGGGGGGGGGGGGGGGGGGCGTGGGTGGCCCATATAGAACCTCCAACTTCCCTCCTTTTTGATCCGGTTATGAAAAAATCTCAAAAATTTGAAATTTTTCAAAATTTTCAAAACTCAAATTTTATCTTCTTAAAACCCCCTTAAAACTATTTTATGGTCAAAAAAGCATTTTTTGACCTCAAAAAGTCAAACGTGCACCCAAAAACCCTAAAATTTAAATTTTTTAAAAAACTTTTGAAAAATCTCTTTTTGCTATCCAGAGCTCTCCCAAAAGTAGTTCTTAGGCAAAAAGTGATTTTCTTTCTCTAGAACCCCCCTTTTTCAACCCCTCCTTGGTTGCAACCATCACACTCATCCTCTACTCCAACACTCTCTCTCTCTACACCATCTCCATTGCTGCAGCAAGGAAGCTCCTTTCTCCTCCCCTACCACCTTCCATTGCCACACCAAGCAAAGGTTATCCACCTTCTCCTCCCATTGCCACACCAAGCAAGGGTTATCCACCTTCTCCTCCCATTGCCACAAGGCTTATCCACCTTCTCATATTACTTTATCATCTGTACATTGTAGCAACAAGCAAGGTCCTTCTCCTCCTCCTAGTTTTCTTTGCTCAACCATGGCCAACTCTACTTCGAAAAGGCGGCCAAAGGATGAGGTCACAGCACTTGCATGCCACAACACTAGAGGTGTAGATGATGAGTGGGTGCCACAAGAGTTTACCAAAGGTTCTTGGGTATACATGCAACCATCTGCTATTGGCCCTCATCGTGTGCGGAATCGTGCAAACTTGGATCTTCATTGGAAAGGAAAGCTCCTTGGCTTCAAGAACCGCAAAGACAAGGGGACCGTAGCCATTGTGCAATATGTTTTCTCAATGTCAGCCATGCATTTGCAACAACCACCTCGATTTCCAACACATTGTAAGTACATGTTTTGAGAATACAAAGCTAGGTGTGAAATCACAGTGTAATGTTATTATGGATTCATACTTAAGATTTGTCATGCATTTATAGTCATATTTCCATCCACGTTGGTGGAGGAGCAGCCACTACATAGTCTCTCCGGCACATTCAATGCTATACATGCGGATATTGGAGCAATAATGTTCCCACATCTTTGTCCAACCAAACTGGTTCAAAGAAGGATTTTCTTCTATTCTCACTCCTATATTGTCCCTACTTCTACACAAGCGTTTGGAACGCTTGAACCTATCAAAGTAACTTTCTTATTAAGTATGGAGTGGCCGGTGCTAGATTTGTGGTCGGTAGCATATTTCAAGCAAAAGATGATAATGGATGTCCAAAACTCTTTGAAATACTCTAAAGCTTCTAGGTCTGTGGGCTTGAGTTGGTGTTTGCCTATTCATTGTTTTGTGCACATTTTTAAAGAGTTTGGATTTGTGGAGACTACCACAATGCTTGTATGTAAAGATGCGTATTACGAGGAATTAGGAAGGCTTTTAGAAGAGGACTGGGGTTTTGTGGAGGGCATGCACAACGGGTACCGGTACCATTGTAAGGTTGGAGCTTCAGGTATTGGAATGCGCTATTTGAAATCCCGCACCTCCTTGTACATACGATTTCACTATGATCGTTGGATGTGAAAGCTTGGAGTGTGGACTCCCTTACAGAGTGTAGATGGCGCTATTGCAAGCTTTGACATTGCAGTGAAGATGCCCAACGATGCTTTGGAGGCAGTCCAAGTGAACAAGCATTGGACTCTCAGTAATGTTCGAGAACATTTGGTTATTATGGGTTTTGAGGCCCTTCAACAAGCACAATTTCGTTTACAAGGTCACAAGGTGAGAATCCTTCCACCACATTTTCAATACATCATGGTTTGTCGATCATTAGATGCTTATTGTAATGAATGTCCGCAGATTGGGAAGAGAATGGAAGACAAACTGAAGGTCGAGGAGGATTGGGGGATGGATGGAACTATGCTATCGATCTTATAACTTTGTAACTCTTGCAATTTTCAAATTGATCCCCGCTGTAATCAACATGATTTGCTTCGGCAAATCATGCCTTTGAATATAATTTTTTGCATTGGGATGAGAAATCATTTTTTGGTGAAAGTGCCTTCTTTTTTAATGTCTTAAAAAAAGGGTCCATTATAAAAGGGGGGCCACCTAACTCATTCACTATTTTCACTTTTGCAACTCTTGAGCTCCTCCACTCTCTCTCTACACCCCAGGCTAGACATGGATGCTTCCACAGCCTCTGCATCTGCAGCCACATCCACCCCTTTGTCACGCTTCATCCTCTTCCTAGAGGACACCAAATACAAAGGGAAGTTGGACCTCCACACCTTTTTTACTCGTCTCCCTGACCTTGATGCCACAGTTGCCCTTCACATGGATGCATTTGCCGAGATTTTTGCGTTCATGGAGGAGCACATCATAAAATATTCTGTATCTATCCCCCCACATGTAGGGATCTGGGTGCCTTGCGATCTTTTGTGCTATATACACAAAGGTGATCGCCCATTCTCCAAGCGGTTGCAACGATTCCAAGAAATTGCAACCGATGCAGGCCATTACTTGGACGAGCAAGCCCCAGGGGTGTCAGCGCTCAAGAAGCGCAAGTTGGGGGTGGAGTACCTTTCTCGGCTCGCAACATTTATCTTATTGGTGAGCGAGGAACCTGATTTGGAGGAGCTTCGCTTACCACACCTTCAGGTTGGGTCCTTTATCAAGGACACCAAGGAGCAGCAGGTTATCCCCATGAACCTTGCAGCGGAAGGAAAGGCACACCGGCTCGAGTACCCTAGGGGTCTTGAGGAACTGGTTGAGAAATCCATAGTTGCGGCTCGCCCTAGTGACACTCCAGTGCCACTACCACTGACGGATGTGGCTATCCCAGAGGTAGAAATCAGTCGCTTCTCCTCAGTGTTAGTGGATGGGGAGGAGTATGTGTTCCTGCATGATTTGAAGAAAGCATTTGGCCTGCGCATGGATGAATGCTTGAGCATGCTATGCAACATCACCAAATCTCCCTTAGACAATACACCGGATGCCCTAGAAAGCAAGCTCTTGCCAAATGGGGACTTTGTTGCTGACACTATTGCAGTTGTATGTGCGGAGGTCCTCGCAGTAGAGTAGTTGCACGTGGCTGATGAAGAATTCCAAGCCACACAAGCCAAGGTTGAGCCTGCTAGGATTCCTATGCCATTATGCAACCTCCCATCTGATGATCCAAAGGTCATATCTGTGGTGCATGGGAGCATTGACTTGGATGCAAAGGGCAACAGGGAGGAGGACAACAAGGAGCAGGAGGTAAACTGTATCCTAAATTTCATGTTACTATTTTATCCTTCATTGTCTTTTTTCTCAACCTTCATCGGTTTATGACAGGATGTCGTGGAGGTTGATGATTTTGCTGCAACGACGGGTGGCAAGCGGACGGGCTTTGGACCTCAAGCTTCCCTTGCGCATTACCTAGGACAACTCCCCCCTGGTGATGTGGCCATTATCCATAATGAATTTACTCCCCAAGCCCATTTTATGACTTGGTCATTAAAAGCTTTGAGCAAGTTTTTGTGTTTGAGCACCATTGGTCAAACTGCGCATCAAGTGTTCCTAGTGCGTAGATCCCTTGGATGCACAGTGTTTGGCACTGGCTTTCATGGTAAAGTGCTTGCCTAGATAGGGATACCTGCTTCCATTGGCTCAACTGACCCAAAGGCCATAGCGCACTCCCTCTTGACTGGGGAGTTGCCTTACGCGCAACATATGCGCCAGGAAATGGTCAAAAAAATTATGAACTCCTCAGATACATGATGTAAAATCACCGTTTTGGAAGTAATAAAAAATATTTGAAATTGTCTCTCTATCTTGCAAATTCTTTTGAATGTGATTTGTCAATCCTGAAAATTGTTTCAATTGGTGATATGAAAATTGTTTTGATAAGTGACTTTGTAATTTCAAGTTCTGTATGTAGTTTTAGTCAATTTCAGTAAATTTAGGTATTTTATGTTCCCTAGGGGGTAGATAAGCCTACCAAGGGCCAAAAAAAGCCTGGCCACAAGGGCGCGCAAATGGCCCATCCATCAGTTTTGGATGGGCCATTTGCGTGCCCTTGTGGCCAGGCTTTATTTTGCCCCTTTGAGGCTTATCTACCTCCTAGGATACTTACAAAGCACAAATTTATTGAAATGAATTGGTTTTGCATCATTAATTTAGATGCACCCTTTCTATGGCAATTCCAACATATATTCACACTCAAGGACACTAGAAAAGGTGAAATCAATTATGAAATGAAGTTTCCAGCACACTATCGTCTGCTTTAGCTCTACCTAGTACACCCCTGCACCAAAAATTCCAATTACATTGGACATTTGAAAAATCCAAATTAATGTTGCATATACACTTGGTTTCACAATATGTTATTTTTTTTTATATCCTATAGGGAATTCAGAGCTTGAAATGGCCAAAAAAGGGTGTCCACAAGGATCCATGTAAAATAATGTTGCAAAACCAATAGGTTTTAGTAAAGTTGTGCTTTTTAAGTACCCTTGGGGGTAGATAAGCCTACAAGGGGCAAAAAAAAGCATGGCCACAAGGGTGCGCAAATGGCCCATCCAAAATTGATGGATGGGCCATTTGCGCGCCCTTGTGGCCAGGCTTTTTATTGCCCCTTATAGGCTTATCTACCCCCAAGGGTGCTTAAAAAGCACAAATTTACTGAAATTCACTGAAATTACATACAAAACTTGAAATTACAAAGTCATTTCATTACAAAGATAGTAGACACAGTAGACACAACTGTTGATCATATTGTCATTGTAAAGTTCAATCATTACAAAGATAAGGGTGTGCAATACAAAAAGAGGGGTAACTTCGGCTAATGCTCGAAGTCTCGTCGCAATCGACATGCAAGTTGCATATCTTTTGGCTGTATTGTCACTCGCTTTGCATGTATGGCACATAGGTTGGTATCTTCCAACACTGAAATGATGTGGGCCTCTGTAGCTTCTTGAATAGCCTCTAGCGCTATTGCTTGCATTCTATACTGATTTCCATAGCTTTGAAGCACCTCCTTGAGAGTGCGAGCAAAGGGGACGCGTCGAATCAAAAGCTCCGTCGTATTCTGGTAGTGGCAGATTTCTGCAAATGCCCTTGCTATTTTTCGGCGCCGCTGCGGTTGTCTTGGGGGCACTTGCACATTTTCTGGCGGGCGGCGTTTAGGCTTCTTGAAAAACTTAGACTTGCGCCTGTTGACATGCTTAGGGGCTGGTTCTGCAGCCTCTTCTGATTCTTCCTCTTCCCTTGGCTGCCAATCTTGTTGTGTGGGGAGAGCTCCCTGGCCTCCAGGAAATGTCTTCCCTCCAACGGCCACCCGGTGTGTACGCGGTATTTTTTCTCGCAGCCATGGTGACTCACTCTCTGATTCAGTGTCTGTATGGACCACCTGAGTCCTGGATGGTCCTGCTTGTGATTGGTGGCGCGACGGCTGCTCCCTATCGGACTCTGTTGTTTGCTGGCCCTCTTCCTCTCTCCAACGCTGGGCACGTTGCTTCATTCTCCTTCTAGCTGTTATATCTTGAGGAGGTGGAGATTCAATAGTCCTTGATGACTCTCATGCCCTACCACCATGCCCACTACCAGATGAGTTCCTGGAACGGCCAGGCATTCGTGGCCGTTTTCTTGTGCCTTTAAGCCATGACGGCTTCTCACATCCTTGGAGGGTGTTTTTGTCGGCAGGCGGATGCTCTTTCGCGGTTTGTTTGGTGCGCGCCATTTTGTTGGTAAGAGCTCACCTGTTCTTAAGAAATGAGTGGTTTATGAGAGCATGCAATATTTATAAGGGCCCTGTTCACACTAAATTTTTTTAAAAAAGTTTAATTTTTTAAATAAACATGTCGCTAAGAGTTGGACTCTGCATTCACGTTTAGTGACTCACGCAGTATCCACTTTGATCCTTGTCGCACTCTGCATCGCACCATGCAGCATGCTTGGTGGGACCTTGCGACATTTGCCACTTGTTGGTATGCTCTTGACGACTCCATTTACGCACTTCAATAGCAATCTTGGATTGTCGCGCATGGTCCATTGTGAGCTTACGATCAAATGTTGTGCGAGAAAACCAATTGAACATCTCCTCCAAATAATTGGATTGCACCATTCCACCACCATGTCGAGTATTTTTGAAGTACACTCCCCTTGCTCGATAATGGGACTTCTCCATGCCTTGAGTGCTAAAAATTTCAAGCGATCCATACTTGTGCATAAAAAATGCACCATGCGCAAACAATATATGCTGTTCACATTAGTAAACGATCCACATTATTAAATAAAAACAATCCCTTGTAATGAATACACCATGTAAAATGACTTACCATGTAATGTGTGATGTTATTTTCACCCCAAGAAAGGGTGAAGACCTTGGTAAAATCCGCCAAGGCTTCATGAAATGATTGGCGTTGTTCTTCTGTTGTGCTGTTCAGGCCCATAAGTTTGACCATTTTATCAAAATGTGCCCAAACTTGCTTGTGCTTGTTTGCAAGCTCGCCATTTGAATCATTGTCGGTAGTAGCTTTGCATAACTCCTTCCAAAGCTCCCAAAGGTTACATGCCTGCTAGTTGGAGCTGTTTTGAGCATCATATCGACTTGGCTTTCCTTGGGAAACTTTCTTCAAAAAGTGTCTAGCTTTTTGTCGACTCATTGACACTTGTTGAGTAATTTCATGGGCCTCCCTTGTGTTCTTTGCAGCAACGATAGACACATTTCCACCGTGACAGCTAATGGAATTCAAGAGTACCTCCACTCTTTCGATCGCTTCCTGAGACTTTTCCAACGGTTTCATCGTGAAAGCATAGTCAATGTAGAGCTTCAATAGCCTATAAAAAATGTGCATGAATGTGTGTAATGTACAAAAATGTACATTTGATAGAGGAAATCGAAAGATTGGATTCCAAACGTGGTCCTTTTGATCAGGGTCTGGGGCATTGAGCATGGGACATCTCAGAATAGACGCTTCTCATTCTCTACCTTCATCTCCGACATCACGACAATCTAACCCTTGTTCTCCATGCCCTTGCCATGGAAGCATGGATCCGGCCTTTGCGGTGCTCTTATGTGATTTTTTTCCATTAGGTTTGTACCCTCGAGTGCCCAAAAGGGGGCCTCATGGAGGCCACATGAGAAAGCACCCTAGGGGCCAGCCATGTCTCACTTGCATCCAACAACATCCAACATGGCAACACAACCACAAGACCACTGAAACCACCAACAACCACCATAGGGCCACATCCTTCTTGCACATAGAGCCTCAAGGGCGCATGCCATCGCCACAAGGGAGGGAGCTCCCCTCTCTTCCACTTGATGCAATATAAAGGGGGCATGCTCTAGGATATCAACCATGGCCTCTTAGGACCTTGATGTGCATACAAGACCTTGCACCCTGCCAAGTGGCAGCTCTACAACAATCCAACCCTCCAAAGCCTCATAAAATTCCAAGTGACGTATGTTAAACCCTCTTGGCCCCACATATTCAAAGCCTTGCCATCTTCTGCCTAGTGCTCCGATTCTCGAGCCACAAAATCCAACTAAAACTTTGTTTCCCCCTCCAAAATCTATGGCTCACTCTACATTTCAAGGTTTCCAAGCCCACAAATTGACACCCCAAAAGAAACAAAAAAGTTATCTGACACCATCCCTCGAGAATCTGCATCCACCAACTTCAAATGCTTGTATCTCGGCACCCATGACTCTGATTGACAAGTCGTAAAATCCAGCCAACCCATACATTGCACACTACTCTTTGGGACCTTGTTGAGGCTGAAAAATCACCAGATGGAATGCCTACCAAAGTGGTCTACTTGACACACGACTGGCCCTCAAAAAATCTTCATCTGGCCATTACTTGCCCATTCGAGCTCCGATTGACAATCCAGAAAGAGTGGCATGCACCTTAACTCAAGCACTTAGAAGCTATCTAATGGAATCGTCTCTAACCATCCACCTCCACTTTTCCTATCCGTTGGGGATATGCAAAGTCTTCCATCTTTGAACTGGCATAAATTTTACACCGTAGTTCTGCTTGAGGAGAAATTTGGACCGGCTTGTAGGACACTTTGAACACCACATCCCAAGGCACAATCCTAGAACTTTGGAAACCTCACCCTTCCAAACTAATTGGCTCATTTTGGAGCCTTCCTGGCTTTAAAAACCGCATCCAACATACATTTCAGCTATCCCTTGCTTGCCCAAGACCTTTATACGTGCTTTATCGCTTCAGCTTACACTTGTACGAACCCATAGAAACTCTTTGTACTTATCATAACACCGACCAACTTTGGATGCACCATCATTGCCCAACCCCCTTGTTGAACATTTATGTTCAACAAAACGCAAAATTATTGAACTTGAAAAACGCAACACCATATGAACACCCAAGTAAACTGAAAAAACGCAACCCTATGTACACGGTATGTACAGATATTTGTCTCCACAACACACCATTTTTCTTGAGGTGGGTTGCCCAACCCCCTTGGTCAAAATCTAATGCACATCAAGCAATAGACTCTATCAAAGTATAGCTTGAGCTGCACGCCATTCACCCTCTGCCTAAGAAGCTTACCATTTGCTCGCACCAATTGATAGGTCCCATTAGGAAAGGCCTCTATACCTTTTACAAAACCATCCACTTCTTTGTGATCTTCTTTGGAATGTGAAATCAAGGTAGATTTCATACTTCATCACCATGTCTCCTTCCTATATCCTCTTATCAGGCAGGATTTAATTGAACTTGGCAACCCACTTCTCTCATTGCTTCACAGAGTAGTCCGCTTCTACTTCCCTATCCATTTGCAAAGCTTCAAGACTAGAAGTCCAATCTTGAAAAAACTCCTATTGAGTGGCTTTAACTCACACATACCCTTTAATGCACCTAGATGTGCATGCACTGATAGCACTGCTTCCTTTCTCAAATGGAGTGAAATTTGCAGCCACCTTATTAGATGTCCTATATGCCCATAAACACTTTCCTAGATTAATCTCCCACTTTGCTTCTTGCTTATACACATACTTTGTCAACATCTTGATGATTTTCTCATTGGCACTCTCCACTAGATCATTGTATTGGGGGTGATAGGGTAAAAAAATTGATGCTAAATACCCAACTTATCCACTTATTCTTGCATTAGCTTGATTCCAAACCTGACCTCTATCAAAAAATGAGTAATCCCAAGGCACTCCAAAATCGCAAAAAAATGCAATAAAAAAACAAATTGAGACAACCCCTTAACTGCCTTGGCCTAAACCCACCTAGTGAGGTAGTCGGTGGCTACCACAATGTACTTCTTATTGCTCATTGACTTAGGGAGTAGACCGACGTTATCCAACTCACATTTCTCAAAGGCACCCTACCCTAGGCTATGATTTCTCCCTATGACTCAGATACCAATCATTTTTCACCCATGGTCTAGCACTCTTGTGGCAGGTCTTGCACCAATAGTTCACATCTCACACTATAAAATAAAACTCCTCTTAGGAGAGTCAACCTACCAATAGTTCACATCTCACATTATAAAAGAAAACTCCTCTTAGGAGACTCAAAACAATACATGGTCTTTACCTTGGTGTATGCTCTCTTCGTGATAGTGCTCCGGCACCAAGACAATCTCCTCTTTGTAAAGAACTCTTCTTAGGACTCTGTCTTGTCATCAGATCTCCAGCTAAATGTGAACCAACTCAAACTCTTGTAGATCTAGCACCCACTTCATAATTTTCTTCCCTGGCTTTAAATGTAATACCACCATAGACAGCAGATTGTTAGACGTTAACACATAAAACTTGTGTACAATGAGATGCACTTCGAGCTTCCTACATGCAAAAACTTAGTCAATCACCCACACTATTCCACTTTGGCGTATGTCACCTCCCCATGACTTATCACCGTGCTCTCAAAGTAGATAGGCTTGTAGCTTCTCCCTACCTTCTACAACAACATCACTCCAATAGCCTTGGTACCTACTGTCATGAAATTGTCCTCTTAATTCGGAGGATACACCCTTGGAAAATGACCCAAAATCTCTTTCACTTTGTTAAAGGCTTCCTGTGCTACTTCATCCCACTTGAAACAAGGCACTTGCTGAGCCCTCTTTTGAAGAGAATACACATATTTCAACAAAATCCTTAAAAGTCATGACAAATACATCAGCTTATACACAAATGAGGCCAAAACGTGAGCATTAGAGGGATGCTCCATCAACACTAGATCTTTAACCTTCTCCGGATCAACCTCTATTCTGTTTTGTGACACCACATGACCTAGTAGCTATGCTCAAGGTTGTGTCGACTTGCACTTCTTAGGGTTCAACAAGACTCCTTCATCACGCCTTTGAAAACACAATTGTATCTTCAAGAGGTGCTCTTCCCCAGAGCTATAATAGCCAATATTGTCCATAAACACCTTATTAAACTTGCCTAAAAGTGGCCCAAATACCCTGCTCATCCAATATTGGAAGGTAGCATATGCATTCACCAACATGAATGCCATCTTGTAGTAGGAAAAACGTCCGCATGGAGAGATGAATCGTACATCTTGAGTTGATCCTCTAGTGCAAGACCTAGTTGGAAGTATTTAGGAAATCCATCCAAAAGTGAATATTCCTCATGCTCCACTACTTGGTTTCAGATTTCCACCTGAAATGGCAAAGGATAGTGTTTTTTCTTGGTATTTGCATTCAAGGACTTGTAGTCAACACACACTCTCCACTTACCATTCTTTTTTGGAGTGATGAACTTTGGGGAAACCCACTCCAATACTTTCATAGGATAGATGATACTTGCATCCAATAGCTTGTTGATCTTCTGCCATATGGATTTCTTTTCAATCTCCCCCAGCCTTTTCAACTTTTGCACCTTCGACTTGTGCCCCTCATTGAGTACAATCTTGTGCTCCACACTGTTTTCCCCTCGCAAATCTTTGTAATTCATTGCAAACACGTTTGGATTAGAGCAACATAGCTGAATATAGCCCTCCCTCTCTTGCTTGGTCAACAGATCCTACCGGCTACTTCCTCCACACCTATAACATGAACATGGGGTTGCACCTTCTCTTTTTCATGAGGGCCCTCTATGGTGACACCAAAAAAATCAACATCAATCTTTAGCATATCATCATCACTCTCCTCCTCCTCGGTATTAATGTAGCCTTTATCATAATCCATTTTGGTCTTGTATTCATAGCTTGTCGTCATATTACCTTCATCTTTTTTTGCCATTGGATGGAAATGGCTCACCTTGGTCTTCAGGTCTAGCACTATTTGTCTATCCTTCTCTTTGTCTGACAAAAGGTGAACACCCTGCTCTCCCAATCTTGCTTGTCCCCTATTTCCAAAAGCCATGGGATCCTCAATATGATAGGGTAAGCATTATCACCTTACTTTCATTATACAAAAAACTCAACCCTATACCCATTACCTTAACTTTCACATCTTGAGCCATGCCCAAGCCTTGGGGGGTGCAATTTAAAAAGATATTTATACAACGTGCGTTAAAAGGGTACTAGAAAACCCCCTTTAGTTACATGCTTAAGGTAATAAAATGACCCCTTTTTCTTCAAAAACTTATGGGTTTTTTTCTAAAATAATTTAAAAAACCCCTTTGGCTAATACAATCTTGTTAAAATTTTAGAATTTCATTTTGATATTCCTACTCTTTGCCTATGCAATTGCCACAACACCATTGAATTCTCTGGGATTTCAAAGTTCACCTTTTCCCTCATTTTAGGATGCAAATATGCCATGAACTTGTTCAGCTTGAAGTAGTCACCGTTGGCCAACTGCATGGCTGCCACTAATTTTGCCCGACATGCTTCAAAGATCTAAAACCAAATTGAAATCTTCACTTACATCTTGCTTGATAGCTTCAAGCTTTCCATCCATCTTGATTGGAGATGCTTCCTTGTGAAAATCATTCAAAAACCGCACCCGTAGAGCCAACCAAGCATGCCTGGGCTCACCTTCCAATGCTTTGTACCACACCTTATCTTTACCAAAAAGTTTGCATCTTGTTGTCCTCCTTTGGCATATGAAATGATAGCATATACAGCTCAAAATCCATTATCCACTCATCTGGATACTCCTCACCTCTGAAAATTGGTCCATAGCTTTGCATCGCCATGCTTACCAATGCAAAAAATCACGCTTCTTTGTCAAACTAGAATCAACCAGTGTGCTCCTTAGTGGGGCACCAAAAGATGGAAAGGTGGAGTGGCGAACACACCCAGCAAGCACACAAATGCCTCTCTATAGCCCAGAGTATTTACAAAACCCCTATCCTCTCAAAAAAACCTTTCAAAATACATCTTACACCAACAAAACTCTGCCTGCACACCTTTCAACACGCCCACTTGGCAAGACCACCATTGACCACAGACGTACCACAATGGCTCTTTCCATCACTTCCAACACACACAACACCTCTATCTTGCTCTCTTTGAAAACCACCACTGGTTTGGGAGGCACATGCAAACACATTGCCACCGACATCGTGGAAAAAAGCAAAAGAGTAGGAGAAAATATGGGGGGAAGGGGAAACAACACTAGGGGGGAAAAGTGGCGTGGCATTGTTTTGTAGAACACTCTTACAAACATTACAATGCCAAAACGGTAAGCATCACAACGAAAAATAGACCCTAAGGCTCCTCACTTGACTCTCACAGATTGTGATTGTGCAAAAAAGCCCCTTAAATGGCTAAAAAAGTTTGTTTTATAAGGGGGCCCACCCATTTTGGCAACTTTTCCCTTATTGATTGACTTTGGTGCTTGATTTAGCAGCTTGGACAAGCTTGAAACCTTCTTGCTTAACTCCATTTCTCCCTCTTTCATTCTTTGTCTTAAGGCCTCGTGGGGCACTAGCGCTAGCACTAGTGCTCACCCTTATATCCAATTAAAAAGGGGGCCTCATAGAGGCCACATGAGAAAGTTCCCTATGGGCCAACCAAATCATCACTTACGTTCAACAACCTCCAACAACACAACATGTCCGTGCAAATGCCATCGATTCCACCAACAACCACCACAGGGTCACCGCCCGCTTGCGTGCAATGTCTTAAGGAACATACGCCATCTCCACAAGGGAGGGAGCTCCCGTCTCTCTCAGTTGATTCAATACAAAGGGGGCATTCCACAATCTATAAACTATGTACTCTTAGGACCTTGCTCTGCATACAAGATCTTGCACCCTACCATGTGACAGCTCCACGACAAACCAACCCTCCAAAGCCTCATAAAATTACAAGTGATATATATATTAAAAAAACCCCTTGTCCCCATAATTTTAGAACCTTGCCATCTTCTACCCAGTGCTCACATTCATTCATGAGCTAAAAAATCTAATTGAAACTTTACTTTACCAGATCCCTCTGCATTTTGAGGTTTTGCCCTCAAATGGACATTTCCAAAATGGGAAAAAACATATGGCATCGTACTTGGGAAAATGCATCCAACTTCAACCACTTGTATTTCAGCACCCATGACTCTACTTGACAAGCCGTTTAATTTGGAGAGCCCCATATAGTGCACACTACATTCTGGATCCTTGTCAAGGCTGAAAAAACACAGATAGCATGCCTACTAGGGCGGTCAACTTGGCACACAACTGGCCACCGACAAATCTTCAGCTGGCCATAACTTTCCCATCAAAGCTCCAATTCACAATCCTGAAAGACTGGCATGCATCGTAACTCAACCAATTAGAAGCTATCCAATTGTATCAGTGTACACCATCCACCTCCACTTGCCCTATCCATCGGGGATCTACAAAGCCTTCCGTTTTTTTAACTGACATAATATTCACACCGCATATCTATTTGAGAAGCTTGTAGGACACCTCAAACACCACATTGCAAGGAATAATCCTAGCACTTTGGATAGTTCACGTTGCCAACTTGATTGGCCCCTTTTGGAGCCTTCTTGGACTTAGAAATCGCATCCAACATACATTCTAGCTATCAATTGCCTACCCAAGACCTTTATACTTGCTTTAGCACTTTAGCTTGCACTTGTAGGCACTTGTAGTACTGCTTTGTGCTGCTCACAACACTGGCCAACTTTGGCTACACCAACACTCTTCTCTGTAGTGTGATGTAGTCATCAACAAAATCAAAGATAAGACAAACATATACACTTATTTGGACTATGAAGTAAAGCATGTGACCTTGTCCAAAATGATTGATTACAAACTCAGTTAGAAATAGAACATGTGCACAAATGACGCACAACTTATATTTCTCAATGAGGTCGTAAATAATGGTTTTTGATAAGATTAGTTACTTCATTGTACACAAAAAAGTGTCACTCCTTAAGCCCTCTTTGTGGTGCAGTACGATGGTCTCCACAACTAAAGATAAATAATTTTTATTTCAGCCCTTTGTGTAGTGCAGCATGGTGGTCTACACAGTCTGAGACAAGGTGTTTTGTTATCTGAACTCTTTAATATGTCACTTGTTCATAAAATGAATGACTACCAATTCAATGAGAAACAGAAAACGTGCACAACTATCACATCTGTCATATTTAAATACACACATAAACATGCTTTAAGGGCACAACTTTCTATGCAAGCATTTAAACAAATTTGTGTATGTAAATATGGTAGATGTGATGATAGTGAAACACTTTTATTTCTCATTGAATTTGTAATGATTTTTATCGAACAAGTGATCAATTACTTCATTGTAGATAAGTGTATTATTTTTTACCCCATCTCTACAATGTGATGCAGTGTTCTACATAGCTAGAGATAGATTGATTTCTAAATCCTAAACCCTCTTTACAGTGCGACACAATGGTTTGCACAGCTAGAGATGTGGAATCTAACTCTCTTTGTACTCTCCCTTCAGTGCAATGCAATGGTCTGCACAGTCAGGAAGAAAGTGTCTAGTTTTTCAACCCTCCTTTAGTGTGAGATAGAGGTCTACACAACCAAGAAAAGTACCTAAGATAAACTATTCATGCAGTGTGACACTATGGTCTACATAGTCAAGGACAAGGTGCAGATTAACCCCAAAGTGTGAGACTATGCTCTACAACATAAGGGTTATTAAAAAATGAAAGTCAATGTAAATAACAAAAATAATTATGAAAAGGTAAATGATCACCTCAGGCAGCTCTCCAAGGTCTCTGCCAAGTGCTCTAACTAGTCAACATACAAAAGAATTTGACAGTTTGTTCAAAATGTCAGTGTGATGCTTTTTTGAAATATAAAAGAGCATTTCAATTGCAACTCTATCCTCAAGTGGTACCTGCATGGTTTCTTTGGGTGGTGATCTATGTTTCATTAACACATATGATGCATGCGACCTACTAGTAAGCTCAGTGTCTTGTGTGCTCATGGTATTAGGTGTGGTCTGTACATCCTCTCTAGCATATGTACTAGGCATAGTGGTAGTGTGTGATGTGGCTATCTCTATGCATGGTAACTCTAACAGTGCACTGTTAACTGAGCTGACGTTTGTTTGTAATAACATTAACACAAAGGTCAGAACCAAGCAATGGGAGGTGTTGAGCAGTCACCAAGACCCCTATTTGCCTAGTTCCGACCTCAATACATGACTTCTAATCACAAATCAGATGGGTCTCCCGATGTTAGTTAACAAAAGATGCTAAAGTCCCAAGCCTTACAAACCATATTGAAGATAAATACAAATGTTAGTAGTAGCTAACGCATTCTACATCGATTATGCAGAAATCTAGGGATGTACTACTGCGCACAATATCTCTTATTCATTATATAAGGCCCTGGGATCATTTGGGAGTTCCAATTTGTAAAAACTTCAGGCTAAAGAGCTCAACTTTATCCCATAACTGAAGGTCTTGAAGCCCAAAACTATAAAAGAGCCCTATACTAAATGAGAAGTCATTCTTGGGTGAACCGCTCTTGTTTGTAGAATGGATGGTCATGAGGCTCACATGGGCTTTCCATGCCCATGTAGCTTTTGATTCCTAATAATAAATTTCACTTTCTTTCTTATTGGTCTTATTTGTTTTGATTATGTAAAGTGAGATTGTATTAGTGTGATGTTAGATCTCTAATCCCTTTTTAAGTTAATATCTCCTATCCAGACAATTGGCCATGGTGTGTGAAGGCTATGTCTTCCTTCTCTCTCTCTCTCTCTCTCAATCTCTCTCTCTCTCTCTCTCTCTCTCTCTCTCTCTCTATATATATATATATATATATATATATATATATATATATATATATATATATATATATATAAGGTGTGTGATTTGTGTATATGTATACGTAGTAGCATTGAGGGATGGACAGAATGGCCATACTAATGCAAAGTAGGTATGTTAATTGCATGCTTATGTAGTTGTGTGATAAGGGTGATTGATGTGAGAGGTTAATTTCAATCACATGATTGTGTGCAAAGTGATTAGTAAGTAGGATTGTGTGGTTGATTGGAGGGAAGCCCCTTTCATGAATTCTCTCTATGATGTGTAGAAGGATCCCTTGAATCCTCTATTTAGGCCATTGCTACAATTCCACCCTACATTTGGCACCGTTGTTGTTGGGGATCAAAATCCTAAGCTAGTGAGAAGAGGATTTTTAGAATAGAGTAATGTCACTACTATTTCATTGGTTTTGAGTGTGTTAGCTTAATTTGAATTTAATTTGATTGTGTGTGCAAGTAATTGGAAGCTAATTTTTGAGTTATGAATATCCCAAACCCCTAATTTCACCAATTTCATACTAAACCTTACTAATTTTGCTTCATTTCCATGCTAATTTTGACTAATTCCATGCTAGTTTCATGTTAACAATCACTAAGTTTTACTAACATTTGACTATTTTGCTAACCTAACCAATAACCTTTGATGTGTATTGTATGTTTAATCCCATTATAAGAGGTGGAATCATCACTCTAATGAAGTTACTTGTGCTAATTTGTGCCTAATTTGATGATTTGAGTGTTTTATTTTTGACCTACATTGGTCAATTTTGGAGTGGATTTGGCGGTTCATACACGTTTGAAATGATGCGTCTTTGCATGGAGCAAGGAATAGCTTGGAAACGATTGATAATGTAACTGCACTAGCTTTCTCAATTGAATTCTTGATTGCTTAATGTTACTCCAATGTATGCTAATCACTTTCTAAAATTAGGTGTGTAAATCAAGTCACCTACATTTTGTGCTTCACTTGAATGAATTGGAGTAAAATTGATGTTTAATTTTGACTAATTAATTTTGTGTATGTCAAGATTAAACTTGATTTGCAATAAGAATTCATTAGTGTGTAAACATCAATGTGTATGCAGCACCAAAGAGGGAAAAAATTGTCATAAAATTCAAGTGAGTGTGTACCTAATCTTGAGTGTGTGCATGCATTAAAATTGAGAAAATTGAAAATATGTGAGTGTGAAATAATGTATTTGGTATGTATGTTAGGCTAATCCAATCATTGGATAGACCTATTTTGCCAAAACATTGGACAAAATTGAGTGTGTGTGCCTATTCAAGACCACTTGATTTTCAATGATTGATGGTCAATTGGGACACCAAAATGCTTGTTGATTGTAGAATGTGCATCAAAAGTGTGTGCCATCATTAGGCGTAAGCATAATTGCATTTCCAATTGACCCAATTTGGAATTTGTATGTTTAATTTTGGAGTGTGGAAGGTGAAGACAGTCCTGGGTGGGAATTGTCCCTTAGAAGATCAGCCACAGCAGGAGGCAATCGGACTGGCAGTAATTACCGCATGTAGTTATTGTGGTAACTCAAGAGAGCTATAAATAGGACCCACTACATTGTAATGGCGTTCCAAACCCTATATTCTTGGCTATAGCTTTCTTAGTACTTTCAAGCTCTTCGCCTCTTCACCTCTAGCCTCACTTGTAATCATCAAATCTGTAATCATCTGAGCTTGAACCGTTACACTATACTGGTTAAACTTTAGTTATTAATCTGAACTAGCAATTACTTTGCTTAGCTTTCCAGCTATGTCTCTCGTCTCAGTATCACATTTCAATTGAGTTGTCTATTTCAGTTCAGTCAATGCCCTATTCTAGTCTCACTACCTGAATTGACGACATACCTAGTAGCTGTGAATTCTAACACCGAAATCAACTATCTGAAGAGATTAGCTCCAATTCCATTTTGATGATCACGGTGGTTAGAGCTGTTCACTCTTCGATGAGTAAACTCTTTTCTCCCCATTTGGACTTTTAGTTGATCACATGACACCCAAAGTCAATTGTGGTCGAAACCGTCGACCCGGTTAGGCAATGATTTTGACCGCGCTCACCCCATTCTTGAGGTCCCAGAAAGAGAGTCTGAGCAAAAGAAAGACTCAAAAAGCAAGACTGAGGCTCACGAGGAGCACAGTCATGCTGATGAGGACAAGGACTCTCAGCACTCCAGTCATTCCAGCAGGAGAAGGGATGAGCAGGATGAATGCAAAACCAGAGGGTCTCGGTCCATGCATAAGTCAGAAGGGGCCAAAGGTAGTAAGGGTAGTCGTCACAATTCCGGCAAAAAAGCCAGAGAAGAGACAACGACTGAGACTAAAGAAGAAGTTGACTAGGAAGTTGATACAGATCATTACATAAAGTCTTTCCGCCAAAATCAGACTTCCAAGGGCAGAAGAAGTAGGGATGATGTTATCCGGCATGATTATATTTATTCATTAAAAATCTCTTTTTCAGTGTTCAAAGGAGGGAGGAAAGATGACCTAGATGTTAGTATTCAGGCTTTTGAACAATATGCTGAGTTGAAGAATATTGATGAAGATGACTGGGGGGAAAATTTTCCTCAGACACTCAAAGATGTAGCAAGGAAATGGTACTACCATTTCCTAGCCCACCAACTCAGATCATACAACAAATTACTTAAAGCTTTTAGATTGGAGTATTCAGATAATAGGGGTGATGAGGACATCCTCTGCGAGCTAGATAAGATTAGAGAAGGGAAGTTGTCAGTGAGGCATTAGGAGATTTCGGAGGTCTTTTGGAGGGCCTTTTGGAAGAGAGAGGAAAATAAGCTCCTCCAATGAGAGAAGAGCCTACGTTACGTAGAAAAATAGATTGATATTAACAAAAATATAAAAGGTGTCCCTCTCCTCATTTAATAATCTAGTGGTCCTTGAAGACGATCACTCTCTTTCATTTAATGCGAGCACCTTTTTCTGAAGGTAGATGCGGTGCATTTGATACGGCTTACGTCATCACTAGAATTCAAAAGTTACAAAACTATCAAGTGGTGGAAGATTTTGAAACTTTTGATATTGTCAATGCGTCTGGAACGCCCAAATATCCTAGAAATGAATGTCCAATTGCCTGGCTCCGACATCCAAAGAGGCAAAGAATGTCAAAAACCCCTAAAAGAACATTTTACTAATGGCGCGCGAGGGGGCATTCCAAAATTTTGGAATGCCTCATCGCGCGCCGTTACTAAAAAGCCCCTTTTTTCCTCTTTTAGGGAGCGTTTTGAGAGGAAAATGTCAAAAAATCTCTAAAAAGGCCTCCATCTATCACATAGGTTTTTTCTTCATCATCTTAGCCTTAGAGATCATAATTTCGATTCTATAAGAGTGAGCACGCACACCCATTGTTACAATTCTACAAAGTGCATTTTGATCACACACACACACACACACACACAAATATAACATACACACAAACACACAGAGACACAAATATAACATACACACACATAGACAGACACACACACTCACAAACACATAGACACACAAATATAACATACACACACACACACAGCCCCTCTCTCTCTCTCTCTCTCTCTCTCTCTCTCTCTCTCTCTCTCTCTCTCTCTATACTAAAGGCGCGCGTAGAGAGGCACAACCGGTGTGCATGTCTCTATGCGCGCCTTTAGTACTGTGCATCCACCAGTGTATGTGTTATGTGTGTATGTGTGAGTGTTATAGAGAGAGGAAGTAAGGCGGGGGAAAGAGAGAGAGAGTCTTTCTGTTACCTTATACTAACGACGCGAGGAGGTGTTTTTTGAGGTCAAAACATGCTCCACGCGCGCCGTTAGTAATGGGAGTCTCTCTCTCTCTCTCTCTCTCTCTTTAAATATGCTAAGCTATAGAAAGGAGAGGGAGAGAGAGAGAGAGAGAGAGAGAGAGAGAGAGAGAGCATGGTGCAAAAGTGCAATAGAGAAACATGGATAGGCTTTCTTGAAAGATAATTGTCCAAAAATCATTAAAAAGAGCTTTGTACTAACGGCGCGCAGAGGGGCATTCTAGCATTTTAGAATGCCTCCTCGCGCACATTAAGTAAAAAGCCCATTTTTTGGGGTTTTTTGACATTTTTTGCCTCTCCGGATGTCGGAATGAGACAAGTAGACATTCATTTTTAGGATATTTTGGCGTTCCGGACGCATTGGTGGTGTCAAAAGCCTCAAAATCTATCACTATTTGACAGTTTGTGACTTTTTAACTTTCAGTGATGACGTAAGCTGCCTTGAATGCGCCGCACCTGCCTCCTGAAAAAGACTCTCGCATTAAATAAAAAAGTGACCATTTTCAAGGACGATTGGGAATATAAATCTACTTTTTAAAGTGTCTGGTTGTCCTTTTGGATGTACTCACAAGGTGCAAGTGCATTTTAAAAAAAGTTTCTAGAGAGAGAAATACAATTTCTTACAAGGCCCTCCAAATGACCTCCGAAATTTTCTAATGAGTTATGTAGAAAACATCAAGGAATTAACCAGGCAGTTGCAGGAGCCACCATAAAAAAAAAAGGCTACGCGCATGGTTTCCAAATGGGTTTCGTATAGTAAGAAGCTTAGGGAACAAGAGGTACCTGCACCAACAAAGAAATTCAACAAGAGGTACTTGCACCAACAAAGAAATTCAATGATTTGATGCAAAGAGCTTTGAAACTCGAACAACAAGCTAAAAAGGAGAGAAGCCATAAGAAGAGGAGGTCTAGTAGCAACGATTCTTCTTTTGAGAATTCTAATTCTAGTGCGACTTGCAGCAGCTCTGACAGCGGCTTAGATGAGAAAAGCAAAGACAAGGCAAAGAAGGGGTCTTGGTCTAGAAAAATTGATGACATGGCCCAAAAAATTGCCGAAATCAGCCAAACCAGACAACCAATCAAGAGAATGGAAACTTCGTGCTCAAGGTGCAAATCTAAAAATCAGGTTTCCGATGAATATCACAATGTACCTATTGCAAAGCATATGGTCATTTATGGAACAATTGTGGCATTCACATTCATCACTTCAAGAAGGGAAAGGATTTGTCAGTAGTAGCATTTACCAATGCTGAACCAGCCAGAGTAGAAATAACTAGTGTACCCCAAGAAGAGAAACCAGGTACCAGTGGTACTGGTACTGGGCACGGTAGATACCAGGGAGGTACTGACCAAGGTCGGGGTCATGGTAATTTTCAAAACCGAAGCCTGGATTGTTATACTTGTGGCAAGTATGGGCACTTTGCAACTCAGTGTCCAGAGACGCCCACTACTGTCGCTACTGAGGTGAAAGTCCTAGATCCAGTTCCAGTGAGAGCAGTTACACGCAGTGAAGGGGTAGTCATTGAGGAAATCCCAGAGAAGCAGGCAAAACTAGCCAGTGCTAAAACTAGAAAATGGACTCACAGAGAGAGGTATGGAAGGCAAAGGGAAAAGATAAGGTAGTCGACGAATGGCAGGAGCAGACGGAATTTGTCGCTAATATCAATGAAGATCTAGCCAAGAAGCTACCAGAGACTAGCCAGAAAGTTCTGAGGCTCGAGGCATTTAAAAGATACCAACCCAATTTTATGAGAAAGGACGGTCAGATCAGTTAGGATCTAGACTTTCTGAGACCATGCTGGCTGCACTCTAAGGACTAGTGGAGGATCTAGAAAATGTCAAATCAGATCTAACTGGAATAGAAAACAGTGCAGAAGGGAAAGATGACATCAAAGCGGAGGATTGGAACTGTGCACATGGTTCATTTCCTCAAGTTCTGAGGATAACTATGGTCCAGAGAGAGAGGAAATACATGTGAAGATCTGTGAAATAATTCAAAACTGACAGTTGAATTAGAAGACATCAAAAAGACTTTGCCTGAAGTAACAAAACATCGAAGGAAAACTAAAGCCAACGCTAGAGCAGTTGACTTTGCAGCTGTCAGGGATGATGAAGTGCCGGTGATCCAGGTAGACTACAAAGTCAAAAAACAATGGGAACCACTATCCGGTATTATACTGGATGGAGGAGCACGAGTCAACATCCTGGGGACACACCTTTAGCAAAGAATGGGTATAGCAAACTTGAAACAAGCACCGTTCAAGATTTGGATTGGCTGATCACAGAGTTGTGCAAGAAATTGTGATGATAAAAAATATCCAGATAAGGGTAGGAAAAGAAAAGTTCAAGGTCAGTTTCTTAGTTCTGGATGTGTAAGACGCATATAGGATGTTACTAGGACGGCCATGGTTGCGAACGGCACAGGCTGTTCACGACTATGAAAATCAGACTTTGACAATACAAGGTTCCAGTAGAAGAATTTAGATAACACCAAAAATTGGAGGAAGGCATTGAGACCAGAGGAGCTTTGTCAGAAATATGGGGTAAAGAAGCTTGAGAGAATGCTGGTGGCAATAAATAATTTTTCTCTATCTGAGATAGATTTAAATGCAGTATTATTTGACAAGGACCAGGCTTAAAAGCAAAGAAGGCAACTTCCAGATCAATTCACTGAACTAAACTGGAGAAAAATCAGTTCAGCTAACTGGACGGCTAGAGATTCCGGTTGACTCCAAAGAAGAATTGTTAGATTTCAGTACACTAGTGACCACTGAAGAATGACACTCTGAAAATGTTCCTAAAGTTCAGAATGACAGTCAAGGACTACAAGGACCTTCCTAGAATTACGCTGAGGAGTCAATTAAAAGGATGGGAGGTGGGCCTAACTGGCTGCTTCCAGATGACCAGGAAATCGAAGAGTGGAATCTGGGTTTTGATGAAAATACTCGACTCATTAAGGTAAACACACATCTAAACCCAAGAATGAAAGAAAAAGCCCAACAGCCCAACACATGTTTCAAAAGTACAAAGACGTATTTGCATGGGAACATACTAATGTAAAAGGTGTAGATCCAGAGGTCTGTCAACATAGAATACCTCTAAAACCAGATGCCAGAAGAGTGCGTTTGCAATGGTACAACATGAATCTAAATTACGCCAAGAAGTTCAAAGAAGAAATCAACAACCTTCTTAAGTCTGGATTCATAATAGAGGTAGCCAGTAGTGACTGGTTATTTCCAATTGTGATTGTGCCCAAGAAGAATGGCAAGGTCAGGGTTTGTGTGGATTATCAGAAGTTGAATGCTCAAACAATCAAGGATCCTTTTCCATTAACTTTTACAAACATGCTTCTTGATGAGATTGCAGGCCATGAGATGTATAGCTTCATGGATGACTATAGTGGTTATAATCAGCTAAATATTGCTCTTGAAGATCGGAGTAAAATCACTTTTATTACAGAATGGAGTGCATTCATGTATCTGGTCATTCCATTTGGTCTTTGCAATGCTCCAACAACGTTCCAACGATGTATAATGGAAATATTCAGTGAATTCTTGCACCGATTCCTTGCCATATTTATGGATGATTTCACTATATTTTCCATGGAAGAGAAGCATTTATTATTTCTAGAAATGGTCTTCCAAAGATGTAAGGAAAAGAGAATATGTTTAAACCCATTCAAATCTGTATTTCTGGTCTGGAAGGGACAGTTTTTGAGACATATAGTGTCCAGAAATGGCATAGAAATGGCAAGTGATAAGATCCAGAGTGTCTGGCAGGCCAAGGCACCTCGCACAGCATCAAAGTTAAGTTCATTCTTGGGATACATCAACTTTTATAGAAGATTCATTCATATGTTTGCTTCTAAGGCATTACCCTTGTATGAGCTCACAAAGAAGACCAGCAAGTTCATTTGGACTGCTGAATGTGAGAAGAGTTTTCAAAGTTTGAAGAGTGCCATTATCAGTAAGCCAACATTCTGACAACCTGATTGGGAAGTGATTTTCCATGTGCATGTCGATGCATTAGGGCTCGCAATGGGGGCAATCCTGGCTCAACCAGAAGGAAGGACTGAATATCCAATATATTTTGCCAGCAGGAGATTCAGTTAGGCTGAACAATGATACATTGCTATGGAAATAGAAGCCTTAGGAATGGTTTTCAGTGCCACTACGTTTTGACATTATTTATTGGACAAGATGTTTCATTTTTATATGGATCATCAGGCATTATTATTCTTGGTCAACAAAGTTATTATTCAAGGCCGATTGATTAGATGGATGATGTTCCTCATGGAATTTGAAGTTTGTATATTCCATAAGCCTGGTAAATCCCATTGTGGAGCTGATTTCCTGTCCAGAAGCACTGATGGTTATTTTAGAAGTATCCTTGAGAGATGAGCTAGTGGATGCAAAATTTTTCCAGGTAATAACTGAAGAGAACACAGATCCAGAATGGACGGATGTATATCAATTCCTTTACAAAGGAATATTCCCAAAAAACTGGACTCAAAATTAGAAGAAGGCTCTAATTATTATGAGTCTGAAGTTCACCATCATTGGAGGGTTGCTCTATAGACTGGGAGTAGATGGGGTTCTTCAAAGGTGTATGCCGATGGAACGAAGGATGAAAGTTATTTCCAAAGCACACGAAGGGGATTTTTGAGGACATTTCTCCATTGATATTACCTACAAGAAGATTTTGCAGGCTGGATTGTGGTGGGAAACTCTGATATGTGATGTTTGAAGTTTTTGTAAAACATGTGATATATGTCAGAGGATGGGCAGACCAACAGTAGATTATAACTTCGCTTACTCTAGTTCAACCAATGGGAGTATTTATGAAATGGGGTCTAGACTTCATGGGTTCATTCAAGAGGATTACTCCTAGGAAGAACCGGTATTGTGGTGGAAAACTCTGATTGGCAAATTCTGATATATGATGTTTGAAGTTTTTGTAAAACATGTCATATATGTTAGAGGATGGGCACCCCAATAGTAGCAAATTATAACTCCGCTTACTCTATAGAGTTCAACCACTGGGATTATTTATGAAAATGGGGTCCATTCAAAAGGATTACTCCTATGAAGAACCGGTATATATCGATGGCCACTTGGTATGTCACCAAGTGGGTTGAGGCAAAGGCTCTTCTAGATAACACTGCAAACTCCACTATTGTCTTCTTATTTGAAAATATTATCTGGCGTTATGAATGCCTTGTGACACAGGAAGTCTACGCCATATTATCCCAGGTGTAATGGGCAAGCTGAAAGTAGTAACAAAACCATCAAGAACATTCTCACCAAGATTGTGCAAAAGGAGCCACACCAATGGGATATTAAGCTCCAAATTGCTTTATGGGCCTACATGACAGCTTACAAAGTTACCACTAGACTGACACCGTTCAGAATGGTATATGGTATGGTTCAGAATGGTATATGGTTGCCGACGGTGCAGAAAAATCTAGGAATGGTAAGTAGTGGAGCTTTTATGGCGAGAACACATATAACAATAAGAATGGTGGGTATTCTTCCTCATAAATCTCCTGCACGACGTCTCCATGTTGTTACACATTCGCCATCGCCGAGCTCTGAGGGGTCTTCACTACAACTGCAAACTTCATCATCAACGAACCCTCTCAAACACTACCTTTCTGTACTTGACACACCTAGCTATGGTTTTGACTATCCAAGTGAGTCTTCTTCCTCTACAAACTCACCATCTTCACAGTGTATGGGTAGGAAGAAAATGTCAGAGAAGATACGAGAAACCATAGATGAAACTTCGGCTATCATCACTTCTCTTAAAGCTTCCTTACCAATTATTACGCATAGCAAGATACAAAGGTATGTATTCACTGAGTAGGCCGAAGCGCTGCTAAGGCTTTGGGACTTGCATGTGGTAATACAGGCCACAAGAATAGATTTTTACTCGACCATAATCAAGCAGGTTCTTGACTCCTTTAATGTCGAGGATGGTAGTGCTGTTATCAATGGTGTTAGAGTCACAGCAAATCCTGACGACATTGCATATACCTTCAAAATGCCTAATGAGCCAAAGCTGACCACAGCCTTTGCTGAACAGATCACCACAACGCTGAAAGAAGATGAAGCAGCAAAGAAGAAACGCAAAGACTGTGCATGTTAGCAGTAAGCTAACTCGGATACCATTTTTGGAGCTCTCATTGTAAAAACACTTATAATTTTTGATAAATCAGGAATATTGTAACTCCTATTTTACGGATAAATCTTTGCAATAGATGAGCCGAGGCTACAAGCTTTCATATTGTATCAACCTGTCATTACCTATCTTTAGTTAGAGCTCTCAGATTATTAGTTTTGACCACCAAAAACCTTGGGTAAGGTATAAAAGCCAATTTTTGTAAGTTATTATTAAGTTTTGGATAATGAAATACACAGCGTGAGCTAATGGCGCTCACTTCTCTCCTTCTCGCGCTTCCTACTCCCTTCCTGGTTGTCACATTGCAGTCATGTTTCTTGCATTGCAACCGCAGGTAAGAGCTCTACGCATTGACATAAACACATCACAATATTTTGTAGCTTTTGGCATCACCGAGCCGCAGCCTAATTTCATCATAAGTATGAATTTACACTTCAAAATCCAAAACTAAGCATATGGGGGATATTGGGACATCATTGCTAAGCATTTAGGTGCATTCTGGGTCGAAAATGACTAGGTTAAAAATCCATTGTTAATAATCGCAATTTTGGTACTTGACCTAAAGTGGGATTTGAGACCATAAGCATGTGTGCTTAGGTCTTATAAACATGTCCTAAAAGTTTTGTTACGTTTGGATGTCATTTAATGTTGTAACGGATGTGATTTGTTTGCCTATGAGTGATTGGCTTCTGGTGATTTCAGTCACTTGAGTGTAGCTTGAGTTAGATGCGAGTTGTTTGTATTTTTCTAAGAGATTGACAACCTCTTGTAGCCTCTATGCACTAGTCGAGTCAACTTTGTCCCATGGATTGACAATTTAATCGTGGTTCTCGTTAAATCTGCAATAAGATAGGATAGTGAGGTTAGACAACCATGCCACATTTGGCGCCACTACTGGGGATTGAATAGATCTAAAGTAGGGAAAAACACGAGCGTCTTGTGAAGTTATCCTTTAACTTCCTCTAGGATCTCCTAGAGTCAAAACTTTCTTTTTAAAACCGCATAGTGTAAGATTGTCGTCTTTGCTGTGTAGAGGTAGCTTGGAAGTAATCGTACTTGTCGAGTGCCTTTAGGATTGTAGGATTGTAGAATTAGATTAGAATTTTGAGAATGATTGATAGAAGAGACAAGTCTTAAGATCAATGCTCAGAAAACCATAAAAAACAAGAAAATGAGTGTTTGTGAACACTTTCCATGACCCCATTGCATGAGAACCTAGGAGTAGGGTAAGTAGGATCTGAGGTGGATTTTATAACATTGCTCTCTTCGAAAGAATCATTGTGAGTTGTTATTTGAAGTTGCAGAATTTCAGGTTTATGGCTAGAAATAGCATGTAAAGACTTCAAACCACTCAATCCGACCGGAGAGTATGCTTAAAAGTTGTATGAACCAGTGGGTAAGCTCAAGGACACTTTGAGGTAAAAATTTGACAAGTTTGCAAAAACTCAGATTATTTACTTTTTCTTGACAATTTAGGTCAAATTAAGTTTTGACTTGATTCCTAAGCTTAAAAAAACTCATGAAAAGTCTGTCCCCATGAAAAAAGTGCAAAAAATGGTTCATTTTAAGCCTGAAGTAAATAATCATGATTATTTACTTTCAGCTTAAATTTGACCAAGGTTAATACCAGTGACTCATTGCATGTGTACAAACAACTTTTGTAAAGGCACATTGGATTTGGATCTCCAAACTGGCAAAAAACTGGGTAAAAACTAAAGCTTGTACTGACTTTCTGAAACTTGAGTTTAAATTGGGGAAAAATTTGTCCAAACTCAATGAGACTTGATTCATAGGGTTATATTGATGTGATAGACATGTGTACTTGCTAACTTGACCAAAAAGATGTAAAAAGTTGTCAATTGAAAATACTCACGATTATTTACATCTGCCCCATTTTTCAACTTTTTTGACCAAGTTAGCATACCACTAGTTTTACCATGTTGTAATAAGCCCCCAAACAAAATTTGGTAAGAATTAGATCGTTGGATTAAAAATTGTGACCAAATTTGCAAAGTCAGTCTGCGGACAGAAAACTGATGACCATTTGACCAAAAATTGTCCAAACTTGATGAAACTTGGCTAGAGGCCTTAAGTTGAGGTGCTTAACAAAAATGTGTCAAGGTTGGGACAAAAACTTGTAAAATTTTAGCTAGAGTAAATAATCACGATTATTTACATCTGCTTCAAAAATTGACAGTCTTGCACATTTGAGTATACCACAAGGTCAAGCGTATCAAGTAGACCACACAAATCAATGTTGGTGAAATTTGGATCACAAAAGTGAGACTTAAGCCAGATTCTTGAAACTAGAGACAAAACAGTTGATAAACTTGAACTGATTTTGTCCAAACTTGTTGGAACTTGTCCAAGGACCTTAACAGGTTGTATACTTGGCAAACCAAGCCAAAAAGTACAAAAGTTTGACAAATGTAAATAATCGTGATTATTTACTACTGCTACAGAGAGATACCATTTTTTACTTTTGAACTTGTACAGTGTTAGACCAGCATAATACAAAGCCACCGAGCAATTTTAGGTTCAATCGGATCCAAATTGGTACATGTTCACTCAGTTTCTAGGTTGCAGATTAATCCTTTGATTTTTGCCAAAGTCGAGTTTGAAAATCTCAACTGATGACTAAATTAGCTGGAATTGAAGTGATACACATAGACCAAACACAATAGCTAGCAAAAACTATACTATCCTTGTGAAAGGTTAGCTAACTTGATCAAATTTGTACAGGAATCAGGCTGCAGACAAGGAATCTGTAGCTTGACTGAAAGTGCAATCCAGTCAAGTGGAGGAAACTGACAACAAGTGAATCCAAAGGTAAGCACTCTATCCAGGGCTTTGCATGTCTTTATGAACCGTAGATCTGGTCATATACTAGAAAATCAGGGCACATTTGGAGAAACCTCCAGTAGAGTATCCACCGAAGAAAGCGTGAATCAAGGAAATTCTTTGTACGCTATTCTTGAAGAAGTCTCAGACACTTTTTCTGATTCAACATCCGGAATGTCTTCTTATTCGACTCACTCAAAAACCGGAATGACAATGCGCTATAAGAATATACTCTCTTTTTATAAGACTAATCGCCATGGAGCTCAGGTATACTTGGATCCTAACAAAGAGTATGCTATTCACATTGATGACCATGGTATTGAGTTCGAAGAAGAGATTAGGGAAAACAAACAAGAAAAAATGTACATAGATAGAAACGGAACTCAGTATTTACAAGTCAAAAACCCTGACGTGATAAACAAATGGGGGTTAGAAGTAAATACCATAATTCCAGATATGGCCGCAAACGAAGGACCACCAACTTTAGAATTCAAGGGATACAATCAAAATGATTTGAAGCCTTTGAAACGGCTTAGTACTGATAATCCTAGGATCGGAGTCTATTGTTGGGAGGATAGAGATGTAAAAGATCTTCTGTGGACTTTGCATGCCAAATTAGGACAACTAACGCCCATGAAGAGCATCTATATCTTCAAGATCAAGGATAAGGGATCAGAAGATTTACCAACCTACCTGTTTAGGGATCGTTATAACAACAACTTTGTTATGATGAATCCTGAGGAGGTAGAGAAAAACAAATACCAAGGGTACTCCATAAGAGATTGGATATTGGGCCAAGGACCAAAAACTGTTTCAAGAGATAAACACCATGAGAGATCATCTGAGAGTAATGTTAAGAAACCCAAAATCACCTCATCACACAGAAAACTAGGTGACACTAAGGCCAGTCCAGGGCTACATGAGTCACTATTTCCAATAGACTGGTTTGAAGGGCTCGGAATAGGACCAACTACTAGGAGACCGGGAGTTGAACCAAATAGACGTATCAAACCAAATGATTTTCAGAAATAGGTTAGAAAATACAGTGGATTGGGGGATCCATACGACCACTTAGCAAGCTTTAAGCAAGTGCTAAGAGCAAAACACATATTCGAGTTCCGTACTCAATTCAAGGGGTTTGGAATGACATTAGAAGGAAAAGCATTAGCATGGTTCCAAAACATTCCACCAAGGTCAATCATGGACTTGAACACATTAGCTCAAGCATTCGTAGTTGCTTGTTCCAAAACAGGGATCAAACACAATAGTATAGCTCAAATCTATATCTTTAAGCAGAAACAAGGTGAGTCTGTTAGGGATTGTGCAACTCGGATGAAACAATACATTGCCAGATGCCCAGAGCTAGAGATACCTGCAGAAGAACGACTAGTATCTTTATTTCTAGAGGGACTGCTAAACAAAGAACTTCATGCTACACTATATAGAAAGACGCATACAACCCTAGAAGAGTGTGTGTCAGATGCTATTGACTTAGTAGACAATAGTGATATTTTTAACGAAGAAGATGTCCCTAAGGATAACCAAAGTGAGAAAACAACATCCACTAAACCAACACAAGTGGGAGCGGCTGCTGTAGCACCACTTTCAACCATAGACGACTTGCTCAAGAGGATGAACGGTATGATGAATAACATGCAAAAAGCACCTATGAGGGGACCAGGGCAAGGGGTACCTCAACACAGACAACCAATTAGACCACAAAAATGGTGTGCAATCAAGTATAAATGGACCAACCATGAGACCAATGAGTGCTACTACCGACCAAAGTATGATGGGAATGTTCAGTATCTGCCCCTGAGGCCACAAGAACAACCCATGTACAGATACCAGCCTAACATGGCACCAACTCAAAGACCACCGATGGGAATGGAAAGACCTCAACCCGTGTTGGGCCAACAACCTCCATGTCCAGGACATAATGTAGTGCCTGTAAAGTAAATGCATTCAGAAGGAGTCATAGATGAACAAGCACTAGTGCCTATTACACCCTATGTTGAGCCTAGTCCATCTATAGTAATGGGAGAAGGAGATTGGTATAATGCACATCCATCACCAAAGGAAGAACTTGTGATGTATGCTTCACCAAAACTCGCGCCAATGTATTATGTAGCTAATCAAGGTGTTAGACCTCTCCTATGGTAAGACCCATGATTAAGCCAAGAATGGGAAACTGTCATAACTGTGGTGCAGATAATCATTGGAAAAATGAATGCCCAGAGCCTGACAAGAATCTCAAGCCAACTGAAGCTTATTGCATACAATGTTGCAAAAAGGGAGGACACTTCGCGGAAGATTGTCCCAAAAATCCTTTAAACAAGGTAAAACAATAGTAAATGTAGTCCAAGTAATACTAGTAGCTCATCTGAGAGTGAACCGATTGTTCCAATCAAGGTAATCACTAGAGCCCAAGCTAAGAAAAAGAAACATAACTCCTCTGACGATTCGGAGAATACAAAAATTGCCTCTCAAAAGACCAAAAGAAGTAGAAGAAAAAGGTATGAGATGAGAAAACAGAAACCACGAGCTGAAATCGAGGAGAAAGCAAAACAACTATTTCAGGAAAAGGTGAAAGAAATTGGAAGTGAAGTCAAAGAAACAATCGTGAAATCTGGAGGATCAATTTTGGTTGCCTACCAAGGAGGACTTAAAGCAGACCAAAACATGGAAAACAAATGGAAAAACTATCCTTCTCCAGACATGGAAGCAACTAATCTTGAAGCTTATGAAAATTTGGTAAGAATCACGCTAGAAATGTTGGTAAAACAAAAACCCAAGCTCGAAAGTATGGCAAAACCTGAAGAGCTTGTGGTAAGAGACTATCAAGAAAAATCCGAAGTGGTGGTAGAACCCCACATTGAACCAAAAGAGCTAGAACTTATAGTGCTTGACAACGAAGATGCCTTAGATGGAATTCCATTTGTAGAGGAAGACTGGCCAGGAAACTTATGGGAAAAAGTTAGAGAGATCAATGATGGGAGCCTAACTCTAAAGTCAGCTCCTATACAGAAAGTTTGGTTAGAAAACCTACCTCCTGATATGGACATGGATGTACAATCCTTGTATGGGGATTGCGGATCTGAAGCTTCAGGAATGTCTAAACCATTGACCTTGAAAACATTACCCTCTTACATGGGAGATAACAAAGATGAATCCATAGTGTGTAATACCACTCAGGTAAAAAGAGCGGAACAGACCCTAGAAGTAAAAAACATTCATTCAATCATGTTTACATCCATCCAATGCACTCTTACCTTGAGAGAACTATTAAAAATCAGACCATATCTATGGAATGATCTACAGAAAACTCTCGAGAAGGTGGGAATAACGGGGGCTAGTCACAAAAAATTTGGGAAATTTGAAAAACAAAATGGACAACAAAGAGATTCAATCTGTTCCAATGAAAAAAGTTGGAGAATATTACAAAGGAGAAGAAGGAAACACCACCCTTCCAGTGAAATATAATGACATTGAAACCATGGCAATACTGGACAGTGGGGTAGGCATAGCCATAGCCATAAGCAGTATGGGAATCTTGGGGACAACCAACCATTAGAAAAAATCTAATGAAATTGCAATTGGCTAATGGACACATTGAAAGACCCTTATGAATGCTTGAAAAAGTGATAGTTAACTCCTGTGGAATTGAATATCAACACACTTTCGCTATAGTAGACTTTGGGAAAAAAGTCAATTACAAAATCATATTGGGAAGACCTTTAATGCAATAGGTATAGCTCATCCAAGATTGGGGAAACAATTATCTGTACTTGAAGCAAGTGGGATCTATAACAAGGGTCAATCTAAAAGATCACACTTATAGAGATGTCATGAAAACGCCCATACAAGAGTTTGATTCAGTCTCTTCGAATGAAACCAATCTTCCATCGTGGTTGAACAAAGACACTTCTATTTGGATGTGTGGACCTTTAGAAAACGGAAGCTTAAAACAAGAAGAATGTATCTTAGAAAGAGATTGCACAAACAAAGCCTATGTACCTGAACCCTTTCCAGAGCATTTGTTTGAGCCATTTGAGTGGACTCAAATTTTAGTGACAATGGATGTATGTGTGAATACGTCAATGCCTACTCAATTTTGCAATGAGGACGGCTATGAAATAATTCCCATCCAAGTGATTTCAACCCTCTACATTGAAGATGAAATTGGGGAACCCAAGGACTTGATGAAAGCTACAAGTCTTTTCAGACCTCTACTACGATGCAACAGATGAGTTAGAAGAACACTCAGCTACCTCAGAAGACTCGGGGTTAGAAAAATAACATGTGAGAGCTAAGCTACTCATGAAAGGAGGGGAGGAAAAAAAAAATTGACTTTCGAAACCAGAAACCAAGAAGAAAGAAATAATATAGACAAAAAGAGACACCAGAAACGTGAAAGCTAGACCTATGCCATCATTCTCTAGTAGAATACAGTTCTTGATGCAGATAGATGCACATGATTGTGTCAAGGACAAAATCACTGGCAGATATCCTTCAAAAGAAAACCCAAAAATATCAAAAAAATCGAGAAAAACAAGGAAGCATACTCAAGCAAAGCTGAAAAAACTGGACAAGGAGTTAACCATGACACGCGTCGAGCGGAAAAAGAAGTATCAAGAGTTGAAAAAAGCTCTAAAGGAGATATACATGACCAAAATGGAAACCACAGAAGAGGATGGTAAAGATGTAATGAGTGTTCCATCCCATTACAAAAAGTATACTCTCCAAGATCGAAAAATCATAGTCGAACAACCTGTTAGAGAACTACGAAAACAAGGTGAGTCCTACGAGGGGCCTGAAAACGCAAAAAAGATAGATTTAGATGAACTAGGAGAAGAGCTTAGGCCCACCTACATTGCAAATGACCTAACAGAAGAAGAAGAGGAGCTTTTACTAAGCCTACTAAAGGAATACCGAGATATCTTTGCTTGATCTTATAGGGATCTCAAGGGTATTGATCTAAAAATCTGTCAACATATCATACCCATGAGAGATGATGCAAAACCAAGTAGACAAAGGCCATACACATACAATGAAACATTTACCAGAAAGATAAAAGAAGAGATTGAGACACTAAAGGAAGCCGAATTTATTTATGAAATTGAACACACGGATTGGGTGTCTCCAATTGTGATAGTACCCAAGAAGAATGGAAAACTACGAGTGTGTGTCAAATTTAAGAAAGTGAATGCACCTACCATTAGAGACAACTTTCCTCTTCCAATCACTGAGCATGTTTTAGTAAGTTGCAGGAAAAGAAACCTACAGCTTCTTATATGGCTTTTCGGGATACAATCAACTTTTGGTTGACCCAAAAGATCATCATTAAAGTGCTTTTGCAATGAAATGGGGTATTTTTGCCTATCGGGTATTGCCTTTTGGGTTCACTAATGCTCCTGCCACCTTTCAAATATTGATGAGTCATGATTTAAAAGACTATCTTAGGAAATTCTTGGAAGTATATATGGATGATGTATGCGTACATTCATCAATGTATGCGTACATTCATCAATCCGGGTTGATCATTTTGAACACCTCAAAAAGGTATTCAAAAAATTTAGACTCTATAGGATTTTCTTAAATCCTGAAAAGTGCACATGCATGGGTAAAGGAAAAATTCTTGGACATATAGTGTCTAAAAATGGCATAGCTACTGATATGGATAAAATTCATGTTATTGTTGATTTTGCTAGACCAACAACAGTCAAGGGGATTCAATCCTTCATGGGACATTGTGCATATTAGACGGTTCAATTACATGTACGCTATAATTGCAAAACCCATGTATAGCTTGATTACACACTTTGAGTGGACTGAGGTGTGTGAGGAATCCTTCATGAAGCTCAAGCAATCTTTCACCTCAGTTCCAATATTGAAAGCACCATATTGGAATAAGATATTCCACATACATGTAGATGATTCCAATTTTGCCATTGGATGTATACTAGCTGAACCAGGAGACGTGAAAATTGATTTTCCTATTTCTTATGCTAGCCAACAATTGAACATGGCGGAAAAGAACCACCACTGAAAGGGAAGGATTAGGAATGATCTATGATGTAAAAAAGTATAGACATTACCTATTAGCAAACAAATTTGTGTTCTTTGTAGACCACCAAGCATTATTGTACTTTGTCAACAAGCTATGCAGCACAAGAAGAATAGTGAGATGGTTCATCATTCTTCTAGAATTTGATTTCACTGTGGTTGTGAAAAAGGGCACCACTCATCAAAGAGCAGATCATTTGTCTAGGATTGTTTCAGAGGAACCACCTAAAGGAGTAGACAATGATCTACCAGATGCCTATCTGTTCTTCGTGGAAATGATACCTCGATGGGCAAAAAATATGGTATCATTGATGACCATAGCTCAAGTGGATTCACAAATACCACTTTCTATTACAATCAGATTAATTGAGCAGTTGGCTATGTATCAATTACTAGCTGGTAGGCTATAAAAAAGAAACCGAGATGAAATATTGATCTTATGCATTAATCCTGAAGAGAAAACCCAATACCTAAGTCAAGGCCATATTACCATAGTAGGACTTCACTTTGCGGAAGACCAAACTATGCAAAGGATCTTGAGACTTGGAGTATTTTAGCCAACCATGAGGAGTATTGTTCGCTCTTTTGTAAAGGATTTTCCTCAATGTCAAAAACAAACACCATACCTCATGTAACATTGTTTCAAATGTCGCCTATTCCTAAGTGGTGTAACTATCTAGTCACTTACTCATCGAGCCAAACATTTCTTGAGGATATGAGTAAACGACATCAAAGAGAAATTGAAACTAAAGCAAGAGACTATGCTCGTATTGGAAACCAATTGTATCGGAGAGGTAAGGATCAACATTTGTTTCTTTGTGCAAATGAAGACGAATATATTCCGATTATAGAACAAGCGCATGCTGGATTAGCTGGAGGTCACTTTTCTAGTGAGACCACTGCACGAGCATCTTAATGGCAGGCATATGGTGGCCAATGCTTTTTCCAGATGCCAAAGAAATATTCGGGGATGTGATGCTTGTCAACGAGAAAAAATGCCAACACGAGTAGATAGCATGCCCTTAAGGCCAATGATGGGAGCTAGAGCCTTCACAAAATGGGGTATAGACTTTTTTGGGCCAATACAGCCACCTACTTATAGAACCCATGCTTAATATATCATTCTAGCTACGGATTATTTGACTAAGTGGGCCGAGGCTAAAAAGCAACTCAGAAGAATGATGCCAGAACCACTGATGCATTCTTATATGAGTATGTGTTCACAAGATATGAACTGCCAATAGAAATTGTCAGTGATAGGAGAACTTATTTCCTCAATGAGGTAATCAAGTATCTACTAATGAATTTATGGTCATCCATAACAAATCAGCTCCCTATCACCCACAAGAAAATAGACAAGTTGAGCATACGAATAAAATTCTTAGCTCGGTATTGATTAAAGTGGTTAGTTCAAGAAGGACGGACTGGAAAATGAATCTCCATGTAGCTCTATGGGCTTATTGAATTTCATTCAAAACAAATTTAAATGCTACACCCTTTAACCTTATTTATGGTCTTGATGCCAAACTGCCAATAGAATTTCTATTTCCAACACTAAGGGTAGCTAAGGAGTCTTGAGTGGACTGGACATGAATTTTCAGAAAGACTGGAAGATTTAGAGAAGCTAGATGAGCAAAGCTAATAGCTGTAACTTATATCTATGCACAAAAGAGGAAACAAAAAAAAAAAATTGATTCTCATCTGATTACAAAAATCTTCAAAAAGGGAGACTTAATTCTAGTCTATTCCCTTAAGCAACACATTTCCAAGTTCAAGAAAAAGGGAAACTGACCGTTTATCATTGAAGATGTATCTCCAAGTGGAGCGATTAAGTTGTCCACCCTAAATGGTGAACCAATGGCTAATTGGATTAGTGGATGTCGTTTAAGGAAGTACATCTGCCACTAACCAATGAATTGCTAGAAAGGATGCATGTAGCTAAGCAAAGAAAGTTAAAATAGTAGCAGCTTATTGATGAAGCCCAAGAGGAAGCTCGGCTTTGGGTACTCAAAAGAAAAGCTGCTCTCAAGAATCAACAAACACCTATTCCCATCAACACTCTGGAAATAGATGACTGGGAACTGCCAAAAGATACAGTGTCTACAGATGATGAATGGTTAGATGGAATGGACCTTCGCATCAAAGTACAACTCAACAACCATAGCACAAATGCATTGGTTGATACATGAGCTAGAGTAAATGCAGTCAATTATTCCACGTACAAGAAAGAAACAAGTCAGTCTTTGACAGCCAAAATAGCGACTATCAAAGGATGCAACAAGAACCCAACACCAACATTGAGAATAGTCAACTTGAATGTGATAGTACATGAAAGTTCATGTCCTCATCAATTTGTATGCTTACCAAATGAACACATGAATGGGATGATGATACTTGGAATCCTATGGATGCGGACATACAAGCTAGTACAAGATTGGGATACCAATCAGCTCAAGCTATCACCTAAAGGTAGACAACTCATTGTTCCAATTGCACCAAGCAAGGAGGAATGGAAAGGAAGTTACCAGCAAAGGAAACCACGAAGTGATCAATCCTCTCCATCCTATCAACAAGAAAATGCTCCAAGCACAAGGCAAGGACCCAGCAAAGTGGGTACCCATTGAGCTCAAAGGGCCAAGAACAAAGCACCATACCAAGAAACAAGTAGAATATCCCACCGAGTTACTGGAAAAAATGTATCAAGAAGAAGAAGCTTTAAGGCTAAAAGAAGCCCAAGAAGCGGAATGGAAAGCTAAAGAGGCGGCGGAGCAGTAAAAACAAGCAGAGGAAGCAATTGCACAAGTAGAAGTACAACATGATCAAGCTGATATGTTTCCTTGACCTTCTTGACCTGCTTCAGAACAGCATGATCACCCCATGTCAAGCCCACCAACCTCACCAACAGATAAAGCCACAGAAATTGAGCCTACAAAAGAGACAGAGCTTGAACAAAGAAAAGCAGCCGAATCTGCACAACAAGCCGCTACTACACAAGAGCAACACAAAGAGCAAGAGCCAGAGCCAGAAAGGGCAGCAAGTCTTGCACCAAAGGACACCACAAAGTTTGAGCAAATAGGAGAACAAGAGTCCGAAGAAACCCCTTCTACCTCTGCACAACAAGAAAAGGCCGAGGCATCCACTGAGCCTTAGGATGATAAAGTGGAAGAAGACCAGCCACAACCTCAAGGGCAAGAACAACCAGCCACCACAACGTAGCCAAGAGAGACACAAGAGACTGCCAAGACATCTGGCATCTAGCAAGAAATGAAGATTGTCAATCAAATGATGAAGTAATCGTGCAAATCAATGAGTATGCCAAGAAAATGCAGGACATGACAGAAAGACTCTAAACAGTAGCACTTAGCCGCAACACAAAGGCTAAAGAATTAGAGATGGTGATTGACACACTCCAAGGGGAGTTAGACGACAGATTAAATGTCATCACCAATCTACAAAGGCAAGTGCAGGAGTTGAAAGCTGAAGCTGAATAGCATCAGGTAGCAAGGGATAAATAGCAAAAGGAGATGGAGGATCTTGGCGACCTACTTACAAAGTTGTTAGATGCTTGCAAAGCCAAAGATGAACAACTGACAGAAGTTACCAACAAACTTCTAACTACAACCCTGTCAGTTCAAAAAATTCAAGTACAGTTAGATGTAGTGAATGCCTCCCTACAAAACTCAGAACAGAGAATAAATGATCAGGCAACTTTTCTACGGCAAATACAAGAAAATCCCGCAGTGGCCTCGATCAAAGGAACAGACCAGGTCTACAAAGCACTATAGAAAAAGAACAAATACCTCAAGCTGGAGCTAAAACAGGAGCAGTCTCAGTGCAGAGACCTGGATTTAATGTGGGTGCAATGAGAAGAAGAGCTTCTAAAAGAAATAGTTGAGCTCAAAAGAGTCAACCAACTGCTGAGAGATGGCCGCCCAGAAACTCAAGAAGAAGCAGGAACTTCCGAGAAACCACAGATAGATATCCCCTCAGTTTCTTTCGCTGAGATGGAGATATAGCCAACAGAAGGGCTAGATGGTGAGGAGGAATTGCAGGTACAAATTACAAAAACTGATACAGTGCCAATGGTCCAGCTATCAAAAGTTGAAGAACACGCACTGAAAGAAAAGATTACACAAGAGGTGGATGAGCAGTGGAAATCAACGATGAATTGGGAGTTGAGAGTTATTCACTACGTCAACCTTACACAACTCACTCCCAATCAAATCAATGCGCAATGGCATCATCAATCCCTGCCATACCCTTTGATAAAGGTGGAGTTGCTCCAAGTCAAAGAGAGACTGTACAAAGACATGCAAGTAGAAGGCACAGATCAAGACCACCCAAAGTGGAGGTTGAGCTGGTTGAACAAGAATCCAAGGTATTTGATTCTGTTCACAAGAGCACCTGCGATCCTACAAAAGGATCCTACTTTCTATCCTGTACTAAGAGTAAGGACCTGGAAAGCACATGAGGCATTAACAAAGAAGTGGACAACCTAGCTGAACTACCCAAGATTGCGTGCTCCAGAAAAGGGACCGCCAACTGAAGAATAAATGGTGAAAACCCTAACGGGCGCCATGGCATTCTTCAAAAATCTATCGGATCTATCATGTGCAATGCTATATAAAATCTATCAAATGCTGCTAACCTGCATTGAAGTTTTCCATGAGCCAGAGCAAACAGGCGCACAATGGATGTCATTCCTTGAGGGTAATAAAGGTTTATGCTATGATCTCAGTGGCCAACCTTCCGAAGAAGTCCTCTATGGCTTCTACGCCAAATGCATGTTCTTACCTTCTCACAATATATTGGCGTTTGAGGAAGCGTTCTACACAGGGTTTTTCACTTGGCGAACGAAGATGTAGTGACCGGGGAGGTCACCTAATAAAAATGTAACATATCACGTGAGTTCAACAGAAGGGTATTTAAAGTTCTTGAAACTTACGGAAATATATATACAGAAGGGCATTATTTTTTCAAATTTGAAAAAAACTTACAGATTTTAAAAGAAAAGGGTACATTATATTCCTAAAAAAATTTACAGCTAAGGGGTTTTACAAACATGTCTTGAATGCATGTGATATGGTAGTTTAATGCATAGTGAACCCCCTGAGGGCCAGTGATCAGCAACCTCACATCAAGATTTGTAGGCTACTCCATAGTAGAGCTGAAAAACAGAGTCACTATGCAGTTCTTGCAGGTGGCAAACAAAGAGAGAAAAATTAGATACGAAAAGGCCCTAAATGCGCTTCAAGGCTGCCTCGGCAACCCAAAGACTACTTCAGCCCATAAAGCTATGTCAAGGGATGACACATGCAAGGAGAGGGGGAATGTCAACAGCAGCAGCAAGCTAACTCGGATATCATTTTTGGAGCTCTCATTGTAAAAACACTTATTATTTTTGATAAATTGGGAATATTGTAACTCCTATTTTACAGATAAATCTTTGTAATAGTTGAGCCAGGGCTACAAGCTTCCATATTGTATCAACCTGTCATTACCTATCTTTAGTTAGAGCTTCCAGATTATTCATTTTGACCACCAAAAACCTTGGCTAAGGTATAAAAGCCAATTTTTGTAAGTTATTATTAAGTTTTGGATAATGAAATACACAGTGTGAGATAACGATGCTCACTTATCTCCTTCTCATGCTTCCTATCCCCTCCCCAATTGTGACATTTCAGTCGCGTTTGTTGCAGTGCAATCGCAGGTAAAAGCTCTACACATTGACGTAAACACATCACAATATTTCGTAGCTTTTGTCATCGTTGACCCGCGACCTAATTTCATCATAAGTACGAATTTACACTTCAAAATCAAAAACTAAGCATAGGACGGGTATTGGGGCATCATTGGTAAGCATTTAGGTGCTTCTGGGTCAAAAACGACTAGATCAAAATTCCACTGCTGTTAATAATCGCGATTTTTGCACTTAACCTAAAGTGGGATTTGAGACCATAAGCATGTATGCTTAGGTCAAATAAACATGTCCGGATGTCATTTCATGTTGTAATGGATGTGATTTTTTTGCCGATGAGCGATTGGCTTTTGGTGATTTCAGTCACTTGAGTGTAGCTTGAGTTAGATGCGAGTTGTTTGTTGTTTTTTGAGAGATTGACAACCTCTTGTAGCCTCTATGCACTAGTCAAATCAACTTCGTCCCATGGATTGACAATCTAATCGTGGTTCTCGCTAAATCTGCAATAAGATAGGATAGTGAAGTTAGACACACGTCCCATAGTGCACAAGGGGTTCAAGTATAGCAGGACTAGACATCCCCTCAGTTTACAGGTTTGTGGTTGAGGCTGTTAGTCTGAAAAACAACCCTATGTATGTGTCAGAAAAGATCTTTGCTATGCTCTTGGAAAAAAGATCAAATGCTTCAGCTAAGATAAATTTGTGTCAGATTTTATATCATAATGTGCTCCAACAGACTGCCAAGCTAAAATCCCAGAGTTTATTCAAGGATTGGCATGTCTGGAAATTTTTATATTGGGTAGTTGCACCAGAAGCTCATGATCAGTTACAGATGGCTTGGAGTTAGAAGCCAATCCCAAAGACTTCCAATGTCAAGTTGTCTTTAGATGAAGGAGATCCACGCAATCAGTTGGCCTTGGTCGGACAAAAGAGAAAGGGCACCCAGGAGGAAGCCACTAGTTCTAAGAAACCAAGGACAATGCTGGCATTGGGACTTCTGAGGCACCAACACCAAAGAAGGGCAAGAGGAAGTGGGTTCAGTGGAAGGATATTGGGTAGTTCCATCTCAGAATCAGACGATGGATTTTTCCAGTAGGGCACTAGGATCTCCTTGACTGGGCATCCTTGGAATTACAATTATAGGGGTGTCAAGCACTCAACAAGCATAAAATATGGCATAAGGCCATACCGAAAGAGTATTATCATGAAGAACATTCACTACACTTATGAGGAACATTGGCCAACTCAGCAGCACCAAATTAGAATCAGGTGGTGGATTTTTTTTCAAAATTTTTGGAATCATACCAAAATTCAAGAAAGGAGGGAAGGATGTGGAAGGCGAAGACGGTCCTGGCGGGTGGGGACAGTCCCTTAGAAGATCGGCCATGGGGAGGCAATCGGACGGGCAATAATTAGCAGAGGCAGTTACTGTAGTAACTCAGGAGAGCTATAAATAGGACCCACTACATTGTAATAGGGTTCCGAACTGTATATGCTTGGCTATAGATTTCTTAGTACTTTCAAGCTCTTCGCCTCTAGCCTCACTTGTAATCATCAAATCTGTAATCATCTGAGCTTGAACCGTTACAATTGTACTGGTTAGCCTTGAGTTATTAATCTAAACTGGCAATTACTCTTCTTAGTTTTCCAGCTATGTCTTTCATCTTAGTATCACATTTCAGTTGAGCTATCTATTTCAGTTCAGTCAATGATCTGTTCCAGTCTCACTATTTGAATTGATGACATACCCAGAGCTGTGAATTATAACATCAAAATCAACTATCTGAAGAGATCAGCTCCAATTCCATGGAGTGTGTGTGAATTGCTTGATTAAGTCAAATTAGGGTTAAGTTTGCATTCATATTTTCTTGATCAAGTGTGCAATTTGAGGATTGTGATGTTGACTTGATGAATTTTTTGCATAAATTTTTGGCCTAAACTTGGGTTTGTACGAGCCTGTACAATCCAATATGTGAATAAATAATTGGTATCTTTTACCAATTATGATGATGAATTGGCCAAATAGTTTATGTATGTGTCATAAAGTTGGTTTAAGGATTGAGATAGATCACTAAATTAAAGCTCAATTGTGAAGAAGTTTTTTATTTCCATGATAATGATTGATTAATGTGATGAACATGGAAATTTTGCATTCATTTGTGTGTCTAATTGTAGACGATATTCACTCATGTGTAGCCATGCAAATCCAAAATGACAACCCTAAGTGGCTTTGAGTGGTTATGGATACTAGATATGAGCAACTCATACAATGATTGAAATGAGAGAATCGATCTACTATGTGTTGTGTGCATGCAATGCTTGAGCCACAACCACCTTTGATGTCAAACTGTGTTTTGGAGCTTGCATTGTGATTTGATTGGAGATATGCATGCTATGATTAAGTTGCTTGTGCACCATGCATTACATTGAGATTGAGTCACAAGTGCCTCATTGAGGTGAAATGAAGTAGCTATTGTGCGTTGCCATTGTGACTCATGCTAATGTCAATTGAATAGGTATCTAGTGAGCAAATGAAGCTTATAGAAGGATTAGCTCAAAGACTTGCTCCTCTAGTTAAATCTGACCTCCAAGAACCTGTATGGTGCAAAATTGAACAGAAATGGACAAACCATACAATGGAAGGGTGTTACTATAACCAAAGGTATGTACAACATGTTCCATTAGAACCTACTCCACCTAGATATGATATGGGAAATACGCTAGGACCAGTAGGATTTGCAAGACCAAAGCTTGTCTTAGGACAACAACCTCCACTGCCGGGTTCTAGAATGCCTATAGACATGAGATATACGCAGATGACGGAACCATCCAACAAACAAGCGCTAGTACCAGCTCCAATGTATTATAACAACCAAAGTGGGTATTGCCCTTTGAAGCGACAGAATATGAGAGAAACACATGGGGTGTGAGGCATATACAACCTCCACCTCTTGCATTTTGACCTGAAGAAAGAAGATACGAGATGGAAGAAAGGAAATTGGAGTTCATTGCTAATAGAGGCTTAGCTAGGTTAGAGCCTGTTTAAAGCCAAGAGAAATTGGAGGAAGGAGCTCCTCAACCAGAGATAGATTGTCACAAAAGCCGTGACAACCACTTGGTCAAACAATGTCTTCAGACGGAGATCACTCAAGTGAATGCCTATTGTCTTGACTGTGGTGTCATTCACTTGATCCCCAACTATCCAAAAAACCTAACCGAGTCAAAAAGATCACAACAAATGTCTTAGGAATTGTTCAGCTACCCAGTAGCTTGGAAAATGAAAACGTCATACCAATTCAGGTATTACGAGAGTGCAAGCTCAAAAGAAAGCTGATAAGAAGCCAAAGACAGAGAAAATAGAAACTGACACGAGTCCAGAGATGGGTGAACCAAAGACCGATGCACCTAGTCAAAAGACCAAGAGAAAACGAAACAACTGGAAAGCTAGAAAGGCTAGGATGAAAGCACGTAAGGAATGAGAGCAGAAATCCCTAGTTGAGAAGCTTACCCAAGCTGAAGAGAAGATAAGACAACATGAGGAAAGGGTTGCATCTTCTCTTGCAAAGGCTAGAAAGGCTAGGATGAAAGCACGTAAGGAACGAGAGCAAAAATCCCTAGTTGAGAAGCTTACCCAAGCTGAACAGAAGATAAGACAACATGAGGAAAGGGTTGCATCTTCTCTTGCAAAGGCATCTCAACCTCCAACAAAACCATCAACAGAAAGTGAGCCAAGAAGTGCTAGCTCAGGAGGATCAGTGTTGGTCGAACAAGTTAATGAGCATTTAGATGACCTCCTAAAAGACTATGAAGCACGGCTTAAAAACAACCAAACCCAAGAACAAATATGGATGACATATCCATATGCGGAACTAGAAAAGTACATACTTGAAATGTGCAAGAAAATGATTCAAAAAGCCCAAGATTTACTAGAACCACAAGTTGGAAAACCGGAGGGTGTGATCCCAGACCTACCTACACTAATAATCCCACCAAACCAGGAACAAAAAGAGCTAGATTCCAGTCATGAGCACGGACCAAAGTTCAAGGACTCCACATTTGAGCCAAGAATAGTGTTGAATACCATGGATAACTCTTCCAAGGGATTTCACATAGACATACTTGATAGAGTGATCTAAGTAGACGAGTAAACCAAACGATTGATGGAAGAGGAGTGTCTCTTCCACCAATAGAAGAATTTGAGGCTAGATCTCAAATGAATCTAGAAATGGAATCGTATTGGGGAGACAAAGGATCTGTACAGTCTATGGACAGTCAACCCCATTCGCTAAGAACAAATACCATCCTATACGAGAGAGTATGAGGCCAAGTCAAATGTTGTTGCAGTCCCATCACAGAGACTATCTCCGAACAAGGTCATAGATTCAAAAGGGCTGATATATATTCTATCTACCCCAATCACTTGTATGATAACATTAGCCGAGTTGCTAAGAATACGACCAAACATGTGGGCTACTGTGGAAAAATGCCTAGATAAATTTTGGTGTTAAAAAACCAATGACTCAGATCAAGGAAGCGATCAAAGAGCTTGAAATGCCTCAGCTAAATACTAGACCAATGCCATTAAACAAGGTCGGAGAGTACTATGAGGGAGAAAATGGGAACACCACTCTTCCTGTGGAATTCAATGGTGTAAAAACCATGGCAATCCTTGACAGTGGAGCGGGTGTTTCCATCGCAACAAAAGAGGTCTAGAAAAGATGGGAAAAACTAGCAGTGAGGGCTACAAGGATGAAATTGCAGCTTGCAGACGGACACATGGAAAGGCCCATAGGACTGCTAGAAAAAGTAGTTGTTAATTCTTGTGGAATTGAATATGAGTAAACCTTTGCTATTGTTGACTTTGGCAAGAAGAACAACTATGATATCATTCTAGGAAGACCATTCATGTGTTACCATATACATGTGGTAGTGATGTGTGTGAACACACTAGGATCGTCGGGGCATTTTCTCCCTCTTTAGGAGGTTTTTTCCCCCGTGCATTGTATATACGCCCATCACTCTAAGGCTATCTATCTTTCCATTGCACACTAAGTAACACACTCTTTATTGTGTGCCTTGAGCTTCCTTCATCTTCTCCAGGCTGTGTACGTTTCTCTGTAACCCTAATTCCAACAATTGGTATCAGAGTAGGTTACGTCCTCCCGGGCTTAGTCGTCAGCTACTCCAGCACACGCGTGCTCACTTTCTCTAATTTTAGTGAGCTTTGGCAAGCGTTCACAGGTTGACAAATATTTTGGCTAAGCTCGTAGAGCTGCTCAGACTTCTGATTCAGGCTCATTTCGACCTCCGTTTCCATTACAGGCAGTGCTGCACATGCTATTTTGTCATTTTGTGCAGAGTTTTTGTGAGTGCCATTTTCTACATAACAGGTGCCTTAGAGTCTTCTACGGTTTGTGCTATATAGCATGTGCTGTTCCCGCTCTGTTTCTCATATTTTCGGGTAGTTTTCACATCAGGTGCATCATTTACCATGGCTGACAACAACACAGATTTCTTCAAGATGTTTGTTGCTGAGGATAGGTTGGATGGGGACAATTACCATATGTGGGCTTATATGATTCAACACGTTCTTGTGTCAAAGGGCGTCTAGAATATTGTGCAGGGCATTGATGTACGTCTTGGCTCTGAGGATGTAGGCGATGTTGAGGATGTTGCAGGTATTGCTACAAGGATTGCTGCTATTAGAGTTGTTTTTCCTACGGTAGAACAAGCTCCTTGGGATGTAAAGGATGCGCAGGCTCATGCATTGATTGCATTGTCTGTGAAGTGCACCATTGTTCCTCACATCCATTCAGCAAAATCTGCAAAACAGGCTTGGGATATTCTAGTAGGTCTTTATGCAAGCCGCAACGAGGCTAAAATTGCTTTGCTGCGTAAAGAGCTGGAGTCGAAGATTATGCATGAGGAAGATGATATGGACACTTTCCTTGCTAGTGTCAAGGATATCAATGAGCAACTTATTTCTGCAGGTGAAGTCATTTCAGACAGTTCCCTTGTGCAGACTGTTCTTGATGCCTTACCAGATTCTTACCAGACTTTTGCTAGTACTTGGAGACTTATGACCCAAGGAAATCCTGAAGTTGTCAAGTTTGATGCATTATGCACATTTCTCTTGCAAGAGTCACTTTCTAGAAAAAACAGGACTAGGCAGCGTGTAGTTGAACATGCTTTTATTGCTTCTCAGAGAAAGGGTGGTAACAACAATATAGCCACTTTTTATGGTTCTGCTGCGAGTGGAGAAAATTTTGTTCCTAATGCTTCTGCTGGCAGCAATTCGTCTGGAAATTCTGGTGATAAGGGCAAAAATAAAATGCATTGCCATTATTGTAAAGCTAATGATTACTTGATCAAGTCGTGTCCTAAGTTGAAGGCCAAAGAGGCTAAGAAGAAAGAGGGTGGTTCCACTACAAATGCAACCATTGTTGAGTCTTCTGTGAAAGGAGATTGTGTTGGGTTGATGCTGATGCAGAATGGGATTTTAGCGCAGAGTGCTCTTACAATCCTGCTGTCCATGATTCATGCTTGTCAATTGCTGCAGATTCACATGTGTGGTATTTTGATAGTGGTGCTACAAAGCACATTACCTCACATCGTGAATCGTTCACCTCTCTCGAGTCTGTCTGTCAAGACAAGGGTCCTACGGGGCAAGGCCCAACCTAGGGGGTCAGGGGCCTAGGCCAAGGGCCTGGACTGGACCAGTGTGGACTGGGGATACGCTTAGGGCAAGAGCTAGGAGCTAGGCCTATATAAGGGGCGGTAGGGAGGAGGATCCTACATCTTAGTGTCCTAGGTCTTACACTGGTATTAGAGCAAGGCGTGGTCAAGGCAAGGCGTGGTCCTCATCTTTTTTTGGCATGTTCATGCAAAGCAAGGGAGGCCGAAAGAGTCTCGAAGGCGGGCATGTCCGCTTAGCAGGGGGAGAGGAAGCCGTTTGGGCTCAGGGGACCCGACCCTAAGGAGGAGGGAGAAGCGGGGAGAACTCCGCAGAATTTCTCATGCTCAGGCTCAAGGGGTCCTCAAGGGGACGGAGAAAAAAGTCCCTCAAGTCCGCTGCAGCCAGAGGGCTTTAGACAGTGCGCTCTCTCTCTTTCTCTGGCATGCACGCCTCTGCCCGCCATCGCCAAAGCTTGGAGGTGTTTTGCCTTTCCATACTTGGCTGCCCAAGGCCTTAGGGCATGTTCAATTCAAGTTTTTAGAATAAGGACCTCCGGAGGCAGCAATTTTTTTGCTCTGAGGGCATACTCGACCACCCATCGGCAAAGGGCCGGGCTTCTGCAGCAATCATGCCGAGCCTTCTTCAGCAATCTTCAGCAACAACCACCAATTCGCTGCATAGATTCAAACATTTCAACATTTTACCGATTGGATACAATGTCCGCACAACCGTTGCATTAAAGAAATCGACATCGGCATATAAGTTTTCCTTCCAACTGTTTTGCTTGTGGCTAGGGAACAAGATTTTCAACCTTTTTTGCCTCCAACGTACCGAATCAATTGGCACGGTTAATTGATTGCGGCCGTGGCGGTTTCTTGCCTCTTCAAATTCCTATTTGTTAAGCCACGAGTTTGGCACAACTAATTACTAGTTGTGTCAAGACACGCACTTAGCAAGGATAATTTGCGGTGCTTCACAGTACCAAGCAACATCGTCATGGATACCTCTATTGATTTGCTGGATATGGAACCTTTCGACAATCATCTTTTTGACTTTGAACTTCCCTCTCCGGCATCTACTCCTCCTCCTCAAAGTGTACTTGAAATTTTGGAGGATACTAGCAATCTCCTCGATGACAAAGACTACGTTATAGGACGTGAATTTCAAATTTAAAGAATGGTTTGGAAAATTGGCGGTTCGCGTCCAATTACTCGCTACCCAGGTGGATCACCTTACAGATCAGGTCACCTCGTGCATCCCAGAGGCTACCACATCTACACATGTGGCAGTAGTCGAAACAGTCTCCACCAAGGTGGCAAAGAGGAGACGTTCCCAAGTAGACTTTCAGAAAGCCAAATTGCAAAAGTTATGTCTTAATTGCATGGGACAGCATCAACGGAAATATTGTCCCCAGGTACTGGATTCTTAGGCCTTTTTGATGGATTTTCCCGCTTAGTAGTCAATAAATTCCTTACATGCTCTTTAGTGGTTATCTCCTCTTTCAGATAACCCTTTTGGTTGGTTGTATATGATACACTACCTTGCTTAGTATCGCATATTCCGTCATGATATACTATATCAGGCTTGCTTCTTTGAGCAATTTGTGCCACGTTCGATTCCTCTCCACTTGGACACATGCGTGTCAAAGGGAGCATACACAAGCATCATCACTATATGAGCACATGACCATTAACGTGAAGCACGGCTTCTTTATGACATTTTTGGAACATGACTTCCACAGGTTTAAAAAATGTTAACTAACAAGTTTTTTCATCACAAGACACGGTATATGGTGCATGTACCGACATCTTCTTCGTACCAGATATGGCTATGAGCCACATTGCAAACATTTTTTCCAAACCCCATACACTTGCCACAGCTAGGTGACTAACATACACATTTTCACAGTTTCTTTTAGACTGGCAATGCTTGCCTATGGCGAACAGCAACTTGCTTTAACAATTTACTTAAGACAATGGTAAATTGAGCTGTATCCTTCCTCGATAGTGCAAGGCACTGTATTGATCGAGCAAATCGATGTCGCCCAGGGTTTACACCTCTGCATGCATGGCATGCCAATGAGATTGGTATAAACCCATATCACTCTTATTCTGCTTCCGCCATAACACTAAAATCTCTGTCAAGGACAAGGTTAGTCACTAATATCTTCAAACATTTTTTGTGTTATTCCCAGGCAAAGTTACCCTAATACAGTCACGGTCCCATACACGGTCCATGGGACATGATATGACTTCGGGTACCCCTCTCTACAAGGGACAGGTACAAGTACACAGTTGTACGCTTATAGGATAAGCTAAACCTCTCTTTGCAAGGATGTGTAGTTGTATGCTTATAGGATAAAACATAGACATGGCTCAGCCCATCACTCTCTCTCTCTCTCTCTCTCTCTCTCTCTCTCTCTCTCTCTCTCTCTCTCTCTCTCTCTCTCTCTCTCTCTCTCTCTCTCTCTCTCTCTCTCTCTCTCTCTCTCTCTCTTCCCACTTTCCATGCGGGGAAAGGTGAAGCTAGACACGACTTTTTTAAACTCTTTCTAACATAATATGGTAACAGGACTAGCTACAAGCCATCACTTATCTTTGCAAATGGACAAGCACGAGTCTTGCCATTAGTGATTTTTTTGACATTTTTTTGCACGCCACACTTTAAGTGTGATAGTCAAGTAGCGTTTTTTAACGTCTTAAAACTCGTAAGGGCTTATATTCTATACCAAGGTGTATGGATGAAGCCAGTATTTCAGACTGCATGACTACTCACAAAATTCTCAGATTATGGGTTTTTGGGTGCGAAAAAACTCTACTTATACAACTCCAATTTTAGTAGAGCTCCTATTAGCACTAAGAGTGCCTATAGGAGTAAAGTATTGGGGTAAGACCTAGCTCGTGATTACTGAATCACTTAGTAGGGTTTATGGTCAATGGTTGGACCCTTCACCCTTGTATTTACAAGGAAAGAAGTCCATAGACTAGCCCAACCTAGGGGGTTAGGGACCTAGGCTATGGGCCGGCTGCTAGTAGAGCAATTTTTCTAAAAAGTTCAACCACGGAGTTTTGATTGCAAAAAGACATCCCAAGGTTATTTGTGCACTATTAATTGCATTTCATTTCGTGTTCCTAGGACTTTGCAGGCAGGACAAATTGGGCATATGCTTTTTACTCCGGATAAGTGAACACAATGTTTAACCTACAGATACGCAATTGTTTTGGTTTTGTATGTAGAATGCATGAACTATGTTTTAATCCATTTTTGTTCTTATAAGAAATGACACGGTCATCTAAGAACCAAGCAGTTTGGGCTGAAATGTCCAATATAAGTTCCTGCATGATGCAGTTGTAGACCCACTTGTAGGGTTTTGTTTTGGCACATGTTGTCACATGGGGTGCAACATGGTCTACGAACTCAAGGAGTTCGGTTTAGCCAGTGTGGAGCAAGGCTAATGAGGGTCCCTCTCACCCCCGTCGTGAGTGTTTGCAGTTACCTCCACACGCAAGTACATCTTGTACTTGTAAGATGTTCTTTTCTCAGACATCCTTAGTTGAGACATATTCCACATGTGGTGAATATGAGTCTCTGGGACTGACACTCGCGCCCACTATTTCAAGTATGTGTCACGATAGGGTCCCTATGTGCTGGTCAAATCTGTTTTCTAGACCATTTTTTGCACGATGTATTAGGAGAAATTTCGGTGGCCAAAAATTGTCGGATACTTATCATGACTTGTTACGGTACAAGTGCAACTAAAATGACAGATGGTTGTTTTAGCATATAGCAAGGCTATGAGTTGTTAATGAAAAGTTTCATTGTTTGCACCTAGAAGTGACTTCTGTTTCACCTCCTATTATGGTTCAAACGTTTCAGCAAAGCTGAAAGTATTTAGTTTCTTTTCAAAACTATTTACATTCCTCTTAATGTGTGCTAGGCACATCACATTTGCCATAAGTATTGGTAAAAATTACCACGGATATACAGGTTCGGATCTATTTTTTTCTAAATGCATACACACTAGGTGTTATGGGCCCTAGTGTTTAGCAAAGGCTGATTTGGAACGGCATGCATATTACTCAAGTTATTGCTTATGAAGCATTTTGCACTCTATGTGCAGTATCTCTAGGAGATTACTTTTGGGGTCTACTAATCACCAATAGAGGTCATGGCTCGGTTTGAGTGTTTGTGGATTTTTTCAAGTTAACCACAATGGTTATTCCGGACATTGTTGACTCCTCATACAATGTTACAAGATATTGTGATTCCCATTTACCAGTCATGTAGGATGACTGTCTGTAAACCGTAAGGAAACACACCTCAGTACTGTCAGTTATCCAAGGGGATAGGCCGATTACAAAGTGTAATCTTGGGCTAAAGGATATGCAAAATTCATACATTAACACCAAGCATATCCAATTAATAGGCATTTATTGCTCTATTTGGAGTTTACTGACTATCTGTTAAAGCATGTTTGCGACTAGGTTTAGTCTCTTCATGTATAAGTCAGGTTCTCAACTTTGAACATTGGTTATAGTTGTTTATTGATGAAATTTGAGAACAAGTCAAGGACTTAAACTTGGTCGATGAGTTACATCAGCAAGTCACTTTCAAGGAAACTGAAAAAATATACACACTTTAGACTGAAACATGTGTTTTCTGTGTGTTACCTAAGTAAATGAATGCTATCCATCTATGATGATTCATGCATTCTTGTATTCTATAGGCTAGGATAAAAGTTTTTTATTGCATGCACACTAGGTGTTATGGGCCCTACTGTTTAACACTCCTTTGTCTAAGGTGGCATGAGACTACATCTCCAGTTGTTTCAAGGATGAAACCTCTCTTTCGAATGGAAGGAGTAAATCATCAATCAGTCCTGTAACTTAAGTTATGAGCATGTTATGAACAAAGGTTTATATTCTGCAACTTAAGAAAGGACAATAGACATGCTAAGAGCATAAACTTGCTACGAGCATAAAATATAGGTGGCAACACCATTCAGAGATGCTAAGAGCATACATTTAGGATATGCTAAATAGCATAAGCACATTACAACTCTTGATATGATTCTTATGGTACGGTTTTAAGATGGTTTGACTAGTCTACAATCAAGTCTATTGCTTTACAACTTTTGTGAAAACTTATTCTTTTCACTCTAGTTTTCAAGAACGAAAACTATTCCTTAAGGGGGGAGTAATGCTAGGACAAGGATCCTACGGGGCAAGGCCCAACCCAGGGGGTCAGGGACCTAGGCCAAGGGCCTGGACTGGACCAGTGTGGACTGGGGATCCACTTAGGGCAAGAGCTAGGAGCTAGGCCTATATAAGTGGCGGTAGGGAGGAGGATCCTACGTCTTAGTCTCCTAGGTCTTACACTGTCCCTCATGGGAATTCTGTCACTTGTGCCAACAATGCCTCTTATCCGGTTCAGGGAGTTGAAAAGATTGTGCTTACTGCTGCAAATGGCAGTTCCTTCACACTTGTTGATTCACTTTGTGTACCTAGGATTAAGAAGAATCTCTTGTCTGTATCCGCACTTGCTAGACTTCAATTGTAGTAAAATTTATGGATGACAGATGTACAGTTCATGATCTTAGTTTTGGTGATGACATTGTTGCATCTGGCCTTTTGTGCCGTGGGCTGTATAAGCTCATTTTGTATGACAAGTGTGGACAAAATTTTGCAAATGCTGTTGCAGATTCAAGGGCTATTTCAGATGCAAAACTTTGGCATGCACGTTTTGGTCATCTGAATTTTGTCAGTTTGCTGCATTTGCAGAAATTCGATATGGTTGCTTCTTTGCCGCCTCTTGAAGCACTTGTCAAACATGTTTGTGAAGGCTGTATTTTGGGTAAGATGCAGCGTTCTAAGTTTCCAAAGGATGGTTCAGTTCGGACCACATGCAGGTTGCAGCTTGTGCATAGTGATGTTTGTGGGCCCATGCAAACTCCTTCCTTGGGAAATTACCTGTACTTCGTAACTTTCATTGATGATTACTCCAGGCATGCATGGGTACTTCCACTTAAAGCAAAGTCCGAAGTTTTTATGTGCTTCAAAAAATTTCTGGCTATGGCTGAAAATGTCTCGAAATGTACTATGGGCACCCTCCGTTCCGATGGAGGGGGGGGTATATGTCTCATGAATTCAATGCATTTCTGGCTAGTCGTGGGATAAAACACCAACGTACAATGACTTATACACCTCAGCAAAATGGTGTTGCTGAGAGGAAAACAAGTCAGTTACGAAAATGGCACGATGTATGGTCAAAAGTGAAGCTTTGCCACATTCTTTTTGGCTTGAGGCCATCATGTGTGCCACTTATGTACTAAACAGGTGTCCTACAAAATCTTTGCAGTCTATTACTCCATATGAAGCATGACATGATAGCAAGCCTTCTATTGAGCACAAACGTGTTTTTGGCTATTTGGCATATGCTTTGGTGCCACAAACACAGCGTAGAAAATTGGATGATAAGGCTGTCAAATGTATTTTTGTTGGTTATAGTGCTGAAAGAAAAGGTTACAGGTTGTATCATCCATAAACAAAACGTATTCTGGTTCCACCGGAGGTAGTGTTTGTGGAAGATTCTATTCAGCCCTTGCCGTCATGTACTAGAGACAATAATGTAAGCTCACAGGATATTTATGACACTTTGTTGCCTCTTTTCAGTGGTGGAAATACGAATGTAAGTTCCAATGAGGCAAATGTACAGCCTATGGGGGTGTTTGAAAATGTTACAGATCAGCCTATTACTGATGCATAAATACATGATGTACTTGATGAGGAAAGGGCTGAAAATGAGCAGCTAGAGGTATGCCAAAATTGCTGGTGCACACTTTGTGTGACAGTAAATTGGATGCACCTTTGTCTAGTTGTACTTGTTCAAGCTCTCACCATGCATCAGATTATTATGCTTTGGCTGTGTCTAGTTTACATGATGTTGAGGAGCCTCTATCTTTTGATGAAGCACAAAATTATGAAAATAGGATGGCTGCCATGCAATCAGAATATGATGCACTTATAGAAAATGACACATGGAATTTATGTGATTTGCCTCCTGGCAAAAAGGCCATTGGTATGAAGTGGGTTTACAAGTTGAACGCAAGCCGGATGGTGACATCGATTGCCATAAGGCTCGACTTATTGAAAAGGGATATGTACACCAAAAATGCATAGATTATGAAGAGACTTTTGCTCCCACTTGTCGTATGATTACTCTGCATTTTCTATGTGTATTGGCAGCTCATTTTGGTTGGGATGTACATTGATCAGACATTGTTACTGCTTTCTTGAATGGTGACATATTTGAGGAAGTTTATGTAATGCAGCCTCGCGGTTTTGTCATAAAAGGACAAGAGGACAAAGTGTGCACATGTAAGAAGGCTTTGTATGGGTTGAAGCAATCTCCTCGTGCTTGGTATGAGAAAGTTGACACTCATTTGGTCAAATGAGACTTTTGTAACAGTCCAACAGAAGCACATTGTATATAAAGCGTGAGGGTGATGTACTTCTCTTTGTGGTTCTTTATGTAGATGATTTGCTAATCACTGGACCAAATGAGAGACATATTGCAGAATTTAAGGCTGATTTGAATGCTACTTTCAAGATGAAAGATTTGGGGCTGTTGCATCATTATTTGGTCATATAGTTTAAGCAGTCTGATGGTGGTATTGCCTTGTGTCAAAAAAGTTACATAGAGACATTGCTATGTAAGTTTGGACTTGAGGATTGCAAACCTATTTCCACTCTCATGCAAATAGGTTTGAAGTTCAATCTACATGATGCTGGAAATCCTGTTGATGTCACTCTTTACCAAACTGATGTTGGCTGCCTCATTTATGTATGCAACACAAGGCCAGATATTCAGTTTGCAGTCCCACAAGTCAGAAGATTTATGCGTAGCCCAGGGTCTAAGCATTGGCAGGCTGTCAAGAGGTTTTTTTGCTACCTTAGTGGCACTTTACATCTTGGCTTGTTTTATCCCAAGAAGAGATCATTGCCGCCAGATTTACATGCTTTTTCGGACTCATATTGGGCTGGTTGTTTTGACACGCAAGTTCATGTATATCATGGTTGAGCAAGAAGAAACCTATTGTGTCCACTTTGAGTTGTGAGGCTGAGTAAGGGAAATCCTTATAGCTACGGTTGAGTGTGTATGGCTCAGACGCCTTATGGTGGCTGATTTGGGTGTTGGACAAGACACTTCCAACACTATCTACACTGACAGTCAGAGCGCATTGGCAGTTGCGAGGAACCCAGTTTTTCATGCTCGCACAAAGCACATTGAGGTGCATTACCACTATGTCAGGGAGAGGATCTTAGCAGGAGAGATCAGCTTGGCCTATGTGCCAACACAGGACAACCTTGAAGATCTTTTCACAAAGGCATGGTCTTGTGAGAAGCTCAAAGCTTTCCACAAAGCTTTGGTCTTACTCCCCTTTGTGGATTGATCATGTCCTTAGGGCATGGCACTTCCCTTTACTGATGTGCCAGCTGTCGTTCACCGCATCACTCTAGGGGGGATTTGTTACCATATACATGTGGTAGTGATGTGTGTGAACACACTAGGACCGTCGGGGCATTTTTTCCCTCTTTAGAAGGTTTTTACCCCCGTGCATTGTATATACGCCCATCACTCTAGGGATATCTATCTTTACATTGCACACTAAGTAACACACACTCATTTGTGTGCCTTGAACTTCCTTAGTCTTCTCCAAGCTATGTGCGTTTATCTGCAACCCTAATTCCAACATCATGAGACAAGTGAAAATGGTCCAAGATTGGGGTTATGACTATATCTACTTGAGAAATATGGAAACCACGACAAGGATAAATTTGAAGGACCATAGTTATAGGGATGTGACAAGAACACCTATGGAGGAATTTGATTCTGCTACTATAGCAGGATTAGAACTTTCAGCATGGTTGGGAAAGCCTAAAGAACTGTGGATATGTGGAGCTTCACAATCCAAAAAAGGACAATTTAATGTCCTTTTTTCGCGTATTTAAATAAAATGGTACTTGAAATCTAGAACACATCTCAAGAAATGATTTTGCAAACTTATAAAATGTTATTCAAAGTACTCATAGAAATTATAATCCCTCTTTTGATCATAACTCAATAGTGACTACCCTCATGAAAGGAACCTATACAAAACAACACTCAATGTTTCATTATAACTCGTACTCTAGTCTAAGAAAAAAACGAGCAGGGTGCATGCAATAATCGTGAAAACTAATTATATATGTGTGATATTTTTGCAATTTTCATGTGAGAAAAAAATCCTTTGTGACTAGAATTAAATATAGAAAGTCTTGTGGGTCAAATATGCAACGTTCACAAATTCAATTGTCAACCCTCACGCACATTCCTATCACCTAAGACGACACCGTATTATTTATTTGGTAGAGTTAGGTACCGGGCTTCTCGGTCCAATAGGAAAAGGGTAAGAGTGATCGCCGATGAGAGGCGCACTCTAACTATAACATTCAAGGGATTAGTTGGCTAACCATGGGTGCCCAAGTGTGAATGGGGTGAGCTCATATAAAAGTCAACTAAACCTAAAATTCACTCATTCTTTCATTTGTGCAATTGAAGAGTTCTCTTGCTCCATCTCCATCTTCTTGTTCTTCACCTCTTTGTGTGTGTGTGTGTGTGTTGCGCGTGCACGAGAGAGAGAGAGAGAGAGAGAGAGAGAGAGAGAGAGAGAGAGAGAGAGAGAGAGAGAGAGAGTGAGTGATCGAGCATTGCGACGATGGGGCGAAGCGGGTGAGCGCGGCATTGCAACGGCTCCTTCTTCTTCGCGGCGAGGAATCCTCGACAACAGCAAGCGTAGAGCGGTGAGTGACACACCATCGCCATATTTGAGATTACTAGTTTAGGCTAGTTGTGTGCTTGGAGCCATTTGTGGCTCGCACACAATGTATCGGCAAGTGCCTTGCATTGACACATGCGATAGACGCGCACATTTTTGGCGCCGCTGACGGGGAATGCCATACACTAAGATTGAATGGCACTTTGTGCTTTTTGTGGTGCAATTTAAATTGTAGGAAAGGTAGAGAAGGAAGGTGTGTGTTTCGAGAAGAAGGATTTTGTTTTGCTACTGTGTATTTCTTTGTTAATGGGTTTTGAAAGGTACTGTGTTTTCTCTGTGATAAGGTGTTAGTATTAAGGTTGTAGATCCATAATGTTAGTTCTGTGTAATGTAAAGTACAGTAAGTAGGAAGTAGATCTGTTATAGCTAATGGAGTGTGTTAGCGTGTAACAGTAAGTGTATTAGTTGTAAGTAGGTAGGTAGAGTGTGTGTGCTCAGGCTACGGCGACCTTATCCCAAAATAAAATTAAAAAATTTTAAAAAATAAAATTTTAAAGGTAGAACCGGGATCGAGAATATCTCCCAGACCGAAGCCCAAGCTCACGCTTAGGCTACTCCTCAGTCGCCCTTTAAAATTACGTATTTTAGCTTCACGCGTAGCTAAAAATCAACTTTTTTGAGGACCAAAGGAGCTTCAGGTGACTGAACGTTGTCCTGTAAAGCACACCGCAACCCTCTGAGTGATACACTCATTTTGAGCTCTCATACACTTTAATAAAAAAACAGATCATTAAAAAACATAAAAAATGAGTGAAAACGGACGTCTAAAAAAGTAAGCAGTTAACCTTCGAGGTTATTCGTCGACGCTTGTAGGGTGCCAAAGGTACATGCATCTGCGCTCTGGTCGTGTGCTAGAGACGAAGCAACTAGAGAGAATTTCGACTTACGCGAGTTCTCAATATCTACCTACCTTAGGTTCCAGGCCCTCGCGGGGACCTAAGGTAGTACAAACCAAGACCCAAACATAGCGGCTAGTGACTCTTCCTCTGACTACGACGTCATGGAGGGTTTCTCAATGCCTAATCCCAATAGCTCAAGCCAAGACATGCATGCCATGGCCGAAGGTCTGGACCGAGCGTGCTTAGCCGCTTGAAGTAAACCTTTAGTAGAGCCACTCGCTCTGAACATGGAGCTAATGATGTAAATGAGGGGGTTGTGGAAGTAAATTCTCCAATCATGACCAACGTAGACCCTATGCTCTTAGAGAGTGTGCACGTGAATACTCCATTCACTGCACCCCCTAACTCTTCAGAGCTATTTCCCTCCGAGGTTATATTACCTGATGGTAGAAGCCTTGCCAAAGTGCAAGAGGTTGAGCGGTATATCCTTACAGCAAGGGAAAAGGAAATCGAGAGCTTACACAAGGCGGAGCAATGAAGAGAGTTAAACTCGAAAGCTCCTATGTAAATATCCTTGTTAGGAGAGAAATTGAGTGCTCCTGACTTAGCAACCCGCTAAGGGCCAACCGCTAGAAAGCAACATTGCATCTAGCTCAAAGGACACCCCTAGCACCTCAATCCTAGATGGAGTGTTCCTAAATGAGAACTGGGAGTATGAACTATAAACGGAAACTCTAACTGACCTATACACAGGTCACACCTATCACATGGGTTGGTTAGATGTCCTACAATCCACAATGGGTGCTACTAGTGTGGAGGATCATCAACAAAGAGTTTGTGAGGTCATCCATAGGATCATTGAGTTAGAGAGACAGAACAAGGGGATCAACATGCCTTCAACGGGTCTCATGAGATTCTTGGATACAGGAAAGGCTAAACAACTGACCTTATCGCAAATGGAGACTCCCTCGGTAAGTCCGATGGATCCTCCATATGTTGTTTCCCAAGGGGTCTTAGTGCAATCTGAGCCCACAAGTGATAGATTTACCTTTCCAAGTCTAGCTCATCTTTCCCTTGATGACACCACGGCTACCATGCCTACCCCAATGACGGGCATGCCGAGAAACATGCCATGGACCTCATTTGTTAGTAAAGCACCACTACATGGTAGCTCAATGCCTGCAACAGTATCTACAAGTGTGTACCAATCGTATATACCTATAGGTCCTCGTACTCATGTAGTCCCTACCCCTCCCATTGTTTCAACTATCCATGCTCCACAACCGCAACACCCAAGCTCTTATTTCCATGGGACTATACCGGCTAGCATTAGTATGTCACATCCGACGTTTGCTATGTCTAGGGCCACACATATGAACTTTGGACCGCCACATGGCACAACATCATACCCAACATGGAACCCAAGGGCTTCCTATGCCAATACCTACTCCACATGTAGTCTCTCGAGCGCCTTCACCCACGGTGCCTGGTCACTTAGGTGACTTGGCAACATTTGCTCAAGCTATTGGTCGATCTATTGCTAAGAATATGCGTAACACGCATGATAGAGAGCCTAGAAGTAAGGCAATACAAATAGCCAAGCTCACAAAAATTTAGTGGAGACGAGGATGTGAGAAAGCATAGCAAAGTGTTTGAACAAATATGCGATTCTCTAGGAGAACACAATGACCTGCATAAGAGTAATGCTTTAAGACTAACCTTAAGTGGGAAGGCAGGGGATTGGTATAGAGCCCTAAGGGTGGAAGAAAAAATGATTTACCCTACTCTTAGGAGACTATTCTTAAAAGAATACATACGAGAGGGAGTGCTTTGGGGTGTAGCCTCTCAGCTCCAGAAAGCCCAACGAGAGGAAGGAGAGTCGGTGAGAGACTTTATTAGTCGCTTGAAGCATTTGAATTCTCGTTGTAATCCAAATGAGCACTTCAATAATAGTCAATTGCTTGATAGATTCATTAGGGGATTATGACATGAGGATATCTACAATGGTCTAGTCATTAGAGGTATCACCACTTGGGAAGTAGTCACCACCAATCTGATCCAATTGGAGGATAATTTAATGATTCAAGGAGAAAGAGTGTCTGTTGAGCCTAAATCTATTAGCTTGCAAGCATCAGGGAATCAGCCAATGACCCTAAAGCCTATTGCTAAGGAGCCAAATATATCTGAGATGACTTTATCACATCTCACCAAGGCTATTCAAGAGAGTCTTAGAGGCAATCATGCACCACAAAACAATCATATGTATCCAAGAAGGGAGCAACAATGGTGCTTAGTATGCTATGGACCGCATAGTACCACTGAATGCCCTACTTTTAGAGTAAAATTCAATGGGAACTACAATGCCTGTGGGAGGTATGGTCATCAAGCTAAGGATTGCATAGTATTTAAGCACGCAATGGCCAATAGACCAACCTTAGCATGGACAGACACACCTCGAGTGCCTGCATTGATTCTGGCCCACCTCTTGAACAAACAGCACAACAAATGGTCCTTAGGGCCCAAAATGTTGTTCAAACAAAACCCTTATCACCTCCAGTGCTAGGATCGCAACCACCACATCCGAAAATCACTTATGTGAATCAAGTGGGTTGTGAGTCATCTATTGCTTGTTTGGAAGGTTGTGAGGAAGATATAGACCCTAATATTACCTATGGGATGGATCCGCTTGAAGAAAGTCCACAATACTACATGGAGGACTATTGGGGACAAGTCAAACTTGTCTACCAAGTAGCTGCTCTTGCTGCAAGAGGCCAAAATATCAATTACACTTCTAAGAGACCACCTCTTCAATGCTATGAGTGTGGAGGTCCACATCGTGTAGCCGAGTGTCCTATTAGGGTACAAAAGAACGCCACACTAATGCAAACCAATCAAGCACATCTACAATGCCGATACTCATGTGTAATCAATGTGGCATAGATCATTTGATTGCCCAATGTCCAAATAATCCAAATGCACCAAAGATCACACCCTTAAACTTGATTGAGGTTACCAAGGATCCATTACAAAGTACACCTGTGGTACCAATAAACGTACTCACACGATCAATGCTCCAAAAACAAAATTATATTCTTGAGGAGAGAGACACAGCATCAATTGCCCAATCTCAAAAAAGAAGAAAACACGAAGGAAGAGGTCGCAAAAAGCAGTGAAGTCAGACCCCAATTCAAAGACCAACATAGGACTGGTGACGACCCCGTATATATGAACGACGCTGAAGAGGATTCTGATTCAGGTGAAACCATGGATACCAAAATGACCACTAAGATAGAAACCAGCAAGGAAGACCTTCATGAGCCACAATGGCCAGGATCCAAGAAGAAGATAGGAACTTATCCAAACCCTACAGAGGAGATTGAGCGAGTCAAGCAATTAAGGAGTTTGGTAGAAGATACCCAAAGGGATCTAGAACCAGCACCTAGGCAGATCCAGATTACAGACACAGTGTTCCCTACACAACAACAAGCTCACCAAGTCCATATACCCTTAGACATACCTAGTGTCATCCAAGAAGAAAGTGACTTAAAGTCATGGGAAAGTGGGCGTACTCACTTGTGTGAAAATAATGTTTACAGAGGGACTACTTGATCCTATCGAAGAAATGGAGATCCCATCTTCCCCACGTCAAGGGACTGAAGCCCAAAAGGTGCCGTTAAACATTGCCAAATTGATGGATTTCATGTCTTCAAAAGTTAGAACCATCATCATGTCCAAACTATATAAAGACCCTAAGCTAGTCTCAGCTCTTCAAGCCTTCCTCAATGGAGAACTGACATTAGGCAAAATTTGGACTCACAAAGGGGCCCCTTAAGGAGTTTGACTTTACCTCTCTCTACCAAAATGGGTGCATGGATAAATTTTTGCAAACAAACTCCAAAGTTGGTGGAGATTTGACAGTTAGAATGTCCTCTTCAAGCTCTATCTGCTAAAACATGAGGAATCTCATGGTGTGCTATATATTAGTAGATAGAGCTTGAAGAGGACATTCTAACTGTCAAATCTCCGCCAACTTTGGAGTTTGTTTGCAAAAATTTATCCATGCGCCCATTTTGGTAGAGAGAGATAAAATCAAACTCCTTAAAGGGCCCCTTTGTGAGTCCAAATTTTGCCTAATGAGTTTGGGCTACCACAATTTGCCCAAATGGATGGAGCTGGGGAGATGCCAATAGAGGAGGAACACTTAGATCCACAACCCAACCTAGATGAGAACCTTGTTATAGAAATACCTGTTAACAAGTTGGGACAATACTTTGAGGGTGATGAATCCAATGCAACCATACAAATCACTACCAAGGGATTAACTGTGAAGGGAATCCTTGATGGTGGTGCTGGGGTTAGCATTGTGACTAAAATTTGTTGGGAAACTATTGGAAGACCTCACCTTGCGACCACAACCATAGTAGTGAAGATGGCCAATGGGTCTATTGTTAAACCTATTAGGATGCTAGAAGATCTCAAGATCAAGTTCTTTGGACATAAAATAAGGATTACCTTCATTGTTATGGATTTCTCCAAACACACTATGGCATCGGAGATGATCTTAGGACGTCCTTTCATGAGGGAAGCAAAAATGGTGCATGACTGGTCTAAAAACCATGTCTACTTGCAGTTCCAAGATTGTGTCATTCAAGTGGATTTTGTGACTGGTCGAGCACATCCTCTAGGAAACAGGTTTATAATTGATCATAGATCTGACACCACAGTTCACTCGGCCCCATTGCAGTATTGTTACAAGTGTAAAGCGGACACTGATGTTGGGGAAGATTCTCCTTATATGGATGTACTACCTGGGATGACTGAGTCGGACAATGTGGATTGGTTCCACCTAGCAGCAACCATAGACACTTGGGGAAATAGGGGGACAATGTGGGTAACACCTGAGGGGGATAAAATGCCACCACTCGTACCCTTAAATATGCTAGAAGCAATGCATATCATTAGGAAAAGATTGGACTCAAAAATGGGCCTTGTAAGAATTGTTGATGTGGCATAGCTTTCAAAAAGTGGGGATCGGTAATTTTTTTGCAAATAAGATCCAAGTTTGTCGGAGGTTGGATATTTAGAATCTACTCTTCAAATGCGATCTGTTGATATATAGCATGCATGTATCGGACATTGCCTTCATGTAGATCTAGAAAAAAGTGATTTTAGATTACCGTAACGGTAACAAAACCTAGCTGATTGAAAAAAAATGGCATAACTTTCATGGAAGTCATCCAAACTTTTCGGACCTTGGCTCTTTAGAATCCATTTTTCAAGAACTTTCCAATGATAGGTCATACCATGGGGTTCTAAGCAATATTTAGAGGGGTCTACCGGGTTGCTTTCTTTTGTACAACTTTGATGATGTGGCACACTTAAAAGGCCCAAAAATGAGTTCAAAATTTTCCTAATGAGCTTCTGATGACCTACAAGATGAAATTTTGACTGGCACTCGAACCAGTAGCGCCTCACAAGACTATAGCCCACACGATATGGGGTCAGAATCATCAATTGAAATTGACTCTAAGGACAAAGAATTTGAGTTAAATCTTAGTGGAAATGTGGGGACAAACCATTCAGGGCCTAGGGGAGAAGAAGACACAAGAAGCGATTCATCTAGTGACTCTTCACTAGAGATCTGTTGTAATAAAAAATTAGACAAGAAGAGTAAGAGATATAAGAGGCGACGATATCGAGCAAATGTGCGTGCTAGAATAAATGAAAAGAAATCTACCGCAGAATGGCTTAATTATATAGGGGCATGTGATGCTCATCAAAAGTTGGTATATAACTGGGGTGAATACCTTCAAAGCGTTATGTGGTGTAGCCCACAACCCATTGACATCGCACAACTAGAGGCTACAGAGAAGCCAAAGTTGAGCCGTACCGTAAGGAAACAACAAAATGGAGAGTTAGCTCAACAACAAAAGGAATTGGAAGTGAAATCACAGTCCACAGAACAACAGGACCCCACAAACTTACACCCTGCACCTAAACATTTCAAATCCTATACCACAGAGGAACGTAAGGCTGTGTATACAAAGGCTCAAAGAAAACCTATCGATGGAAGCAATGGAGTCTATGATGGTCCAGCGATAGTTAAGGAAATAGAGTTAGCAGACCCAGGAGAAGAGTCCAAACCTGTTTTCATTGCCCAAGATCTGACAGAGACTGAGGAGTGTGTACTTAAAGAACTTCTCAAGGAATTCAAGGATATATTTTCCTGGACATATCATGATATGAAAGGTGTTCCACATTCCGTGGTGCAACATACAATCCCCATGAATAGCATGACTAAACCAGTTCAGCAACGACCCTACCCAATGAATCCAAATATGCAAAAATCGTTCAAGAAGATATTGAAAAGATTATGAAATGCGGATTCATATACCCTATTGAGCACTCAGAATGGGTGTCTTGAATAGTGATTGTGCCAAAAAAGAATGGTAAAATCAGAGTGTGCGCGGATCTCAAGAAGGTCAATTCCGCCACTAGGAGGGACCATTATCCCTTGCATATTCAGAACATGTGCTGGAAAGAGTTGCAGGGAAGGAAGCTTATAGCTTTTTAGATGGGTACTCTGGCTACAATCAATTCACAAGTGTGCTGGAGGACCAAGCTAAAACAGCCTTTATAACCGAATTTGGAGTGTTCACATTTTGTGTTATAGCTTTTGGCTTAACCAATGCCCCTGCTACTTTTCAAAGATCAATAAACACTGCTTTTAGAGAATATTTGAGGGAGTTTTGTGAAGCTTTCTTAGATGAACTTTTTGTTTATTCCTCTTGGAAAGAACATCTATCATGCTTATGAAAAGTGTTTGAGAAGTGCAGATTGTATCGCATCTCCTTAAACCCTTTCAAATGCCAATTTTGGATTAAAATGGAGTCATTTTAGGGCATATAGCGTCCAAAAATGGGATTTCCACTGATGAGAGTAAAATTAAAGCCATCGCTGAATTGCCACCACCTACAAACTATAAAGGAGTTCAAAGTTTCATGGGCCATGTTGGTTATTACCACGACGGTTCATTTTAAACTTTGCCGAGATAGCTCGTGCTTTGTACAAGCTTCTTATTGAGTTCCAATGGACTGCGGAGTGTGACCATGCTTATGAGTCATTGAAAAAGACCTTGACTAGCACTCCTATTCTACGAGTGCCCGATTGGAATGTAATTTTCCATGTGCATATTGATCGAACTTTGCTATTTGGTGTGTTCTAGCTCAACCAGGAGAACATAAATTGGACTACCCCATTAGCTTTGCAAGTCGTCAGTTGAATGATGCCGGGAGAAACTACACCACTACAGAGCGAGAAGGTTAAGGTATGATTTATGCAGTGAAGAAATTTCGCTACTACCTTCTGGCCAACAAGTTTGTGTTCTATGTTGATCATCAAGCCTTGTTGTATCTAGTAAATAAACCTTGTTCCACGGGAAGAATTACATGATGGTTGAGGATGATATTCTTAGACGTTGTGCCCATGAGGATGAGTATTTATACATACTACAAGAAGCCCACATGGGTATAGCCGGAGGAAATTTCTCAGGGGAACTAACAGCTAGAAAGGTGTTGCAATCAGGCTATTGGTGGCCAACCTTAGTTAAGGATGCATCACTTTTTGCAAAAGGATGCGATGAATGCCAACGTTATAAGATCACTAAATGAAAGGATAGGATGCCCTTACATCCTATTAAAGTGACTCAACCATTTGAAAAATGGGGTTTGGACTTTGTAGGCCCAATTAGTCCGGCAGCTCGTAGCACTCAATCTCGATATATTATTGTTGCCACTGACTATGTGACAAAGTGGGCGCAAGCCAGGGCGACACGTAAGGCCTATGCGAGGTCAATTGCCAAGTTTCTCTTTGAGAACATTATTACAAGATTTGGTTGTCCCTTTGAGATTGTGAGTGACAATGGTACTCATTTTATAAATGGGTATAAGCATGTTAACTTGTCATGCTTTTTTGTGTCCCGGACAATGCTAGTAAGAGGTGCTTTTTAGCATCCATTCAAAACCAAAGAGCAAGTGAAGTTTGAAATTTTAATAACCATAAGATATATTATTTGTTCCCTCCCATATGGGGTGTGGCCTCTGTTTTCAATTACGCCAACGACGTGGAGTGTGGCCTATGTTCTCTCTCTCTCTCTCTCTCTCTCTCTCTCTCTCTCTCTCTCTCTCTCTCTCTCTCTCTCTCTCTCTCTCTCTCTCTGTGTGTGTGTGTGTGTGTGTGTGTGTGTGTGTGTGTGTGTGTGTGTGTGTGTGTGTGTGTGTGTGTGCGGCGCAGAATCCCTCTCTGTCTCACTCTCAGACGAGTTTACAGTTTGCCCTGTTCCTACTCCCTCCCTCCCTCCCTCCCTCCCTCTCTCCCTCTCTCTCTCTCTCTCTCTCTCTCTCTCTTTGCGGCGCAGACTCCCTCTTTGTCTCACTCTCAGACCAGTTTACAGTTTGCCTTGTTCCTACTCTCTCTCTCTCTCTCTCTCTCTCTCTCTCTCTCTCTCTCTCTCTCTCTCTCTCTCTCTCTCGCAATGCTTCTTGCCTCGAAGTTGAGTTGTCAAAGCTTAGCAGACTTCCAGATATAGAAAATGAGCAGACAACATTATTGCCACTAGAAATGGAGGCAGAAGGGAGCCATTACAGGAAATGAATCACAACTACCAGCATCTAGCTCTTTCTATTATCACGAAATATGAGACAGAAATAAAGCGTAAACAGCGGGAACACCGACAAATGACAACTAAACGGGGACATCATGCCATCGACGATGAGGAGAAAAAGAAAATCTCCTTAGAGATTGTGAAAGCTTTCAAGAGCAGGACTGAAGGTCTCAACAAAGAAGCAAAGTGTGAAATCTGGAATCTTGTTGCTCAACATCCGCTTGTTCGGGCAATCCATGATCAATCTTTAGAGGAGGAGGCTGCTGTGCAGTGCAGAGTGCAATTGTCTCCAATGTCCGCAACACACTAGCTATCGTCAAGCAGCCAGCTTCTAAGGAGGAGCTATGTTTGAAGAATGCAGCATTGCAGATGATGATAAATTCAAAGGAAAACATGCATATTGCCAAATTCTCCAAGGTCCTAAAAGTTGACCGTCGCAGCTTGTTCAAAGCAAAATCACGGTAGGTAAAGTCTGGTGTCAATGCTTGACTGTTTTCATTGGCTGGATGTCACAAGCAACACCATCATAGCCCTATCATAGATGAAATTAAGGAATTGGTCTACACATTTTGGACAGAGGAGTGTTTCACCCAACAAGAAGGATGTTTGTCGAAAGAGAGTGGGAAGGAAAAGCTACATAAAATACCCTGTGCACCTCCTGGATCAGTCTCAGGTGATCAATGACATACTTGCGCCATAACTTATGCATTCTAGCATGCTAGTAATCTACCTAGCATACAGAGCATGCTAGTCATCACAATATGTTATGCTATGTATGCCACCTAGCATTTGTGCTAGTTAGCATAGTCTCACTCCTAGTATGATGGGTATGTGTTTTAGCATGATAAGTATGCTGTCTAGCACAATATGTAAGCTACTATAACACCCTTTATGCTAGTTAGCATACCTATTATTCTAACTAGCATGCTCTGTATGTTCTTCGACACAATGAGTATGCTAGCGACCTTTCGTAGTATGCTAACTAGCATAATGGGTAAGCTAGTTTATGGTATATGCTAGTTAGCATTCTTGTATGGTGGGTATGGTGTTCATCATAAATCTTCTGCTAGTTAGCATGCCTAGTGATCTTGAGGACTACGCTGGTTAGCACAATATGTATGCTACTTTAACACCTTTTATGCTAGTGTGCTGGCTATGCTATTCAACATAACAAGTGTGCTGGTTAACACAATATGTATGCTAGTTAGCATACCTTCTATTCTTCTTAGCACACTTTGTGTGGTTAACCATGACTCAAAATACACACTGATTTTGCTTGTTAGCAGAGCTAGTATGCTAGTTAGCATACTCAGCTGTGCTAACTAGCAATATAGCATGTTAGTAAGCATACTCAGCTAGCTAACTAGCATGCTGAGTATGCTAGTTAGCACAGCTAAGAATGCTAAGTCGCATAATGGGTAAGATGGTTTATGCTAGTATGCTAGTTATCATATTCAGCTATGCTAACTAGCATACTCAGCATGCTAGTTAGAATACTCAACATGCTAACTAGCATGCTCATGAGTATGCTAGTTAGCACAACTGAGAATGCTAAGTAGCATAACGGGTAAGCTGATTTATGCTAGTTAGCATTCGTATTGTGCTGGCTATGCTGTTCAACATAATAAGTGTGTTGGTTAACACAATATGTATGCTAGTTAGCATACCTTCTATTCTTCTTAACACACATTCATGTGGTTAACAATGACTCATATGCTAAATTACACACTGGTTATGCTTTTTAGCACAGCTAGTATGCTAGTTAGCATATTCAGCTATGCTAACTAGCATACTCAGCATGCTAACTAGCATGCTGATGAGTATGCCTCGTATGCTAAACTACACACTCATTGTGCTTGTTAGCACAGCTAGTATGCTAGTTAGCATACTCAGCATGCTAACTAGTATGCTGATGAGTATGCTAACTAGTATGCTGATGAGTATTCTAGTTAGCACAACTAGTATGCTAACTCAGCATGCTAGTTAGCATACTCAGCATGCTAACTAGCATGTTGATGAGTATACTCAGCATGCTAACTAGCATGCTGATGAGTATGCCTCGTATGCTACACTACACACTGATTGTGCTTGTTATCACAGCTAGTATTCTAATTAGCATACTCAGCTATGCTAGTTAGCATACTCAGCATGCTAGTTAGCATACTGAGCATGCTAACTAGCATGCTTAGTATACAATGTTATACCCAGTTACATGCATGTTAGGACCATACAATGTGTTGTTTAACACACCAATTTGTTTCTATGGTGGATGTATTAAGTAGCAATGTGTATAGTCCTATTTGGATTATTTCTCCTAGTAAACATACTGATCAAATATGGATATTGCAGGTTGAGCTCTTTCAAAGATTGAAAAAAAAAACATCCAGATTGCAAGATTGGCATGAGGATGTTTGAGATGTTAAAGCCATTCTTTTGCAGGAGGCTAAAGGATAGGTACACATGCTGTTGCGAATACCATGTGCAGATGACCTTTTTGAAAGACACACTGAACCACATGCGCTCTCGTGCTTTTGGGCTGCATGATACATGTTGCAACTGTGTATGCAATATCTGTACTACAGGCAAGAACATTAGCAGCGGTGCCTAGCTTCACATCACACGTTCAAAGGTGTCACACAGATGTGGGAGTCCGTTCTCTGTCCAAAGCCAGCAGATGCAGTTTTCCATAGAAGGGAATGCCTCATGGGAGACTGTAAGATATGTGGAGTAAAGAAGTTAGAATTATGTTGCTTAGAAACAGCAAAGCTAGGTAAGAGTATTAATGTGAAAGTATTTGTGTATGTAGAAGCAAAAGACAGGCATGGAAACAGTAAGAAAAGAAAAGATCTTTTGCATAAAGAAATGCAGTGCTGGGGAGTTTCTTCGACTGTTGCAGACCAAGTTAAAGCTCTTCATCACTCATAACTATGTGGCACGATGGCAAGGACAACAATTTAAGGATTGTATACTTTGCTTTCCGGATGATGTCATTGTCTCAATTGTTGACTTTGCTGAAAATTACGCCTTCAAGGAGCAAAATGAGATTCAGTCAATGCATTGGCACTCTAGTCAAGTAACTAGTTTTGTACACATAACGTACTACCGCAAGGTAGGGGAGGTAGTCAAAACAAGCCACTTCTTCATATCAAATGATAGGGTGCATGACACACTGTTTGTGCAACATTGCTTCATGCTACACCGTGACTGGTTACAACAAGAGGGTGTCACTTGTAAACAACATTGGGTGTGGTCAGATGGTGTGGCCTCGCAATTCAAGGGAGCCAGGCCTTTCTATTTTGTTGCAAGATATGGTGGACTCACAGGGATTGGGATGAGCTGGTTCTTCTTTGGATCAGGGCATGTCAAGGGCGAGCATGATGGTGCAGGAGAAGTTGCAAAAATAACCTTGACCCATGAACAACTAAAACCTAATGGAGCTATATTGCAGTGTGTAGCAAATGTGGTTGCTTATTGCCAGGCCAACCTATCGCAGGGAGCATGTGCATCATATCCTTCAAAAGAAAGGGAATGTGCTCGTGTGTTCTGGGAGGTTAAAGAGGGAGATGTTAATAGGGAAGTTAAGTGGAATTGTGCCACTATGGCAAAAACTCGCTCTTTGCATGCTATTCTTGGTCACAACCCGCAGGATCCAACTACCCTTGCAACAAGAAAGTTGGCATGCTTCTGTGATGCATGCATGAACGGAAGGTGGAATCGCTGCATCAATAAAGCTCACGTGGAGGCTTGGGATTATCAGATTCTGCAGCCATTACTTGAGCAAACAGATGAAGTTTCGACAGAGGAAGTCATTGACTATGATGACTTAACATACGAAGGTCATCATGATGTGTTCTGGAGACACATTTGCTGTAAATCCAAATGCTTTAACCAATGCCAAAGATGTGGATTTCTATCTGGTCAAGTGTGTTGCAGAAAAGGAGAAGGTGGAGAAGGGGTACATTGATGAATAAAGCAATGTAATTGACAGAGGCTCATATGTTGTGCAAGGACTGTATTACAAGCAATTGGATGCATACACCTTCAAGCTAGACCACAAGCAGCCTATCGTCCACCTACTTTCACATTTGGTGCGATGTATCAAAATACCCATGGAGCACGTCCCAAGGAGAAGACAGGTGTACACAATCACTCCAGAAAGCTATGAAGCAATCTGTAATAGCATGCCCTTGAGCTTTTAAGTTGTACCCACTGGATTTTCTATATACCACTTTGATATAAGGGTATGCAGTTTTATTATAAAGTTGGTTTTGTGTCAGCATGCTAACTACTATCAAACTGTTTACATTAATTTCCAGCATCAAATTATTTACATAGGGTTCAATTTTACAATGACAGTCACTGTCCCAAAAACCCATAAGGCCTCCTCGGAGGGCGCTTGTAGTGACCGGGCTGTCCTTCTCGTTGTTTGTCTTCTCCCTGTTGCCTCTTTTCTTGTCTCTCTACTTCCTCCTCTGCTTCAAGGTTGGCACTATGCTTCTCACTTTCTCTTCTTTCCCTCTCCACATTTTCTTTCTCTCTTTCTGCTTCTAGGTCATCTTCCCGCTGTTTGCGATGAATTTCTTCCAGTCTTTTAGCCTCTATATCCCTCTTTTGAATGTCAAGCAAACGTTTGACGACTGCATCAGAAAACTCATCTGAGCCTGTCTCAAACACATTATCAGCAACATATGCTTTCCGATCATCCGTTTGCAGCCAAAGAAAAAGCCAAGACTTCAAAGTTTCTATAAGGAACTTTTCCCTCTGCTTAGCACTCTGTTGCTCTAGATTGGGAGTAACAAGCCAAGTTTGTGGTGGGTTCTGAAACACTTTGTAGAATCTATTATCGATTATAAGTGTGTTTTGGGCGTTGTACCCCGGAGTGTGTTTCCAGAACAAGGATAAGTCTTTCATAAACACAGGTTTTCTCTGGATCTGGCAGGATTGCTTTGTACAGTGCGCTTGAGCAAAAAACCCAGTAATCTTTGGCACCTACTCTTTAAAAACAGTACGGCAAATACTCATGACTTTACTATGGAGGCTTGTGCTCCATATAAACACATTAAAGAACTGCAGGCACCAGTCCAAAAAAAAAAGGTTGTCCTTGCGACAGAACACCTGCTTATCAAGTACATCGGAATTCAGCATTTCATCTGCATATGCTAGGGGCTTTTCACCAAAGCGAGGCTCTACCACTGCCACCAAAAGACCATTCAGGTCCAGCATCAGAGCCCTTTTTTCATCACATAAACGCTTAGGCACCCATATTAGCTCTGGTAGAGGATACCATTCAGCAAAAATAACCGGCCCACTTGGGTGCACATAATTTTGGCGCTCAATAATACTACGGGCAAGCTGTGAATATCGTTCGAGGCATTTTTCAATCTCCATTTTCTGTCTCCTTAACTGCCTGGCTTTGTGGACTCGCCATCTCCGTAATTTCTGCCATTGCATGGCCGCAGTTGCATCATGCATGACGATTAATGTCTGTTTCTCTTCCTCTACAGGGAAACCGCGATACAAAATGAACAAGTTTATAAAAAAAAAACCGCAAAAATTATAATGAACTATTACAATGAACTGTTGCTCAGATTTATATTGCACAAAAATACATTTTCATTGGAAAACAAAATGCATGTCAATTACAATACGCATTTGGGTTTCAAAATGGTCTAGCATATACAGTGAAGGGCACAACCGGGTAGGGAGCAATAAGTCTTAACACAATTTTTTGCAAGCTCTTGAGTGGGTGGCTTTCTTTTCACCTTTGGAGCTTTTAGCCTTGTCCGAACCATAGGCTGTGCTTGCAATGTCTTCGGGTACCTCTTCAAGGCCAACTTTTCTTTTCAGCTGAGCTTTACGCAAAAAACCCTCGAGAGGGCTGCTATCACCAACTTCTTGCTCATCTTCTATGTTGTCATTCTTCAAAGTTTCCCCTAAGCCACTAGCCACTATCTGCTGAGAAGCTTCTGCTTTGTCAGTTGTAGCAGGCATCATTGGCACACGAGGCACACGAGGAGCCATGACAAAAAAATCATCTTCTTTTTCATCTTCTGAGTTCCTGCTCACATCACCGCCTTCCTCCGTTGTTTTCATGCTTTCATTTGGCATCTGCTGGGAGCCATCATCCACCCCTTCACTCCTTGCATCCAGCTCAACACCCTTCTCCATCGAAGGGTTCTCACCTATATCCAGCTCATCACTCTCCTCGATCGAAAGGTCCTCCATTACAGCCTTTCCCTTGCCCTTCGTGTCATGCACGCTGCCCACATCACGGAGGGACTGCCACAGGCCTGCAACAAAAAACGTGGATTAAGACTCATATAAGCATGTCATGTATGCTAGAAAATGCTTGATATGCTATGACTATGTGTGCGGCCTAGCATACATTGGAATCCATTATGCTGACAAGCCCAGTATGCTAATTCGAATTGCTGAGTATGCTAACTAGCATATCCAATATGCTAGTTTTCATCCGGAGATGGTAGCTTACTTACTAGATTTTCCATTATGACAAACTTACTCTAGTCTGTACACTAAGCACAAGTATGCTAATTAGCATACAAGATATGGTAATTAGCATATCCAGTCAACACACTCAGTATTCTAATTAACACTGTGGGTATGCTAATAAGCACACCCTGTACGCTAAAAGACAGTCCTTGTATGCTAGCTACTAGCAGTCCCAGTATGATAATTAGCATATCCAGTATGCTAATTAGCATACCCAGTATGCTATTTAGCATATCCAGTATGCTAATTAGCATATCCAATATTCTAATAAGCATATCCAATATGCTAATTAGCATATCCAATATTCCAATAAGCATATCCAATATGCTAATCAGCATACCCAGTATGCTAATCAACATATACAGTTTGCTAGTTAGCATTTAGATATGGTAGTTAACTTACTAGATATGCTAATATGTCAAACTTACTCTAATATGTACACTGAGCATAGGTATGCTAATTAGCATACAAGATATGCTAATTAGCATATCCAGTTAACACACTCAATATTCTAATTAACACATTGGGTATGCTAATTAGCACACCCTGTACAATCTTACCAGATGTTGGTGTGATTGGATGTCTTTGCCCTGTGGGTTTCCAACACCATTCTTGTGGTATCCTTTGCTGGCAGGTCACGGCTCTACATTTTGTCGACAAGGAGCATGCAGCTGCAAAGCAAAGAAAGTGGTAGCTATGCCCACAGGGCATCTTGACCGTGGCATTGGTTCCCTTTACTTCAAGTGAAAAACTGCAGCCACTGCACGGGTTGATCATCATCACATCGCATACCCCTTCTATAATTTCTGTAAAAGTGCCCATAGCCATATTACACAGGGCAGTGGGAATGGAGGAGCCTTGTAGCATCTTGCTCATGTGCATTAGGAGCTGCAGTTGACCTTCACATGCATTCACTTTTCCATAACCTCCACATTAATCTACACACCAGAAAAAAGAGGAGCATGGTAAGAACATAGGTTTGTTGTGCACATATTCCAATCATACGGTGGAAGCATAAAAGTCACGCACTTACACGCTGACAAGTTGAGTCAGCAGTAAGAGTGTCCTCACTGTCAGGAAATGCCAAACCTTCCAATGTCTCTATTTTTACTTTACACTCTATTTCCCTCTTTGCATCCACGTTGTTGCTCTGTAGTAACCTCTGTAATTCATTTTCAGCATCGTGAAGCTTTTGTCTCATAGCAAGCACAATTGGGGTGACCCTAGCATTTCTTGCTTGGACAGCCCTCGCAGCTTCAAACTCTAATTTTGCAGTTAGAAGATGTTCTTTAGCATCTTGCAGTTGTTTGCTGAGAATTTCAGAGGCAGCCTTTATGTGCTGCAAATTCTCAACGCCAAAAAATGACAGGCTTTCAGCCTGCTGTGGTGAGTGATGTGGCGAGAGATGGGTGTCTCCTTCGTATCCTCCTTCATTTCAGCTTGCGCCTCCTCGATGTTTTGACATACATTGTGCATCCTCCACTTTTCGTCATGGGCCTCGTAGTACCCTTTCTCTTGGAGGTCCTGCAAATGCTGGACAGCGAATTCAGCCCAATTGAATTGCATGGCTGAGCTACTTGCAATTGCCGCCGGGCTGAATTCTTTTACAAACCCCTTGGCAAATGCAGAGTTGATCTCCATGTTTGTTGGGGGCTTCTGGTACACCTTGTAATGCAGCTACATCACCTAGTCGAACATATCAGTACGCAAACAACTGCATTTAATGCGATAGTGACTACGATTCTTTGACTCTCTGAAAACACTGAACCACTCCACATCACTGATCTGATCCCACCTCACTAGTTTGGGGTTGGCACCAGCCAGGGAGAGGCCATGAACATCATTGAACTCTTTTGCTGTAATACAGAACTTGCTCTGTACTGGGACTGTAAACTTTGGAGCTTTCCATCGGCCTGCACACCCCCAATATCACAAGATTAGTAGATTTTTCTATTTGTTGGTAGGTAAAAAATAATGTAGCCAGGAGTGTGTTAACAGTAGGAAAGTGCAGTATTGAGCACTTCCTTCCAATTTCAAGGTTCAAATCAAACACTGCTTTGTGCTTCTTGAGCCAGACTTCGACTTGAGCGATTGTATTTCAAGTGACTATTCACAAGATGTCCTACTGCTAAAGCCGACATCAAGGGACAACTCTCGAGCCAAGACAGCACCAGCAACTATCCTCGCAAATCATAATGAGGTAGAGAGAGAGAGAGAGAGAGAGAGAGAGAGAGAGAGAGAGAGAGAGAGTACCTGAGTCATCCTTCCCCTTTGTATGCCCTTTCTTTGCCATTGGGGATGCTGGGGAATCAAAGAGCTTCACCCTTTTTCGAGGCAGAGAAGAAGCAGCAGAAAGTTCAACCCTCGACTTTGTTTTTGTTCTCTCTTGCGCCCCTCTTACCTCTGGCCCCTGTGTCCCGCTTCTCTCCATGCATGTTGACTGCCCCAATCCGCTTCTCTCCACGCATTTTGACTGCCCCACTCCCCTCAGAGTAACACTGCGTAAATGGTCAGGAAAGTGGATTCAGGGTGGTCTCCCTATTTTGAAATATTTGATGGATTCCCATACGTTTGAAAAGTTACACTCTCATTATGCTTACAAGATATGCTTGTTGCCACATGATAACTAGCACAAAAAGCATGACAAGTTAACATGTTTACACCCAAATGGAGTAATAAAAGAACTCACCTGCCAACTTTATGATAGCTCACCATAAGTCCACACCTTATTATCCACAAGAAAATGGCCAAGCTCAGAGTACCAACAAGACCTTAATCTCTATCTTAACCAAAACGGTGGAAGCTCATCGCACAGATTCGGATTTAAAGCTTACATCAGCTCTATGGGCTTATTGTACTGCGTACAAATTTGCCATTAACTGCACACCATTTAAGATGGTGTATGGCCAAGAAGAGGTTATGCCATGGGAGTTTGTCATTCCTAGTCTTCGAGTAGCTTCTCAAGAAGGTTGGGATGGTAACCCCTTAGTTGAGCGATTATATATCCTTGAACGGCTAGATGAAGAGAGGCAATTAGCTGTGCAAAATGCACTTGTGGAGAAAGATAGGAGGAAGAAATGGTTTGAGCCTCATCTAAAGAACAAAGATATCAATGTTGGTGATAAAGTCCTTATGTATGGAGTCCTCATTATAAATATGCAGGAAAAGGACCATATAGAGTATGTGAGATCACCCCACAAAGAACCATTCGTGTGGAGACTCTTGATGGACTTGAAACCATTGGATTACTCAATGGGAGCAAATTTTAAAGATACTATGATCCTTTAAGCCAAGAGGAGCTACGTGCCATCCATACAAAAAAGGCAACCAAGGCACAAACAGAATTGAAGAAGATACAACCTCAAGCTGAGGCTAAGGAGCAACAACAACGCATAAGACGAAAACGAGAGGCTAACCTTGGAGTCACGCATGCATTCCACGTTGAAATCGATGAGGATTGGTTGGACTTTGACACACCTCTACGATACCCTATTGAGCTAAATAGCACCTATGGAAAAGTGCTATATAACGCCTTAGTGGAGACGGGTGCTAAATATAATCTGCTATCATATGGGGTGTGGTGTCAGTTAGGGAAGCCACCTCTATCTGAGAGTATTATCCAAGTCAAGGATATCAGTAAGAAAAAAACTTTAATTTTTGGATCTGGCACACTTCTGTCTGTTATGACAATGGGGTTGTAGCTCAAGACTTTTTGGTCATGCCTGTTGGAACTATGGAGGGTAATATAAACCTAGGACACACGTGGATGATAGCGACCAAATGCACTATTGATTGGGGGATAGGGGGTGTCACAACACAGAAACCAACTCTTAGCCCTGCCACTCAAGACATAGTCCCTGAGATATTGCCTTTTAAGTAAATAAAACCCAAAACATTGCATGTCCAAGAGGTTGAACCATATGTCCCGATAGCCCAACTCTCTAGAGCTTCAACTGATGTAGTTGAAATAAAGCTTGAGACACACAAGACCCATCCCAATATAACAAAGAAAACATACAAGTGGGTCCCTAAAGCTTCTTTAGCGACCATAGCCAGTGCTAAAAGACAGGAGCCTGATAAGAGACGTCCCATTCGCCCCAAGAAATATAAAGAAACGTTGCGCTAGATTCCTAAAGAACTATTGGAAGCCCAAGGTTACTATAAAGAAAATGATCAAATATGGGTGCCAAAACGTAAATTGTGCTCTTACTTGTCACCGGACCCATGTGCGCCCAATCCTGTAGCTCCAAAACAAATTGAAGATCGCGGAGAGGAAAAAATCACGGGATGCTACACACCTGCTCCAGAGCTAGTTTGGGTACCGAAGAAAGAACGATTTGTTCCACCTAGCTCAGGGATAGGGAAATCAAATGAAACTTCTTTCTCTTTGTGTAGTTCCCATATGGAAATAGAAGCTTGGACACAACCTCCACCTACCATTATACATACCCATACAAGCAAGAAAGAGTTTGCACTTCCTGTTGTAAGTTCACCACCTACAACAATGTTGCAAATAAAATCATGGGAGAGTACCTTACCACTCTTGCAACTAGATGAAATGCATAGGGCGGTCAAAAACTATTGGTTAAAGCCTTCACCCATAACAACTTGGAACAATTGGTTTCAAAAGGTGACGACATCATTCCAAAAGGTATGATCTACCCAAGGAAGGGGGGAGTGTTTGCTGACATCCATCATTCACTTGCTTCCCTCTCAACCTTCCTCCCTGACCTCTCAATATCCAATCTTAGGGAATGTATATATAAAGCCTTATACTCACAAAAAAAAAAAACAAAAAAGTAAAGGAGCAAGAGCCATAACACAAAATCATAAAAACACATTATGCACAAGAACACAACCCTTGTAATATTTTCACTCTAACCATCATCTACTTGCATGTACAGATATGGCTAGTACGCTAGATTCATCCACTCCTACCTTGGGTGAGAGGTACCGTCGTTACTTTTCACAAATGTTTCACATGGTCTTTTTGGTGCTTGCCTGTGAATGGGATTTGGTAGGTACGCTAGCATGTGAGAGGAATTTTGAGGAGTTAGAATGGTTGATATGTCTCTTGACCACGACTGATCCATACTTAGTAGAGAGTGTATCTCCTATTGCACAACCCTACCCTTTTTACCAAGATGACTATAGGAATGTAGTGACCTTCTTAGTAAACATGGGTGCCTCTAATAAAGAAGAAGATTTACATGACTACACGGATGGCACATATGGTCTCATGGATGATGACTTTGTTTTTCTCGATGATGAGGATAGAGGTTTAGCCTTAGGGTTTCTCCCCAATCTCTACAATATCCTATTCCCTTGACTCTCTAGGGAGAGTGAAAATAATTAGGGTAGGGTTCCTTATGTTTTTTAATTGTGTTCAATAACTGTCGGTACCTTTTCCCACCGATGTGCCTCCTAGAGGTATTCTTTGTGTTTCCTAGTGTGTACAGGAACGTGTTGCTGTTGTTAGGATTTGAACCTTCATGGAACCTTTCTCTCGTTCACTCTTCAAACCAAGCGTGATCATCAACACAAATAGGTGTTTCTTGTCCATTAGCATTGTCCCTTATCTTTTTGCATCCATGTTTTTCTGCTTTAATTGTGATTGGTAGCATAATATTCAATGCATTTTCTTAGTATCAAATATTAAATTCAATGTAATTTTTTGTCATAATCACTTGTCTAGTTTTTAAAAATCAAGTAGTCCAACTAAGCTAGTTTGACCAAGCTAGGCGTTAGAGATCTTCTCTTAATACCATGGGGAATGCCTTCCTAATAATCAATGGTTACCACTACAACAAAATAAGGTGTCATCGACGTTGATATCGACGCGGTGCGTCGCTATACGCGTCGCTGTGAAACCAGTCGCTATTTGCGACGCAGGTATAGACACAGATTACCACGCATATAGCGACGCAGATTGCCACGCCCCTTAGTGACGCAGATTGCCACGCACATAGTGACGACCATAACATAAAATTTTTTTCTTGGGCAGAGGGCAGGTAGCCTGGCCTATGCCCAGTTAAAAGATGGACACAGCCACAGCCAGACTTCCTGCCCTCTGCCCAAGAAAGCGAGCAACACCAAAATATCAACCATGCTCCCGCGCGCAAAAATTTCGGCAGAGTTACCTTTGTTTTTACATAAACTTTTCAAAAAAAACCATATCATGTGTACGCCTCCTACATGCTATCCATGTAGGATCTCACATGAGATTTAAGGCCAATGAAAGACAACCATACCAAATGAAAAGCATAACCATAACGAACCATAACCATAATGAACCAGAACGATAACTTAAAAGCATAACCATAACGATCCATAACCATAACTTAAAAGCATAACCATAACTTAAAACCATAACCGGCTATAACCACTTTGATCAAAACCATAATGCAGATAACCATAACCATAAACAAAATTAACAATAACCATAAGCATAAGCAGAAAGAGAAACAATAACTGTCTATACAATGACAATGACAATAATCATAACCATAAGGGAAACAATAACTGTCTGAACACTAACTGTTTGTACAAAAAAGAGACACAGAAGCGTGTCTGTGTCTCACAAATCATATATATGAAATCTGGTCCACTAATGACTAGGCGTCGCAACCTGCACATAGGACAACTCACAAAATTAGTATTGATATTACTTCACATATACTGACTTAATTAAATCAACTTACACATATTAACGTCTCACCTCAAGCGATCAGGGAGACTGTAAGGCCTCCCAGTCTACAAGCTCTCCTGAAGCTTCAAGATCATTCAGTACTTCATAGATACCTCTGCGATATCCATCTGACTCCTCCTCGCGTGTCGGAGCTCGATGCATCGCAAGATTCTGCGTTTATACAAAAATCAAAGTACTAAGAATACATGATTCATCGCGTTTAAAAAAAATCCATAGTTAAGATTGGATTAGAAACTCACAAACTCATAGCAAAAGGTGTCGAAGCCTCCGCTGCCAAGATGAGATGTCCCCCTAGTCATCTGTCGTACCTGCGCGGCCTCACGTTGCTGTCTGAACCGCGTGGCCACTGTCCGCTCATCCTCCCTGATCTGTAGCCACGTCTCGTGTGGGATGCCCGAAGGCTTCGGCGAGCCGGTCCTGAAAGCCTTCCGAGCTTCATCTCGTCGATGTTTCAAGGTGTCCCGTGCAACACCCTTGATCCATCGCACCGGGACAACGGAAGAACCCGGAGCAGGCTGGTACTCTCTCAGGATGGTCTCCACTATGTAGGTGACTTTTTCCTTTTCTTGCTGATCCCAAGACGTCAGAATGCTGGTCGAAAACTGCAGCTCCACGAGCTGGCGAATCCGCTGTCGCATCTTAGTCCCGACTCTATCCATGTCAACAGAACCATCTCCCCGTACATTATAGATCTTGGAGGCACTAGGATCGTGTGCCCCCCAAGGTGTCCGAGGTGTGCCAAGAGGTGTGTCGAAAGGTGTGTCTGGGTAGGACGGGGGTCGTGAGCGAGGAGGGGTCGAAGCATCTGTGGACCCTCCTCCACAGCAACCACCACCTCCACCTGACGATCGCCGAGATTGGCAAGTGCGCATGTGCTACGAAGATGAGGACGTACCCATAGGCGTCTTGAACCCCGTAGGCATCCCCCCCCTAGGCGTCGGACCCTCGGGTGTGAAGCCTAGAGGCGTAGTACCCGTGCCTCTGGCTACCCAGTACTGAGAAGCCTCTGCCATCTGAGCATGCGTCATCCATGTAACGAATCCCATGAATGCATCTGCACTCATGGAAGCGGGATCTGGAATCTCGTCTGCCATACTAAAGTCCTGCACAAAGAAAGTAAAATAAAGCTTCAGAACATAGTTGTTTAAATTAACTTTAAGCTTAACTTTAAATCAAAGTCTTCACACAAACACTTACAGGCCTAGGCCTCGACGAGTGAGGCATCATCGATAAGATCTTGCACCGTATCATCGTCTATCTCTAATTGCAAACATAACTCTGCCCCAACTCGTTCTGGCAGATTGTCTTCATCCATTGCATCTTCATCTACAAGTGTCAATTATGGCTCGTCTGCGTCATCCCTCGTATATCTGTCAGCTTCCTCTGCCATACCTTCGTCCATCTCATCTAATGTCACAGTAGTATGGACGTCGTCTGACTGACTTTCCTCCGAGAGATCTTGCCCTTCAAATCCTTGTTTATTTCTTGGAGCAACCTGAACCACAAACCACCATTGTCGCTCTCAAGGGTCCAGTACAAAGACCACTTTCTCGCAATGTTCGGGATTGCGTCTCTCTTTCTCTTCTTTGTATCTTTCAAGCCATTTTTGCATCGGCGCTGAATTTAGTATACAGAACTTCATGATCTTTTCTCGCATGGCCAGGTTCATTTTCTTCGGCACCCCTTGCCCTTATGGCTCCTCTCTCACCAGTCTTGCATCCTCCTCATCACTCCACAGTCGAGGCATTTCTGGGTCAGAAACGGATAGAAATTCGGTCGTCAATACAAGAGACTCTTGCACCAGCCATCCTTCTGCCATGCTTCCCTCTGGACGCGCTTTTTGGCGAACAAAACCCTTAAGTGTTTTCATGAATCCCTCTAGAAAGAACATCCAATGGCTGTGGACTGTACCTGCCACTGCAACCTCATCTACTACATGGACGAGCAAGTGCATTTGGATAGTTAGGCAGCTCGTGGGTAGATACTTCTCAATCATGCAAACTGCCTCAATGGAGTTAGCCCTTGCGACTGCAATAGATTCCTCTCGTATCTCCTTGGAAGAGATCCACCGCACTAGCTCTGAAATATTGTATATGCAGGTCCGCACGTCCTCCGTTAAACACCCCTTGATCGCAATTGGAAGAATGAATTGCAAGAACTTATGCCAGTCGTGCGATTTCAACCCTGACAGTTGATCGTCACGGGTGAATGCTGTCTTGAGACATCGCATATATCCTGCTGGCATCCTGAACTCTGAAATCACCCTTTTCACTTGTCGCTCTTTGTTTTTTAGCAATACCCATGGCGCTCTTGGAAGTTTTGTCTGACCAGCTGCATTGGTAAAAGGCCACACCTCTGGCATCTTTCCAACCGATTGCAAATCATCTCGTGAAGCTCGATTGTCTTTCATTCCCATGATTGTCTTCCAGAGGAGCTCTCCCACATTCTTGAATATATGCATTGGATCCAGCAAATGGTTAATTAGTAGATCACCCCAGTACGGCAACGTATGGAGAATGGACAAACGTTTCATTCCTGGAATAGGTTGCCCCTCGTGTTGCTCCCATCGGCGACGCCACTCTTGTACATGCATAGGACAACATTCGACGTGACCAAGCTGGCCTTCGCACAAGTGATGGCCATCTGGAAGATAACGGTGGTGGCCTTGATAAATTGTCTTTAGAAGAGAGGTAGAATAGCGCACATCCAAAGACTGCCCACAAATTGGACATGCATTGTATCCCGAAGTTGTTAGTCCTGCATATATCAAACCATGAATCATACCAAGGCAAAGGGCTTGCGAATAGCGAGAATTTTGTAAATCAATAACCATTACCAGAAGCTTCTCCGTATCCTGGCCAATCATGCATAGTCCACATAAGAAGTCCATGGATCCTTGCATGCTGTTGTCCTAGTGGTTCAACCGCATCTGCTATGTCGATCCCATGCCATAACTCCTGGAGCTCGTCAACTAGTGGAGCTAGATAAACATACATGTTTTTTGCCTTGAACTTACCAGGTACAATCAAGCTTAAAATCAAATGATCCTTCTTGATAGCAAGCCACGACGGGAGGTTGTAATTGATAAGGCACACAGGCCAAGTGCTCCATGACAAGCTTCTCAAGCCAAATGGATTGACTCCATCCATTGCCATGCCCAAACGCATATTGCGTGGTTCACTCTTAAAATGTGGCCAGGTATCTTCAATGTGCCTCCAAGCCTTCGAACCAGCGGGCACCTAAATGTTGCGTCAGTGGATCTATTTGTAGAATGCCACCGCATCAACTTTGCAATGGAACCACAACCAAACATGTTTTTTATCCTAGGAATAATAGGGAAATGCCGCAACACTTTAGCTGGCACTGTCTCGCCAATTGTATCTTGTTTGTAGCGCATTGCTCCGCACTTAGGACACGACAGACAATCTGCGAATTCATTGCGAAAAAGAATGCAATCATTTGGACATGCATGAATCTTGTTGTAGTCCAAGCCAACTGAGGTCAGAAGTTGTTTTGCGTCTGGCCTGGAGGGGGGCATTTCATTGCCAGCCGGGATTCATGCATGTCCAAATGCAATCATTTGGACATGCATGAATCTTGTTGTAGTCCAAGCCAACTGAGGTCAGAAGTTGTTTTGCGTCTGGCCTGGAGGGGGGCATTTCATTGCCAGCCGGGAGAAGTTGCTCCCGCAATAACCTGTTTAAGCCACATTAAATTAAAAAGCTCTCTGAGCACATCACCGTTGCAATCGGAAAATCTCTTTTGTAAATTACGTACCTAAACAAAGTAGTGACGCTTGCATCTGACCACCCGTACACTGACTGAAGATTCAAAAATGCCAGACAAGTACGAAGCACAGATATTTTGGTGCCTTCATAGATTGGTTAACATCCTGAGATATATATTCAAGTAATGATGGGTATTGGTGCATGGAACCCGTGTCCCAAGCCGTCCAATTCTGATCTGCCTCATTTGTAGGCAAGAATTCTTTTTGAAACATAGTTTCAAAAGCTGCCCAACTCTGTGGTATTATATTCTTCTCCTTGAGAGACATCCACCATTTGTAGGCCTTGCCTTCTAGAGTTAGACTTGTTTGCAGTGCTTTGACTGCGTCCAGAGTACGCCGTAAGGCGTGAATTCCATCCCACTTGCTGAGAAAGATATTCACTGCATCCTTATTGCGGTCTCGATCTTCTCCCTTAAAAGTAGATGGTTTGTGTTTCTCAACAACTCATCCACCTCTTTTGCAGTGAGAGTGTGCAAAGCATCTGCAGATGGACCTTGTCCCAGATTAGAAGGGCCTTGCCCCTGTGTAGCAATGTGCTCATGCATGTGTGTGTCAGCAGTACCCTTCGACTACTGTTGTAATAATTGTATCACTAATGTGGACAATTTAGTGACATTTTCATTTAAAGATGCAAAATTTCCTTCCATGATTGATATACGTGTCTGAAGTGCACGAAATTCTTGAATATCAAGCAGTTCATAAGTGTTGTCACCTGCCATAGCATCGCCGCCACTCTCCTTGAGAGCATCTGACCGAGCCATCATGGGGAGGATCAGGCGTATTTTTCTCGAAATCAAAAGTCATATTGATATCTGAATCCATGGCGACACAGTGCAGTGAAAGGAATAGCAAGAAAAATACCTCAGGTCGATAAGATGTTCCGTAGATGTAGGATGTACCGCAACCGGTAAATATTGATAAAGAATCCCGTTGATACCGGTAATTAGCCTTGCTAATTTTGTTTGTGCTCCAATTGCCGATGAGGATGTAATCTTGCTCCGGGTTCCAAGAAAACAATCCGTTAGTGTAGGTGTGGTTGCCTCAAGCACCAGAACTGCACTAGTATTTGTATCTTGGAGAAATTGAAGACGACTTGAATTAATTGATGAAAAGACCATTGTAGTATACGCAACATAATTTTTAGGTTGAGCTTGTTATTTCTCGGCCTTGTCTGCGAGCTACGGGCTGCCTTTGTCCTGTCGGTATGCCGAGCTTCACCCAAAGCTTCACAAGAGGGAGGGGGGGTACCCTGTTGTGGGTACCGACCCTTGCTTGTAGAAAAAAACTTAGGGTGGCCACTAACCCAAAGGGTTGGGCGCCCACTGTGTATGAAAAAAAAACGTTGCACAGTTGATGGCGGCTTCGCAGGCAGTGCGTGGTGCAAGCAATGCCAGCCCACCCTGGGTGTTGGTTGAAACAACCCGCCACAGGCACGGGAAATGCCCAGCAGGCCCAGGCGACTCTGTCAAGCCCGAGAGGGGGAGATTCGGCGCAGGTCCGGTTTCGATCCTTCTCCTCACAAGCAGGGTTGCTCACCAAACAAGGGCTCGTCGAGCACAGTCAAGGAGGGAGCTCCACAGCCTTACCCTCATGCACATGCAAAAAGTGCTCTACGCCTTCCCAAAATAAGCTAGCTCTTGATACCAATGTGAGACAAGAGAAACTAGTGCCTTGGAGTCCACCAACAGGTTGGTGTCACACCTGTCGTAGCGTCGCAGGCACTCTCCTGAGAGCTCTAATACCAATGTGAGACAAGGGGAACTAGTGCCTTGGAGTCCACCTCCCAACCTCCTACTATATAGCATGGCTCCTAGCCCTTTGCCCTAGTTGGACTCCCTTTCCACACCCGGCCTTGCCTTTGTCCTGATAGCATAATAGAGCTACATTACAAGGCCTACATAGGCACAATTTTTTATTGCCCAAGCACAACACATACGGTTGGTGATACCCTCTCATCAAGGAGGACTCAATAGGAGAGGGGAAGGCATTCTAAATGCGGACCTAGTATTATGAATATTAAAGGGCAATGTTTTGTGAGTTATATTGAATTTTTTCATTTGATTGTGACATTTTTTGACAAAATTCAGAGTATATGCCCTCACAATAGCATTACAAGAGGATTACGGGGACAAAAGCCATATGAGCCCCTAGAGACATGCATACAATGTACATAGCGTTTAGATTTCTATTCAAATAAATTTTCCCTTTTTGTTGAGTTGATTTTTGGTTTTATTTTGTTATTTTTGAGATTTTGAAAAAAAAAGGCAAGAAAATCCATAATCCAAATGAATAAAAGACTGAAGAGATGTCAATCCATACAAAGCAAAGTAGGTCAAGAAAATGACGACACTTCACAAAGCACGTCTCAAAAGCCATATGCACAAGGGATAATGTCAGAGGTAAGAAAAGAATCCTGATCAACCTTCAACAACAACGTGAGGCCAAACATGATTGAGAATGGTCATCAAACTTTGAGGTGGACTACAAGGACCAAGGAAGTTGGTGATTGACTAAATGAAAGCAACCATCAAGTGTAAAAATGCCTATCAAACTTTTCATGCAACGACAAGGCCATACACAGGAAGTAGATCTTTATACTGTAATCTTCTATCTTGTATGTGACTTAATGAAGCCTAACAAACAAAAGGGACTAAGAGTGTAGACAAGAACAAAAGGGGAAGAAAAGACATTTCACTCATCTATCATAATAGATGTTTACAAAAGCAACCAAGGATCAAGCCAAATTCTAGTCTTTATCATTAGTTCTACATGTGCTTGGTAGCTTGAAAGTGCAAGAGTTGAAAAAAAAAAGTTAGCTTGTTTGCCAAATACAACCCCAAATCAAGCCAAACTTTGTTAGGAGGCTATGCATAGAGAGTACAAGCAAAGGGTTTCAAAAAAAAAATCCTGGCTAGCCAAAGCTGCAATTTATTTCAAACCTGAAGCCATGATAGCCATCTACATACCCAGTACATCACGTATATGAATTTTGGGGACAAATGGACAATGGTAGCTCATCGATGGTCATCTATCACGAATGATGTCAGATAAAGCCCTTTTAAAGCAAGTTACTAACTTGGGGAACTAACTGTGGTTTGTGGGGCTAAAATTAAGTCATGTATCAAGCAGAAGCAGTATCATGATTTACAAGTCACACAAAAGCTAATAGTAGCAAGTGTGGCTTTGATCACCTTGATGCAGGAACAAAGGAGTCACCAACAAAGAAGAGCAAACACAAATGATAGACAAAACCGACCTTCACAGGGTTACATATCTTGTCCTTGATGAGGCGGATTGAATTCTAGACATGGATTTTGAACCTCAAGTCCAAAAAAAAATTATCTCTTGGATTCGGCCTGAAAAACACACTTTGCACTGGAGTAAAACTTGGCCTAAAGAAGTTGAAGGTTTAGCCATACAATTTCTACATAATCCTTACAAAGTTGTCATCACTCACAAGATCTGAAAGCCAATCACTCAATTCTACACATTGTAGAAGTTGTTTCTGAGAATCACAAATACTCAGAATTGAGAGATTCGCTGGAGCAAGTGATGGATGGATCTTTCTCTATCCATGATAGTAAGAGTCAAGCTGAACCAGATTGGGTTCTTTCTGAATTTAGATCTGGCAATAGACCTATGATGACCAAAATAGATGCTTGATGCAGAGCATGGATGTGAAGGACATAAACTTCGTCATCAATTATGATTTTCCCGAACTATGTGAAGACTATGTACATCGGATGGCACAAACAGGACGAGCTCATGCAAAGGCTACAACCTATACTTTCTTCACGAAAGCAAAACGACAATCGATCCCACATTGACATCGGCAACCAGGTCATGTCAAGGATGACATGATTGCGGAGTGGGGGAGTGTTGACAGCTGGGTCAACAACACGACATAACTCAACAAAGCCTTATTCTCTGAGAGTTATGAAATGCTGCGGATTATGGCCATAAACATCACTTGTAATAAGTAGTCTAGCTGCAGAAGCCGGGGTGCAATGGCACTTCTAGATTGTAAATACAAAGCCATTTGACCCCTCAAACTCTATTTTTGGTTAACCTAAGGTGACCTTAGTATATAAGGTACCTAGGTCATTTAACAACTTTTATCATATTCTAAATTTTTAGCGCTGTCGTCTACTGTGTGTGAGAGAGGAAGAGAGAGAGCGTGAGAATCATTCTGGTGCTACTCTCCGCTTTTTCATCACATTGGAGATCTGACTGCACCATTGAGCTAGCCTCGACAAGAGCTGTGCGACAACGCCAAGCATTCCTCGCGGAACAGAGCATACGTGCTCATGCATCTACGAGCTATCTGCGGCTGTAAGTATGTCAAACGATGTCTTTTTTTGCGTGCAAGTAGTCATTAGAATCGTGGCGACATAAGCTACGCATAGGTACTCATAGATTTCAGTTTCGGACACTTTCGGAATTCTGCTTTGTCTTCATATGCATTTTCTGCAGATGGGTCTAGAGCTAGGATTTTGGGTGTAGAGGCTTAGGCACAGGTGTATCCGAGTGAGGGGAAGGTGTTCCTTAATTTCTATATGATTCTGACATGATTCAAAGAGTTTCCTTCCGTTTGTGTGTATGTGGCTAGGTGGTGTAGTTGAGAGCAGTTAGATTCTAGGTTGTGGTTTAGTTGGCCTTCCAGAGTGTTGTATGTGTAGGTATGTCGCCACGATTCTAACGACTACTTGCACGCAAAAAACAAACATCATTTGATATACTTACAGCCTCAAATAGCTCATAGATGCGCGAGCGTGTATGCTCTGTTTTGCGAGCAATGCTTGGCGTTGTCGCGTAGCTCTTGCCGAGGCTAGTGCAATGGTACAGTCAGATTTCCAATGTGATGAACGAGCGGAGAGTAGAACCATAATGAAGCTCATGCTCTGTCTCTTCCTCTCACACACACAGTAGACGGCAACGCTAAAAACTTAGATTATGATAAAAGTTGTTCCCTTACAAAAATGACCTAGGTACCTTATATACTAAGGTCACCTTAAGTTAACCAAAAATAGAGTTTAAGGGGTCAAATGGATTTGTATTTACAATTTGGAAATGCCATTGCACCACGGATTCTGCAGATAGACTACAAACTTATTACAAATGATGTTTATGACCATAATCCGCAGCATTCCATAACTCTTAAAGAATAAGACTTTGTTGAGTTATGCCGTGTTGTTGACCCAGCCGTCAACAACTGTGCACACACCAAAGGAGCCTGCTCCAACCCTCATACCTTCTACCAAGGCCTCGTGAGGGATGCCAATAAGATGAGCGCACTTGGCATTCAAAACCGTGCGCATGATTGTGCCGGTGCAACTGGCATCTGATCGACCTCCCAAAGCTGCTTACACATTTTGGGCCATCTTCAATCTCTTAGGTCAGGGTGCTTGGTCCTGCGCTTTCACACGCTTCATCTTTACCTTCTGTTCCTCCCACAATTTATCTCAGAGCTCTAATTTTGACATATCGCAGGCAGGAGGGATATCTTCCTTTAAGTCTCTGCAACATACTTTCATATTACTCAACATTGTCCTAACCTTGTAGTGGGGGTCAATTTCTTGATTCCTAACCTTGTAGTGGAATCAGCAACTCATATTGGCCTTCAACTTGCATCCTGTGCTCTGTGTTCTCCCATATAGCGCTAGTGAGGTCTTTGATGAAGACGTCGCTTTCACTAATCTGTTGTATGCGACCATCTACACATGATGATATTGCCAAAATACATTCTTTTTTAATGGCACGCATAATACTTTTATTTTGATATGGCTTCATATTTGCACTGGACAATAAAAAACAACATATCAAATACCAATTCATGGTTGCACACTGCACTAACCGTCTCACCCTATTTCAGGCAAACCCTCAACCATGATTTGAAGATTTTAAGAAATGTGCATGGAAATATTGATAAAAATTGAGAACAATCTTCACTTTAAACTGCAATCTGTTACACGTGTAAAATACAGATCAAACAAGTGGTTTATAAGAACTTCATCCAGATCAAACAATACATGTTAACAATCTAGAACATTTCAACATATATTGAATTTTTAACTTATATTTTCACCGTGCACACACACTAGTTCAAACAAAGCACACACCGACTTAAAGACTTCAAAAAATTCAGCAAGATTATATTTATTCAGGTTGATAATCATTTTGACTTTAAATGGTATGCTTGCAAGTGTAAAATACAATAAATATGTCATTCCTAATAAAATTGTCCAGATCTATCAGAACATGTTAAAAATTTTAAACAATTTAAAGCCTCTTGGAAGATACATGTATCATGATGTATATATTGTCAGTTTTATTTTAGCTCGTTTAAAACATTGGAAGTATACAAATCATGCTAGAAAATTTCAAAGAATGTCTTGCTCTTTAAAAAGATATAAATAAATATTTAACATGCAAATTGTGTTTTCACACTTTTTTACATAGAATTTATGTAAATGTAGCATTCAAAATAGCGATGATAATTGATGCTCTTTAAAGAGATACAAAAGAATATTTAGCATGCAAATTGTGTGCAAATTCTCTTTTACAGAGAATTTATTTATATGAAGCATTAAAAATAACAATAATTCTTGAGGTCCTTTAAAAAGATAAAAATGAACATTTAACATGCAAATTGTGTGTAAATACTTTTTTGCATATAATTTATGTAAATGTAGCATTTAAAATAGCGATGATTGATAAATAAGCATTCTTTTGAATATGATTAGCTAGTATATAATTTCATAGGGACTTAAAAACAACAAAATCAAACAAATTCAAACATTTGTATATGAAATACTCTTCATAGCCGTGTTACCGCGACCAAGTATTTCATATACTTAATACTTAAAAGATTAATTGCACATGCACATACAAATTATATGACGTTCGTACGGCCGAGCTAATGACTTGAACGCCACATTTATGCAAAAACAGATGCTTCTAACAAACAACACTCTATTAGTCGTGTTACCCCAACCGAGTGCCGCCCAAATCTAAGGAGAAAATGGCTTGCATACGAACATCATATAGCCGCGTTACCGACGATCGATGCCCATATGTTTTTTGGGAAAGGGTAAGGGAAGTTGACTTACCACAAGGATACTAGATTCGCCACGTTACCGATGTAGTACCACAAGGACAACATCTTCCCCGTGTCACCGAGGTGATGCCCCCGTGGTAAGCATTGTTCCGTAGAATAGCTTACTCACACACTCCCATTCTGTGGTAAGGTACCTTATGACTTCCGCACAATATGACAAAAGGCACACTACCATACAATGTATACACACACACAATACATACCCGGGTCGTGTGGTCAGGAACTCTTGCCGCACACTATGATGCAGAGCACGCTCCACACGACCCCCTCTCTCCTCTCTCCTCTCGACGTACCTGCAAAGGTGATCGAGAAAAGCTCTCTCTCTCTCTCTCTCTCTCTCTCTCTCTCTCTCTCTCTCTCTCTCTCTCTCTCTCTCTCTCTCTGTGAACATGACTCAAAGAATAACACCCAATGGGCCCAATCGGGGCCCTATATATATTATTTAGCGGCCCCGTCGGGCTTTTTAGTTTCCGCGACGGGCCCACAAGGAAAACATAAAAGCACGTCGGGATCGCAGGGAAAATGAAAAAGCTCGGTGAGATTTTAGTGGGTTTCCAGATCACCCTAAACCGGATTCTTTGTGATCATGTTAAGTGTAATCATGTAAATGTGTCAATAAGACCTTGTGATCATACAAAATTTGTGATAATTACGTAAATATTAAATCCCTGGACAAGAAATACACTGCCAACACTATCTACACTGACAGTCTGAGCGCATTGGCAGTTGCGAGGAACCTAGTTTTTCATGCTCACACAGAGAACATTGAGGTGCACTATGTCAGGGAAAGGCTCTCAGCAGGAGATATGAGCTTGGCTTATGTGCCAACACAGGACAACCTTGCAGATATTTTTAGAAAGGGATTGTCTCGTGAGAAGTTCCAAGCTTTTTGAAAGCTTTGGGCTTACCCCCCTTTGTTGACTGATCATGTGCAAGCTCTCGTCCACCGCATCACTCTAGGGGGGACTTGTTACCATATACATGTGTGAGTGATGTGTGTGAACACACTTAGGACCGCCGGGGCATTTTCTCCCTCTTTAGGAGGTTTTTTCCCCCGTGCATTGTGTATATGCCCATTCATTCTAAGGCTATCTATCTTTTTATTGCACACTAAGTAATATACTCTCTATTGTGTGCCTTGAGCTTCCTTTGTCTTTTCCAAGCTATGTGCGTTTCCTTGCAACCCTAATTTCAACATCATGGATGGGTTCTCGCATGAAGTGACAATTTAAGATTATTGATCTTTGCCTAGCTAGTATGTGTCATGTGGTTGGTTAGTGTTCAAAAAATATCTCAACCATTTGAATTGTAGTTTATGCACTCGTATAACTTTTCCTTTAAATTTAAGGTGTTATGAAAAAGCTCAAGGTAGATAAAAATTCCAAAATATTGAAATTGCTTGCTTGTATACATTGCACTCTTTTTTTATGATATTTTCAAAATATTTCATAATTAAATTAAATTATTTTAGATATGTGTCATAATTCCAAGATTGTAAGATTATAAAGAGATCTTTCTTAAAAATATGATGTCTTAAAAAAAGAAATATTAAGTGATTTTTCCATGTTCACTCATTCATAATAACATATTTCTCCCACTTATTATTACTACACTTTACTCTGGTTGTCCATGTTGAATGTAAAACATTTACTTTCCTCTATTGTCAAGAATTATCATAATAAAAATTAAATTACTTGAGATTTTCATAATTCCAAGATTGTAAGGTTAGAAAGAGAGATCTTTTTTAAAAAATGCGATGTCTTGGAAAAGAAACGTGAAGTGATATTTCCCTATTCTCTTATTAATAATAGCGTATTCCTCTCACTTATTATCACTACACTTTACTCTGGCTGTACATGTTGAACGTGAGACATTTACTCTCCTCATCATCATAGAAACACACAACCTCTATCTATCTTCTCTCCCTCCTTGCTCCTATATAACCAATACACTTCTGTGCAATGTATGTGATATTCCAGAAGCTTAAAGTTTCTTTGTTGAAAGCTTTCTGTGTTTAATAACATTGCTTTCACATGCTCCAATGGATATCCCTATGGACGGTTAGTACATGCATTTTTTGAGTTCTCTATTTTTTGAGCTGTGATTAACTTCAGCATTTAACCTAGAGCATTGACATGAGCAATTTTGTGTAGATGTAGACTTCGACGATTTTTCATTGCTGAGCCTGTGGATTTAGAATCACCCTCGTTGCACAATGATCATCTTGAGAGTACGAAGTGTAACACAATTGCTGTTGTTTCACCTTTGGCTCGAAAGATAAATCCATCATCTGCAAGCTCTCAGCTTAGCAAAAAAATAAACCCAAAAGGAAAATTGAACAAAGATTCATCTTTAACTATAAGAATGACATTGATTTCTACTAGAGGTACCTTTCCATTGTTTATTCTTCTTGATTAGACTCTAGTCCATGACTCATACCAATGTTTTTTTATAGGTTAAGATTCTAGGTGTTTGGCAGATTCCTCATTTTCATCATCTTTGATTAAGAATATAGATGAAGGCAAAGAGGAGCCTAATGTTGAATCTTTCACCTCACAGTTGGCAATAACCCCTACCTTAAGAAATTTGGCTATCTCCGAATTGCTAGAGACTGCAAATTTTAGATTTGCTCTAGAAGGGAAATTTCTATGTAAGTATGGAACTTACAAAATTCCCAAGTCTAACTTTGGTAGATACATGCGTGAAAATCTTCTTGACAAGCAATCTCACCATACTGTGACCTTTGTTGTGAATGAGATTTACCTCTCAGAGTTTGTTGAGGCCGTTGGTGTTCATGACTTTGTGCCAGTTGAGGGGGCATGTGTAAAAAGGGCTGTGTTGCAAAGGATGGTAGTACTTATTTGTGAGCTTTGTATGCAAATGCCACCACATTGGTTGTCAAAGTAGAGCTTTTTGATTGTTGTCTCCACCTTTATCCAAAGAAAAAAATCAAAAAGTTGCTCTCCTAAAGTGCAAATACTATTGAATTTGTGTCACAGTTGCATTTATTGTCGTCAAGATACAAAATGCAATTAGAAGTGATGGCACTCCTAGTTTTTGATTAATTGTTTGCGGATGGACCGTCAACAAGTGATCGAGCTAGTGTGAGTCTTGACCAAGCTTTTATGCAACTCGTTTGTAATCTTTCCTCATGTTTGTATGTTGATGGCAGCTTCTCTTTGTCTCAACACGGCACCTTGACTATCAGCTTATGGTAACTGAAGTGAAAGAAAACGGATACTACTCTTGCGTTGCTCATAACATCAACGTTTTCAAACACCTATCGAACACTCTTAGTGTTGTCATTGCTGCAATCTTGTGTCTACTCCCTTCCTCTTTGGCTATTGTCTTCCAAGAATCCTTGCATAAGCAAGTCTGGAACTTAGGTTTTGGGAAGGTAATTGTTGTATGTGGGAATATAAATCAAGAATATATCTATATTTACTTATTGATCATTGTTGAATTGATAGGTGTTTGGAACCTTGGAGATTGTCAGTGTGAATAGCTTGAATGTGGAGTTTTCTTGTGGTATGTGCAAAGGTTTGAATGTGAGCTACCAAGCTAGCAACCCGTTTTGCTAATCCTGTGGAATATAATCTACAATTACTAAGCAGCCAATGTTGCCTATAAAATTATATCCCCCAAGACGGAGAGGCTGTTGGTGTTATTTTTTGCAAGGTGATGTGGTTGATTCTGTTCTTGGATTTTCTCGTCCTTTCTTACATCTTTTTGAGCAAAGCTTGGTGCAGTTAAAATCTTCACTCCTCAACTTTAAAAAGGCTGTTTGGTTCACTATTGACAAGGCGAGGAAGGTCACTGTATTCAAAGGTGCATAGTTGTGTCGCTTTGTTGTTGCGAGTTTACTATGGCAAGTGAGCTAATTTTGTGCACAGATGGCAAAAGGTTGTATGCTGATCCCATATTTAATTGTAATTTTTTGGAGAAAAAATATGTTTTGCAAAGCCTACTACATGTTTTTAACTTGGGCCTTTATTTGCAGTGTTTTGAATCCAAACTTTTGGATGCTATTGTAGAACAAATAGCATTACAAAATGATGACATTTTGAAAATATGGGTGGAGCCTCCTTGGATCGTAGATGTACAGTCCCTTCTTTTAATCAAAGAGAATTTTTGTTGTCGCTTTTGATTAGCCGACAATCATCAATGATGTTGAGTGTACACTTGGTGAGTGTGGGTTGTAAGATGCTTTCTGCAATGTGCGAACTCTACTTTTACCAAGGTGAGGTTTTACGTGAAGTTCGTTCTTTTTGTGCCCTTGACTGTGCATCTTCATCCACTTGGCCAACTCTTGTTGTATTGAACTTGCATGGTGGTTTCTATGCTTTCCTTGTGGAGTTCAACCACCCAAATGTAGACGTTGTGTATGGAGTAAAGAGGCTACCTTGTGTCTAGCCACTCTTGTCAAAACTCATGATGTTGTTGTTCAACAAGTTGCATCTATGTTCTTGCAATTATACCCTAGCTCCTTTAGTGTTAAGCAAGTGAAGCCCAAAATTTACAGCATGTGCAAGTCATCTTGAATGCATCAAAAAAGGTCTATTGTTTCATCTAGTAGAACTTTACTATATGCAAAGATTGTTGAAGATATCCTTGCTTTTGATTATGCTTCATGTGGTTCTCTCATGTTTCGTCAAAGTTTGCACATCATGTCAAAGGTAGAGTTTTTGCTTCTTAAGAAAATAAAATCAATGGCCATTGATGAAAATAAAGTGTTGCAAGTGTGTTACGTGTGCAAGACTGCGTTGAAGAAACAACAAGAACCATTGTTTTATATTAAAATAGAGATACACTTAGTAGAAAAATACCCCGCGTAGAAAGATTGAATTCAGTAGAGAGTCATCTTCTATCTTTTGCGCATACCATTTGCACAAATTCAAGAACTTAACTTTGAAGGTCAATTTGGTTTGCATGGAAGCATTGTGAATGTAATGGTAGATTTGTCTCGAGTACAAAGAGTGTTTCCACGCTCTTCTAGTGATCAAGCTTCAATTCTTTTTGAGATTAATCACAAGCTTGATTACTATCAGGCCTACTTGAGTGGCATTGGCGTCCAAATTGTGCTCTTCAAGGAGTGTTTCCATGATTTTCTAGTGATTAAGCTTCAATTCTTGTTGAGATTAATCACAAGCTTGATTACGATCATGCCTACCTGAGTGGCATTGTGCGTCCAAACTATGTTCTTCAAGATTTGATTGACCTTTTGAGCACTCTATTATACACTGATCATGGTGTTACAATTGACATGTCTTGGTCATCTACTTTCACACTCCATGTAGATCTTGCTTGTAGTCCACACCAAGAAGATGTTGAAGATTAGATTGATGCTTCGGACACTTTGGTGCACGGTATCTACTCCGCACAACAAGTTGTGGATCAAAATTCACAAGCTACCCCTTTTGAGGGATTCGGTCCTCTAAGCATTTTCTATGATGAATCTTGTGAGGAGTTTTCGTTCCCAACATTGTTTTTAGTCAAAGAAGAAAGTATCATGTGCTGGAGAAGAAAAAATACCAAAAAGTAGCACAATGGGAGCTTAAGAATATGGATAGACGATTTGCAAGCAGCATAAAAAATTTGTCCTTCAAAACAATGAAAATTATTATTGCAAAAGTACTTGGATCCATATGGGTGCATCTACGCAAGGAAAAGCTACGCGAAAAACAATTCCAAGCAAAATGTGTTCAAGCTAGCACTAACATTGAGCAGCTATTTTCATCTGAGCTAGGCTATCATGACTTTCAATCACTACGCACATCAATCAATTACAAGGTGAAACTTAAGTGAAATGTGTTTGCAATGATTCATCAATTAGGCAAATGATTTTCTTTGTGACATTTCATGTGCGGAGCAAAGATGGAACCCTTTAAAAGATTGTTTGTGCACATTAAATCCTCATGTTAAAGAAGAAGACTACCCAAACAAAGTGTCATTCATTCATGCACTTGTCCATTCTGATCGTGTCACAACAACACGATACCGCGTTCATAGGTTTCAAGCCATGAAAAAGGAGTTGAAGCGCAACAATATTATCCTTGGTGAATTGGTAGATCACTTTTTTGTGACCAAATTTCAAAATAGAGAAAGTCAGCATGACCATGGATTGCTTTGGGTAAAAAATGCACCTCTCTTTGGTGTTTCATCTGATAATGATACAATATGTTTTGTTAACACACATATTGCTACTCCAAGAATTTCTTAGATGAGTCTCTCATAGGCGTGCAAACTCACTACCTGTTGGAATTAGGGTTGTAGAGAAACACACACAGCTTGGAGAAGACGAAGGAAGCTCAAGGCACACAATAGAGAGTGTGTTACTTAGTGTGCAATGGAAAGATAGATAGCCCTAGAGTGATGGGTGTATATACAATGCTCGGGGGAAAAAACCTCCTAAAGAGGGAACAAATGCCCCGACGGTCCTAGTGTGTTCACACACATCACTACCACATCCCCCCTGGACTGATGCGGTGAACGAGAGCTAGCACATGAGTAAAGGGAAGTGCCATGCCATGAGTACATGATCAGTCCACAAAGGGGAGTAAGCCCAAAGCTTTGCAAAAAGCTTCAAGCTGCTCACGAGACAATGCCTTTGTGAAAAGATCTCCAAGGTTGTCCTGTGTTGGCACATAAGCCAAGCTGATCTCTCCTGTAGAGAGCCTCTCCCTGACATAGTGGTAATGCACCTCAATGTGCTTTGTGCGAGCATGGAAACTGGGTTCCTCGCAACTTCCAATGCGCTCTGACTGTCAGTGTAGATAGTGTTGGAAGTGTCCTGTCCAACACCCAAAACAGCCATAAGGTGTCTGATCCATACACACTCAACCGTAGCTGTGAAGACTGCCCTGTAATCAGCCTCACAACTCGAAGTGGCCACAGTAGTGTGCTTCTTGATCAACCATGATATACATGAACTGCCAAGCATGAAACAAAAACCACTTGTGGACACTCGCGTGTCAAAACAACTAGCCCATCTGAGTCTGAAAAAGCATGTAAGTCTGGCGGCAATGATCCTCCCTTGGGATAAAACAAGCCAAGATGTAAAGTGCCACTAAGGTAGTGAAAAATCCTCTTGACATCCTGCCAATGCTTAGACCCTGGCCTATGCATAAATCTACTGACCTGTGAGACTGCAAACTGAATATCTGGCCTCGTGTTGCATACATAAATGAGGCAGCCAACACCAGTTTGATAAAGAGTGACATCAACAGGATCGCCAGCATCATGTAGACTCAACTTCAAACCTATTTCCATGGGAGTGGCAATAGGTTTGCAATCCTCAAGCCCAAACTTACATAGCAATGTCTCTATGTAACTTTTTTGACACAAGGCAATACCACCATCACACTGCTTAAACTATATTCCCAAATAATGATGCAACAGCCCCAAATCTTTCATCTTGAAAGTAGCATTCAAATCAGCCTTAAATTCAGCAATATGTCTCTCATTTGGTCCAGTGATCAGCAAATCATCAACATAAATAACCACAATGAGAAGTACATCACCCTCGCGCTTTACATACAATGTGATTTCTGTTGGACTGTTACGAAAGCCTCGTATGACCAAATGAGTGTTAGCTTTCTCATAACAAGCACGAGGAGATTGCTTCAACCCATACAAAGCCTTCTTACATCTGCACACTTTGTCCTCTTGTCCTTTTATGACAAAACCGTGAGTAACAATGTCTGATTGATGAAGATCCCAACCAAAATGAGCTGCCAATGCACATAGAAAACGCACAGTAGTCATACGAAAAGTGGGAGCAAAAGTCTCTTCATAATCTATGCCTTTTTTTTGTGCATAACCCTTTGCAACAAGTCGAGCCTTATTGCGATCGATCTCACCATCCGGCTTGCATTTCAACTTGTACACCCACTTCGTACCACTGGCCTTTTCGCCATGAGGAAAATCACATAAATTCCATGCGTCATTTTCTATATATGCGTCATATTCTGATTGCATGGCAGCCATCCAATTTTTTGAATTATGTGCTTCATCAAAAGACAGAGGCTCCTCAACATCATGTAAGCTAGACACAGCCAAAGCATAACAATCTGATGCATAAGATGCATGGCGAGAGCTTGAACGAGTACGACTAGACAAAGGTGCATCCAATTTACTGTCACGCATAGTGTGCACTAGCCAGTTTGGCATACGTCCAGCCTGCTCATCTTCAATTCTTTCCTCATCAAGTACATCATGTACATCTGCATCAATAATAGGCTAATCTGTAACATTTTCAGAAACCCCCATAGGCTGTAAATTTGCCTCATTAGAACTTACATTCGTATTTCCACCACTGAAAAGAGGCAGCAAAGTGTCATAAATGTCCTCTGAGCTTACATTACTGTCTCTAGTACATGACAGCAAGGGCTGAACAAAATCTTCCACAAACACTACATCCCGTGAAACCAGAATACGTTTTGTTTGCGGATGATACAACGTGTAACCTTTGCTTTCATCACTATAACCAACAAAAATACATTTGACAGCCTTATTATCCAATTTTCTTTGTTGTGTTTGTGGCACAAAGCATATGCCAAACGGCCAAAAACACGCATGTGCTCAATAGAAGGCTTTCTATCATGCCATGCTTCATATGGAGTAATAGACTGCAAAGCTTTTGTAGGAAACCTGTTTAGTACATAAGTGGCACACATGATGGCCTCAAGCCAAAAAGAATGCGGCAAAGCTTGACTTTTGACCATACATCGTGCCATTTACATAAGTGATCTGTTTTTCCTCTCAGTAACACCATTTTGTTGAGGTGTATAAGGCACTGTACATTGGTGTTTTATCCCACGACTAGCAGAAATACATTGAATTCATGAGACATATACTCCCCCCCTCGATCGGAACGGAGGGTACCCATAGTACATTTCAAGACATTTTCAGCCATAGCCAGAAATTGTTTGAAGCACATAAAAACTTTGGACTTTGCGTTAAGCGGAAATACCCATGCATGCTTGGAGTAATCATCAATGAAAGTCACGAAGTACAGGTAATTGCCCAAGGACGGAGTTTGCATGGGCCCACAAACATCACTATGAAAGCTGCAACTTGCATGTGGCCCAAACTGAACCATCCTTTGGAAACTTAGAACGCTTCATCTTACCCAAAATACAGCCTTCACAAACATGTTTGACAGGTGCTTCAAGAGGCGACAAAGAAGCAACCATATCAGATTTCTGCAAACGCAGCAAACTGGCAAAATTTAAATGACCAAAACGTGCATGCCAAAGTTTTGCATCTGAAATAGCCCTTGAATCTGCAACAGCATTTGCAAAATTTTGTCCACACTTTTCATACAAAGTGAGCTTATACAGCACACGGCACAAAAGGCCAGATGCAACAATTTCATCACCAAAACTGAGATCATGAACTGTACATTTGTCATTCACAAATTTGACTACAAGTCCAAGTCTAGCAAGTGCAGATACAGACAAAAGATTCTTCTTGATCCCAGGTACATAAAGTGCATCATCAAGTGTGAAGGAACTGCCATTTGCAGCAGTAAGCACAATCTTTCCAACTCCTTGAATCGGATAAGAGGCATTGTTGGCACAAGTGACTGAATTCCCATGAGGGACAGACTCGAGAGAGGTAAACAATTCACGATGTGAGGTAATGTGCTTTGTAGCACCACTGTTGAAATACCACACATGTGAATCTGCAGCAACTGACAAACATACATCATGGACAGCAGAATTGTAAGTGCACTTTGCAATAAAAGCCCGTTTTGCATCAACATCAGCAATATAGTCTCCTTTTACAAAAGGCTCAACAATGGCTGCATTTGTAGTGGAACCAGCATTTAGAATGGAACCACCCTCTTTCTTCTTAGCCTCTTTGGCCTTCAACTTAGCATACTGCTTGACCAAGTGATCATTAGCTTTACAATAATGGAAACGCATCTTCTTTTTGCCCTTATCACTAGAATTTCCAAACGAATTGCTGCCAAGCATTAGGAACAGAATTTTTGCCACTCGCAGCAGAACCATAAGAAGTGGCTTCATTGCTGTTACCACCCTTTCTTTGAGAAGCAATAAAAGCCTGCTCAACTGCATGTTGCCTAGTCCTGTTTTTGTGGAAAGTGACTCTTGCAATAGCAATGTGCATAAGGCATCAAACTTGACAACTTCACGATTTCCTTGGGTCATCAATCTCCAAGTACTAGCAAAAGTTTGGTAGGAATCTGGTAAGGCATGAAGAACAGTCTGCACAAGGGAACTGTCTGAAATGACTTCTCCTGCATAAATAAGTTGCTCATTGATATCCTTGACACCAACAAGGAAAGTGTCTATATCATCTTCCTCATGCATAATCTTTGTCTCCAACTCTTTACACAGCAAAGCAATTTTTAGCCGCATTGCGACTTGCATAAAGACCAGTCAATATATCCCGAGCCTGTTTTGCAAATTTCGCTGAACGGATGTGAGGAACAATGGTGCGCTTCACAGACAACGCAATCAATGCAGGAGCCTGCACATCCTTTATATCCCAAAGAGTTTGTTCTACCGTAGGCAAAACAACTCTAATAGTAGCAATCCTTGCGGCAAGACCTGCAACATCACCTACATCCTCAGAACCAGGACGTACATCAATGCCCTGCACAATATTCTAGTGGCCCTTTGAGACAAGAACGTGTTGCATCATATAAGCCCACATAGGGTAATTGTCCCCATCCAACCTGTCCTCAGCAGATTTGGTTTGTGAAAAAACATGTAAGAAACACAAAAGTTTGTGTCGCTTTGGTTTCCCACGACCATCCTCGTGAGAAACATTGGTGCTATATCCAATCACGGTATCTCAAACAGAGAAAGAAACACTCTTAACACTAGAATGGTAACAGGATAATTTTATGTCCTTGGACACTTTTGTGTCCTGTTAAGTGACCATTTTTCTTGAATTATTTGAAGAGTATGAGAATGAATTTCTAGGTGCTATATATCCACAAAGTTGCCTTATGATTTGAAAAAAACGACATTTTTTTAAGAATACCAATCTCACCGTTCACCTTACTCTTACACAACATTTTTGAACCTAAACTGTGTGAAAAAACGGATCCTATTTTTGGCTTTTTCTCAATTTTTTGCAGCTATACCACTCTAAACTTCATGTTTGTGAGGTTTAGATTGCTAGAGGATAAGACCTCATAGTTCTCACCATTTTTTTATGCTTCTAGGGAGGTAAATGTTAAAATTGAAAGTTATGACCAACTTACAAGAATTGCATAATCCTGTTTTTGGACCAAAATTAGCACTTTTATGATTTTTTTGGTGGCTATCTTGATATCCAAATGCAATTTTGATTGTACAAGTGGCATGTATAACATTAATCCAATCTTCCTTGAGTCTTGGGGGACCTAATAATCTATATAGCATAATATACGATGATGGTTGAGTTTTTTGATTGCTAAAGAATACGAGACATTTTTAGTGTAGCAAGTATAGCTTTCTCAATATTGCTAGTTTCTTAGGGCTATTGTGTGTATTTTGTAGGTAGTAACCATATCTAATCATAAACTACAAATTTGGCTAGATATTGAGTAGTTTCTATGGGATTCTAGAGGTCATAATGTTAAACCCAGTTTTCTCATGTTTGTTGTATTTAGCACTTCATCATTGTCCCCAAGGTTCCACTTAGTAAGAGACCCATTATTCTTTTGACATTCTGCATTGCTCCTTTTGGATCCAAAGGCCCAAAGGTAACTAAGAAAACATGTATATAGTATCAGTATTGAGCGTGACTATAGAAACTTTGATGATAGGTCCGCAGAATGGCAAAAATGCAACTTTTTTGTACCTAATTTTTTGCCCCAAAAACAAAAGTGAGGAAAAAGTAACCATATGTTTTTATCACCAACCCATTGAAGTTAACATGGCATTTTATCTCATGTCCTTAAAAAATCCCCACTCTTAGTTATATACAATCAACCGCAAGAAATGGTTGTTTTGGGAAAAATGCACTAGTCCATCAACTTTGGAGGCTTGTTTTGACCAAGAGATGAGGAATTTTACAAGTTTCTCATTTTTTCCATATGTAGTAGTCCTTAAACTATAAGCTCATAAAAGGATTTTTCAAAATGAGTGGATTTACTATAATTTTGGATTTTTTTTCCAAAACCTTGAAAGGACACTTTTATGTCTTATTAGGTTACCAGACTAGTGTTAACCAATAAAAAGTGCATTGACGATCGATTGCTTTATCTTAGGCATGATTTAAGTGCATCATATGATGAATGACTGACCTCTTTGGGTATGAGTGAACAAGTATACATTCAGTCCCTTTCTGTAAACGTCCCAAAGACAACACTACTCTTGAAAAGAGATCCAAAGGACGTTTACACAAACAACTTCAACAAAGAGTTGTGTAGTCTATGGGATGCAAACATTGACATTCAATTTATTTTCAATGTCCATGGCACTGTTTCATATTTCACATTATATATGTCTAAAATAACTCAACCACAAGCAAAACAATCAAGCACATACTACAAGATTGCAAAAAACAAATGTGCAACGTTGGATCGACTGAAAAAAATTTGGCAATTCGTTGATCAATACACAAGAGATGACATCAAAACAATCCACATATATTTCTCTTTCATTGCCCTTACATAGTGCGAGTAGACAATTTGTGTTTATCAATGCAGACTTTGAAAACGAACACACACTACTATTGAAATGAAGAGCTACATTGAATACTTTCAATCCTGATGATACAAGCATTTTTTTTAACGATCTTGTCACCAAATACACTCATCGTCAAGATAACCTCTCACACATGCTTGGCTGATTACGCAAGCAACTACCAATGTGTATGTGGTTCTACTTGTGAATCTAAGAAGCCTCGAATCATTCGGTATGCTAACTTCATTGTGGAGAAAGATGTAGAGAAGCATTTCCATGAGCTTTGTTTATTGTTCCTCCCATTTATTGGCGATGAGAAAATCTTTGAGAGAAGTATTGATTGTTGGGGGAAGAAAAATATGCCACAAACTTTGCAATTATAGATGAGAATTGTCAGAAATATTGCAAGTTGGAACTTGGTACATCAAGCACTAAAACACTCTCATTGCCCTCATCCTTGAGATCTGAGCATAACAAGCCTTACAAATATGAGTTGGCCCTTGATATTCAAACAAGAAAGCCCACCACAAGATTCCTGCCAACATTTGAAAATTGGCATTGTGCAAAAATGAGGTGTATCACTCACTTGTATCCAAGTTGAACATTGAACAACGCTCCCTTTTTGACGACATTATGGCTAGGAAACGCTTGCAACCAACTCAACCAATCCATGTTTTTTCGACTGGGGATGTGAGAACAGGAAATACTTCCACTTTACAAGCAATCGTACAAGGCTTGATCCGCCATTACAATACCTCTCTTAAACTAGATGTTGATCTTCCCTCAACATTATTGATGGCATATACAAGAAAAGTAGCTTTCAATCTTGGAGGCACAACAATTCACTCAACGCTTGTCGCTTGTCTTCCAACCAAATGTTTCTCTTTGTTTTGAAAACCTTGCCGACCTCTTATTGCTGAGCTCTCATGGCTCCATAAAAACCTCAGACTAGTTATGTTTGATGAAGCATCTTTGATTGGAAATAGTCTCTTTCGTATCATAGATACAAGGCTACGATCAATTAAGCACAATCACATAGAGCCATTTGGTGGTCTAGATGTCATCTTTTGCGGTGAATTATATCAAGAAAACCCGGTTAGAGATCGTTGGATATCTAGCGAGCCACAAGATTCTGAGCAATTGCTCTTGCCTTCGTTTTGGCACACCCATATAAAATGCCATGAACTTACAAAAACAATGCGTCAATCAGACAATGACTTCATGCTCAATAGAATATGCAAAGCAAAACACACAAGCAAGGATTTGTTGCTCTTGAATACCAACCATAATAATAAAGCCTTTGACAAATTTACAACACCCCATTTATACTTCACCAATAACTTGAAGGACTGACAATAACGCCTTGGTTTTGAGAAATTGCCTGCTCATGCATATATCATCCATGCGAGGGACAACCACCATAAAACTTTCTCAAAAAACCTTGTCATGCCAAAAAATCCACAAAACACTGTAGGCTTGGCATCAACCTTGGAGCTTAAAGCAGGAATGATTGTTGAGATTTGTGATGGGAATATTGATATTTTCAATGTTCTTGTGAATGGTGCAGATGGAATTCTGAAACTTGTAGAAAGCAAAGCTATCTCTCCTATTGCACGAATAGAGTTTTTTGATTCCTCAGCAGGCTTCAAACAACAACATATAAACCAACGCTTTAATACGATTCTCATTGACTTCCAGTGGACACCAATTTTTCAAACAACAAAAGAATTTCAGGTGGGTAAAAATGCATTGAACACTATGTCTCGAACGCAATTTTCAATCAAAGAGACGACAAATGCACACACTATCCATAGATCACAAGGCTTGACAATGAGCGTACATCAATAAACTCACATTGATTAGTCTACAAAGCTCTTTCCCGTATCAAAGATCCATCATACCTCCATATTCTTAATCCGATTCAACCAGCTCAAATCAAAGTCGATAAGATTGTGCTTGATGAGCTTGATCGCCTTACCAATGAAGCCAAATGGGAATATTTGGAAAAATTTCCATTCGCATACAAACACACACATCATATCATTCAGTCATTGAACATCGTTTCTAGTCACAAATATCTCAATCATATCAAAGAGGATTTGAATTTTGCATGTTTTGACATTTTGTGCCTCCAAGAAACAAAGCAAAGAAATCCTTCCAATGATCTTGCACCAGAGTTTCATCATGTCCATCACCACAGCAAAATTGGTGTTTCAATGTACTACAAGGCTACCATAAAGCTGCACTCTGCAAACACATTGCTAGCTCCAGGAATAGAAATCATTCAAGTTATATTAGACATCCATGAACACCCTGATTGGGAAATCATATGCGTTTACAAATATCCAAAAACATCTTCAACCTTGTTGGTGTCACAACTCTGTACCTTGCTGCAACAATCCCATCCTGGACGAATGTGTGTCATCATGGGAGACTTTAATGTAGACAATGAGCCCACAAAAAATCAATATCATTACTTGGAAGAAGAGCTCCAGTCACATGGCTACACACAACAAGTTCATGATGTAACCACTGTGTACAACTCAAAACTAGATCATATTTGTATTAAAAATCCCCCTGCATCGTTCATAGTAGGCACACGGTTTTGCTTTTGGTCCAATCATTCATCCACACATCTTATGATTCCTAGATGATTCTAATCACTCCCTCCCCCCCTCCCTCCCTTCATCTCTCCCTTAGGGTCATCCTCTCCACAAAAAGAAACCATGTTTCCATATTCTATGCCTACCTTTATCCTAACAAGATGTAACTTTGATGCTCTTCAATCTTTCATCGTGGTCAGCATTGTATGATGTAATCCGCAAATCAATTTCTCTGTGATTTCCATCCTTGTACTCTTTTGTTTCGCTTTCATGTTCTTCATTCATTTCATGTATGGACAGGCCTTGTGATTTTATCAATTTTTTTGTTTGAAATATCTCTCTTTATTGATGTGCTTTTGTGTAACCCCTCTCTCTCTCTCTCTCTCTCTCTCTCTCTCTCTCTCTCTTATTGAAGGTAGATGAAGAAAAGAGAAGAAAAAGAAGCAAACAAGATTTAATGTAGCAAAAGTGAAACCACAACAATTCATACGCAATGTTTGCAAGCATAAGTGAAAAACTACAATTAATTATATATATTCGAGACAAATACACGATAACAAAAAGGAAAACTGCACACATGAACGTTCTCTCTCTCTCTCTCTCTCTCTCTCTCTCTCTCTCTCTCTCTCTCTCTCTCTCTCTCCCTCCACGCATGGAGTGGAATAAACCGGCATTGAAACATATTTAAACAAGTATCAGTATGTTAATGGTGATAGTGTCGATTGCGTGTGTATCTCATAAAGGGATGTATAAAATAGACACACACACACGTACATATGTTTCCGATGGTAAGAGCGAGCGAGACCCGCCGATAGGCGGGTCACGTGAGCTAGTATCTGCAAAAGTCAAAGAGATCTCAAGGTTCTTCAACTCTCATTCTTGGTGGAGAGGAGATTACAAAATTAGGTGATGATTCAAGAACCCAAAGCCAAGGGCAAAGGCAAACAAACAAGCCAAAAGTGAGCTACCATACTTGGGTTACAATCAACCATAAGAGCGCCTTTACATTTGACACTTGGGAAAGTAGAAAAAAAAGGGATCAAAGGAAGTTAGGTGTGCATGTATCTAATTGTTTTGGGGGGGGGGGGGGGGGGGGGGGGGTGTTGTTTTGAGTGCAAGTTTGCAGATTATAATGACTCTCAAGAAGTTGTCTTAAAGCATTGGCATGTTGGAAGGGTGGTTAGAAAAGAACATTACAAAACAAAAATATTGAAATAGAAACTATTGTAAAAGGCCTCACTACCTATCTGATGATGAAGCCCTTCATAATTTCATACCATAAAATGTTTGAGCCAAGCTATCAAAGCTATCAAATGGGAATATCAATTGACATGGAAGCACTTTTTCACTTCAAAATTGTCTTAGAGTTTCACATTGGATTTCATGATTATGAAGATGCCCAATCCTTGTCTTTGAGGTTATGATGAGGCCATTTTTGGGCATCTTACTGGGATTTTATTCCTCCTTTAAAAGATTTGAGACGGCATGTGTTGTGTACAAATATTCACACCACAAGGGCATTTTTTCTTTTTTGTCTCTTTTTTTAAATCCAAACTAGCAATCTAAAGTTTGCTCAGAGTCTATGCTCATAATAAGAAAAGGAGGTGGTTGCTTAAGGATATGATTTTGGCAACTTTATTGAAGGATAAATTCTTGAAACATGTCATATTGGAAAAGGAATATATGGCATGCATAGAGAAAGGTGGGCATCTCTCCCTCCCTCTCTCTCTCTCTCTCTCTCTCTCACACACACACACACACACACCTTAGATATTTTGTTAGGCGGCCCGGTTCAAACTGCACGAGAAAGTAGGAGAAAAGGTTAATGTGCAGTCCACACTCAAAAGCTTTTGGATAATAATGTAAAACTTTCCAAGAGAAGCAACAAATGGCTTGTAGCCAAGTGTATGACAATGGACTATGACCATGCTAGCAAGAGATCCGAGCTTCTCACCGTGCTTCACGGATCTACTTTTGAGCTTGGCCATATGATTTCCGCCCTCTATAGGCTAGAAATCGGTGTGTTGAAATCTAAACTAGCAATCTAAAGTTTGCTCAGAGTCTATGCTCATAATAAGAAAAGGAGGTGGTTGCTTAAGGATATGATTTTGGCAACTCTATTGAAGGATAAATTCTTGAAACATGTCATATTGGAAAAGGAATACATGACATGCATAGAGAAAGGTGGGCATCTCTCTCTCTCTCTCTCTCTCTCTCTCTCTCTCTCTCTCACACACACACACACACACACACACACACACACACACCCCTTAGATATTTTGTTAGGCGGCCCGGCTCAAACTGCACGAGAAAGTAGGAGAAAAGGTTAATGTGCGGTTCACACTCAAAAGCTTTTGGATAATAATGTAAAACTATCCAAGAGAAGCAACAAATGGCTTGTAGCCAAGTGTATGACAATGGGCTTTGACCATGCTAGCAAGAGATCCGAGGTTCTCACCGTGCTTCACAACTCTACTTTTGAGCTTGGCCATATGATTTCCACCCTCTATAGGCTAGAAATCGGTGTGGTGTATCATTTCCAGTCGCGTGGAAAGCTCACTGATGGGTGGCATCCAGGCAACCAGAAGAGCATTCACCTCTACATAATATGAACCCGGACTTAAAAGAAGAGACTTGAGGAGGAGCCAATCTTCAAGGAAATAGAGCACACAAGAAAGAAAGTTGGAGGTTTGTGTAAAAGCAACACCCCACTCGTGTAAAGCTTGTGGTGCAAACATTTGTGTTCAATACCAAAACAGGCCAACTACCTACCTCCTCCTCTTCCTTGCTTTTGCAATGCAAAAGTTGCTTGGTGGCAACAGAAGACAAAATACCCCCAATCAAGGGCCTTCAAAACACGCTCAATCAAAGGCCTCTCTGCAAACCACCTTATTCCTTCAATCAATGGGAAAGCCCCATGCAATACATCACTCCACCCAAAGAGGCCTTCCTCTCTCCCTCCCTTGCGTTTGGACCCTAGCGCATAGACTTGACTACAGAGGGGTATTGACAACATCGCACCACCAAAATTTCTAGCCTTTGCACCACTACCACCACCACCCCATATAATTCTCACCTTTTCAAGACTATTCCTAGTTTTTGTTCCCAATTGACTAATATGCATTCCCAAAAGGTTGATTCCCTAATATTTTGCTTTGATTGATATGGAAGGCAAAATATGATTGAAGGGCGGGGGGGCCCTTGGAATTAAAGTAGAGGCTAATTTCTAAAATCGCTTTGAAATGTTTCTAAAAAGAGGATCCTTGGAAGGAAAAAGGGCATTCTGGATGACCGCAAAGGTATAAAGCACCCCATGGTTGCAAAGGGCTCTTCCTTATTAGAAAGCTGTAGGTATGGGCTGCCATAAGAGAGTGGGTTGTGTGTCAAACATGGATTGGCGATGCACGCTGGCAGTATGAGAAGAGAGTGAGTTTTCTTACCTTCTTCATAAGGAATGAGAGGACTAATTAGGCTAAGTAGTGGGTGGCTTGAAAGGTGGGATAATTACTAGCTTCGAACCCTGTGAAGGCAGATCAGGTTCAGCAGTTTTTTCTTCTCATGTAGCAGAGTGCATGCGGCAAGTACAAAAGCTCACTATTTTATCAAACATAAATCTGAGAGTGCGCTGCCCTAGCTATTTCCTTGTGATCAATCAGCAAATACATGTAGCAGAGATAGGATGGCACAGAGATTGCTGGTTGTTGAGGTTTGCGCTGCTCATAATTTGATGCCCAAAGATGGCGAGGGCTCCTCCAGCGCCTATGTGCAAGTGGAATTTGATGGGCAGAGGCGCAGGACCCGCACGAAGCCCAAAGATTTGAACCCTGTTTGGGATGAGCCATTGGAGTTCTGGGTCACCAACCCTGCCGAACTGGGGCTTGAATGTGTGGAAGCCACCATCTACCATGACCGCGGTGGCCGCAAACCCAACTTCTTAGGCCGCGTCTGCGTCCCTGGCTCCAGCATTGTTCCCCGTGGCCAAGAGGCTCTCATCTTCTACCCTCTTGAGAAGAGAGGCTTGTTCTCCCACATCAAAGGAGAGCTCGGATTGAAGGTCTTGTTCTATGATATGGAAACTGCCCCCCCTCCCCCTGCCCCTGATGCTGGCCTTGAGCCGCCGCCACCTCCCACAGAGGCCCCACCCCTGGACCCAGCCCCACCCCGGTGGAAATCCCCCCACCTGAGGCACCCCGCCCAGAGGCTCCACCGCCAGAGCCAGAGCCAGCCCCAGCCCCCATCCCAGAAGCTGGAGCTGGGTTTCCTCCACCACATTACCACTACCCTCCTCCTCACCATATCCCCTCGCCGCCCATTCGCCTTCCCCCTACCGACCTCTTCCCAGTCCGCCACACCACCCCCGCTCTCGGCGAGCGTGTCACCACCTACGACCTTGTCGAGAAAGTGCATTACCTCTTCGTCCGCGTCGTCAAGGCCCGCAATCTCGCTGCCAAAGATCTCCTCACTGCCTCCTCAGATCCTTATGTGAGGCTTCTTGTGAATGGCATCTCTGCTCGCACTCGCACCATCCCCCAGCAGCTCAACCCAGAATGGAATGAGGTCTTCGCCTTCAGCAACTGGGAGAGCTTAAGGAGTGCAACATTAGAAACAAGCGTGTGGGATCAAGATCTTGGTAAGCCGGATGATTTCCTAGGGGCTGTTCTCTTTGATCTGCAGGATGTGCCTAGGCGGGTGCCACCAGACAGCCCCCTGGCGCCTCAGTGGTACCGGCTGGAGGCGATCAGAGGGGGTGGGCGAGTGAGCGGTGATCTGATGTTAGCAGTGTGGGTAGGCACACAGGCTGATGAGGCATTCCCAGATGCCTGGCAGTCGGATACAGGGGGCCATGTCCTTTACACGCGCTCTAAAGTTTACCTGTCGCCCAAGCTGTGGTATCTGAGGGTGACTGTACTGGAAGCGCAAGACCTGCACACAACTGACAGATCCCGGTCTCCGGAGGTGAGTGTGCGGGTGCAGCTGGGCTTTCAGGGGTTGCGCACCAGAGCTTCCAGAGGCAGGACCACCATCAACCCCTTTTGGAATGAGGATCTTATGTTTGTTGCCAGCGAGCCCTTCGAAGATCATCTCACTGTCTATGTTTTGGATCGCATGGGCCCCACCCACGATCAGGACGTGGGTCACACCAGAATCCCTTTACAGAGCATCGAAAGGCGTGTCGATAACCGCCTCGTGGGCTCCAAGTGGTTCAACCTCATCAACCTCAGCGACGGTGGGCAGGCCCACTATCGGGGGCGCATTCACATGCGCCTCTGTTTCGACGGGGGCTACCATGTGATGGATGAGACCGCCCAGCTCAGCTCAGATTTTCGCCCTACCGCCCGCCAGCTCTGGCCGCCGCCCATTGGAGTGTTGGAGCTGGGCGTTCTGGGTGCCCAAGGGCTGCTTCCTATGAAGACGAAGGATGGCAGAGGCGCTACCGACGCATACTGCGTTGCCAAATACGGGCCCAAATGGGTGCGCACCCGCACCATCATCGACAGCTTCGCCCCACGCTGGAACGAGCAGTACACGTGGGACGTCTACGACCCCTGCACCGTCATCGCCATTGGCGTCTTCGACAACTGCCACGTCACGCTCGGCCATCCAACAGAGCCCCCACCTGCAATTAAGACCAAGGACACGCGCATCGGTAAGGTGCGTATACGCCTCTCCACTCTAGAAACTGGCCGCATTTACACACACTCCTACCCGCTAATAGTGCTGCACACATCGGGGCCCAAGAAGATGGGGGAGGTGGAGATCGCCATTCGCTTTTCAACGGCGTCCATGGTGAATTTGCTTAACGTGTATGCGCAGCCCCTGTTTCCACGGATGCACCATATCCAGCCCTTCAACTTAGTGCTGCAAGAGTCGTTGCGGCACACAGCAACGGAGCTCATCACACACAGGTTGACGAGGGCGGAGCCACCCTTGCGGGTGGAGGTGGTGAAGTTCATGCTAGACACGCATGCAACAAGGTGGAGCATAAGAAGGAGCAAGGCAAATTGGTATAGGATACTGGCAGTGCTGAATGGCATGATTGCTGTGGGCAAATGGGTGGATGACATCTGTCGATGGCAGAATACAATGACCACAATATTGGTGCACATTTTATTTATAATCTTGGTATGTTATCCAGAGCTGATACTGCCCACTCTCTTTCTATACATGTTCCTCATTGGAGCATGGCATTATCGATTTAGGCCAAGGTCCCCAGCGCACATGGATGTGCGCTTGTCATATGCAGACGTGGCAAGGTACGATGAGTTGGATGAGGAGTTCGACACCTTTCCTACCAACAGGCCGCCCGAGGTAGTACGAGAAAGGTATGATCGCTTGCGAAACTTGGCCTACTACATCCAAATTGCATTGGGTGACATTGCATCTCAAGGGGAGCGTCTCCAAGCTTTGCTAAGTTGGCGTGACCCTCGTGCCACCTCCATCTTCATCTCCTTCTGCCTCACCTCTGCTATACTTCTTTATGTCACCCCCATTCGTATTGTCATCTTACTCTTGGGAATTTACTACCTCCGCCACCCTCGATTTCGTGAGCGCAAGCCTCCTGTGCTCTATAGTTTCTTTCGCAGACTTCCTGCCTTGTCCGATCGAGTCTTGTAAGTTGTAATTGCAGCTTTGCAAAGTAGACATGAAGAGAGCTCCAGGTTGTTATGATCAAGAAAAGAGCCTACTGACCTAATAAGCTGTTAACAACAAGTTAGTATAGTGAATAGTCATGGTGAAAATGAAGCCATGTCTTTAGATTTAGACCTGTGAATTTTTTGTGCTGTGTGTGTGTGAATCAGAAGACATGAGTGCATTAAAGTAGCAAGGATTTTCTCAAGGGCTTTGGACATTGGCAAATTATCTTGTTTTTGCGAACTTGCATCTTATAATCCTAACTAGTGTTCGGAAAAAGTGTTTCTCAGCTTACAACCCTGCTGGCACTTAGAGCCTGACATTAGTGTTATTCAAACTAAGACCTTTTTTCTAAACTTGAAAGTTCTAAACTTGTAAAGAACATTTTCCTACAAAGAGAGGCAGCCATTGAATTTAAAAGTATTTCCTTAATACACACAATCTCTTTTGAATTAGAAGCACTACTACTAGGCCCTTAGAATAAGTGTAGAAATAGCCCCGACGTGGACTACTCTAAGAGTGGGGGGTGGACTACTCTAAGAGTGGAGGGTAGCTCAGAAGAATTGGTAAGAAAATGCAACAGAGCAGCAAGAGTCTGAAAGTGGGGAAAAAACCAGATACTTCAAGAACTCCATTTTGCATTGGTCCCCCTGGAGTCTTACCATAGCCCGAGCGAAAACTTCCCAGCGAACCAAAAATCGAGCGAGATTCATTAGAAGCTCATTAATAAGGAGAGAGCTTTTTTCTCTTTTGGCCTTCTAGGATTTGTTTTGGATTTGCATCCATCTCTCTCTCTCTCTCTCTCTCTCTCTCTCTCTCTCTCTCAATAAAAGTGGGGCTTTGACCCTTTGCATTACATCAGAATTGGCCATTGGTCCATATAAAAGAAATATGGGAAAGACCCTGATGGACGAACAATGACATCATGGATAAACCACACGATACATATAGGGATAAAGAAACGTGGTAGAGTGTAGCTATCTGGATATTGATCAAGTCTACACAAATCTACCCAAAGCTCTATCCACCTCGGGAGATGTAGCAAAAACCACAAAGTCTAGTGTTGGTTATTTGACTAATATAAAGCATCCGCTATAAAAACCTCTTATAGCAGCGCACAAAAGCCAATGGAACTGTGAAAACCCTAGGCCGTGCCTCCAAAATCATTTTCATCCACTCTAACATTTCTTGATGATGTATCCCAACAAAGGATGTGGATCTAAGGCACAACCAAACCGTAAGAGAGGCAAGGGGACCCACTGGCTGTCCACCTTAATGGCCAAGGGATCAATGTACCAAGATGCACATCTCTCTGACCAAACCAACTACCCTAAAGCCTCTCTAAATTGGCTCTCAAATTTACTTGCAAATGTTTTGCCATCCATAAAGTAATTGGCCTCAACCATTGTCTGCTCCGATACGATATCATAGATAGCTTCCCTTTTCCAGAAGGAATTATCATGTAAGACATGTACCCTAAATATTGATAATGGGAGCTCTCTCTAGACCAAGGAATATGTGGTTGTTCCACACATAGTGGCGCACTTCTCAAATATATACCTAGAGATCTCCATGGGTCAACCACAAAAAACTGAGCCAGCAAGATCTCAAATACCGGGACAATTGTTAGAGATGCAAAGCCAGCTTAATAGTCAAAATCCTCTGCAAATTGCAAAGAGTCACTTCCTTGCCCCCCATAGCAACAAAGGATCCTACCGAACTTCCATCAATTGTTGGTCCTCCTCTATCGTTCTGTCAGCAATGGCCTTGGTACCTACTCTTGATTCTAATCTAGTAGCCTCTCCTCTGGAGTCTGTCTGGGGGCTGCTCTGCCTCTGGAAATCTTTGTTTCAATACCCTTTTGTAAACAAGGATAGGCTGTGCTTGTCCCTATTTACCTGCCAATCTCTTTCTCTCTCGTTATGTCTGCTCAACATTGTGTTATTATTGAGCACTTTGCTATTGGTCACTCTCCATGAAGTCTTGTTGTTGTGTAGAACTCTAGTGTGTCTATGAGGATTGTCTCCTCCTCCGACCAGTTAGTCAACTCTGTTGTCTCTCTCTAGGGAAATCCCTCACCAAGTGCACTCCTACATGACACACACAGTCTCTCTCTCTCTCTCTCTCTCTCTCTCTCTCTCTCTCTCTCTCTCTCTCTCTCTCTCTCTCTCTCTCATGTAGGACGTGCGCTCCTACATCTCACCCTCTGCCGCTTGTTCATCTCACCCTCTGCCACCTCTGCTGCAAATGGCACTTGCTACCGCCCACACATGACAACGTCGCTGCTGCCAGAGAAAGCTGTGGACACACGCAATGAGAAACCCCAGAAGACGGTGCAACGAGAAACCGACTGCCCACGGCGCAGCTAGTGTGTGTCCACAACACAAGCATTAAAACGGGTGGCCATCGCCCACATCAGGGCTGTGTACGCTTTCTCCGATTGGGACTGCTTGCTACTTCCATCGGCTCTCTCTCTCTCTCTCTCTCTCTCTCTCTCTCTCTCTCTCTCTCTCTCTCTCTCTCTCTCTCTCTCTCTCTCTCTCTCTCTCTCTCTCTCTCTCTCTCGTTGTGTCGTGTAGGAGCGCACGTCAATGTGCACTCCTACATGACACACATAGTCTGTGTGTGTGTGTGTGTGTGTGTGTGTGTGTGTGTGTGTGTGTGTGTGTGTGTGTGTTCGGGAAAAGTGTGCCTCAGCTTAGCCTTGAGCCGGTTGCAAAATCAAAGTAGCCGGTTGAGGGGAGGGCAAGAAGGAGAAAATTCTGTTTAAAATACATGGAAAATAGTGTAATTTCGCAAAAATACTGGATAGTATTGTAAATTTTCCGGTCTAGATTTTTCTTGGAGGGATTTTTGTATGTTTGTGAAAATGATTTTTCCCGAACACTGGTGTGTGTGTGTAGCGCACGTCAACGTGCGCTCCTACATTTAAAGAGAGAGAGAGAGAGAGAGAGAGAGAGAGAGAGAGAGAGAGAGAGAGAGAGAGAGAGAGAGAGAGAGAGAGAGTTTAATTTATGTGGCTGTCTCTGTCGGTTTCCTGAGTAGCGCCCTCGACATTAACGTAGCCTCCCAGAGCTATATAGCTTCCTCTCAAACAAGGAGACGGAGTTGCCCTCGTGTATCTAGCACCTAATGCGACCTTCTTGATTAGGAGCACAGAAGGAGCAGGACCCTCAGCCCCACAACCTGCAGTGATAGCCAAGGACAATGGAGACCATATATGGGACCGGAAGGGACAAGATTCATCAAGGTGAATTATCCATATCAAGTAGATCCCTGGGGAGTTCTTGTAGCAATCAGACCAACGAGAGAAGCACCTGCTACACGAGACCATAGTTTCTCCTTCCAGACTGAGCCTATAAATCATAATCGAGCAATTCCTAGAGCACCTCTTTTGGCAACATTGTCCGTTTCCACAAACCCACTTGTATCTCCTCCCTGGGAATGTGAAATTCCTGTGAGACCACAGCCTATAGCCAAGGAGATCCCACGTAGAAGACCTGAGAGGATTATCGATCGAATGGCTAGGCCCACCAGAATTCCTCAGTAACCCGAGTTTATGTGGATCAAGAGTACATTGTGTTGTATGAGGATATGACTTGGACAATTTACAGGATAACAAAGATTCTGACTATCCACTAATCGGTAGAGACACACATCAATGTCCATGGCATAGAA